>NC_073727.1:40553758-41753758 GCF_023634155.1 Falco peregrinus
CAGGGTGTCTCTGAGGGCCCAAAGCCATTGGAGAGGATGTTCTCAGAGTACCCTCAACAAGTAACTTTGAAACTGAATTGTGGACTGCAACCCAAGTTATGACTAAAGTATATGTAAGTGCACCTGATTGATAGGAATTTAATCATAGCAGCACAAACTTTCTGCTTCAGTGGTTTCCCACAGTACTGGAGAAGCCTGCCTTGGAGTTTGTATTGCACTAACTTTAATGGTACTAATGTTTGATATGATCAGATTAAGCATTTCAAGATTTATGAGCAGCAGCAATCTTTCCTGTTAATAGTGCTGATTTGCCCTGAGAGACCTGCAGAATCAGTGAATAATCTGAGACATGACCACAGAAGACAGTGAGGCCTGTGGACCACCTGAAAAGCGCTTCAGGTGAGCATCTGAGCCTCCTGAAAGATGAAGTTGTAAGTCAAATCCATATGACTGCGACATCTCACTGAAGTCTTTTCATTCCTGGTAGTACTTTAGAGGGTAGCAATACAAACAGAATGATATGGAATCATATGAATAAATGCATGAGGGAATGGTAAGAAACTGAATTGTCCACTAAAATATTCCACCAAAAATGTCATCCATTCTCATCTATTTTTCTTTTTTTCTTCCCCTTGCAGTATCCTTCTTTCTCACTGCACTGCACAATCCCCCAGACTGATTCTAACTTCAGAAAGAAAACCCAGGGTCAGTGTCACTGAATTGCTTTATAATGCACTACACTTACATTAGAAGCAAAGCAAAGGGTTGTATCCTTCAGAAGTATTGAACTGCACAAATGAGTGTATAGGTATATAGCCCAGAATTCTGCAGGAGCTGTTGTGATCTTTTCTTCAGTTAAGAAGCTGAGAAAAAGGAACTTTTTCCTAATGTTAATTTGATTTCACTGTTTGGATGTAGAAGGCATCTGTAGCACCATATTCTGTGAGTCTTTCAAGAACTGTGTATGCAGGTCTAATCAATATGGTGCTAAAATGCTGACAGAAGTCAAAATAGGTTTTCTAGTCTAGGTGTGAAATTTCCACTAAAACATCCTTAGAGTAGACAAGGTGTGAAGTGCAAGGTGCAGCCAGAGCATGGTAACAGCCACTTTCAAGTTTTATATATTTACTCTTTTCTAGAGTACATACTTGCAAGAGAATTGGCCTATTTACAGGAGGAGGCGTTCTCCTGAAAATCCTGCGGGAACTGCCTGCAGTGAATGCGAAGGATCTACACATATTGCTCAAAAATAAAAGGAAGAAAATTAGCCCCCTCAAGATGTTAACCAAAAAGGACACACTTTCCTCATCTTAAACTGTAATTATTCTGTCTGCATTATATCTGTTATGGAGATTATGTCAACAAAGAAAAAAATCTGCATTTTAGAAGGACATTGTGACCGGCAGTAAGAATGGGAATATAGTGTTGCTCTTTTCTTTTCCTTTAATGTTAATATCCACTCATCCATATCCACAAAATGAGGTAATACACAGGAATAAGTAAGAAAAAAATGAAAGGCATACCTACATCGCTGTTTGGCAGAATCACCTAATTAAATGAATCGAAACTATTGCTTGTTGGATATAGCACCTTATAATGAAGGACACATTGTTTCAAAGTACTATGCTAAAAGGAAAATCCAGGAGAAGTTAAACATTGATTGTAAATAGACTACTCTGTGTCAGAAAACAAATATATGTACATCTTAAAAGAAACTGTTCTAATTGGATAACAGTTAAAGAGCTCTTCTCACCAAAAGGTTTATATGGCATAAAGTACTGAAGGTTTATTATTTTATGTGTTCAGGTAATGCTGTTCTCTTGGTAGCTTATGATGTTATTTGGCTCATTGATTTATCTTTCATTGATTTCTATGAATCTGGATTTCCTGAGTATGTACTCTGTCTTAGGAGGTTTTTGGAAGGTATTAAAATTATGAAAGCTGTTGACTTGATAGCCTTGGGACTAAAGACATCTATTGATGCTCCATTGTTTAAGAAAACCTGATGTAAATGTCCCCTCACTAAACCATTAATTTGTCTCAGATCTTGCTGGGAGGGAAAATTTCTGGAGTTATATTTCATCTTCTATGTCCCTTATATCCATGAGTCTGAAACTGTTGTAAAGTACTGGTGATGACCAGATTATTGATACACAAAAAAGGAATAAAGCATCACTAACACTGACCCTGAACATCCATCAAAGATTCCTTTCAAAATATTCTTATAGAGTCTGGTGATGAATTAAAGAAAACATTACACTACTTTCAGAATATCTAGTTCTTCCTTGTGTTGTGTTCAGCCGTCGATTTAGAGGTGGAAGGCACAGTATCCAGCATTGTTCCCCTGGGACATCTAGTCTCTGCATCTGTGAACCTCTCTAGAGCAATTCCATGGTCTGTAGCAAAATATTTACCAGGGGAATAAAACTGATTAGCTGCAGACTTCCTTGCTCTGGAATTTAAATATAAAATCATGTGGCTTTTTTTCTTTCTTCCCAGAAACACTGTTATATAAAACCTCTGTTTGTTTTCTGTAACCTTGTTATGAATTTTATTCAGCAGTACATTCTACTATTTCCATCGGTAAACATATTTTTTGCAATGAAAGTGGAAGAGTCCTGCCTCTGATAAACTTATTGCACTTTGGTCATATTTCATCAGGGAAATATTTGCTCTTACTACAGGAAAAAAACCCAGATTTTTACAGTAAACTTAGTCTGCAGAGCCAAATGAGTGAGAAGACAAGTAGAATTAAGAATTTGTGACAAAACCCAAAATGTTTTTAACCATCCCAAAATTAATAATGTGTTCATGTATTTTTAAACCAGCTTTTAAATTTAATATGTATTGTTTTTTGGTGTTTTTTTTTTTTTTTTTTTTTAATACATAAATCAAAGTAGCAGTTAACACTAAAGAGTTGGGTGGAGAGGAACCCAATGAAGTTCAGTGAAGACAAGTGGAGGGTCCTGCACCTGGGAAGGAACAGCCCCCTGCACCAGTACTGGCTAGGGGCTGACCTGCTGGAAGGCAGATTCATGGAAAAGGACCTGGGAGTCCTGGTGGACACAGCAGGTTGACTGTGAGCCAGCAGTGTACCCTGGTAGCCAAGAAGGCCACTGGGATCCTGGGGTGCATTAGGAGGACCATGGCCAGCAGGTCAAGGGAGGTTGTCCTCCCCCTTTACTCTGCCCTGGTGAGGCCACATCTGAAGTGCTGTGTCCAGTTCTGGGCTGCCCAGTTCAAGAGAGACTGGGAACTACTGGAGAGTGTCCAGTGGAGGGCTACAGAGATGATGAGGGGACTGGAGCATCTCCCTCATGAGGAAAGGCTGAGAGAGCTGGGCCTGTTTAGTCTGGAGAAGACTGAGAAAGGATCTTATTAATGCATACAAATGTCTTAGGGGCAGGTGTCAAGAAGATGGGGCCAGACTCTGTTCAGTGGTACCCAGTTGACAGGACAGGGAGCAACAGGCACAAACTGAAGCACATGAAGTTCCATCTGAATATGAGGAAAAAGTGCTTTACTTTGAGGCTGACAGAGCACTGGAACAGGCTGCCCAGAGAGGGTGTGGAGTCTCCTTCTCTGGAGACATTCAAAACCCACGTGGATGTGTCACTGTGCAACCTGCTCTAGGTGAACCTGCTTTAGCAGGCGGTTGGACTAGATGATCTCCAGAGGTGCCTTCCAACTCCAACTGTTCTGTGATTCTGTGGTTATGTGATTATGGCCTAAGCACCTAGGTAGAACTTGGATTATTGGTCTCCTGTATGGTTTAATGTATGAGAGGTTGCTCTGTCCCTTCTTAGGGCAGAGCATTACTTAAAGAGTGAGAGGATCTTGAGGACTAGGGTACTAACTGACTCCTGAATTTCAGAATGTAAAGAGCCCCAGGCTGTGACAGTCTGCCTTTTGTTTGGTACTCAAGTGGAGTTCCTAAGACCATTGGGGCCTTTTGAAAGTTTTATTCAAACAGATTTGAAAAGATTAAGAGCCATATTCTTATGGAAACACAAACATACCAAAAAATCCTCCAAAAATAGGCCTTTGTGAATTCCAGAAGAAATCAATCCTTAAAAAACTATACTTAAGAGGTTTGATTCAAATGATAAGTGCAAAACTGGGTAACAACATTGTCAGCATTTCTTTTTCCACTTTGTTATGATTTCATTTAGTTAACAAAGGATCTTCATGAACTATGACTTATCTTTTACTGTGCATGCTTTTTTATAATGAGGTTTCATCTGGTGACTCCTTCCTTCTATGCCTCCACTGCACAATTTGAATCTGTATGCTGCATATCGTTTTATGCAATTAGCCTATATTTAGATACCTCTCTGTGTTGGGAAGTTCTGAGACACATGCTTTTTCCTGGAAAAAATATTTCTGTTGCAGCTTTTCTGAACATTTGGCCCTGATCTGTGAGCAAAGCCTAGATCTATTGTATAATTTGCAACACCATTCTGTGCAATTTTAAATGATCTCAGTGACCGAGAGTACCTGAATGTATTTTAACTAGAGAGACATAAACAGCTTGTTTAAACTGACCTTCAGATGTCCTTTCCTTTACAGTCCTGAGCCAATTTCATAGGTGAACAGAATAAACTGTACACAGTCTGTTACTATCGGATACGGCAGTGAAGTGGCATCTCTCCTTCCCATGGTTGATGCCTGTCATGCTTTGTCAGTACTGACAAGCAATTATTAGTCTTTGGTTTTTTTATACTATATATTGGCAAAACAATCATTGCAAGGAACTGTAGAGATAGAAACCATTATCTTTGCACTATAGTGGTAACAGAGCTTTTAGGCTTACTAAAAATATCCATTAGGTTCTGTTCTCTTATCTACAAATGCTTTCTATTTTGCTTTGTGTTATTCCAGCAGTTGAATCACCAACTTTTGCTGCATTCTTTCATTGGGTGATTTTCATTTTCTACTGGCCTTTGTTCAGGGCTAAAGACGTTCTTCATTTGTTTTGAGTCTCACTATATTAAATATAATTTGGGTATCAATTTTAGCCTCATTGACTTTGAAGATCTTGTTTTCCTCTTAGCAGTTGTGACATGATATGACATTCCTGTGCACGTTTAAAAAAAAAAAAAAGAAAAAGAAAAGAAGACAAAGCAGACTGAGCCAATTTTAGTTTCTGAGCTATGAGGGAGTTTTTTGAACTTCACTCTGTTAGGTGGTCATATCTGTATGACTCACATAAATCATTGTTTTCAAGTACTCTTAATAGCCTTCAAGAGCTCAAGCAGGACGCAGCCATGGAGAACAAAGATTTTTCTTGCAGGTCTCTGAGATACGAGCACACCATAGTTACGTCCTCCCACCTGAATTAGAACAGACACAAGTTATCAAAGGTCTCATCTCCAGCAGGAATTGTCCTTGGTTGAAGACACACAGTTGCAGAAAACAAATTGCTAGTGCAGGCAAAAGAAACAGCTTTTTGTACCCCTAGAATTTACTTCTGCTCAGATCTCTGGAGAGGTCCAGTGCTGCTTCTAGCTATGGGTTTTCATTTTCTCAAAAAAACACTTTTTCCACGATCCCCATCAGAAATCAGTTCCCTCTACTTCCTTGCTCTTGCCTTTTAAATGTCCCTCAAGTTTGCCCTACTGTCATTCAGGGGTCATCTGTTAGTCTGTTTTGCTGAGCAAAATTGTTTTTAAAGTCTCTTTCGTGCTGTCATTTTCAGAAAACATTTGGTAACTTCTTCAAATCTCTCCTTATGATTAATGGACATACACACAGGCTGAGTTATTTGGAAAAAGAGATCCAGAAATCTTCACAACTAAGAAAACATATTTAATGAAGATGAAAAAGGGGGAAACTAGATGCAGATTTCCTGATTTGGTAGTACCCACTCTGTACTGCAGAGTTGCAAGAGTTACAGCTCGGTCACTGTATTTAATGTTCAATTCAAATTTTAGTCAAATTCTTTAGGTGTTACTTAGCATGAGGTTTTCTCCTTGCATTTGCTAAAGCTGCCAGAACTATTCAACTCATATAAAACCGAAAAATTGCTTTTCCACACCTCATTTTTGACATGGTGTATGGATGGTTTATATAAAAGTAGTTATGGTCACCCATTGTTACAGACTTAAAGGGTTTATTCTCTTTTATCTCAACTACTGTTTCTTTTCTCCTGATATAGAAGAAAGGTTTTATAATCCTATTAGCTTTTGTATTGGTATTTGACATCTTTGTCTTTGACATTGTCGATGGACAAGGAGAGCGTCTGTCCGATATATAGCTTGAGTTCATACCCAAAACGAAAAGATAAGCTGTGCTTTTTTTTTCTTCTTTTTTTTTTTTTTCCTTTTTGTGATGGGTTTCTACTGTCATGTTGTCTGACAGTAGAGGAATGAGGAGACTTAGGCCCCTTCTGCTGCATACAGACTGAGATGAGAGCTGTTCTAGGAAGAATGGACTAACCTGTCAGTTCTTTCTAAACATGAATTATCCTGTCCTGTCATTCCAATCCTTACCTGTTTGAGCACTGTCTGCTCCTTACTCCTGTTCCATGCTACTTTTACATTCACATTCAAACCTGTTCTGAGCCTGCTCAAATATAATTTCTCATTTGCACATAGTAGGAATAAGCTACTTTTATTTAGTCTGACTTGGGACAGACAGCTGTATCTCAGAAATACCTATTATACTTAGATCTTGTTCAGTTGCTAGATGCTCTTTTCTTCTAGTTGCTTTTAGACAGGAGAATAGGAGAGAGTTCAACTTATTGGACAATCTCTACTGTCATCCCCTTGTGTAATTTTGCAGGAAGGCTACTGCATTTCAAAATTTTCTCCCAGCTGTCCATTTTCCGGATCACACAGAAGTAGGGAGGCTCACACCTAGGCACTTCTCCAAGACACGCACAGAGCAGTGGCTCTAGCCTTTGACAGTCCAGCAAGGACCTAGGGGAAGATACAGACCTGCTTGTCATGAGCTGTACATTCAAAATCCCTCTGACAGGAGATACCTTTCTGTCCTTCTCTAGTCTTTTTCACCCATTATCTGTCTACTTCATTTAGCTGGTAAAATCTTATACTGCTGTGTATGTCAGTCCCCACACCAGTAAGCCCAGTGTCACATAGGGGCCTCTAAGCATTCATATTTTACCAGTAGCAAATATATGAATATGGTTCCTGTAAAAAATATTTGAGTAGTCTCACATTGTTGTTACTGAACTCCTTTAATGCCAAATATTTTGTGTGCAAGTACCTGCCATAATACTCTGAAGCACCGAACTCTAACCATGTCCCCTTTTTTTCTCTACATACTTTCATGGAAGGCAAGACTAAGTGTTGGCCCCACACCAGTTCTCAAGAAAGCTTCCAAATTGTATCTGGACTCTGGTGAAGCTATTACTGGTCCTGCATGAAAAATGTCATGGATATATGTAAATATTATTTCACAAGTGGAGAGACTAAAACTCTCTTACAATGAAGAACATGTAGCAAGACAGTTTTACATTTAAAATACCCCCAAAATAACTCCTTTATACTAAACTTCACTCTGTTTTAGTAGAATCTGTAAATCCATGTCAGTAAAGAAAGTGAGATGTTTTCAGTATTTAAAAATAAGAACAACTTTTATATAGATATCAACAGAGAACTAAGTCTGTGTTGTGGGACAGGAGAATGTTTTCCAGTTCCCACGTTTCTGTCCACATCTTCATTCCCCTGCACATTTCCATGCAAAGGAAATAAAGTCCAAGAAGTATCAGAGAGCACTCCAGTTTGCACTAGCTTCTAGCTTTTACCTTCACAGATCACAGATTTTTGGCCTGTTGTGTGTGCCCATGCCATTAATGCAAGTACCATTTACTCACTGTGAGTCACTGCCCACCTACTGACTTACTTCTACGTCACCAGAGTATTTTTTAGATGACATCTTTTCCTCATTTTTTAAACTGACTTTTGTTCACATCTTTCTTCAATTCTCATTCTAGGAACACAAAGGTGAAGAGAACACTGAGACTATTAAAAATACAGACAATGTAAGCTGGTGAAAGAAACATGAAGACAGAAAAAATTAAGATTATTTCTTCTTGTTTGCTTGCTTGCTTGTTTGTTTTTTTACATCAATATTCTGCTCTCAGTGAACCAAAGTATCCTAAAAATGCATGAGGGAAAAGTGGCTGAGATAGAGATTTGCAAATATAAAAGGGCAGTTATGTGTGCAACTCTTACCAAAATCTACCAGTGTTTGGATGGCCTTTGTGCTTTAGGAAATCTCCCTCTGAGATCCTTGTTTGCCAAGTCTGACCCACCAACCTGTTTTATGGTCATTACAAAAGCCCTGTGAGCAAGGACTTTTGCTAGGAAAAGCTGACATTGTCTTTAACTCTGGCAACCCTAGCAGGTGCTGCTGTAATAAATACCTTAAAATGTGTAATAGCAGTCCATGTTGAAGTTTTGAGAAATCTTTTGTATTTGTCCCCATCTGCTTTTCAGGCAGAGGGGGTAGGGGTCTATTAGATTAAGATGCTTCCTGCTGACTCCTGCTGTTGCCAGACAGGCAATATTTACGTTCACTTCACCACCTATAATTATACCTTTTCTTGAAACCATTGGATGCACTTTTATTCAAATATTCGCTCTTGATTTGTCACTGCAGAATAGGCTATTTAATGACCTTAGACTTTTATGAACCTTACAGTTTAAGATAAGTGCTGGCAGAAGCAGCTTGGGTACTTATATGTCATTTTTAACCTTCAGCAGCACAATGAATGTGTCACAGTGAGCAGCACGCTGGTCAGTACAGAAATATAAATAACATTTTGCTTTATGATTTCATGAGCACAGATCTCACTATACTTTCAGATGGTTGGATCAACATGGTGAACCACTGAGAACTCTTAGCTGTATGATGTTTTTCTGTGGTTCAGCCATGTAATTTAATCTGAAATAGGTTACTGTTGTACTGGGTTACAACAGTAGCTATGTCATTATTAAATAGCTATCCTCACAGTGATATGGTTAACTGAACAAATTAAGAAGTACTTGATATGTTCTGACTGATATTTTATTTTAGTACTACATTCACAAAAACATGTTTTAAAAACGTGCTATTTATTTTCCTCCCACAGCATCTGCATGGTGTCAATTCCATCAAAACAGCAAGGGAAAACTGGATATCCAGCAGGGAATGTCAAATGAGCAGGTACACAGGCTGTAAAAATGAGAAAATACTTCATAATCTTCACAATTTTCAGATTTTTATACACTGTAATATATAATTTTTGTGATAGATGGGTGATTTTTCTAAGTTGATGGTAAATTTTTAGTAGCCTCCCTGCTTTCCAAGTTTTCAGTTCCAGACTGATGTATTTAATGACAGAGATGATCTTCAATTCTGATGCTTGATAAGTCTCATGACATTTGTGTCAAAAACTTTCATGCATAAAAACCCTTATATGGGAAGACTTTGCTTACTTATTCCATTTGCCTTAACCCAACAAATAAACCTGAAACAAAGATAATTCATGTTTCAGCAGTAAAGTAATGAATGAATGGGCTCAGTTATTCATGGTCATTCCACCCTTGGAAACAAAATGAACTTGAGGAAGACATAACTGTTCTCAACAAGGCATTCAGTAAAAGAATAGACCTGTCAAACAAATACTTCATGTTGAATTATTCACTGTGCTCTAAGGATTAATTAACAGATGAACACAGTTGTTCTTGCTCATGTCCAGTTATGGAAAGCCATTATGTGTTCCCTACCATGTCTCCCCACTCAGTTAAATACTGCAGGAAGATCTGTGTGGCGAGGAAGCTGGAGCCATCAGTGTTTATTAATTCATGACTAGTGTTTGAAACACTGACCACAGAAATAAAGCCATGAATTTCAGAAGGAGCTGCCCATGTATTATAGCTGGCCCTTACTGACTCTTAGGTTCTTGGCTCTGTTCTTGGTTTCTGTTCTCTGTCTGCTGACTGATGGTGTTTTTTAAAGAGAATGTAGGATTTAGAAGTGGAACAGCCCAGCTGTCTGATTGCTTTTTGGATAATCCCTTTGATACTTTGTCACTGAACAAAAGTCAGGTGTATCGACTGTAAATAAAGACATTTCATTTGACACATTGCCATGTTTGGGATTTTTGAATGCCTGGAATTTGCTTTTCCTTTGTCAACATTCTTACTTCTGTCAATTTGGGTTATCATCTACTGCAAATGAATTCCATTTCATCCCAACAAATTTTTATCAGGCAGATCTAATCTGAAAAGTCACAGTTTGAACTCAGGACTATTTGCTTCTGAATTGCCACAGAAAAGGCACACACTCATTCTAAATTGAGAAAAAAAATTATTTAAAAGCTTGAAAAATATTAAGCCTCAGGCTACTTGTCCTTTATGTATCTGGTAGTAAAAGACTTTAGGGGATGTTTCTTTCAGCTTCTGCTTCAGACTGACAGTTAAAAAGGATATAAACTAGAAATAGACTAGAAATATCTGGAATCAGGCTTGTGATGTGTTTCAAAGAGGTATCATATTTATGCCAGTTATGATGAAAGTTTACAGTTATCAGGTGACAGTACAGCTCAGCAATAAATATGACCTCTCTTGTTTATTCACTCTGCATAGTCTTTTGTAAAGGTATTATTATTACTGATAATTGAGATATCTGTGCACCTTTAGAACTGCCAAAGTTCTTTTCTTCACATTTCATTTGGCAAATAGTTATCATTCCACCTTGCTCGAGTATCCTGGAGAAGCAACTGAATGAGCTGTGTAAGGGCCATATTGGAAATCACAAGGAGCATTTGATCAGTGATAGCAAGTAATGCATTGCAACATACTTTAACACGTGTGTTTCAAATTATCTTGTTTGACATTGGCTGTAACATTGCAAAAATATGCAAAATAGAAGTCAGCCTGGATGTACCTAGTGCTGTCTTGAGGAAACAACAATATTTTGGTCTCAGTCAGCTGCTAGTCAGCTGCAAAACACAGGCACTGAATCCATTGGTCTGCATGAGGAGCAACCAATGTGGAAATTACAGTTCCTTAATCCTAATAAATTATCGCAGTTGTGAAATCAAACTAGAATCTTTATCACAAACACTGAAGGAAGCCGAAGTCTTTCTCATTTCAGATTGCATTAGATTAAAACTAGAATATTTTAACAGAGAATCTCTTCCTGCCAGGGCCCTGAAAGCACTTGCACTACTGATGTGGCTCTGCTTGTCCTCAGCCATGTTTGCATTTGGTGGATTAACCTTGGATTCAACTCTTACCTTGCTTTTGCCAGAAAGATCACTGGACAGTCAGTAGAAGCTGCTGCTGCCATCACCCTGACCTGTTCGCCTGGCTCCACTGCCATGGGACTGTGCCCCGTCTGCCAGGGCTTGGCCCTGCCTGCGTGGGGGTTGCTCCTGGCCTCCCTTCCCTTGGCAAGCCATCTGCTCCTGATGCTCCCTGACAAGCCTTTCTTAGCTATGCTTGTTTCCTTGCTTACTAAGGAAAAGTCTTACAATTATTTTATAACTTTTAAGCTTCTTTTACTTCCCCCCCCCCAAAAAAAAAATACATGGTTATTACATATTAAAAAATGCTATATGTTACAAATGCATTGTTGATATTTGTGAACAAATGCAAGTCCTGCTTTTAAATGGTTGGCTTTCTTTCTGTTCTCATGTGAACTGCATATACTCTTTCCAGAATGAACTTTACTATTAGTTCCCAAGATGCTGTTTACATGGTTTGGAAGATAGATGATGAAATAGCAGATATGTTTGTTTTCATTAATAGTCATAGATTTTAAATCCAGAATAGACTGTTGTGTCATCTACTTGAGCTCCCAGCAGCAATGTTAAAATCTGGGTTACTGCCTGAGTTCTACCTTGGTATCTTAAGACTGAGTTCTTAAGACTGATACTCCAGTTTATGAGTATGATTAAACTGGTACAGCTTCCTTCATTTCCCTTTAGTTATACTTGTTACATAGCGGGTGGAAAAACTGAGCTGCAAATCCATATGTATGTGTGTTTTCACTGCTTTTCACAGATACTGATTGACTACTGGCAGTTTGACCCACTAATCCTCTACAGTGAACGGGCAATGGAAAGATGTCACATTTCTTTAGAAGACAGTCCATCTCTGATGAGGCTGGAAATGGCATGGTGAAGTGTCAGTGCCATGTGACTGGGACCACTTCATATAGCTATTTGACATACCAGTCCAGAAAGCAATAAACACTCTTGCAGGACTGATGATTACTTAATGGGCTTTTCAGGAAGCTGGAAGCAAAGGGCTTCACCAAATCTAAATATTCAAAGGTGATTACATATAAAGAGAGAATAAAGAGAGAAATTCTTGTCCTGTGGCTTGTGCCAGATATTTTCCTCCATCTGCTTCCAATCTAATTCTGTAAGATGTTTAAGAGCCTGGTACCTGAGTGTTGCTGCTGGTGCTTTCTGGGAAGCAGACTTTAAGTGCAATACTTGTCAGATGCTAATGAAGGAGCTTACCAAGGCTTGTGGAAAAGAGGTGAGCTGGTTTAAGATGGCCTGGGATTTTGTAGAGGGCAATGGCTGAACTGTAGAGGAAGCAGGAGTATACAGAAGTGTGAGAATAGTCTGTTTCATGCAGTTTTGTACCCTCACTAATATTGTCTTTCAGGTGCTTCTGAGAACTGGCAGAATAGAAGTGGTGGCTATCTGAACCTGAGCTTGTCAGTCCCATATTTGTGAAGGGTAAAGCAGAGTAGGCTGGGCTGACAAAAGCTGGTTGCAGCCAAGATGAATGGGCAGGTATACCTGGCCAGAAAACTTCTGTCATTGTTTGTTGTCATCTCAGGCTTCTATTGTGCCCTTTGGTGTTCACCTGGCAGAGACAGATCTGGGACACAACACCCCATCCCTGAAAGTGGGAGATGGATTAGACAGCTACACTGACCTGTCCAGGCTGATCTCTATCCAAGATTGTGAGTGTGCTCATGGGGGCACACTTCATCAGTGAGGGGCTCTTTGGTGTGATTGACATCTCTTCCGTGATACATGCAGGTGCTATCATGGCAGCAGGGCAGACCAGGAAATGCGGTTACATGTGGCTGGAGATTTATGAACATCAGCTTAGCTACTGCTGCCGAGCTGTAATATGGCTGTGATGATGGTGGTGTGATGTATACTTTATGTGCAACTCAGTCACTGGCAAATTCCCCTGGAAAGGGATTGTATTTTAAATTTTTCCACTTGCTCTTTAGGGAAAGGATCAGTGTTCCTTCAAGCTAATCAATATGGATAGCTAGGGAATTTAATGCTCATGATGTACCAAAGTGTCCTCTTACAGATCAGCTCAGACCCAGTCCACTACACCAAACCCAGTCTTCATAAAAGAAAACATCTAAAAGCATTCATGAGACTTTTTCCTATTTAAAGAACAAGAGATGAGGTTAAATGTGCAACCACCAGCAAAACAAAACAATTCTTGAGCTTTCAGGCTAGGCTTATTGCATTACATGAAAGGTATTAGGACTTGGATCCAGGCACTGGAAGAAAATAATCCACACAGAGATGGTGCTAGAAAAAAACCCTTTGTATTCTGAGTTTGGCCAGCTTGTACTCTCTCAAGTAACTTCTGGGAAAAGTGTTGGAAATTAACAGAAACCATGGACCATGCCTGGTAGGAAGCTACAGAATGGCAGGCACTAGACTATGCCATTGACCTCAGAGCCAGGGAATGGGCCCTGGCATTGTTTGGTTTAATGTATATATATATATAGCCTCAGGATAACAAGTCAAGACAAGCAAACTCAAGTGTATTTAGAAAATAAATATTATCTCACGGTCAGGTCTGAACAGACTGTTGTGAACTTTCTCAGTCTTTCAAGTTTGGCAAGATGAAAACCCAGTCTAGTTTTTTGGTGGTATTTTGTCATTTTGTCTCCTGGAGTTTATGTAGAAGAATACAACTGAATAGCTTGCTGGGAAAGTCTGGCCTTAAATGGAAGGAGTAGCAACCACTTGCAAACTGTCTTGCTCTGATTCTCAGTTGAATGGTCTCTGTCACTTCTCAGTTTCTAACAGGTTTATTCCAGCTCACCTTCTTCACACTCATAATGTTTATAATACTTTACTATTTCCAAACACTTTAAAAGTAAACATCCACATTCCAACAGAAATCAAGTGGATTTTTATTTTTATTCAAACTCTAGCAATCAGGTTTTAGCATGGGTGCAACGGTCATGTCAGTTCTTAGTGTGTTGGGATAGTGCCTGTTAATAATTGTTTAGCACTGTACAGTAACAGCAATAATATTTTGTTTAACCATAGGAAGTATTTTTGTCTTCACAGTTTAGGCTTTGAGTCACTGTCAGATCTGCTTCCAGTTACCAGATTGTCTGTTTCTTCTGGCAAAGACTGTTTGGTTGGAAAAGTAAACTAATACTACATACAGGTTTTGAAAAACCTTAAATCAAATGGCAAAATTAGTTTAACCTACTGTCCCAGCGCAAGTGCCTGGATGTTAAATTACAGTGCTAAGAATATATTTTTTTGTGTGAAATATCTGGAATTTACCTAATTTTACAATCATACAGCTAAGCTTTATCCATTAGAAAGTAGAATTAACAGATGTAAGCTTGCGGAATGCTTTTCCTTCCTCTCACTGAACATCAAGCATCAGGAACCATTCTGTTTAATAATTGGAGATAGAACAAAAAGACCAAAGCACAACACCAAAGCTGCCCAAATAATGTAATAATATGCCCTGTGGTTACTTTCATTCAGAAGCATTATCAGGGGAGGCTGATGTTACCATGCAGTGCTTCACCTTCAACAGAGCAGGCTGCTCAGATGAGGATGGTGCACTGCATGTCAGCACCAGTCATACCTGCAGATTGTACTGAAGTATTACAAAGGAGGGCAGCTACAATGTACTCATTATTGAATTCCTAAGCAGCTTTCAGTGCATCAGTCTCTGATGGGAGTTGTGACAGAATATTTCTCTTTAAGGCAGCCACATTCTTAACTGAATACTTGCAAACAATATTCCTTGTCAGCCAGCTCTGGTGCCTGCAGCTCTGCCCCTTCTCTCGCAGGACACACAGAAGGGAGTCACAAGGGCTCCTCCCAGGAAGCCCACTAGAAGAGTGTGCACCCAGGAGCTGCAGTCTTTTCTGCATCTGAAAGAGGTTCTAGAGTGGTAGAAAGCTGGTATTAGTGGCATGTGGTAATCTAACAATACAGTGCAGTGAGAAAGGTTTGCTTCAAATTAGCCTTTGAACACATTTCATGACTGATTTTAGTGATGGTGTACATATGATAAAGGTAACTGCAGCTTGCCATGCATTAAGCAATCAGTTGCTTTTCAAATTATTTGAACAATGTATATTTTCCAAACAGTTTAGTACGTGCTCAGCTTGGCTTTATAGCAGGCAAACTCGCTGCATATCTGATATAACTGCACAAAAGCAAGAAAATGGAAAGCTTGCACAATTGGACAGTTTTTGTCCTTTTCTGGCTGTGATCCACTTTAGCACTTACAGACCAACAAATGTACAGAAAGGGATGGTATTTTACATTTGGGAAGATAACAAGCTTGCCCCTTCTTGTCTGAATAGCAAAAACCTGCAAGCAACACCAAAACTCACCATGTTAAGCCACCTACCCTTATCTCTCTGAACAGAGTAAGGAATGCTGGATGTAAAATGGCTTATACTATAACTGATCTTGTCCATCACACACTTAAGAGACTTCATGCTCCATATTGTATTTCCAGGTGATTTCTCTAGCACCTAGTTAAACAGTGCTCACATGAGGATCTTGGTACTTTTGAGAAACTACTGCAGATTCAGCAGGTGAAGCCTATCATATGTAACAGTATGAAGGAGAGTGAAGAGGAGCTCTGAGCAGCTGAAGCTCAGAGACGTGGATAGGTAGGGATGAGCTTTACCTCTGCTTGCCCTAGGGTACCATGTATCTGAAAAGTAGCCCAGTCTCACTTACTTTTAGAAATGTTTTGTGGTTTATTTTATGGAAAACTTGGTACTTAAAATCTATTAGTTGCAGCTATTACTACTGAATTCACAGAAAACATGCCTATGTTGTAGGGTGAATCAAAAGTGTCAGTATATCAAAACCCATACTAAATATATATCTATCTCTATATATAAGACATTGAATAGTAAATACAATTTTCTTGTGACCAATTAAACCCTGAAACAGTGACAGGGAATGAGGCTGTCACTCCACTAAGTTCTTTCTGCTGCTGTAGATGATGTGGGAGCTATGCATATTTTTAACAAATACCATATGCACCTAACTTTTGCTAATTGTTACTGTCTTGCCTGACTGCAAAGGGAAGCTCACATGAAATAAAATGGTGAGAGTCTGAGGAAAATGTTCAAGGTCCTTGTAAGAACTAATAGGAAAACTCTGAATAGGAAATTGCCTCTGCCAGATACCAAATTGGTGGGCAAGTTTACTCTTGCCAGGCCCAAGAAGGACACTAAAACTTTTCAGATGCTGATTCAAGGGAAGAAGGGAGGTTAAGTGGGCTGTCAGCAGCTGCACAGGGGGGAGATGATGACTGACTCTGAGGGGCACATAAGCAAGCTGAAATAAAACAGCCTCACCTACCCCCACCTAACCTGGAGATGGAAGTACCAGAATAAAGTAGAATTTACTGAGGCTCAGATGGAAAGATGAAGGCTGAGGTAAGGGTCTTTTGTTTGTTTAAGTCCTTTTCTCTGTGTTTGAGTGAATGATGCTTTGTTTTGGAGAAGCTGGCTGGGGGTCACTTCAATTCATCTGCTGTCATAGGCTCTTGGAAGAAAAGGCATATTGATGACAAACACAGTTGGGTCTGTCAGTTGAACATGAGTAGTAAATGAGATACTGCCGCCAGGATTTCCAGTCTGAGACTGGTGGGTCCATATGGCTCTATCCACAGAAAGCTTAAGGTAACAAACCTTTTCTCAAGAAAATGTGTTTGAGAGGTATGAAAAGGCACTGCCTTATAGATTATCTGTAGTTGTAACTAATCCTATAGTTCTTCCAGTTGAAGAAAGCAGAATATTGTCTACTGGAAATCCTTTCCTCTAATTTAAGCCATCTAGAAAACCCCCAAATATTTACTTTTAAATGTGTAAAATGCTAGCAATTTGGCTTCCTGCCAACAGTTGATGTGTGCAACAAATGATCCAGAACTAGCCCATCTTAGTTCAGTACTTAAAAAGGACTATTTGGTAGCTATGTTACTGTTTGGGGTTAAGTTTTGTTCTGAATAGCTGGATTTCTTCTCTCGTGGTTTAAAAATATTTGAAGAAATGTAATTTGCAATGGCCTTAAAAGATGATTTTTTTAATATTATCATTAAGGATATTCTCTTCCTTGCGATTTTCTTTGCAGCATGACCTGTAAACACCTAGTAACCAGTATTGATTACATTCCCAATTAGTGGAATGCTCCTGAAATCAGACACCAGCCCTGCAAGCAGGGGTGTGTGTGGCCCAGGAAGGTTTCAGATCACCTTTTTTAACAGATCAAGATAGATGCCATCATTTGAAATGACAAGTAAGGGAATAATTTTTTGTGTGTCCATAAACAGGAAAAACAAGAATATATGTTGGATCCTCATTAACATGTATGAGGCATTAGAAAATCTAACAGCAAAATTGTTTCAGCTTATTACTAGTTGTCTGCTGGAAGGCTACAGACAAGAGATTATGGGAAAGCAAAGGCAAATTACATCATCCCCATTTTACTTTTGTATTTGTAGTTCAAAAGGACCTCTATTTTTTATTATTATAGAATGAAAATTTGATCTTATTTTGTTAACTTTTTGTTATCTGTTAACAGTTTGTATCACGGTATCTAGAAATAGACTGTTTTCCTTTTCTTGATAAACACACTGTAAGTAAATGTTTAAACTGGAACATATAGAGATAGAAATTAATATTTAATGTTGTTTCAGATTCATCAGTGTATCTCTTATTCCAGGACCGATAAACCAGATAGCAGATTTTTCTTTCCTTTGAAGGGAGGAAATGAGGTGTAAAAACCAGAAAAAATATTTTTCCCTTGAAATAAGTTTCAGAGTTCATGATTAATGTTTAATCTGAAATAATATTTAACAGCTTCAGAAGGGAAATGATCTATGGTCTGTCTAGAATTAATGTCCTACCACCTTAACAGTGAGGAAGGGCCACAGACCTTGAAATACAAAAAATGCCATGGAATAGCAAAAGAAACAAGTAGTTCTGGGAGTAACAAATCTGTAAAACTCATTCTTAGACCTGTTCTGTATTCTTTTGGTTTTAGGTGCCAAATGGTGGGAGCTCTAACAGAAAGGTTCTTGCTTTTGAAGCTTGTTTGTGTTTTCTCCTATGTGTGTATATACTTTGTCAGAATCTCTACTATGGCATGACTCGATAATGTAACACATTCTGCAGGCCCACTTAATTTATTGGAATATATATCTTTTCCCACTCCTTAGGTAAGTTAGCTGAATCACCAGCTAATCAATCCAAAAGTCACTGGAGATGGAGGGAACTGAAACTTACATGTGTGTGCACAGAGATATTTCTAGGGTGATCCTTTATCAAATTAAGATCTATAATGATGTCTTGTATTATGCACCTGGTTGTGTATGGCAACAGGACTGGAAGTCCCTCTTCCAGACATTTCACTGGTGTTCAGTGTTTTCTCAGACAAAAGAATGTGTGGAGGTGCCTCTGTCTGTGACAGCTGGGGCGAGTCCAAGTTCTGACCTGATGCCAGACCCCAGACAAAGACAGCTGTTTGACCATCCTTTCCTGAAGACTGTGGATAAGTACTGTCCATCATGGCTCTGGCTTGCTGAGAAACACAGCTCTTTGTCAGAGAGCAAAAGGCATTTTCCTAAACATAAGTGTTATTTCAAAACAAGGGTCTTGAAACTTCCTACTCTAAAAGTTTGGAAAATTTGCAACTAAATGCAAAATCTGCCATTGGAATTTTTTTTGATGCATGTAATAAAGTATGTTAGAAAAGAAGCATATTGGGAAAGTTAGGCCTCAGGTTACTACAGAAACTTTGGCCCATGTACATCTCAAAGGATGGGGTAAAACCTGATGAACACCTAGTACATCTCTCTGTAGCTATCAAGCAACTAAAGCTCCTGCACAATGAAAATTGCTGGTTTAGTCCTGGTTTGAGAAGATGAATCATTATTTAGACCTATGTGTCTGGGACTTGGCTGAGTTAAAATAACTGGAACTGCTTTCAGAAGTAAATGTATCTATTATCCCCTCAAATAGATGTAGCCTTCCTTTTGGACTCTCAAGCTTAAATCCTTGAAGTGTTTAAACAATTAACCTTGCTTTAGATAGGATTTAGGCACCTTATACCTTTGAACTTAAAGCTTTGCTTTCCTGGGTCACAAATGTGTTTCCACTCTTCCTGTATCACTAATCTACACAATACAGGGCACTGCTCATTTCATTTTTCCTCATAAAGATATAATCTAGTCAGTCCAAGATTTTGTCTGGACTTGCATTTTTCTATTGCTGGACTAGACAAAAATCAATGTAGTAGCTGCTTTTTCTGTTTTTGCAGTTAACCTGAATTTAGATAATTTAGAAAAATTAAAAGGCAAATAAATAGCTGGAAAAATACAGATTCTTTTCCCCCCTCCCCACTTTTTTTTCCTCATCAGGATCCACTGGTGAAGTATTATGCTATCCTTGCCCTTTTCCATTCTAAAACTACTTTAGAATAACAAAGAAAGGATCTTCGTTGCACACCTCATACTCAACTCTTCCTTGTTATGGTACGTATCAGTCATGGAGTGACATTGATGAAATAAAATGTTGAAAAAGGACATTTTTTTGTCCAGTGTTCCTTTGAGATTGTTTTCTTTTTTTTTTTTTTTGTCCTTTAACTGCTGTGCTAGAAAGTATCATCTGGGAAGTCACCTGCCTGCTCTGCCCTATTTTGCCTATGTCATGAGTTGAAATAATGAATCCAAGGCTACCCCTTTTTCTTCCCTTTCTCACTCAACATTTAATCACAGACTTTCCCAAGGGACCAGCTGGCATTCTGTAGTCAACTCATGTGCTTTCTAGGCTTCCCAGAAAGGTCACCAAAGATGTCTCTGAATGTCTTTTTCCAAACTTGGAGGCTTATTACAAAGGTTTGAGAACTGGCTGTTTGCTAGTTTTGGGTGCATAATCTTATTTTGAAACTCTGGAGGTACTGTTCTGCACTGGGATGAGGAGGAGCAGGGTTCTTTCTGGGTCTCAGTAAGAAAAACAGAACAGCAAGTAGAATAGGTAGCAAATAGGAAGAAAAACATGGCTAGCAAACCAACCTTATTTTACCTCAGATGGTGGAAACTCAACTTTTATGCAGTATCAGGCAGACACCAGTTAGGCAGCTATGGCATGCAGTGCAGGATTCCCATCTGTGGAGAGGTTCAGCCTCTCTCTACGTGGTGGCTACTTGTATCTGCAGTAGCAAAACTGTAAGTTTTTCTGATGGATAGGAATATTATCTCTTTCTTCATGCCCACCAAAGGGTATCTAGCTATGTGTACCTAGGAGCTGTATGCAGGAACCGGGCATACCCAGGGTACTCCAGCACCATTATTGTACACATGCGGTTGTACTGTGGTCACTCACGCTAGCACACAGGTCCCTCAGGCCTTATGCAGGAGGCCCATTATAGCAGATGTTGCTTGCTCTAGTTCTCCAAATCCCTGAATACTCTCTCTTCTTCAAGACTCCTAACCCAGGAGATGTATTTTGTATCCTGAAGGGTTGTTTTTCTCAAGTTAATGGACACTGATTCAGAGGAAATCCTCTAACTATTCTAAGTGCATTTTAAAGAATGTCATCAACAGCTTTTCTATTAGTATATTCCTATAAAGATCATAACTCCATCATTGCAATATAGTAATAAAAATGGAACAATTATGTTACATGAGAACAGAGGCCTTCATAAATTTATAAAAAGAATTGTATAAAACTTTTCAGTCATCATACAGACTGATGATCAAGATTAATTTCCTTAAAAATATCTAGTAAAGAATATGTTTCTTTGGAGGGAATACCATTCTCCATTTTTATTTGTCAGTAGAATGTCATCCTGTCAAATAATTGCTGGCAAGGAAAATTCAGATTTCTCCTTACTAAATAAAGAAATGATTGATTAAAAAAAATACTGGGATTTTAAAAATTATCAAATCTGTTTGTGGTATGTTCTTGTGTGAGGGGGGAGGGAATGAAAAGACATACAAGGTAAAGAAAATATGAACTCTTTTCTGTGGAGGTACTTCCACTTATGAGATCAGAAAGGGTGAATGCTGAGTTTTCTACCTTTATTTCCCCTGTCTGTTTCAATTGTATTTTCAGCTGGATACCTTTGGCAGTTTCACTGTTCTATCTCTTTGTGGTACCACAAGGTAGAGAAGGGGTGATCCCCTAGATCAGTCCTTGAAGGAATGTAGTTTTCTAGTAGTTGCAGGATGATTAATTGAAAAAAAAATAAGTCTCTCTGTAGGCTGGTAAAGTGTATGTTTGTTGACAGGGTCTTGTGGGAGAGGTGGACTTCAAAGTGACGGCTTGTTTGGAGCACAAAAATCTGCCTACAAGGACAGGCGCTGTCAGAGTGTAGGGCTTGTGGCTTAAACTCAATTGAATGGACATGTCACTTTTGCAATGACAGAAAAGCGAGAGGGGCCAAATCTCTTCCTCTGTCAGGAGTGGGGGAAAAGAAGTTTGTTTTTTTTTCTGAATTTTGAAACCATTATTTTTTTTCAATAAATGATTTGAACATTTAAAATATTGAGCAGTATTCTTTTTTCCTTCCTTTCCATTCCCACATGCCTGCTACATATATCTGCCTGGCTGTGCTAGTAAATATGATAAGGTATTTTAACAGTCAACAGTGAATTACTTACCCACAGTTTTATCAAAGAGCATAGCTGCAGGAAGTAATCACAACTTCACATTTTGGTGCATAGTGTCATATTTTCTTATAGGTTTTGATACATCATTGACTTAGTTTCATATCTCATTTCTGCAGTTTATAAACTAATTGACTATTTCTTGGGAAGAAGCAGACCATGTTTTATAATTTTTTTTCTGACATTATAAGCTATAGTGTGATACTATCTGTGTGTCTTGATGTGGTTATGATGACTGAGCTGCACTCTGCTAATTTACAAGACCACTGGTTGGACACAGGGTATTTTGGGGACACTTCCTCTTCTTGGACACTCTCCCTCTGTCACAAAAAGTGCCCCATGAAATAGTGTGTCACATTTTGTTTTTTGATACACCATGTAAAACCTGAACTGTTGTTTAAATCTCTGACATAAAAGGGTTCCACTGATTTAAGAGGATTCAGAATACAGTCTTAAACCTAAAGACACAGTTATTGAACTGAATGTAACTGAATCAGAAGTTGACTTTGTAAAACTTGTATTTAACTCTGTATTTAAAACAAAACCTAGAACAAGTGTCTGGATAATATTTTCTTATTTTCCCCATAAAACAGTATTGTTTTTTATATTATTAAAAATTAGCCACTACAAAACAGTGTGACAGTTAGAGGCAGAGGTAGAACCTCTGATGTTTTGGTCTCCCAAGGTTCACAAATCCTGCAAAATATGAAGGAATTTCACTTTCTTCTGTAGTATAGGATGATCAACATACTATAAACATAAAAATCATAAACCAAAATACATATTTGAAATTTGCCCTTCATTCCTATTTTGATTAATTTCTAAAGCCAGAAGGAATAATTAATCTGACTTGGTGTATAACAAGGCCATTTAATGTCACCTGGTAATGACTACACAATTTCCAATAACCTGTCTTCCAGAAAAAGCCAGTACGCTAGATGAAAAGACTTTGAAGAGATACTTATTTTACCACTGATCAAAAAGATCAGTATTCTGGTATTTCTGACTAGCAAAGCTTTGGAAAAGCAGAGAAAAATGGGTAACTTCAATTCAGAATACAAAGTACCTTGGTTTCCTTGTCTTCCCCTGTTGATTTCATGTACATAGCATCAATATCAGCATAAAAATTACCCACTGAAAATCCAAAATACTTAAACAAACTTGATAGAAGACCTGTGTTAAATTTAGACTGAAATTGGTTTCCTAAACTTCAGCCTGGAATACATATATAAGAATGACTTATTAGCTTTGGTTATCACCGAAGATAGCGATTTAGAGCAGAAATGCTGACCTAATATTAGCTGCAAAAAATATGAATGTATGCACAGTGATCTGCTTGCAAACAGTTTTGAGTAGAAGAATTTTGGGGTGTTAAGGTAAAGGAAATTAATGCTTTCATTTTATTAAAATTTATCAACACCACTTTTTGCTGTTGCACTTTTCAGGGAATTTCACTGATAAACATTTCCAGCAAAAAGTGCACACATTGTTATGGCCTTTTGGGATAGTCCAAAGTTTTAAATGATGTTCAGTTTATAGTTCCAAATCCATATCCACATTTTTCATAAATATCTACTCTCGGGAACCTTGGCAGGGAAAACCGAAACTTTTCCAATTCATTATATGGCCAGATTGAGACACTCATCAAAGCTTTAGCTCCCACTGATTGTCATTCTCCATTTTCACACCAATTAGAATGTGACACCCAGGGTTCATTAAAAATAAATGAAGTTTAAGCACTGTACATAAAGTTGTTTGGCTTTTTTTTTTTTTCTTTCCTGCATCTTAAAAAAATTTTTGTTCATGTACATCCTATTATCAACAAAATCGTGCTGTACATGGTCTTCCACAGTTTTCCACCCGTGATTCATTATCTGTTAATGCTATGACATGGGACTGCACTATAATGTGAGTTTTGTTGTGACAGGTACACAGAAATGTACAACAATTAATTGTTTTGAAACCTTCATAAAGATACTTGAGTCATCACCAAAGGACACTTCCAGTGATGATGGCTAATTCCCATTGTCTGAGTGCCGGTCATGTATTTGAAAACTGACATTATAAGTAAATTTATTACACAATTTTAAATAAATGAAATATAGATGCCATCACCTTTAGCTCATCTTCCAGTCTTGTAGTTCTGGGTCTTTCTGTCTTTTACTATGTTAATCTTTAAGTTAATTTTTGTCAGAACATGCACAATTCACGGATATAAGATTGGTAAAATTTCAAAGTGAATTCTTCTTTCTTGTCTGAAAGATCTCAGTCTTTGTGTGAAACAGTATTTATACATTTACAGAAACATTTCATTCTTGAAATTAAATTGATTTCAACAGATAACCATGCAGAGGGATCTTCAGCTTCACTTGTCTTTCTACACAGCAATGCTGAAAGTAATGATTTAAATGTTTTGTCGACAAATTTACAATTGTCTAGTTTTCTTAGGATCCTCTTTCATCTGTCATGGCACATGCTTAGAGAATGTATGCTACATCTTTTACTTAGGAGGCAAAAGTGCCTTTTAGATGCCTGTGAACAGGTATTAATTTTTCCAGTTTTGGCATGACAGTGCTCAGGTATGACTTTTTGCTCTTTACTGTGGTAAGCATAGAGCTACATCTGGCAGAGGGAAAATCAAGGAGGTTGAAATCTAGGAGAATCTTCTTTCAAGGAGGATAAATCCATTCAGAAATTCACAGAGAGAAACTGACACACACTCAAGATTTTCATTTCTGCATGCCCAAATATCTTCAGGCAGTACTTCCTGCTGAGTTCTGTGTGGACACAAGCTCCTCCTACAGAGTATAACACAATTGAGCTTTGAGATTTCCCTTAAAGGAAGGAAAAAAGAAATGTGTCAGCTCTTAATTTTCCTTGTACAAAATAGACCTTGTCATAAAGTGTAGTGAAATAAAAATAATCTCTAAGACACTGAACATGCATAATTCTTATACATTTCTAATTCTTTCGCTTGTAGATAGGAATATAATCTTTTTTCTTCACAGTATTTTCTGTGCTAATTCCTGGATTTTTTAAAGGGGTTTGCTTAGATTACTTCGTGCTTTACTGTAACTTACATTACTGCAGAAGAACAATATATTTCCTAATTTAAATAATCTGAAGTATCAGTGTTACTGTCTGGTAGGAGTCATTGATCCCATTGTACTGCTAAATGATTGTGGAGCTGTGTAATCCAAGGCTGTCAGTACCAACACCTCCTTTGAAATGATATGAGAACATGGGGAAGACATGTTGGCCTTCTTCCTTGGAGCTATCAGTCTATGTGTGATCTCATAGACTTGAAAAATAACAATTTTCCTTTTTTATTGACTTTCCCATGAAGTAGAATAATTATAATGCAGTTGATAGGTGGTTGAATAAAGATGCAGGTCAAATAGCAATGTGTTGAGTGTCACTGTAACTTTCTGAGGACTGTTGGTGTAAGGAAGCAGTAGTATTTCCTAGGCTGCATTATGAAGGCTACTGAGTCTGATGATACCGATACCACAATGATACAGAAAGAGTTACTGAATTCCTATTTGCTTTATATCCACTTTAGTAGAATTTTTCTAATTTGTAATTCCTAAATCTTGTAGTCTGTGGAAAGTAGGCACTGCATGGTTACACAGATGGTCTATTATCTACATGTAGCATATATGTTTTCCTCAGGTGCTGAGAAGTGGTAGTTATCACTAGATCTGTTTGTGGCAATTCAAATGCAGAAAAAAGAAACCAAATGCCATTAATGAAATCATACTCTTCAACTGAAAAAAGTCTCCCTGTTTTCCCTTTCATGAATTCAGTTTTTGTCTCCTTTGCTGCACTGCGTCTGTTTGTGCAATATTCAGTATCCATAATGAGTTGTTAATGAGCTGTCGATTATGAATGCAATTTATAGACAAGAGAGGTTGAGGACTTGAGGTACTTTCAACAAATAGTTCTGTATCTGAGTTCTTCATGTACAAATATACAGTTTCTGGTACAGGGTCTCTTACACTAAAATCTTAATCTGAGTCACTCTGAATGTAGTTACACATTTAATGAGTTTCCTTCAATGATATATTGACTATATCCTGAACATTGCAATGAACAAAGAGTACAGTAAAATGAAAACTCTTTGTAATACAAAGAGCAGACTCAAAGAATTATGCTCATTAAGCTGTGATCCTGAACCAATGAATTTAATGGGAAATTTGCCATCAAATTCAGTATGAACAGAACCAGAACCTAATTTCTTAAAAGCATTCAGAAATATGGTCTTTAATAACAGTTTTGTAATACATCATGATACAAAGAGAATTAGCTACAAGCAACCTAATTATACTGGAGAATGAATTGGCTAATGCTCTGTACATACAGCTAGGACTCCCCTAGCACAAAACCATAAAGGCATAGTTTGCCTTTTTTACACCTTTTCTTTAGGGTCAGGAGTAACTGAGGCACAGATGCTAAAGCAAAAGTCAAGCTTATATATAAACAATGGCAGAAATGTACCCAGACCTCTCAGCTGCTAACCTGTATAATCATGTTTGAGCACAGCAGCAAACCCTAGTACAAAAATGGGCATCAGGTGAACTGTGCACTCGTCAGCCAACTAAGGTCCAGTCACTCCACTGCCATTAATTACAGTTTTAGTGGTCTAAAATTGAGCAGCTCACGAAACAGAACTTGCTATGAAAAAAAAAGTACATAGGCAGATTACCTTGAATGAACCCTGAGATTTTATGAGCTCCATTCCTTCTCTGAGTAGAGGAATTCCAACACGAGCGTTTGTCACCATCAGAGAATTAAATATTTCTTAGAGATTGGATAAAGCTGCTTTGAGAGAAATGAGTTACTGTTGGCTAGCAGAGAGAATGCTGAGGTCTTAACTTGGTTACTTAAGGCATGAAGTTTAGCCCTCCAAACATCCAAAGCAGTCAAATGTCAATTGGGTGTGTTGTGGTTTTTTCTATTTATTTTATTTTAATTGATATCTTTCTGCTGTGTCAGGAAATGTTACTTGTGCCTGGTAGTTTTCCAGAGCTGTAGAACTAGAGATTTTGTTTATACTTATTTTTTTTATTTTGCACTAGCTATAATTCACCCATACTGAATGGTAATTTTTCTCCTGTCAGAATCAACATCTGGCAAGAGCCAAGGGTATGGAGGCTTTCAAATGTTTGCTCTGAATTTGAGAAATGCAGCTGTGGTACTGTACTTAGAGCCCTTGCATTGCTCTTCTGAAACCTGGGGGGAAAAAAAAGGAAAAAAACAAGGAAGCTGTTTAAAATCATATGACAGGTTATTATTTTGTTTAATGTGAAATGTTCATCTGACAAGCTTATTGAGCTTGATTTGTGTATGGAACCCTTCTGCAAACCTACAGTCTATCTGATTTCCCTTCCCCCTCTTCTTCGCTCCCCCCTCTGTCACTAGCACTGACATCAACCATTGTGCCATCTGAGGGAAAAAAAAGGCACCTGGAGTATTAAAGTGATTTAACCAGTTTGATTTATGTTAATAGTACAGAAGAGAATATTTTTTGGTCCTCAAAAACATAACAGGCAATTGATGTGCCATATTGCAGTATGGTTTTAGCTATCAACATGTCAAGATTTAGTTTTGCTGTTAACATTTTACGATTTAGAAGGCTATAAGAATATGTGCAGTGTAGCAACAACTCAGGCATCATTCCCTCAGCTATATTTATTGGGCTTTCATTTTTTCTTTTATAGAAGAAATTGAAAAAGAAAAAGAGGAAGGGAAAAAACACAGACATTTTCTGTCTTTCATTTTCTTCAGTCTGTCAGGTTGTGAGAATAAAAAGAAAGAAAACTGACTTCTAATGGTTTGTTTTCAGACCAAAGTAGATTCAGGGCAGAAGAATTCAAATGTGCAGTTTGTTGATTTCTCACTAAACTAAAGATAACCTGTGCATAAACTGTAGTTTCATTGCTTCTGCCCCCTCTATTTATTCCTATAGCTGAAAGCTGCATGTTTAACATGCTGTGGAGATGATGATCTATATAAGCCAATTGTCTAAAATTCTGGAAGTACCATGTGCAGCATACATAGTCATATAAGAATTTATTTTCCTTCTAGACCTTCATTTCCTTCTACTTCTGTGGAAAATCAATAAGATGTACTTCTTGGTGTGTAAGTGGGAAACTAAGTTTTTCATACTAGAAGAATGTTACAGTGACTAGAGCTGCTAAGGTAAGGTCTAAATTCCTCTGTGAACCTTAGTGGGTGTTTTACTTCCCCTAGGATTTAGATGTTGGTCATTGGATAAAAATTGTTATTGACCATTTGGAACTAGCACTGCAAAGTAAATGAGGCACATTAAAAACTGATCTTCACCTTCTGAAATTTCTATGCTTAAACTTCCAAATTAAAAAAGCGACATGAAACATGGGTAGTAGAAGACAGTATGAATTTTAGAAAATATTTCAAACTTCTTTCCATGTACATTTGAAACTTTGAAACTCAGTGTCAGGAAGGTATTGAAATTCTCTGTGAAGGTCTAATTAATACCTTTTATTTTTCCAGTTGCTTTGAGTGACGAAGCAATGCCTAGTATTCAGGACATTAGCCCAAGACCTCTATCTTCCCAAAGCTGAGTAAAAGCATATGAAGGTAGTTGGGAACTTTGTAGAGGCAGACGAGGGAAGTGTATGTTCCCATAATGCATTACTCTTATCTCAAGGCATTCTGCTCTTCATGGCAACAGTAGGAAGAAGGACAAACATACATATTTGTGTCTCATCTGTTTCACAGTGGGCTCTGCTGACTGAAAAAACACTTAAAATGTCTTTTTAATTATTTTATTAATTTCTGTCCTAAAATTTCATAAACAAATGAACATTTAAAAACACAGTAACTGAAAGCTATACAGCACTATGGTTTTCCTTATAGCTTCCACTTTTGATATTTGGGAGCTCAGTTTGGCATGGATCTATCTACTACTCATTTTATGGTGATGGCCTTAAATTGCCTTTGGTTTCAGAGGATGGAACTTTTTCTTTTCAAACAGTGATGATGGTTATGTTGTATTTCTTTTATGTGATGGTCTAAGGGCTTCAGCTGCTGTCTGCCAGAGGAAGATCTGGGCAGGCTCGAGTCACATTTCCTATCTTCCAAGAGAGTGAACCTCTATGCTTTTTATTTCTCTCTTTTAACCTGAGCTACTGTCCAGCTGGGCTTCTTTGGCAAGATGCTAAAAAATTAGAAAAAGCTATAGAAATCTCTTCCTACACTTATGCATATAAAATTGGGGCAAATGTCAGATGTTTTGACTCTGGTCAAGTTTAAGATGTTGAACTTGAAAAAGCTTGCCTGCTGCCAGGTCCAGAAGACTGGCTTTCGTATTGGAGGGGACCTAGACCTGTACTGCTCCTCCACTTCTTTCCCATTCTGTGGGAATGAGAACAGGGCAGAAGGATGGTCAGAAGAAAAAGGCTTTCAGATCCTAGCAAAGAGCAATTGTTCCCTAGGTCTTCATTCTCCAGAGATTTTACCTACTGAGGATATTGCAAAGATGAATTATTTACCTTTGAGCTCTATTGTGGTGACAGCAATATCACAAAGGAATCTATTGAGAAATAAATATTACTCTGCTGAGTGAAGAGACTCTGGAATAAATAAGGTCAGAACTACACAATAAACGGGAGGATAAGAAGAAATATTGATTAGCTGCTCATGAAGAGAGAGCTGGTCATCTTGTGCATTGTGTTGAAAAATACTGGTTAATTACCTAATTAAAGAGTGTACCACCAATACACGAAAAGAACACAGTTGAATTAATAATGTACAGGCAAAATTCTGATGTCAGAGCAGATAAGTATGAAAATGCTATAACAAGTGAGAGGATTTTGCTATTGATATTGATTTAGTATGGAAGGATATTCAGCTCCCATAGTGATGGATTTGATTTACAATCTAAAGTAGAAAAAAACTGATTTCCAGTATTTTTTATTATTTAAGGGCTTAACTTGCCATCCTTAATGTTCTTTGAATATAGTGATATCTTTTTAAATGCAGAAGAGTGTACAAGTCTTTTATTTGAAAAATAATTTGTATGGGGAAAGTAGGCCATGCAGGTTTTTTTTAATAGAACATCTGATGCCAGAAAACCTCTTTTATGATTTATAAGAGCATTCCTTTCAAAAAACTGGAGCTTTGTAGTTATTTAACATTCATGTTTACTATAAAGAAATTGGTTTACCTTGACTGAAGTTTGTGTTTAAAGAGGGAAATTGTATGGGGGTACAATAATGTGTTCCTTATACAGAAACAAGGTTGCCCTTTTCCACACCTCTCAATTGAGCTGATGCTTAGGTTTGAAAGGCTAAGAACCCTTTCTAGCTGATTGACAGTTTTTGGACTATATATTGCCATGAGGCAGGCTTTTGATAATAACTTTTGTTTATTAAAAAACAATTAAAATGACTCAAATGTGTCACTCAAAATGGAGTTAGTAAAAAGTCTGAACAAATTCAGATGACACTACTGAGACTGCAGTCAGATTGGGTGCAGAAATGGTGTGATCTAAATTTTAACTAGACGTTGGACTTAATTCCTCCTCAGTACTATGTTACGGTATCTTCTCTGCATAAAGAAAAAAAACACCCAGAAAAAAAGTAGATACAGTAATTTAGAGAAGTTCTTATTAACAAAATATGTTATTCTTATTCTGTATGGAAATCAGATTGTATGTTTTGACTTTATGCATGAGGTTTGGTACTCTTGGGTATTCTTTAAGGAATAGGAGCAGCTGATTTCTTCATTTGCAAGCCAGAAACCTGACAGCCACAGATGCGAACTAGTCCAGCTTAAGGTGTGAAAGCTGTTTTATGAAGCCAGAATCCAGGCAATTAAGCAGGTTCCCCTCCTGGTAGGCTGGTATTTAGCCAGACTGTCAGTACTGAATATGCTGCTCTAGGAACAGAAAGGCAGACTGTGAGAGACAGAACACCTGAAGCATTTTCTTGAGAAAAAAAATAATAAATAAAATAAGTAGCTAGGAATTGAGATTGCATATTGTTATAACTGCATTTGTGCCTTTGGTTCCTTGATATTTCCACCAAGTTCCTTAGAGCACTGCGCAAATAACACAAATTGGTTGGAGTGGAAACTCTCAATGTACCACGTAGAATCTAAACCAAGGCTATTTCCGACATAAAAAGTTATTTACCCAGAGATGCATGAGTAATGCAGTGCAAAACAGTCCACCTCAATCCACCTCTGTATGACTCCTGTTTATTAAGCAAATGATTGCTCAGGTTATTGTGTGCTTTGATAATGGATTTGTGTGTGTGTAACATGCATAACCTCTGTTTTCTGTGATCCAGTATGTTTGTTTGAAACATGTATTAGCCTTTCCTGACAAAAGCATTGAAAAGTTAACATTCATACCAGGCAGAACTTTCTGATGGTTATTCCTGTATGCTGAGGGGCTCCCAAACCCTTCCCCCTGCTTTTGGCCCTGGGTCTGAATGTGTATTTAGAACAAGTTCCTCTCTGCTCTGATGTATAGGAAAATGCTCTAATGAAAAAGTCTAGTGGTGTTATGCCAATGTAAACCAGATGTAGTGAGTGGAGTACCACTAACGAATTTAAGACCTTGATTTTCCATCCAACTTAACCTTTCCACTTACATTGCACACATAATATTACACCTCATAACTTAAACCAAAGATTGCGAGCACAATTGTTCTTACAGTGCTCCTCATTTTCTGAAGTCTTGGTGTCTGTGAGTGGATGTACTGCCTTGTGTGATAAGATTGCATGCTGGGGTTTAAGAAAAGGACTTCTCCACATGCAGTGTTACCTGCCAGGGTGCTGTGGTTTGACCCCAGCTGGCAACCATGCAGCTGCTCGCTCACTCCCTGCCTGCAGTGGGATGGGGAGGAGAAACAGGAAAAAAGGTAAAAGTTGAGGGTTGAGATAAGAACAGTTTAATAATTGAAATAAAATATAATAATAATAATGACAATTGTAATGAGAAGGAGACAGGGGGAGAGAGGAATAAAATCCAAAAGGAAAAAAACCCAAGTGATGCACAACACAATCTCTGACCACTCGCTGATGCCCAGCCAGTCTGCAGGTAGCGATGGGCAGGCCCCTGCCAACTATCCCCAGTTTATATACTGAGCATGATGTTCTATGGTATGGAATATCCCTTTGGCTAGTTCAGGCCAGCTGTCCTGGCTGTGTCCTGCCCCAATTTCTCATGCCTTTCTAGCCCTCTCACTGGCAGGGCCTAAGGAACGGAAAAGTCCTTGGCTTAGTATAAAGATTACCTAGCAACAACTAAAACCATCAGTGTGTTATCAATGTTATTCTCATACTAAATCCAAAACACAACATTGTACCTGCCACTGGGAGGAAAATTAACTCTATCCCAGCCAAAACCAGTACATGGGGGTAGCCCAGGTCCTGCACTATATGACAGGTAAGTGGTGGACTGCACAGCAGACAGGCACAAGATTGTAAGTGGGGAGGGCATCTTGTTCCTTGTGCTGGCCCTGGCTGGGGGACACGTTCCCTGACCACAGCACAGGGGTGTTACTGCTCTCCTATCCTTTCTTATTCCAGCCTCCTTTGTCAGTGTGGCACTTGGCTTCCCAAAATGAAATAGAGTTCTGTGCTACCCCTACTAATGTGGTTTGCTGTGGCCTCCATAACAGGGGAGGATGTGAAGTAAGAACCTTCAAATGAATCACTTTGAATCACATCACAAATGAAGGCAAGTGCATGACTTCCAACACTAGAGGTTAAAAAACCCTGAAGCCTGAAACATCAGTGTATAAGTATCCATGTTTTCACCTGGTAGGCTTTCCAATAACATTAAAAACCACATCCAATAAAAACAAAAAGCAAAACCTTAACATAAAAATTAGGAAAAAAAGATAATAAATGGATTAGCTGTGTGATGTAGCAGACAATGCAATCCAATCCTGTCTCATATTTTCTATATGTTTATCTGGATTTCCCCCATAAACCTTCTCAGAAATAGCCTGACTCAACTCACCTGTGCAGGAGTCTATTGACAAGTCCATTCAGTTTCAAAAGAGATGAGATAACATTTTTAGATGTTAAGAGGGGTTTGTTATCTGGATAGAAATGGATCATTTAGCAAAGCATGTACATCATTTTTATTGCAGTCTCTTTCAAGAGCACCATAGTGGGTCAGAACTAGCATATACTTTTGCTGTCGGATTAAGGAGTTTGTTGTTTCAGAGCATATTAGAACATAGTTTACTAGATTTAAGATAGTTTCTGTCACACATTCTAGAATGACTCTTCTTTGAAACATGACTAACAAACCTACCATTCTGTTACCCATAAAAACCACTCTTTTCTGGATATTGTCTTTGAAAGAGGGAAAGGCAACCTGTGGACTGGCTTTCAAGGAAGCTTTATTTCTCTTCTGGGAATTCTTTGAGGACAGACAAAAATTTGATGGTTACTTGTGAGAGCTTACTCAACCATCTTAATGTGCATCACAAGCAATTGATGTCCTCTGTGTATGACCTCCTCTTCATGAGCGGTATGTTTTCTCTGTATGAAATTCAGTGGACGTTTGAAAGGTATTTTCAAAATATTGTCCAAATTATTTTACAACTAATGCATGTGGCAAACGAGAGATGTGGTGACAGACAGGATTTATTACTCAGGTTGATTTATAATTTTGAAAATGAAATACAATATGAGCCCGGAAACCAGCTGGACAAATCTCTCACAGGTTGACCTCGCTACTCAGTAGTCTTTTTTTCTTGGAGTGAAACCATTGTTATCAGGGATCTTGAGGAATGATAGCCACGGTGACTCACACTAGCCAAGAAGGCTACATCATCATCTCATAGTCTGAGATCTGAGTAAGAATAATCAAGCAACAAAGCCTGTTGTAGTAGAAAAGACTGCACTTCATGATGACTTTAATAAAAGATATCGTTTAGTAATAGCCATGTCTGAACTGCTGGAAACCTGCAATAGATCTTCAGAGAGTAGAAACTGGCATTGTTCCCCATAGTGCTCTGCCACTGTAAGCCAGCTGAGGTAGTGCTATTTTAACTTTTCTGTTGCTTGACATTTCCTTATTTTAATTGTGTAACCTCTGTGTTGGACTTTATTCTGGCATTAAAAGCCTCACCATCCCCCTCTTTTGATTGCTGCTTTTTAAAGCAAGAGGAGTAGAATTAATTGCTTCTGATCCAGCACAATGGTAATTACATAGTCCCAACTGGGACCTGACCAAGGATGAACTGCTGTTGTTGCTTTTTGGCTGGAAACATTAAACAGGGATAATAGAGAAGTGTGTCTGTTACAGCACACTGGTTGTTTCCTGCAGCAAAGAATGATAGAAGTCTATTGCTGTACAATTACTGTGTAGCATTTGCAGGTCGCAATAGCATCCAACAAAGACTGAGAAGAATTTTTTTTTCCATTGTTTTGTATCATTTTTCTAAGTGTATCAGTGAAAATAGTTGGCCTACTGCCTTTTTACTCCTTGAATCTTCATTAAAACTTTGCACTGGTATTACAAGCCTATCAAAATTATCAAGAACACAGCTTGTACACTGTGTGGTCTTAGAAGAGAAAATGAAGCAGTAGTGGTAGAAAAGGCTGAGAATGTTTAGGAAATGCTAGCATCACAATGGTGTCACAATCACTGCATTTAGAAATAGTTGTCCATTTATCTTGTTTAGAATCTTACATAGGAAACTGATTGAAAGCATTAATGTCTTTCTATGTAAAGGTATATACATTCCACCTTCAATTATTCCTACAGAGAGCACTAGGAAAAGAAATTCTGACAGCAGGTAAAATGTGTGTGTGTGTTTTACACTTCCATAACTCACGAAGAATAGGAGGAATTTTGCTGATCTTTCAAAAAACCCTAACACTATATTTGAACAGAAAAAAGCATGTATCTAGGAAGTATTGTGAAGTGTAAAATTAAAGCATCACATTGAGTTAGGTCCCTAAATTCATGCTGCTGACTTAGAAATGGTTAGGCTATTAAAGAATAATAGATTTCATTTAACTTTCTGATTTCTGTATCTTCAGAGTGCAATTTTTTGTGTTAAGCAATGGTGGTCAGGAAAGATTTTTTTTTTTTTTCTTTCAAAGCTGATTTTCTAATATGATCTATTGGCTTAAACAATCCAGACCTGTGAGACTTACCATTAAATTACAATGATGAGCAACAAGAATATAAAAATCATTGCCTTGACTATGACCAAAATCAGAACAGTTTCTTCATTCAGCTCTGTGAGTTTTGCAAAGAAGCTTTACAGAAAGAATGCATAAGAAGTAAATGATGGTGTGAAATTTCTTGTTGGCATATAACCTTTGAGAAAGGACAATAAGATACAGACTTCTAAATACTTCTATAGCTGAACTAAGGCTTTACAGGGCATAACGGCATGGGCTTTCAAATACATGGCCTTTGAAGATCTTGGTTTGGAATAGTTAAGGTCTATTGAATATATCAAACTGAAGGTATACTTTATGTAGGAAAAAGTATCGTGAAGTTCCACAAAAATCTTCAGTTTATTGTGTAAATGTGGCTGAAGTTCCACAACTTTAAGTCTCAAAAATGCAGCATTGAAATGAACTTCAAGAGATAAACGTCTTCCTTCCTTTCCAGGAGATTTTGAGAAGTAATTTTATTGTATTAGATTTCTGATTTAGGCACCCTCAAAGTGGGCCTGATTAATATATTCAAGATTTTCTCTGCAACACAAAGCTAGAAATTTACTTGAAAAATAAAACCTGAATTTTTAATTCATTTGTTCTTCCTGGAGGATGAGACTTCAAGCAAGGTAGCAAACATTACCAAAGCAAGTCTTCTGGAATCTTATGCTAGTCCTTCACCATGACAAATTTCACTTAAGATCTGTTTTTAGCATTTGGAAGCTGTTTTTGTAGTCTATGTTGCTATCATCACATGACATGCAATTATTTGTTTAGGATAACTGAAGCTTCAGTTAGCAAAGCAAATATACTGAAACCCTGTCATCTATCAAATATCAGCCATTTTCTCAAAGTGTAATTCTAGAGAAACCTCCATTTTCACTTGATTATTATGCCATCATAAAAAAATCATGATGTGATTGATGCCTGCCATATCCCTACTCTTACCTCCATCCTGCTTTACAGACACTTTAACTTTCAGGCAGTTATACATACACCAGGACTTCAGTGGTCAAAACACCATCTTCTTACATAAAGAATTGATACCATCTTAGGTTTCTCTCAGTGACTCTACGACCAGTTCTGCCTCCTTGAGACTATGCTACACCTCAGTCCTCAAGTGAGTCACCTTTGCTGGGCCAGATCATCTCTATCAGACTCAGTAGCTCTGGAGGTGTCTCCAGCTGTTAGTGTCCTCCCATTCTTATGCCAGCAGTGACTGCAATCTCTGAAATGGCCACCCACCTGGCTGCCAGAAATAAAACATGCTCAAAAATATGTAAAGCAAGTTTAGGTGAATCTTGTACTGAGGTCCCTAAACAGTACATAGAATTCAGTGATAGCCATAAATAGCGAGCTACTTATTACAAAGGCTGAGTGCAGTTCAAAGAGCATACTGAGAATAAACAGCTTTTTAAGTGGATGTGTCAGGATTTGTCAGAGATTCTCAGGGCAATCCAAATCCAAAAGCCACATGAGAACAGCAGGTCTCCCTGAGCAGTGTCGTTGCTCTAGAGAAACATCAGCTGACCAGCATTGCTAAGCTGATGTCAGTCAGGGGAGAGTGGTATCAATGAAACCTGCAGAGATGTGCTAAGCAGAACACTTGCAGTCATTCCCTGTGAGGAAAAGCAGTGAAATACAGAAGAGTGGCTGCACATTTGATGGCTCATCACTTCAACTCTTTGAGAAGTTATGATGGTGTCAAATGCTTTTCTCTGTATATCCTGCCTTGGAGATAAAAGAGCAAGACTGGGGGAGAGCCCTTCTCTCTGCCAGCAATGCATACAGCTGAGGTGCAGGGATTGTTTGGAGAACACTTGTGCTGCTGCTGCTGCCGTGCAGGCATTGGCATGCATAATAGACTCACTGGCTGCTTCTGTTGGTATCCTTGAAGCTGAATATTTCAGGCTTACTCCTGACTTCCTCAGCATTGTTCAACTGGAAGGAGAGGGAAGTTGTAGTGTAAACCATGCATACCTTGCTCTTCTTGGATGTAACTGTCATAAATAAATAAAAGGTGTGAAAAGAATGTGTGGCTACAGAAAATGGTGAGATTCTGCTTGAAAAATGGTAGGCTCTGGTAGGGTTCTGTTTTTCAAAACAAATCCTGCTATTGAAAAAGATGCAAAAAAGGGTATATAATGAACTAATTGCTAGCATGGCTTTATAAGTTTATTATGAAATAATTCCAACAACCATTATCCTGTCTGAAAGACACACTACTATCTATGATTTAGATGTTCGTATTTAGATTTTTTTCATGAATTTTGCTTCATTTTCTTCATTACTGGAAGCATTTGCATGATAACAGGATCTTTGCTTTTAAGAGTTCATCAGCTCCTGCCACTTAGTTCCCACTTGAAGTCATAATCTTTTGTTTATAATTTCATAATTGTTTGCAGTAGAGGTGATTAAAATCTCACAAACATAGCGTTATTTTGACTTCAGGCAGGGAACAAGCAGCAGATGAACTCTTAAGGAACAAAGATGATGCTTTCATGTAAACAGCCCAACCGGTACAAAGTAACGGGAAGAAATGAATAAGTGGAACACATCCAAATGCAATGGTTTTCACTGTTTTCTTTAAGGCAACAATAGCTCTTTGAAACCCATATGTTTCAGAACCTCACATCTTACAATAAAATACTTCCCTCATCTCTTATGAAGTTTGCCTGTTTTCCACTCCAGGTATGTTTTTCTAAGCACAGGCGAAATATTAATTAAGGCATTAATTAGGCACAATAAACTCTACTATGCATTAATTGACACAAAGTTCAGCACTCTTCCAGACAAGCCAGCATTTGAATTTCACCCTTTCAGAAACAAGTCAGTGCAATGTCAGCATCGAGGGTATTCTAATAGGAGGTGCTGAAGCTGGGAGTTTGTGCTGCTTGTCCTTGCTCCTGTGTGGTCTGTAGAGCAGGCTGCTGGGCTCGTACAGCTGTCTGCACAGGTCCTTGTTTCTGGCCCCAGTCACTCACTGGTGCTTACCATAAACATCCTACTGGAACAGGGGCGTATTTCACACTATGTAAGCAGACAATACTTGGAAATTCAATACATTCAGTGTCTATCAGATGGGTGAGGTTACAAATTCAGGGTGATTTCTTCCTAAATGTACCCCCTTTTCAGGTAGTAGACTGCAACAGGAAAGACAAATGTAATTTTATATGCTGCTGAAGTTGCTGAATATGAAGAAAATTCATTTCCCTCCCTCTCACAAACCCCAAAGGAACTTGTAATCCAAGGATTAGTGATTATCTCTCAGAAAGTACAGATATGTGCCACTATTTCATGCACATGATAATTCTTTAAATTCACTAAAAGATGTACTGATTCCACCACTTTTATTTTAATAGAAACATAGAAAATATTGAAAAACAGTGAGGCATTTTGATTTTGCTTCAGTCATAGTTGTTTTGCCACGCGTATTGCTTCCAGGAGAACAGGACTGTGAGAATGGGACATACTTCCCAGGAAAATATACACGCCCCACCTTGTACTTGATGCTGCACCTTTTTTTTTTCCAAAAAACCCCCGAAGATCAACCCTGAGGGTTGCGTAATGGCAACTTTAAATTATCCTCTTTGCCTGGTGACAAGTTGTTTGAAGGTTGAGAAGAGGTTCAGTAATCACTCAGAGGCAAGATATCTGAAGAGTTATCTCAAGTTACCATAGTAAAACAAGCTTCTCCTGGCTGGTGCTGAGTCATGCCAAGGCCTTTGGAATGTGAATTTTGTCAGATCCAAGTTCCCTATAAAATGCAGACTCTGGGTGCCTCAAGATGGCATTCATGGGAACCAGTGACTTGGGACAGCCGATACTTCAGAGGGTAAGAAATTCCTAAGAGGGGAGGTAAGGAGGCCCCTCAGTATTGTGGATGAGGTCAGACCTCCAGGTGAAAAATCAGAGGCTGGAAAGGATGTCCCTGGCATGGGCAGTGGGTAAGAGCCATTGCACTCCCCAGGGTCCCCACCCTCTGTGGAGACATGGAATACTCTCCACCTGCTCCTTCCTAATCAAGTCACCTGGCAGCCTCATACCTGGGTCTCTCTTTGGGAGGCCCTGTCCAGGCAGGTGTGCTTTGTGCATGCCGGACTGCCCTGGACCCCAAGGAGGATCAATGATAAGTTGCTTAACATCCTGCTGGAGGCACCCCAAGAAGCACCTGGCAGTGTAATAAAAGGCCAGAAGAAACACACCAACATCAGTGAAAAACCAGGTGCCTGTGCAACTATATAGACAGATACTGAGGTGTTAAGGGACTGCACTGCTGTTCAGGGCATTACATCTCTGTATCGGACAATTCAGTGTCAGAAAATATTAACTAAAATCTTAGATAGCTGACAAAGTCCCAGTGTATATTTAGTATTAGACTCCTTAATAATTTTTCCTTCCGAAAATAATTGCTTAATCTAACATGTTTTGTCTTTCAGTATGAGTCTTTCCAGGAGAAATTTTGTAATTGGAGACATTCTCAATTTCATTTCTTTAAGGAAATTTGAAAGAGGGAACTTGAAAGGTGTTCCTTAAAGTACAAATAATTTTAAGTAAATGGTTAAAAGAGTAGATTTAAGGCAAAATGGAAAAAAAAGGAGTGAGGGGGTTTAAGTCTAAATACTGTCAAGGTTGGTTTTGCTTGATTTCAGCTGACTTTATTTTTTCCTGAAGAATCATATTGTCCCAGTGCAGCTTTAGCAGAAAAGAACAACTAGACCCTGCTAGTCTTTTAAAAGACTTCAAGTCAGATTTAGATACACAAATAACAACAAATAGCAGGGGGAAAAAAAAAAAAGTCAGATGATCCTGGCAGTGTATAGGCAGAACTTCATCTCACCAAATGCAGGTCACTTCTGGAAGCTGCCTTTCTCTCCTTATTAAAGCCAGACACCATGTTTTTGGCATAATGAAGAAGGGAGATATAAATTTTGTCGTGCTGAGCTTCTGATCTGAGGGCCAAATATTCTGCAGGTGCAAATTATTGCAGTTTCAAAGACATGTTATGCTGATTCATTTGAGTTGAGATACTGCTCTGAGTCCAAAGTTGTGGCTAGTGGGGACTACTGTTGGCTGGCAAACGTGTTCCCAATTTAGTCAGAATATTTGGGGGTTTTTACCCTCTGGGGCACTGCTCAAAAATATATGTAGAGAGGAAGACGAGGCTGATGGGCCTATATTTCAGCTTCTAGAAGAAGGACTTTTGGGAAGTAAAGGGAGACAGAACAGGCTGAAGACATTCTTTTTCTTATTGTCATTAACGAGAACAAGACTGTAGTAACTATGGTCAGAGATAAAGCTACCTAACCTTGAATAGCATGTAAATATAGGGGGTAGAATATATTAGCTACAGCTTTGTATGTCAGACATGTAAATATGTGCAGCTGCTTTGGTTTTGTAATTTTTTTTTTTAATATGTTGTAAAATTGATGTGGGAGCATGCAGATGTATGCATGACTAATTAAATATATGTACCATTTTAAAAGGAAGGGAATGTAAACCTTTCTAGATATTAATGTATAAACTAAGACTTTTCTTGTTTAAAAAGTACTAGCTTATAAAGAGGAAAAAGGTGCTCTAATTTAATTGGACAGATTTGCGAAGGTCTTTGAAAGTGTGAAAGAAAGGGTAAGAAGGAAATGCCTCCCTTACAATCTGTTTATGGCGTTGGGACTGCTTTATCTTGACAAATAAGATAAAGATCACTTGACAGCAATTCACTTATTCTTATCTTGCTAGCAACTTAAAAACTGAATTATTCATCCTCAGTGTGAGATTTTGTGTTTTCTATTCTAAATTCAACTGCATACTTAGCACCTAGCCTCCTCAAAAATGTATCCAACGCAATAAAAGAAACTTAGTTCAAATTACCTCTGTAAGACTAGCATTACCAAAAGTTATAATAATTCTATGAATAAAAGCTTTCATGAACTAGTAATATGTCACATAAACTTACGAGCGTTACATACAGCATAAATATTTCTCTGGTTTCTTTCAGTACCTTTTAGTTTTGAGGAGGGGTGAGTGAATGCATGAGATTTGCTAAATTATGCAGGTATTTTCCTCTTCATGACAAGTCTTTAAATGAACTCACTTGGCCACATGAAATTGCAAATACGTGTTAACCTGGGCACTATCACACAGGTATATGAAGAGGCATGATTTGCTGACTGCCAATCCTAGACCTGCAAATCCCATATTACAGATGCAGTTGTACCGCAAATTTTGTTTTTCTAGAAAGTTTTGATGAAGACTAATGTAAGCTCTGCCACTGACAATGTTACATTAATAAAGCAAATAAATAATACAAATCTTTGTTTCTGTAATAAAAGTGGTATTTTGCAAAGACAATGTAAATAATCTATTGAGCGCCATGAGAGCTGATCCATAATATGAGACTAGGCAGTTTCAAATGAAGTACAAGAATAGCATATAAAAGCTAATAAACCTCACTAAAAAGCAGTCTTTCATGCTTCTTCATAACGTTGAACCATGCAAGGCTTTTCCTCAAGAGCTCATTTTCTCCTGCATACTTTTTCTATTGCTCATTTATATACATCCATAGATTATATATCAGTAAAGCATTAGCATCTCTTGAGTTAAAATCAATCGGTTAACACATGTAAGGTCAAACAAGTCAAGTTAGAGCAAATTCTAGTCACCACTGTTCAAAACTCACTTCTCCAACATGTTTGAATGTCTCAGCTCTACATTCCCCCCCCAGTTTTTAATTGAACGATATGCCTTTGTTAACACATGCTTGCTCAGATCAGTTGCACCTGTGTGCAGAGTGAAGGTGAGCAGTCTCAGCTTAGGAGAAATATGATTTGGAGAGGTATAAGCAGCTGAGGAGGGATCTTCATGGGTACAGTGTTTGAACACGAAAGTGGCGGCTATCTCTTCTGCTACAATGAAAAGGAAACCGATAACAATGGTGTGCTATAAAAAGCAAAAGAACATTCTTCTTTGTCAAACGACCGCACCTCTCTGGCAGTGCTGCTGCTGCAGTACACTGGCTGACATCCACTCCATGTTTGAACTCTGCTGTTACTGAATTTCAATTAAAACTGAAAACCACACAAAGGTAGCAGGCACAGAGAATACAGAAAAGAAATGTTCATTTCCTTGATTATTTTTGTTTTAGGGCTTTTCTTTGTCTGATTGCAAAATAATGGTCTAAGTTTGATCATGAGGGCCCTCGTATCTGCTGTTCAGGTCAATTTTACCTCATTAAAGACAGACGAGAATTATGGCAAGTTCTCCCAGAACATCAGAGGTGGCATTCAAAAATGAAAGTTGTACTGGGGTGCAAAATCCTTCCTGTTCCTGCTTCAGTCCATTTAAAAAAATGTATATTTGAAGCCTGGGGGAGGAGTACAATTTAAGAGAGATTTTTTCCTTATGCAATGAACCCAACAAGGCCTTATGTATGCTGCAGCAGACTGCAGTACCTGCAGGGTGCTCATCTACCATGAAAGTCTTCTATTATCTCATTCTTTACATGAATGAAATGTGAATATAGTTCCTTCTGTCTCAAAAACCATTACACTGATTGGATTGTGTCTGGAAGCAACAGAATGGGGTTTTCCACACAATTATTTTCAGCAGATTGAAAGTGTATGGCTCTCCTTGTAGGTGCTGATGGAAGGTACTCTGAAGTTTCAAAGACTGTGCAAGAAACAGTAGCTCCAGTAACCTTTAAAAATGTTCTAAGTGGAGGGGGGAAAATAACAAAGGGAAAATTTTTAAGTGGTTAAAAATATATTTTTTACTGTGGATTTTCTTTTGGAACTCAGTTGCCTTTTTGCTGCAAAGTTATTGGTGTTGATTGTAATGAGACAACAAGCTTCACAAACATTCACTCAAAGGAAAACAAATACCTTGCGATAAAATTAAGAAAATTGCAGAACGATTATTGATAATAAAAGCGGAATCTAACAAGACGATAAAGTAGTCACACAGGGAATACAAGATATATTTTCTTGGAAGTGCTAGCTGTATTAACATTATATAAACCCATGTTCTGAGATTCTCAGTGAAGGGTTGTACACAAATTTTTAGCTAAACAGTAGCCATTATATTATCACAGGGAAAAGATATTAGAAGTAAGACTGTTTCACATCAGCTGAGGACATATGTATGTGTGTGCATGTATGCATACGTGCAGAGCTGTATGTGTAAAAATATATTAATATATTTACTGAAAACTTTTGAACTGGTGGAAAATGGAAAGGAGCAGAGGAAAACTTAGTCTGACTAAAAAGGTACTAATTCCTTTTTTCTATATCCTTATTCATCATATAAATATTTTAATCATATCTCATTCTTACTTTCTTCTTTCGATTGACCAAAACCTATTTTCTAATTCAGTCCAGCAGCTCATATTTTAATGTCATTTTAATAGACCTTGTCTTGCTTTCATGGAGCAGTTAAAAGCAAAGGTTTCATTGTAAAAGAAAATTGCCTCCTAGCACCAAGTTTTCTAATTACTGTATCTGGTACCACCACTGAATGTTTGGAGAAGGGCAAAAGAGGGAGGAAGTAGAGACTGTTATTAATCAACCCTTGCTGGTAATTAAGGTCCTCAGCATCTCATTGGGTTTTTTTTTTTCATTTTTTTTTTTCTTTTTTCCAGTTTTCCATACCTTGATGTCAGATAAAGCAAATGACAGGAGAAAAATTTCAGCTGTATAATCTGGTCCACAGGAAAGTCACTTATTTTAAAAATGTGAGCATTTGATGACATTGCATGAGGGAGGATGCATGAGTATGGACCTGCAAACACAATCAGTTTTTCTCCTGAAGGTTTGTATGGTAATATAAGGTAGATGAATTCAAACGACATGATTTCAGCAACAGCATCACTGAACTCATCAGTGAACTTGGATTTGCAGTCCAGTCCCCTCCCATGGATTTGTTGAATTCTATGTTTGCAAGGATGAGTTAACAACCGGATCCTCCAGGTTAGAGTAAATGAGCAGTTTGCCTACCTTATAAAAAAATCTGATCCAGAAAGACAGAATCCCCTCTACCATGTATGTAATTTATAAACTTGCCCTCAGCCACTGTGAAAGTAACCTTTTTAAAGAGTTAAGATATGAATTTGTGTAATATTTTCCTGTAGAGTCATGAGGTAAGAGGAAGATGCTGGGAAGAGGTGCTCTGCCCATGTGAGGAAGCACATCAACACCGATCCAGAGGGAGGGTGGCAGGCCCACCTTCATGACAATCACTCACGGAACTTCTGCAAGGCCAGGGGAAGTGCTCCATTTAATGGTAATTTGCTGCTCCTGGTTTCCTTATTTCACCATTTAAATCACATAGAAGCCTAGCCTATAGTCAGGGCTCTGGTAAAAATTTGCACAAAATTAAATATATGAATACGCTATTGAAGAAACACTTGGTGGGCATTATGAAAAGGTGAAAATTTATTAATGCTGGAGAACTCTTGATCCCTGCTGTTTAATTTAACACTAAATTTGATCACACTTCTTTTTTCATGAAGATTACCTGTAGAATGTGGAAGTCAGATTATGTACCGCACATCTTCCCCCTGCAAGTGTTAGGGCCTGTATCAGCAGTTACATTTTTCATCACTTTCTCATGATATTATGGCACAGGGAAGACAAAGTATGACATGAAAAATAATTTGCCTCTAAAAGGAAAAAAAAGCCAAGCTATTTCTAGGAAAACATAATTTGAAATCCTACAAAAATGTAAATACAATCCATTTTGGTTTTCTTAATCCTTTTAAAAGAGAAGAATTAAGCCCAATAAGTTTTTTAACTGTGTGAAGAGATCATGATGGAATTTATTTTGATTGGGTGACCTCATAAAATTATTCACCACTGCTGTGATTTTTTTGAAGGCAGCTCAATAGAGTTTGACTCCCAGTTCCCATTAGAATTTAATGAGAGCTGGGCCTGTAAGTCCCCCAGATTCCTTTGAAAATAACCCAGCCCATGATAAAATAATACAGTTCTGTGCATCCTTAATTTTTGACAGTTTGTTCGTGACTGGAATATTGATTGCAGCAGCTATTGCTAAGCACATGGCTCCCATCACTCTTGCCTGCTTTTCCATTATGTCACAATAGATCCCCCAGCTCAATAGATTATACAAATAGATGGGTCTGAACTACTTCATGGGTTTCCTGGGGAGAATAAAATAATAAGAAAAAACAATAGTAACCAAACGTCTAAGTTCCTTGAACAAGTTAATTGTATTTATTGTAAATGCTGTGAAACGAGTAACTTCAAAGAGCCAGTAAGTACCAAAGCAAGGCCAGGTACAACAGTAGTAATTAGATTCAAGTCAAAAGTAAGCCTGATTGGACAGTTTTTAAATGTTTGTGCTATGCAGGGAACCTGGCAAGTGTGTGGTACCAAAAATGGGAGTTCAATTAAATCTTTGAAAAGGCACAAGAACGTGCAAGCAGAAACATTTAGTATCCTGCTAAGCTGAAAACACATTCAAACTAAAATGAGAACTGAGATGACTGAAAAAGCAATAGGAATAAAGGAAGTGAGTTATCAAAATAAAATATATTTGGGAATGGTGTGAGCAAAATTTTAATCCTTGATTTCATTTTCTTCCATGTTTGTACATTTGTTCCCAGCAGTAAAAGCATTATGAGATTTGGCAAATAGGTAAAACAAGGAAAGAATAGAAAAAATACTGATGATTCAGCCTCCAGGCTCTCCATAAAATTTACTCGAAAGCAGGATGCAAAGTTGTGTTTGCATGTCTTACTGCACTTTGTCATGTTATTAGAAGTAATTTGTTTTCTAGCACTGCTGAGGAAGAACTGGGACAACTTAGGATAATTATTAGAATACTTTTGGGCATCATTTTCCATGGAAAGAAAAAAAAAGAGCTGTGCTTGATAGTAGTAGGTTACAACATTGCACAGAGGTTAGATTACATATTTGTTTTACTATAAGGCCATTACATCTGCAGGACTTTGCCCAAGACAGAGCAGCAGACTAGCCTGGCAGGTCCTGCTTGTATGCAACAGCTCATCAATCTCAATGGGCTGGAAGATTTTAGAGTAGTTTTAGTAAGGGGTTTTTCTGGGTTTTTTTTTTTCCCTTCTGTAGTTTAAATGATAATGCTACCTAGAAACCTGTCAGGAACAAGGACCCCATTGTGTCCCTAGCCTGTAGGACCTGCTGTACAACTGCAAAACCAAAAATGTAGTTCATGTTCCTCAGGCACTTCTGCTAAGGATGAGAAAGATGATAAAAATGGGATACGGTGGGCATCCAAGAAGTCAATGGTATGTCTAAAGGCAGTTTAAAGCAAACTTAAATATGTTTACACAGCCTTAAATTGCCCTTCTGGAGATAACTGGTGAATCAAAATTGGTCACCCTGGCAGTCAGGAGTTATAGTACAGCCTATGTGTATCTGCTGCCAAAGGGTGCTTGCTTGTTAGCTTGTTTCTTTGTTTCAAAGCCATTGTGGCAGAAGAATGTTTGTTTCTTTGTTTCAAAGCCATTGTGGCAGAAGAATGCTAAACAATGACTTAAAGACTGATGAGATGGTTTCTGGATGATGATGATGAAGTTATCTCCAAAACAGCTGGGCTAGCACCAAACAAAATATGATATACTTGTCAAAGAATAGAATAATTACATAGTATCGTAGGGTGACCAGATGTTAACTTGACCTCCTGAGACGAGACCAAAAGAGATGAGAGACAGATGGAGGCTCATGATGAATGCACTTGACAGTGAAGTCAAGAACCTTATATCTGACAGATACCTTTGGGTGGATGTAGATGTAAAGGGTGATGGGTGAAATTATGTAACTTCAAAATACTGTCTTCCAGTACACTGGTATTTTGAGTCTACTGACTTGAATAGAGATAGTGGCCGCAACATGGAAGGTTAGTTGCCACTTGTGAATTAGCTGTAATCATTCATAATACTGTGTTGGACCAAGGGCAATAGTTTGGCAACAGGCTCAGGAAGAATAGTTAAGTTTTCATTTGTATGATGGAATGTGTGAAACAAAATATCGAAAATTCTGTAGCATTTAGAACACGTTCAGAAATGCTTCCAGGGAAGTTTTGGTTTTTTGAACAAAGGTAATTTCTTCCATTGCAGAAGACATACTCCTCTGACCATTGCCAGTCAGTTCCAAGTTCCAAGGTTGAAACCTCAGTTGAGCTATAAGGAAAGTACCCACCGGAGCAGACAGTACCACTGTTTCTGAGGATCCATCTAACCAGTAGGGACTTCACATCTGTGGACGTTTTGTGCTTTTAATGTACTTTTGTATCTCCTGCATGACGATTGTTCTGATCTTGCAAGTTGCTGTATGTAGGTAGCCTCTGACACCAGAGACAGTTGCTGCTGGAGTTAGAAGGGCTGCGTGCAGATGGAAAGGTCAAGCTGCACAAAACAGTGTGGAGGTTCAGAGGCCTGGCTGCAAACATCGTTACTTTAGAACAAACCCAAATTGCCTTGTGAGTACAGGAGACATTTAAAATGAGACCCAGCAAAAACTGGTAAAGGATTTGTATGAGGCAGTTTAATGTCGGATAGCTTGTGACTTGAGCAGCCATCAGACTAGCTCTAACCTCTGTCTAGGACATGGGCAGCTTCAATGTTGAAAGGATCATTTTACGTTCGCTTTATTATTAAACATTACCCCATCTCTATGAGAAGAGAATTCTGAACTGAGCAGATGTGAATCTAACAACCCCAAATCCCACTTTGTTTTCCCAACAGAAACATTTATTTGTGTTTGGATCTTGGAAAGGTTCTAGCTCTCTCTTAAGTCTCTTAAGAAATAACATTATTTCTGTTTCTCCAATTATTTACTTACCAAAACTCCAGAGCATGTTTCTATGCTCTGTAATTTGAACAATGGCTAATGATGTACTGTTCACTTCCCTACAAATGCTTTACCTCAAAATCTGCACAGAGACTGCATTTAAAGAAATAAAATAAGTAGAATTTAAATGCTCAGCTTTATTATAGAGCAGACTTTCAGAATACTTAGCTCCCCATTTAAACAGTCCCAATTGAAGCATGAAAGCATGATCTCTTTGGCTTGCATTTATCTGATACTAAGTAAAAAAAAAAAACCAAACAAACAAAAAAGAAAAAGATTATTGTGGAGATGTTATAGGGTGACCAGCATAATCCCATTTCTAAAAATAATTGTCCTAGTACTGCGTACAGTATGGGTGAAAAAAAGTTCTTTTTGACTAGCTTCTCGTTTGCCTTGGCTTTCTGAATTTTACACATTTACTGCAGACACCTACAGAATTGAGTCTGTGTTTGAAATTAAAAGATATGGAAGAAGGGAAATGTCTGAATGTGAGGAACAGCCTGAAAAATATGGACAACATATCCTCAGAGAGCAACACTGATGCAGGCACACTGTGAATAAAAAGAATAGAGATGGTGAAAGAGATAGAGATGAAAATAAATAATGAGGGCAAAAAAGTGGTGTCAATTTCCCTGTGTATTTAATAATTTGTTTTAGAAAATATGTTTAGTCACAAATTATTCACTAGTAGTTAATTAACTCTCTACTTCTAGATTCTCATATCACTATTCATCTTTAAAAGTATCTGATACAATGATCATTAATGAGTTCCATACTTCTCTAATAGCTTTACAAACCCTGTATTATGACTGTTCATTTATTGACCTTCTTTTCGCCATGTAGTTTGATCAACTTTGAAATATTAGCATTTAAATATCCTAACAGAATATTGAAGTCTCACATAATACAATGTTGTTTGTAGCAAAATCATTAATGTGATAAGATGCAGATCAAAAGGAGTGTTCGCCAAAGTGAATACAAATGATACAATATAGAATTAATATGAAAAGATGAAACACAGTGAACAATAGACCTCCATTAATGTATTAGTGAGCATATTAATGACAAAATTGCTAAAAGATATGATGGAGGGTACTAAGGAAAAATATGGAGCATTTCCCAGAATATAAATATTTTGCTAAGTGAGACAATTTGAAGGTTGATTTTTTTCCCCCTGCAAACGTGTCAAATTTACTCATTTGTCAAAAGCACTAGTTTACATTTATAATAAAGCAGATAAATGCTTGTGGTAATAAAAAGTGTTCCAAATGCTACTTTAAAGTGATAGTGCAGACTACTTTCCTCCGGGCTAGTGAGTCATTCAGGGAGTAATACAAACTTATCCTCATAGATTGAATTCTGAGATTCAGTGTGGGGATTGCTAGGTCACGTGTGCTCTTTCAGAGAGCTTTTTAGGAATCCTCCTGATAAGGCACGTTTGCTGGTCAGGGTAATCTTCATGTAGGTGATGTACAAACACTTGTGGACACAGAACAGAATCTTTCCAGTCCCAGCTTGATTTCCAAACTAGTGAGTTATTACCTGCTCTATGGTGAATGGGCAGGTCTTTCACTAGCGTGTTAAAAAAGTTCAGAGTCTCTGTCCTGGTTTCAGCTGGGATAGAGTTAACTTTCTTCTTAATAGCTGGTACAGTGCTGTGTTTTGGCTCTGATGTGAGAACAACATTGATAGCACACTGATGTTTTTAGTTGTTGCTGGGTGATGTTTATGCTAAATCAAGGATTTTTCAGTTCCATGGGCCCTGCCAGTGAGAAGGCTGGAGGGGCACAGGACACTGGGAGGGACACAGCCAGGACAGGTGACCCCAACTAGCCAAATGGATATTCCATACCATATGACGTCATGCTGAGTATATAAACTGGGGGAAGAAGAAGGAAGAGGGGGACGTTTGGTGTTATGGCATTTGTCTTCCTGAGTAACCGTTATGCATGCTGAAGCCCGGCTGTCCTGGGGATGGCCGAACACCTGCCTGCCCAGGGGAAGTGGTGAGTGAATTCCTTGCTTTGCTTTGCTTGTGTGCGCAGCTTTTGCTTTACCCTTTTCCCCCACCTTTCCATTTTGTTATTATTATTATTGTTATTATTGTTGTTCTTACCTCTTTATTCTGTTTAAATTATTAAACTGTTCTTATCTCAACCCTTGACTTTTACATTCCTTTCTGATTCTCCTCCCCATCCCTCTGAGTGAGGGGAGGTGAGCAACTGGCTGTGTGGTGCTTGGCTGCCAGCAGGGGTTAAACCATGTCTCAAAAGGTGGCATTGCCCACCTGCCACAGTTACGTTGTGCTATCAGGAATATCATGATATTAACGTCAGCTTCCTGATCCTTTTCCCAAAAGAAAACAGGAAAAACATGAGCATACTAATTTTATAATTAATGTAATGTTTCTTCATATTCTCTCTCTCTAGCTGTCCTCAGAATAACTCTGTTTGGGTCGGGATCCTTATAGCCTTTGAAGACTTTGTAACAACATTGTCAATATCACAGATGTTCTTGTGTGTAGTTGTAACTCAAAACAAAAACAGTATATTGCTGATAAGCTATATATAGATAAATATAACAGAAAACTCACATATGGTCAGCCATAAGGATAATACTAATTTCTACATCTTCTATATTCTGAAATGCAAAGTTCCATCCCTAAATAAGTGGCAAAATTCTCATGTTTCTGCAACAAGAAAACTAATATTGGCCCTTCTAGACCTATGTCTGGCTTTTTAGTAGTATAGACTGGTGGAGCAAATAATTAAATTGAGCCATAATAATTGTTTTTCTTGTGTGTGCCATTTCAGAGAGAAAGGTGGATAAAGTGGATTTATTCTGACGATGTGAGGCCGCTTCATGTATCAGAAATTGCATAGTTGACAATGGCACGTGAGTTACAGTGAAGATTTTCAATATTGCCAAATGGCACATCATGTAACTTCTGATTTGGTTTAAGAAAATTGAAGTGTTTGGTAACAATTTCTGCTTGTTGTTTGAGAGTTTTACAATCTGTATTTACATTAATTTAAAGTGGTTGAGATATGTGAATTGTAATTCTTCATCTACAAAGTTGTATCTGCCAAATACAGGGAATAGAATGAGCAAGAAGAGAAGAAAGAGGTTTTTAGGGGACTTTTTAATCACAAATCAGTAGGCTCACCCAAGATAATCAATTGCTATCCTGGATTTATTCAGGTATCCAAGGCTCAGGATTGAGAAGGACTGGAAAATTACTTGAAAATTTTTAAAAGCAAGCAACAGCTTTGAGAGGAAGTGAAGAGACTCATGCCTGGAGCTGCAGCACACAACCAGTGCTGTGTCTTCCAGTGTATCACCAGATACTTAAAAGAGAAAAAAATTAACTCTAGAGATATCTCAATAAAAAGGAAGGTCTGATATCTTTCTCTTTGTAATAGAAATACTTTGTAATACAGCTGAACTTCGCCCAGATCTTTGGAGATAGAGATTCACAAAAACAGCCTGGAATGTTTGAGAATATCTGATCTTCTCTTTTGAAAAATTATGTTCTCGGCTGCAAATCAGTGTTGATGTGGAAACTGAAAAGTAGTATTTCTTGAGCTGTGTTTGTAAAATAGGCCAGTGGCATGAACAAGAAAAACTTGAAATACTTTTTAATAAAGCAAAGTTCTTTTATGATTAGGTTATTTACAGAAATTGTACAGGAATGGAGTTGGAGTTCTTGTGCTGTAAAGAGAAGATTGCTTATAAAAGCAGGGAGAACAGGGTTTTAATTTCTCAACTGGGACAGAATGGGCAACTTACATTTATAACAACTTGAAACTCTGAAATGTGTAGTTCGTGAAGAGAGAGTAACTAATGAAACCTGGTTTCCTGTGGATTTGTGCCCTAATTCTTTCTAATACACATGCCAATTTCACAATTACACTTCTTTTCCCTGTGCTAGACTCCCCTGAACAAGCAACAAGGTGCTTGGTGGGTGAGCTGGTGCTGCAGGTGTGCTCTGGAGCCAACTTGCTCCCTGATGCTCTGCAGGTCTACCTGTCTGTCCTTTGGTGGGGGCAATAATTCTGGACTTTCCTCCACCTAATTTCTGAATTTTCCTCACAATTCTCATAATAACTTATGTTTCAGATTCCAAATGCTCTTTCAGATCTGATAGATTAGAAACTTATTAGAAGGGGGTCAACAGACAGGCAAGTATAATCAAGCAAGCCTTATTTCCTTAGAAAACCAGGTAAAAAATGAAAATGTAACTAGTGAGAAGCACCGTGGTTTCAGCTGGGGTAGAGTTAATTTTCTTCTTAGTAGCTGGTATGGTGCTGTGGTTTGGGTTTAGTATGAGAATGATGTTGATAACACACTGATGTTTTAGATGTTGCTAAAGTAGTGCTTATTCTAAGTCAAGGACTTTTCAGTTTCCCATGCTCTGCCAGTGAGGAAGGGCACAAGGAGGTGGGAGGGAGCACTGCCAGCAGAGGTGACCTGAACTAGCCAAAGGGGTATTCCATAGCACAGAATGTCATGCTTGGTACAGATACTGGAGAAGCAGCTGGGGCCTGCTGATCGCTGCTGCGGGACAGGCTGGGCATTGGTCAGCGGGTGGTCAGCAACTGTGCATCACTTATGTTTTTTTCCCTTGGGTTTTATTCCTCTCTCTCTCTCTCTCTCTCTCTCCCCCCCCTTCATTACAATGATTACCGTTGTTATTATTCTTTTTTTTTTCTTTTTTTACTTTATTTCAAGTATTAAACTGTTTTTATCTCAGCACATGGCCTTTACCATTTTCCTGGTCTCCTCCCCATTCCACAGGGAGGGTGGGATGAGGGCAGTGACCAAGTGGTTTGTGTGATATTTAGTTTCTGGCTGGGGCTAAAGCACAACAAGAAGTAAAGCAGAGAATGATTAATTTCTGTATACATTACGGAGAGATAAATTATTAAGACATATTGTTAACTAGGAATGTAGCACTAGTCATGTACAAATGAGCCAGAGACTGAACGGCATATAATTGAATAAGAAAAAAAAAGTAGAGTAAACCAGCTCAAGGTAAACCAACACAGACTAACTTTTGGGAGCAAAGGTAATATGAGAAAGACATGACCAGATGCAATGCAAGTTAAGTATAAGGAAACCTAATAAATCCACTGATTGGAAGGAATTGTTCTGAGCTCTTCACCGCTTTACTGAAGTGATTTCATTTTTTAAATCCCATGTGCTTGGGTCAGCCTCTCAACTGTAACAAATAGAACTGGTGGCCTAAATTCTGATGGTTTTTGCACTATTGTCATGGATAAGTAAGTTCCCTGAAGTCATGATGTTATTTGGATTTGCAGTGTAAACAAGAATCCATCCTGGGAACTTCTTACACCAGTATCTCTGCTTGATCCTTGTTGTAAAGTTATAGGCTGGCATTTTACTGTGCTTTCTTAAACTAGAAAGATGACAGAAATCAGGTAAATACAAAATATTAGATGGCTACCAACAACGTAACTGATTGAACAGTGGAAATATAATATGAAATCAGAGCCTTTGCTTTCTGATGAATCTCTTAGCCAACTTGAAATGGTTTTCTGTTGTCACTCGTGTTAAAAAGAAGTAATCCTCACTTGATGCGGAAAATCCTTAAAGTTCCAACTATTGCAAATCTTTTGCAGGACTGATTATTCTGCTGTGCAGCTAGCTTTTGCAGTTTTGGAGATGTAACTGTATACAAGCATGAAGAATGCAGGAAAATATTCTTCCTTACTCTATTTCACTAGCAGTAATTCTAGGTGTGGTATATAGTCTTAGTGTGTATATATATACATATATATATAAATTATTATTTTTAATGGAAATATGATATCCAAAATAGTGTCCAGTTGAGCAGTTGCTATTACTTTAGTGGAGGAAGATAGGCAGCCTTTCCAGTTTGCATGCTTCTGTTTCCTACATTTCAGAATGGATTCTTAAGACAGTTCCTTTCATTGAATATATTTTCCAATGTCTTGTGCTTTTTCATGGTCTCTAGTTGCTATTAAGCTACTTCAAAGTAGCATTTTGCTGGAAGTGCAGAGTCTGGGGATTTTCTTGACTTGAACATCAACTGTACTCTGATCATGTACGTATCTGATAGCACATTTAAAACTAGAATGATAAATCTGAAATGTACTCTGGTTGGAATACAAACTCAAATTGCAATGAGTTGTTTGCCATGTTGCTACTAATCCAGTGCTGCCTGTTACAATTCACTAGCTAAGTGGTATTTCTAGGCTGCTCATTGTGTCTTGTTCTTTGTTGATTTTTCTCATTCTGTGTATTTGAACTACTTTATCTGGAAGTACTTAGCTGAGAGTTTCACAGAAAGAACACATAGCATGGGGTGGGTGACCTATGAAATCAGACATGAAAGATTCCTGTTTGGCTATTTTTCAATGCTGTTCCAGTTGAATCTGAGGCATTACTAGCTGTGACATTGCACAGCAGTCATTTTGTTTCCTCATAGTAGCTAGACAGATTTATCAATTTCTTGTTCCTTGTTCTTTATGATTTTTTCCTGTTGTTGTTCTAAAAGGGAAGAGGAAAGAAAATGCAATATTGGAATCTGGAAGAAAAATTCATTATCACATTCCTTTGACAATTGGTGCTCTGGGAGGAGGGTCACACTACAGAAATATTTGAGGTTGGGGTAGAATATCTATTTAATGAATTCTTTGGCAAGTGAAAGCATTTGTTGCTAGCTAAACCTTTTTTTTCTTTTTTTCTTTTTTTCTTCTTCCAAGCAAAAGCTGTGCAACAGAGTGGAACTGAGGGTCAAAGTTTAAATACAGTTTGCTGTGCCACCTGGTTTTGATCTAGAGCTCAAGCGTGTGACTGGCAACACTCACTGTCACAGCAGGGAGACCTGGTAAGGGGGGACAGCGCAACATTTCTCTCTTTATTTCTGAAATTGTGAAAGGTGTGAGATTGACAGCCTTGGAAAACCAAGTCTCCTGTTTTATTCACAAAGAAAAAGGATGGCAGGACAATCATAATACAATCTTCTCCCACAGTGCTTTGCCCATTTGTTTCAGGCTTGCTTTAGCTGAACTGTCTGGAGGGGGTGAGGAGATCACTTTTTCTTTTGACCGGTTCTGTCTTTGTCACACTGCTATGACTCCTCACCAGGGTGCCAATTGTGGTTGTTGTCTTTTCTTGGGTAATTGCCACCTGTCCATTAGAAACTGGCCATGAACCAGGAATTCACTTCATATTGACCACAGAATAGATGTCATAGGCTCAAATTAACATTTTAGACATTGGGTCTGGATTTGAAACAGCATTTTAGAGATGAAAGACAATGTATCTCTTCTTCCTCGATTACTTATTTATGGAGGTATTGCGTGTTTCAGCTACATTCACATGCACTTGACTAGTCTCTGTCTATTGTAAACTTTCTCTACTTTGTTATTTTTGATTTTAAAGAATCATTAAAGATCTGAGGTAGATTAGGACCCCTTTTGCTACAGGCTGTACAAACCTTGGTTTGTTTTCCTCAGCTGACAGAAGAAATTTGCCTCTGAGTCCTATGGCTGGCTTAAGGGTCTCTTGCACCATACAGGTCTCAAAGCACAGCCAAGGAATCAAAAAAGCCCTGAAACCCCATTCTTAGTAATCAATGAAAAAACATTATTATTTTATTAAGGTATCAAGTCTGTGGGAAAAAGATCACACGGAAAGAAGAGGAGAATAGTATTAAAGGTAAGAACAAACACAAAGATGGTCCAGAACATGAAAACAAAATGAATAGGTAGCTGAGCAAAAAGTATGGAGACTGGGTATCTTTTTTTTTTTTTTTTTTTTTTCCCCCCCCCCCACAAGTTGTCCAATTGACTATAAAGGAAACTTTTTAGGGGATGAAATATTTGTCACTGTGTATCAGAATCTAGTTGGTGATTTAGGGACTTGTCAAAATTGCACAGCTGTATCCATAAGGTCTATGGTCATAGTGGTGATTTGTCTGTAAGACTGTGGCACTAAAGGAGCTATGATATATAAGGGTGTTGGTAATGTACTGTACTGTGGACATCCAGAAGGAGATATAGATGTACTAAATCTACCACTGTTCTGTCACTGGAAATAGCTATCATAGTAATATACAAAGCCATAAGCAAGGAGATAAAATTAAAAAAAACTACCAAAAAAAGCATTCCTGCCATATTTGCGCAAAACCAGGCACACTCCTTCCAGTTTTAGTCAGTAAAAGGCAATGAATATGAACCAGGAGAAAAAATAGCAGTGTTGGCAAAACCATGTTTTCTCATTATGAAAGATGGAGAGGGGGACACTTCTTTTTTTTAACCTTTATCAGAAGCAACGGATTTACAATGATTTATAGTTAAGGAACTAAATCTGCAGAGGGACATGGTGCTTTGAAATAGTTTGCTTTGAGACACCTTGCTGACCAGTGCAGTCCTTAGGTGCTGTTTCCTGCAGAGAGTGTCTAAAATGCTACACTGTAATAGCATATTTCTTTGGTTTGGATAAATTCTGCAAAGTGATGTGCAGCTAGCTGAAAAAGTTGCCTACCGTAGAAATTATAAGAAATTTCTATTGTGTATTTAAATATCTGTGTTATAATGATGTTTTCGAGTGTTGCATAATGGACAATGTGTTAGTCCACTGGAAGAGTGAGTAGGAACCTCTTGTTTTTTCTTGTCTGAAAAATGGATGTCCAAAGCTGTCTGGCACTACAGTTGTTACGTTTAAGGTTATACAACTGCAGTCAAGCTTCACAAGCAAATTGCAGTTTGATTGTCTAGGTTTTGTTTTTTTTTGTTTTTTTTTTTTTTTCTATTTTGTAGCCTGCTTTATTGCAACAGAGTTGTTCTAATCAAGAAAGAACATCTTGTTTTCTTATTCTAAAAGTGCCCACCCAGCCTGTCCACCAGTCAAGGTCTCAGCACCAATACTGATTCCATGTTTGATATCTCTAATGAAATGAAGGACCCCATTGCATTCTTCCCAAGGGAAAGAGGTACCCACAATAACCACCTTTAACTTAAGACTGAAGAAAAATATTTCATTTTTCTTACATTCAGATGATACATTTTTCATGCTTTTTGTTAGAAATGTGATCCCTGTAATTTAAAAAAGAAAATTCTCACTGCAATGATAGCAACTGGTTAGTTCAGAAATAAGCAATGTTTAAGACACAGTCATTTCAATGAGATGCTGTATCAGCTTTCCAAACTACATACTTCCTTACTGCACTCATCACACATGATCAAATGTAATGTTTTGTCAGTTTTTAGACACTTTGCTATTAGAGTTACATCTTTTACTTCATCAGACCAAGGCTCTGCTGAAGGACAGATTGTACAAATAAACATCAGTTGGAATGTTTTTAAAGAGCAATTGTTTACTGATTGAAATACAGAAACTGTTGCTCATACTTGGAGATCAAATTACATGCTTAAGAGAAAGCAAGCTACATAATTCATTGACTCATGATTCATAAGAAACGTCAGGCTGAATATTTTGATGTGAATAGTTGCAGAATCTCTTGTCTTTATTAGACGGAGCAGTAGATGACAGGTTTTTCTTAAAAATAGTGCCACTATATATAGCGAACTTATAGCCATTAAACTATAATCCCTCTGTGAAGGGGAGCTGTGAAGAGGATGGTCTGTAACACTCAAGTTAAGGAGTTTTTCATTTTAAGACAAAGCATTATACTGATGTTAAACTCCACCTGAAATCCTGGAGAATTTTTTCCTACAGATTGCCTCCCATTTTGGGTTGCTGGAAACTGGACAGGGAGCAGCCATGCTAAAGCAGAAGGAGAATTTAGTAAATCCCTTTTCCTATGCAATGTAAAGCCAGACTTCCAAAAAAAAGATGGTGCAGAAGGAAGGATGTTAGGGCATACCTGAAGGGTACACAAGGAGTGAGAGGCAGAAGAATGGTATCAGATCACATCAAAGGTCAGCTGGGCTGACTCCTGTCTCTTGGCAACTAACAGGGGAAGGCTTCAACAAGGGGAAGCACACAGTGATGTTTGCCCCCAGATTACCTCTGCCATGCCATGGTTTGACACTCAGGAGCTTGAAGTCAGGTATAGTGTCTTTGCCCTTTATAGCCTTTAATGACCAATGCCATAGCATTACCCGATTGTCAGCAACACTCGGGAACAACCAGGCCCTGAAGAAATTATATGGAGTCCTTCTAAAGGGCTGTACATGTGTCAGTGTCAGCTCCTGTTTATGCCTTTCAGAGGCCCAAACTGTGGGCACAGAGGAAGGACTGGAGTTTCAGTTGAGGTTGTTAATGGAAATGCATTGAGGGTTTGCTCAGAGTGTTTTTCCTGTCCATGCCTGTGGATAAATTACTTAGTATTTTTCTATTATAGTTTTACGTGTGTGGATAATAGTGCTGGTTGTGTCACCAGAGATTTTGTGAGAAAATAAATACAACGGATTATGAAGCACATATAAGATACATAAAAATGTCTGAGGAAAAACTTGATCAATTAAAAATAATTTTCTTGAAATGGATCTATCTGGTCAGACATAACTGAAATTGGCTGTAGTGCTATACTTAACAAAGTAGCATTTCCAGTGCTGTTACCTCAGCCTCACACTTGTAAAAGGATTATCTGAAAATCTCAGGTGTTAGAATCCTATGTCTCCAAGATCAGAAATGAAAAAACCCAACAAAACCTGTTTTTCAAGACTGCAGAAGAAAAACTTGATCTCACATTTTTCAGGATTCATAAAATGAAGATAGTGAACTGCAGATACGTAACTATCTGTTTTTAAGAGAATGTACAGTTTTCTATGAAGTGGGAAGAAGAATATAGGGTTTCGATTAAATAATCTGGTCTCTGTGGTTCATGATTCAGCAACAGGATCTGACCTTGTAGTTGACCTTGTTTTGAGCAGGAGATTTGACTGGAGACCTGAATTATGCTGCGATTCTGTGATTCTGAACAGTGTGTAGACCTCTTGGGAGATAATACCGACTGAACAAAAGCCCAAGACTCCATGCAACTTTGTTGTTATCAAGCCTAGAAGATAAAGTCAGACATGTGAAATGCTCAGGAGAGATTGTTTGCTCCCATTTTTTAAATTTCTGTTTGTATTTGGGAACAAACTGGTATCAAGTTTTAAGGTCTGTTTTCTAGTTCATTCATCATGGCCACAGAGACATACAGGGGGACTGGGATTAATGTGATCAAACACTGATATATACTGTACAGTTGTCTACTGTCATGCTAGTCACCTTAGATTACCTTAATAGTAATAAAGAAAAATGGGTGATTTTGAGTACTAATGGTATAACCTAGTTTAGGTATCTCATTTAAGATAAGATGAATAGCTCGCTAGAAGGTCTGTTTCTTCCTCCTGACTAAAAAGAGCTAAGATAACTAGCTCAAAAGTAGAATCCTATCCTTGCTGACCCAAATATGTTATTACCCCAAAAATAAGATGAATAAAAGAGAGAATTAAAAAGAAGCTGATAATTTAATTTTCATGCTGAGAATTGAGGGAATGAGCTTGTTGCTGCATTGCAAAAGGACTGCAAAAGCCTTTTGCATGTTCCAACCCAAAGATGGGAGCTGAATACCTATGTTCAGAGCCCCATGCCAGTGTCTTTCTTGCACAGCTACATCCTCTTTTATGCTGCTATAGCAGACCAAGCATGTAGGCCTCAGACCTGCAATAAGGTCTACACAGATCTTCCCACTTACTGAGCAGAGCTGCATTCATTTCAGTGGAACCACAATTGCTGCAGAGCAGTCTCTGCTTGCAAGGCCAGGGACCAGACAAAAGAAGGGGCCAAGGAGATTGTTCATTCAAAGAGCAACACAACAAAATGTACAAAGAAGGGATTCAGCTTTCAGTGTACTAGTCAGAAAGAAAGGTCTCATAGTTTTTGTGCATGCTTCTGTTAAAAGAAACTCCTCTATGTTCTGCTAGTTATGTTGTTGGTAGATGGGTAAAGGATAATACAACTAATTTGTTCTGGAAAACTCTCCTACTTTTGCATCATTCTGACTCCCCAGAACGTTTCTTTTCCTTACACAGTCTTTCCCACCCCCGCTGCCCACCCCTGTCCCAGGCTCTGACTCCCCTCTGCTTCTGACTTCATGAGATTATTGACAATTTATTTTCAAGCACCAGTCTTCTCAAACAGGCATAGTATTATATGAGGTATGGGTTATGTTTGAAAACAGTGGATCGCCATAGGTTTGAATCAAGGAAGGGAAGTATGTGAGACTGTAAGACGAACAAGGGAAATCTGATGTGATTCTAAATAAATGAACCCTCACCAAGAGCAGAAAGCAAAGGGGTTTATAACTTCTATCAAAGTAATTGGAAAAGGAACTGAAAAATCCATATGTCTGTATTTCCCTTCCTAATGACATTGTCCTTTTCATATTTTGTGTTCATCAGTTTTACAGTTTCTCTGTCAGAATGTCCTGATTGACTTAGGGATAATGAAATATATTAAAATACTTGATTTACCAGTATTAAGACTTTAGTCCTGGACATTGCAGAATTCCCTGTGGTATCTGGGATCAGCTGGACTAGAAGCAATTGCAGGATTTGTGGCTAGTCACACAGCCATGAAAGCATCTGTGCTTAATTCTATACTTCTGAGCAAGCCCATGAAGTTCAGAGAGATGCTAGATGTGTATGAAACAGCATCTGATAAATTCAGCAAAGCAGAGATCTGTAAGTTTCTATGTTTGTAAAATGTTTACTACATTTTTATGACACTCCAGAGGAAATGACTAGATAACCACACAACCTACAGAGAGGTAGCTGTATGTGCTATAGGGCAAAGACTACTAATAGTCTATGAGATGAATTCCCTCACAAGGTTTGAAAAATGCCAGTGAGTCCAGAGATAATGGTTCTACTGTGTAGATAAACTTGTTGAGCAATTTCTTTCTTTTAGAGTGTCTTAACTAAACCATCTAATATTTGAATTACAACATTACCATAAAATCTATAAGGTTTCTTTTATTGACCTATTATGAAGAAAGCTGTGTAGGATAGGTTATATGCCCTGGAGGAGTATTGGTCACTAACACAACACAAATTAACACATAAAAGTTTGATAGTTATAAAATCAAAGTAATGTATAAATATAAGTGTTTATGAGCATATCAACCAGTCTATTGCCAGCAATTCAGGTATGCAGAGATACATACCTGCTTATACTGTTAGAAAGCTCAGATATGCAGAAACCCTTCTTCATTCCCCAAAATGGTAATTGTGTTTTTAAACAAATCTGCTGTAATTCCTAGTTTTAATCTAATTTTCTGCTTCCCTTTTAAAACACAGTTTAACATCGGTTAAATCTTTTCTGTCGCTATAGACACCATTACGACAGTGACCCATTTAAACAGAGTAGGGCTGAGTTTTGTATGACCTGCTGAAATAGTGGGGGACACCACATTAAGTTACTTACTCTTAGTTTAGTTTTTCTGACTTTGGGGCAATTGTTTCTGAAACTATCTTGCTCTCTTGTAGAAGCCTAATCATCTGAGTGTTGAACTGTCAAAATCTGACTGGTTGACTGGTTACAACCTGATTTACCACTACATTTTGCATCTCATTTGTTTTCATACCCAGCTTTGAGATTTATTCATGAAAGCTGCTGCCAGACTGAACCAGCTTTCTAAACACCATAGTGCTAGTGATGGCTGAAAGCCATTATGGGCTTATGGATAAGCAAAACATCCTTCCCCTTCTAGTGACTTCTCATTAGCTGCAGGCTGCCCTTACACTTGCTGACAGATAACTCAGCATGGAAGTCATAAGCACATAGGAGCAGTGGTATCTCAAAGAACTGGAGCAGACTTAAACATAGAGGTGTGGGGGGAGACCTGTAATGGGGACATGTCGATAGAAAGAAAGATGAATTCCTTCAACAGTCCAGCTCTTCCTGGACACAGAAGAAAATTTTATGTGTGTTTTATAGTCTGTCCCAGTAGCTATAGCTGTTGAGTTTATGTAGAGTTACACAACATTTGCCATTACCAGTAGTCCTTTGTTTTATCACCAATAACAGCAATTATTTTAGACAAAATTTTACACCTTTTTAGAAGAGAATTGTTATGAGTAAAAAGTTCCTTTTTTGTCCCAGCTTACCTTTATCTTTGGTGTGATAGAAGACCCCTCATGAGTGTAGTTTTGCGCGTGTGTGGCTCTGCCTTTATTGCTGTTGAGGTTATGAGAAAAACTACGCAATTGACCCAGGGGAGAAAATGGACAAGGCAAGTGCATTTTAATTTGTGGGAATATAAGCAGCTTGGGGTACTGAAAAAAAAGCGCAGGACTTGGAAAATGACAGAACATGAAGCAAGGTCAGAGAGGGGCAGTACCAGTAGACTGCAAAGGAAACTGGTGAAATATCTGAGATTGCCTCATATCTGTTGGTGTTGTGGAGGATTGTGTGCCATCTGTGCTAGGATGTGCATGAGAACCTTGTGACAATGGCCATCTTGCATGGCCTGAGGTAAGGAGGGTCTGAAATATACCTGATCACAGAACAGTGTTGGACAAGGATCAAAGATAACCACATCCCAGGTGTTCATTCAGATAAAGTGGGTTGAGATAAAGCAATAGCTCACTTAAGGTGTCAGGTTAAACCATGATATTTCTTGAAATAAAGTTGTTATTTGCATGACTGTATCCTCCCTGATTCCCTTTCCCAGAGCCTGACAGCAGGAAGCAAATAAAAGCTCCTTTGGATCTCGCCAATTTACAAGTACAACTTGCATGGGCAATCAAAAGCAAAAAATAAGAAAAAAAGGCAGATAATATTAGTAGCAATCCCCAATTATTCCCAAATGCATGCTTTTGGCTGTGCAAGCAGTTGGAATCTCTAGCAACATAAACCAATACATTACTGAAAATATGCCTAAGCATTCAAATAAAATACATGGACAATTTAAAATTATCCTTGCAAGCTATCCAGTAACCAGTTATTTGGACTGTGGGGTTTTTATGAATAAAATTGTAAAGCAAACCTGCAATGTAAATATTCAATCAAAAATGCCCTAGCTTTCCAATCGTAAGGTCCAAAACAAATTATTTGCATGCTGTGTTTGAATTCTAAGGTGGACAGAGAGCTAGTTTGCTTCTGGGTCAGAAGGTGAAGCTTTGAACTGGCTCACAAAATGAGTCCAGTCTGGCCATCCTTCCCTATTTGCAGAGCTTCAGATTTTTCTTGGCACAGGGATCCTTTTGTTTCCAAGCATAACCTTGAAAATATTTTCAAGCAGTTTAAACCATGCTTGTATATTCAAGGGGCACATCTACCTGGGATGTGCACAGACAGACCTCTGCTCTGAGAGGTGGAGATGGAAACCTGCCCTGGTGCGTATCTGCACTAATGTCAATTAGAGGCAGTAGGTGTCGAGCAAAGAGCCCCTCGATCTTGGTAATACAGCTTCTGAAACACAAGTGGAGTGTGCCTGGTTGGGAATGTGGGCAGACACTGCACTGGATCGTTCACATTTGTGTGGATGTGGTCTCTGTAGGTTGCCCTTTTCCTGTAGATGATAGGACAGCTTTCTATGACCTTCTCCAGTCACTTCAGAGAGTAACATTAGCAATGTCAGTCAGCAGCTTTCTTTGATCCTTTAACATCTTCATGAAAGACACATCAGCTAAGATCAGTCCTTACCAGAATAGACTTGGCAATACTAATTTTTATTTACATTCTATTCAATTTACACTTAATGCTTGGGATAATGCACAAACTCCCATCATCATCTGAAGCCGAGAAAATTACCCCTGCACTCACCCTGCTGAATGTAGGGATAATTGTTATTAGAAATGTTATTTTAAAATTTTATTAGAAAAGCCACCATGATACTTGTATCAGTTCATTATTTCTGGGAAGATTTTTACAGAAAATGTTAAGAAATTTTCTCACCAATCCTCTTCTATTTGATAAATATCTTTCTTAACCTATTTTCACCATTGACCTCATCTGTAAGAGACAACCTCTCCACAATGAATGAAAGACCAATTTTATGTCAGAAAAAGAAAAGAAGGAGGGAGGTGTCTTATCAAATGCCCAAAAGTGTTATGAGCCTATGACCCTTGATACATGGGAGGGAGTGAATGAATGGACCAAAAGCAATGTAAGAAATTGCTTCAAGACAGCATGTAGCTCCTGTGCCAGAAAAAGCAGACGGCAAAAAAGAACATGTAGAAAAAAAGATGCAAAGATTTGTAACCCAGAAGCTAATATGCAATATGAATAACAGTGCACAGCTCCTTTGCTATCCCAACTTAGTTTCAGATATAAGATAACAAGAAAGCACTTCCATTCAGCCTCAGAGGAAAAAACAAAAGGAAGGCACAAATTTAATACTTACAGATGTGTCCTTCAGCAGGAGCTGTTGGAACATACCGGTTTAAATGGTTTTCTTTTGAGGCGTTTTTGTTGCTTGTTTTGCAATGTCCTACATATTAACTTTTCAGAAGCTAGTATTTTGCTTTGGTTCATTGAATACTTATGCATTCTTCCCAGAAGGACATTTGTCTCACAAAGTCAAACAATGTCTTACCAATCACTTAAAATCAAATCCAAAACGCCAGAAACCAGGACAGTCAATATACACTTAAGTTTGCCCTCAATGAACTCTTACCATGATGTGATTTTGTAGCCTTTGTAGCTAACTGGTCAAAATTTAAAGGAATGCTTTCTGTGTCTCATTCACTTCTAACATTTTCCTTCCCCCTTTTTTTGAACAGGTGGTCACAAACTTCAGTGATAACAACAGGGACACTTGAAATGCTGAGATCGAACCTTCTTGCAGTGCGTGTTCGGAATGCCTTCAGTCTACCAAATTGTGTTTTTGAAAGCAGGCTTTCTTTGTATTGCAGTGCTAGAGCCTTCTTTACAGCTTTGCAGGCAAGGGTAGCTCAGAGGATGCTGATACTCACTGGTGGCATTGTAACTGTACTCCCACCCTGTTTGCATTCCTCCCACTGCAGGCACCATCACTGCCTTTTGACCACCTACATTAATTGCTGTGAGACTTCCTTGACGATAAAGATACTAAGTGGCAAAGGCAAACCTGAGGACTAAGTAACGGTATTAGAATATGAGCAGCCTGTTAAATAATTCTCCTGTTCAGAAGAGGATTAAAAGGGTACTGTTTCGCAGGACCCAGTTAATGGCTTTATGTAAGAGAGGAAACCGCATATGCAGCTTAAAAATTAACCAGGCTAACTCTTTACTTTTATGGACCCCACAGATAAAACTCCCTGAGTTTCTGCTTCAAAGTACTTTTGATTTAAGTGTGGCACTGCTGTAGGGATGTGGCAAGCTTATCATGCAATACCAAGAATACAGCCTTCCCTGTCTGAAGTCACTAAGTCATAATTCAGATTTTTTATTTCCTCAGCCCAGAATGACCATCCTGGCATATACAGATGGTCAGTGAATGCCCTCAGCACCCATAATTTTCTATTTACTGTCTGTCATCCTAACACTGTCATTTTTCTCTACTATCATAGTATTCAGGTTCCTGACAACTAAATGTGCTCTCTCACCACCAGATACAAGCCATACCAGCAGTCTCAAATCTGATAGAGAGAGAAGCTAGCCCTGAAGACAGGGTTAAGAAAGACTGAAATATTGACTGAAACAAGAACAATTCACCCTCAATTCTCATAATCTTTTGGCAGTCACAGCGGTATCTCAGAGTTCACAGCAAAAATGATCCCCAGTGGCAGCAAGCAAAACAGTGGGGTAAGAACAATGGTGCTTATCCTCCACATAGAGCATCTTTTCTTCACAGCGACTCACTATGGAGCCAGTCTGCATGGGAAAACTGTGATTCTAGTACCTGTATGGCATTATATCTGATAATATATCACTTCTTAATGCAGACACAGGGAAAACAAAGAGTAGGTCTTTCACTTCCTTTCTCCTTTTCTGGGGTGAATTGTGCTTCCAGATGCCAGATCTGTGACAGTAATTTAAATATGTCTGCGACTGGTTTCTGAAGTGAACTTGAAAGTAGCATATCCACATTAACCTGCTCTCCTGGTCACCAAATCCATAATAATGTCTGAGCTGTGCCTGAAAACTCATCAAAAGAGAAGATCTTCAGGCTGCAACAAAGCCATTATAAGTGTCAGTGCTAACAATTTAGCCAACAGTACCCCAGTGCCTGGGAACATTCCCTTAACTCACTAGTGCAGATGAGCTCACTGAGATTGAGGGTTATGAATGACTATTCCTTACAAATGGGTTCTTGGCTTTGCCTATTCCCTTTTATAAGAAGTTTTTTTCATCAGTTTATTGCAACTTGACCTTATAAATGAAGACAGTGCGTGAAGCTGTTGATATTCATCAGCAGAAAATGATGTTTCTCTTTAAGGCATTTACGTAATACTTATTTCATTGCTTCTATAAAAAAGCTAAGTAGAAAGTGTTGCAGGGACTATGATTTTTTAATTAAACTTCTAGTATATCAGTTTTTATTATTTAATTAGGGCTTTTATTTCTATAGGCAAGGCTAAGTGGAAATGTCATCAATTTGCATGTTAATTTACAGGCCGAACTAATACTGAATGCACCTATGTCATATCTAGAGTTCATCTAGTGGATGTCTGTGTTTTGGTGTAGTCATGCCTTTGTATTAAGGTACTTAGAAAGCTGAAGATCTGTCTGTGTCATCACCCTCTATTTGTTTTCATTTTTCCCTTTACTCTTTTATTTCTCTGAACAGCAATTCTTCTCACTTCTAATGAGCTGTGACCTCCTTTGCATCAATAGAGATGGTATTGACAGGGCTGTTGGTGTCCCTTGATACGAGATTATCTGACCTGTTCTCCTGCTGCTTCTTCACCCTCTTGTGTTGGCTTGCATGCAATGATACACGCCTTGTGCACACAAGGTGGGAGAAGACAAAGCAGGAAGAACGTGGGAAGACAGGCCCAGTGGCATCATGACAGCATAAAGAGCTGTCTCTGTGAGGCAGTGATGACCTAATATTGTCTTCTGACAACTGCTCCATGATTTATGTTAAGTGAGTTTTGTGGTCTCAGCCCAAATCCTTCTGGGCAAGTGACTACGTCCAATAACTACTACTGTAGCTGGCACTCACTGGCATTGCTGGCAGTGTCTGCTGGCTGCCCAGACACTGAAGAGGCTTCTGGATTTGATCACACCCACTGAGCAGTCGAGGTTGGGCCTATGTACTTTCCCTGGACAAGACTGGGCTCCTTTGTTAAAAAGTCCAGCTATTTTACATTGGCTCATTAAAAGAAAAGAAAAAAAAGGAAAAAGAAAAGTCAAATATTTAGTGGTGCAAATTTATTGATAATGCAAAACATCTGACCCTTGATGACAATCTCTGTCTTGCCTCCCACTTGGCTGCCAAGAGTAGATGGATCCAATTTTTCTAAAGAGCTATTAGAGTTCCACTAGAATCTATTTAACTAATATTTAGTCCTATGAATTGTATTTGGTTGTAGAGCAACAGGCACATTTATTTCCCTGCTCACAATTTAAATGTTGTTTCCTGTCTATTGATTCTCTTGGCATTGGTTACTGATCATATAACTCCCAAATGGTGTAATCCAAGCTGTTCATATTATTTGGCTCAAACTTTATTTTGAAAATCTGTAGCAATCTAAGTTAAATAAACATAACGCTAGAACATATACTCTAGGGAATAAATCTGCTTTGACAGGGAGCAGGGTAAAATAGATCTTTTCCATCTCTGCATATGACTTTTTGATTAAAGAAGGTAATAGCGAAAGATGGATGACTGCCTAATTGGATATTAGTAGGGAAAGAGTGACACATGTTATAGGATACTGCTAGAGGATGACTCTGAGGGTTGCAAAGTGAAGTATTTAGGACAAATGAGCCTGTCACATTAGATAAAGTAAAAGAGACAGTCGGGATTCCAAGACCTTCTCTGACTCACAATTAAGAAAATGTCTCTACAGGAGTCTGTGCTAAGCATATAAAAGATAACAGATGCAATATGTTGAGGACATCTAGTCACCTGTATGGCGCTGCCTTTCAAAGTTAATCAGAAAATGGGAGGACCTAGACTTATTCTTGCCCCTTTTGAGGTTTTGTTTTCATGATATATAACTGAAAAGGTTGCTGGATAATTATGATTATTTTTAATATAAGGATGCAATTTTCTTGTGTGAATGTTTTTACATTGAGAAGTCAGACGTGGTGAGAAAAAAATTGTGAGAACTAGAGAAAGGAAAATATGGTGAGAACTGAGGAACAAAGGAAAATATGGTGAGAACTGAGGAACTGAGTAATCGAGACAGGAAGGGATTTCTAGTGGGGAATTGCTAGCTCCTTGGGTTCATTTGTTTTCACTTAATACTAAATACTTAAAAATGGAATTGGCAGAAAAACAATGCTTTTGAAACCAACATTTTTCCCTTTTTTCCTTTTTTTTTTTCCCCCCTCCTAATGTCATTTTTTGGATTGTTTTCAAATAAATACATTGGTTTGTTTTCTTAATTAAATAATAAAAAAAAATAGATTACAGCTTTCACCTTTTCGTGATTTTTAAGCCCTGAGTCAGTCAACCACTTTCTATAGATTTTATAGTGTCCTGCTCACTTCAGTGAGAGTGCCCCACAGCCTTTATTATACACACTCTCCAAACACAAGAACAATGAAGGGATAGTTTTTTGATCCTCTCCTGTGGTTAAGTAGCTGGAGACTCTGGAGACTCAACTTCTTAAGTCTGTTGATAAAACAAAGGTGCTCAGGTCATTGAAATACTGTTGAGACTTTAAATAGGACAGCTGAGGGAACAGATCTCTTGGTTTCTCGAGGCTAGCATCCTAACCAGTTCTCAAAAGGAGTTATCTAAGTATTGACTTTATTCCCACTTACTATAAATCAGAACTCCAAAACATTATTATCACCCTGGACAGGTCAGAGTCAATATTCTTCACTCCGAGTGGTATACCAGCACAATCTGGAGACCATTTGAAATTTGATGTATTTGCAGACACTCTGTTATGCCCCTAGGCACTCTGGAAATCAGTAGATGTTTACTTCAGTTGGGTTATCACTTGCACTAAAAACTCTGACCACTCTTGATCCCTATGTTCTTGCAGCTGATCCCAGTGGGTCTTATAGCTTCAGAAAATTCAAGAACTTATGAGCCCAGTTCTACCAACATGTGAAATTAAGTACCAGTTGAAAGGTAGGTCACTTGAAATTGCTCTCTGTAATGTTAGAATAATCTAATGCTGTGCTACTTGTAGTACCAAAACAGAGGAATCAATCTAGAGATGTACAGGAGGATTGAAATACCTCTTTAGTAGAAGATTACCAGCTGGACTATGATGAATTTGATACCAGTTTTGCACCAGATACCTTATTCCCCCAGTCCCCTACACAATCAATAGAGGATTCTTTATCAGTACAGCCCAGAAATAACATGTCTGTATTTGTTAAGAAAAAAAAAAGAAAAAGATTAATTTCCAATTTTCTTCCAAGGAATGTTTTTATATATAATGCACATAAAGGTTAAATGGCACAAATCACATGCATGCATATAGTATTGAGTTAATTATCACATATATCTGTTAATCCATTCAGAATTGCTCTTTTGTGTATTTTAAAACTGATATTTTTAACTTACTTTTTCTTTGTTTTCAAACTCTATGATTAAAGTCAATAAAGAAAAGCATAAAAAGGAACAGCATAATTTTTCTGAAACATAGGTGGAAAACTTGAGGGTTTCCGTGAAAATGCCTTTGGAAATTGAAATAGAATTGAAGTCACTTGTATGACATGGAACTTTTTCTAATATTCTCCTTTATCCAACCAAATAAGAATTTGACGTAACATTCCAAAGTATACAGAATTTAGTGAGAATTGTTTAAAAGAAATCGAGAGACCAAGAAACAGGACTGAGTTTTCTGACTTAACATCTACAGTGTTGGGTGGAGAGGGCATGGGCCATAACTCATTATGGATTGGTAAAATGGACATGTAATCATGACATGTGACAAAGGTTTCTACTTTTGAATTACTGAGGGTTTAACTTCATATATATATTATTGCGTGATTGATACCATCTGAAATGAAACTTTGTACTCTTGCAGTGATGGTATGGTAACCTGTCTTGGTGCCTTATGCTTGCATTGTGAAAGTGGCAACAAAACCCATGCTAGCTCAGGGTGATGTTTTTAAATTTAAGTGCTGGGTCAGCATTGCTAGGATGCCTGACCCTCAAAGACTACTGCAGTTTGAAAATGAAGTGCTGCATTTTGAGTTTTCCCCCTTGTAGTGATCCTAATTCTTTTGCCAGAAACGCAAATATTTCAATTCCCCCCTGATATTTATGGCATTAAGGGATTTTTTTTTTTTCCTTTTACAGTACTGGAAAATGTAACTGTAAAAAATGGGAAACTTTCTTTACATTACAAGTGTTAAAGAAAATAGAGTTGTGACATAAAATTATAGCGTTATGTGTAGTGAATGACATCAGTGTAGGGCTTTTTTATTATGAAAACAAAATAATTCTGTTGCATCTTGTTGTAAGATAAGCTTATCACTGAAGTGAATAAAACAAAATTTCTAAGCCATTAGGTGAAGAAAAAAGCGAAGATAAGGAATGGTAAAAGAAATAAAAATTGGCAACCAGCAAGACATTTCTGTGTGGAAAAACTATTCCATTGATCATTCTGCATATATCATATCTGCATAGGCGAAACATTAGGCCCTGTGGAGTATTCCCTGCTAGGGTGTCACATATCTTTCTGGCAAGCATGCATGGAAAACAGAAGTGGGAGAGAACTTCTTTTACAGTTGACCTATCTGATTTAGGGTCTGCTTTCTTTAAATGTTCCCTAAAGGGTGTATTCTGAATTCTTAGCAGCATTAGGTGAGTAGATCTCTAGTGTATAAACCCATATCTGAAAAAATTTCTGCATCAGTATCCATTTTACTGTTTGAATGATTTTTACATACCATACATTTTTTCCTATGCACGTATATTATTATACTGTAGGGCATTATTTCTGTGCAAGTTATTGCATTTTGTATATGTGCCTTGGGACATGTTAGGGCACATTTTCTAAAACAGTCGATATATAAATGAGGCTGTTCAACCATTAATGGTGAAATATTGAGGTAGGTGTTACATAAGGACATTACTATCACTAGTGTGGACAACGCTGATTTGCACTCTTGAGTATTAAATATTCTTAATTCTGGCAGTTAATTTGACCTGCTAATTAGTTAACAAACTGGGAGGTCAGGTATTTGCTATCTGTATAAGTTAATGGCTAAATACATCATGAGATTGCCAGAAGATTTTAATAAATTTTAAAAGCTGTAAGACGAAGTTTCTAGGGCTAGGAACTGGTATTTCTGATTTGCTGCTCTTTACAAATACAAGGAAGAAAAACTATCATAAGTGTACTGAAATTTGTTTGGAAATGAAATAACTTCATTGAACAGAGTGTTTCTTCATCCCGAGGTCATCTCTCTGTGCCCTCTTAATGTTCATTTAGATGTTAAGTCACTTTGTTTTCTCTTACTTATATTTTAGCTATGAAGGAACTTAATATACTAACAATTAGATACCTTTTTAATATGTTGTTTTGTGTTGCTTTTAGAAATAATATTATATTATGTGCTGCAATCAAGCTGCATACATCTATCCTTTGATGTTTAACTTATGTATATGGTTCATTTTAATAATGTTTAATAACTTTAGATATTTAATAGCTAAAACTTAACACATAAATGTTCTTAAAAAAGGAATCAGGATAATTATGTGTTTGCACAGGTCCAGATCATAAGTCAATTATTGCTTAATGTTTGACTTGTTAAAATTTAAATCACATGTTGTTGTGAAACTCTCCTGCTAATTTCTTTATAGCTTCCATAAAGATTTAGCCATTAAAGGATTAAAATGAATAGTACTTAATTTTATTTGTATATAAGCTGATCAGTAAAACCATATTAACTGTGGTTTAAAACGTTCTTTGTGTACCTAATGTGTGGCTTTGACTCAACAAAATACTTAAGCATGTGTTTAAGCCTGTAACAAAGCCCTTTGGGCCAAGATTTCATTCCAAATATTCATTAAAGACAAAGAAAAAACTCCCTCTGATTTCAAGGAGCCAGGACTTTAATTTGTAGAAAAGCGTATTTGTGGTTTTGATTTATATATAGATTAAAATAGCCTGTGTGTGTCCAGATCCAAAAGCTGCACTACATGTGTAGAGTCCCAGTCATGAAATCTGAGCAAATCAAACCATCCGCTTAATCAGTGATATACATCTTGTTGGCTTGAGAAGTTTGTACCACTACAGTGGAGGCATTCATGGTATAGCTGCTATCTGATCTATAGATAAAGTTGCTAAAGATACACGGTGCTGTGCAGGGATGATACCTGCAGGGAGACACAGATGCAGACACACGTCTTTGTTGATACTTTGACCACTCAAGAAGGCACAAATCTGCTCACACAGAAAAGCAGGCAAGCATGCTGCAGGAGGTGACCTGTGCAGCGTGGTTCAGGACAGGACCAAATTTATAAATGGTGGCTTAACACCGAGTGTATTTTGCAAGTGACATCAGATATCTCCTTACCATGGAGGGACTGTGAAAATGTGTCAAAGAAAGGGAGCAGTTCAGAGAAACTCAGCAGGCCTTCTGATTTCTGAGAGGTTTCCTTGGAAGAATGGTGAGAGGGAAGGGGCCAGGCAACTTGCTCTGGTGAGCCACCAGCTTTTTTTATATTTGGAGGACCTCTTTCAACAACTCAGTGAAGAGTATCCAGTGGCATTTCAAGAAAGTGTTAGTTTATTCTCCCTTTTTTATTTCCCACTACATAATAAACAAAACAAACGCCTCCCTAGTCTGTGTCCCTGGATCTCACAAATCTGTAGGAAGTGGCAAATGCTTAGATGTTACTCCTAAACAAATGCAGCATCCTATCCCAGACGGCGCTGAAAACACAAATCATATGAATGTCCTTTTGAGCAGTAAGTAAGCATATTAGAAAGGGTAATTTTCAGTGATGTCCATATAATTTGAGCAGTTGATGTCCTGCATTTAAGAGACTTTTGAACACTACAAAATCTTGAGCGAGTTTTATAAAGCCTCCTTCTGACTTGCATAATTTTTAATGTGTAACATAACCTAAACTTAAAGCATTGCCAGATAAAATATGCAGAGCGTTATGGAACTGTTAACGCATGTAATACAGTAGATGAAGTATGGGATGTGGAACTTAATGAAGCTTGTTCACCAGACAAGTGTATAACACATGTAGCTGTGCAAGACACCAACTGAGAAAGCAAGCCAACTTTTGGAAGCTAGTTAAAATGTTCATACAAATTTCTTTCCACCTCAGAATCTACAGGAACTATATTAAGCTACAGGGTTTCTAAAGCGTGATGAAAGTCACACTATCCAACAATTTGTTAGCCACTTATAGCCTAACCTAAAGACAACCTTTATCTAGCGAACAGCTACTCTGCTACTTGACCTTATAATACCTTGTCTGGACATGCAAAGCTTAGTAAAATTTTGTAACAGAACAGGGACAGAGAACTCTAGAAAGTGTGGAAGAGCACAAAAACTGTAAATGTGAAAATGTTTCAGTCTGAGGAAGTGTATGTCACACTGCCTCACCTGAATTTTGTTGTGGCTTGACAATACTACAAGTGTGGCTTTGAACTTTACGTTAGTGAACAAGAAAAACCAGTACCACGACAAGCAGGTATTCATCTGGTAAAAATTTTTCTGTTGGTCCAAATCTATTTAAAATAAAAACCAGTTTAACTCCATGGATGGACATGTGGACCATGTGTCAAGGACTCTCCTGAGTCTGGTATAAAACTGACTCCATGCTATGCTCTCTGATTAATTTGACAGAAATGTGATGTCCTTATATCTGTTTCAGACTGAAAAGTATTGCTGGGTGATCTGTCTGGACACAGGACACAGTCACTAGAGATAAGAGGTATCTTCTGATCTGCCTGCTGAAAATACTTCTATCTGTTGATTAATCCTAGCTACCTACTTTGTTTCTGCAGGGAGGCTGGTTGGTTAGGTTTGCTGACTACACCTGAACCCTATATGACAATGACAAAAAGTACAAGTGAAACATACATAGTATTGATGTAAAACTGAATTGTTCCAGAAACACAAGCATGTTATACACACCAAAAAATTGTTTTCAGAAGTTGTGTTAGAAATATTAAAGCAAGTGATGCATTCATACATTAAAAATGATCAGCCAAATTAATTTCTCTACCCTTTTTTGCAATTAGATATATCTTAACAGGAAAGGAAGTCTACCAGAGTAAAGCCAGTATGTGGTAGATTAGGAATTTCTTAGTTTCATTGTCATTTTAAATACTATAAACCTCATAGCACTGATCTTTCTTCACCCTTTACAACAATGAGCAACTATCAAGTGAAAACTCTGAAAGATAAAGCATATATACAGAGACAAACACTTATTCATGTCACATCTCTGAAACCAACAGAACAGCTACCTTTGCTCTGTGATGTAAATAAGGGGTTCCTAAGCTTGCTAAAGTTCATTCTTGTTTTTTTAGTATACTAAATGATAGGAAAGTTTAACAAATGTTTTCTCTTTATTGTTTGTTTATATACTTCCTTTATGTTCCCTTGTTTCTTTTGTAGTTTAGTTTAGTCTTTTTCTCCTGTTCCCTCAAGTGTCTCATTGTACAGGCAAATTCAAGTTTCTTTTTAACACTCTTTACACCTTTCCCATTGTTACATTTTTATGTTTTTAATGCTATTTTAAAATTTATTTTATGTATTTTTCATTAATCTTCTGCTTCCAGAGAGTCCTTTTTTGCCATGGATAACATCATGGCTATTTAACCACAGTAACATAATTGTTAGTTTGGATTTAGTCTTTGTATTGAATAAAATAAAACTGAGCATGGTAACAATTTTTATTTTTCTACTTTATTTTAAGTCAGCCTTTTGGCATTGGAGTTAAGAGCAAGCCTTCTGCTTTAAGGGGTTTGATGATCAGTAACTAACAAATGTTAAACAGCATAAAATTTCCAGAAAACTGTTGATTGCTGTGAGAATCTGAAAGTTGATTCTGAGATGGTCTTCACCTACTGCTCTGGCATTATGGCATTGCTGCTAATACATACAGAAATGGAAAGAAAAAAGCAGTGAAAGAAATTCAATCTGCCAAGACAGCACCCAGTGTAGTCTCTTCATCACTGCTCTCAGAGAAGAGGAATGTAGTTCCTCTGCAGATTGGGAGTAGCCCAACAAAGAAAGGTGGTGCTGTGGTTGAACAAAAAGTCTGGGAGAAAATGAGAATTTAGAAGCCAAACCAGTGCTAAAGAACAAAATGAGCAGAAGTTGCCTTTGAAGTATAGGGGGTAGGTTTTTTATCAGCTGTCTGGTGTTTGTAGAGCATATAGGTAGTAAACAGGTCACAGCAGCTTATAGGTTTTAATAAAATGTTAAGGTGTGATTTAAATCAGTGAAACTAACTTTGTACAGTAGTGCCTTGGCAAATGCTTTTCTACTTGTTGTAGATTCCTCATTCTGTCCTTACGCTTCATTTTAGCTGCTAAGAAACACTCATGCTATTGTTACTCAGGGGCTGACAGAGGTCCATTAGTATGTATGAGAAGACGAAGTGAATACAGTGAAATCTGGACACAAAGATTTTTCTCCACCTTTGCAGATTTCTTCATCCTACACTTTTAATACTCAACGTTAGCAAAAAGATAGCTTGTGAATTCAAGCTAATCAGTTTTGTCTCCAGGGTGAACTTTCCAGCTGTCCTCAGCATAGATTACTAACCTTTTCATTAGCCTTTGATCTTAAACCTGGCCAGCTTGCCTTGAGACATCTTTCTGGATTTGATAGCCACAGTTTCAATTTCTGATGAACAGCTGGAGGAGGAAGAAGCTGAACTGACTAAACAGCAAGTAAAGATCTTTGTGACAAGGCTTTCCTATGCTATGCAGACTAATATCTGGGTAGCAGACTTGCAAATTTGTCTGTCAGCATTGCTTCTGAATATTTTTTCAGACAGATAGCACTAGTGACACCTTAATGTCTTTATCAGTCTTGGCTCAGTAAGGGGAAAGCCGAACTGTAACATTATGTTCACCTGCTTATTTTTCTGCCAGGATCAAACTGGAACAGGAGGCATCCCTTGGCTTTAAAAATATGCTAGAATTTTCCTAAAAGATTTGCTATTGCCATTGAGTTTGCTCTGACCACAGCTGAAATGTTTACATTCCAGAAGAATCATGTGTAATTAAACTGAAGAGAATATGAAGTTTCTGGCATCTGAGAATGACTGAAAACCTTCAGGCAAAAATCAAAGTGTCATTAGCTTTTTAAGCACTTGTTGCCGCATTGACTTATTTGTGATCTTTGACACAGTCCCATATACAAGGCAGGTTTCCTTCTGAAATACTGGTGCCAGAGAACTTCAGTGTTTGTATCTCTTCAATGATGACAGCACTCAGTTCTGAGGTCATGCCTGGGCAGCAATTGCCTACTGGGAGTTGTTTTTGAGCTGGAACATTTCACTTAAGAATAGTAGAAATGATTGACAATAGGAGAAAACCCAGCCAAACAACCCTAGCAATAATAACGGACTTACTGCTTGCAAAAAACCTGTTGAGGAACCAGATGGGAATTGGCTGAGGGTAAACTCTGTTTCCAAGCTGATAAGTTAATGAAGTGTTAAAGGAAGAAAATAAAAACAAGTAGGTTTGGGTTTTTTTCTTTTTTTTTTTTTTTTGCCTAGGCCTTGTGCATAGGACAAATGTAAATCTTCATGGTTAGATGCAGTACAATTAGGGATGAATCAAGGCAACATTTTTTGATAATTTCACCAAATGCTGCGAAGTGCAAAGGTCCTTTGAAACAGGGTGGATGAAAGATGTTATACGTTCCCATTTTTTCCATCAGCATGAGTTTTACCAACATGTAGTTTGAATAGACTTCAGTTCCTTGCTGCCACTTTTAATGACAAGGCTACTTTTTAACATCTTTGCCATCTGCACTTCAGGCTGCACTCTCAGTTTGAAGACTATTTCCTTCTTCCTTGAACTTCCTCACCCCAAACTGACTGTTTAATAGATGTAGTTTGCCAAGTAGACTACGATAAAGAATTATGGCAATAGAAATTGATGGTGAGTAAGCAAGAGCTACAAGATATGGAAGGTTCAGCTGGGATTTTGAGTAGAAAGATAATCACACTAACTGGGGTGAAGATATACTTGAATGTAAAGGGCTTTTTCTGCAACTAGAGACAGAGAAAGTAGCATAAGACTTCCTAAAGGATGGACCAGAAATCCCTATGAAGACAAATAGAGAAGTGGATGACCTGAGAGGCATAGCTAACTCTTCTGTCTGTGTGGGGAATTGTACTGGTTTTGGCTGTATGGACAGAGACTGGTGCTGTCTTTTGGATTTCTGACCAAAAGGGTGTCAATAACAATCCCCCATTTCAGCTGTTGCAGACCAGTGCTTACACAGCCTCAAGGCCTTCTCTGTTTCTCATCCTGCTCTCCCAGACAGTGGACAGGGGTACACAAAGAGTCTGGGAGAGCACGCAGCTGGGACAGCTGACCAAAGGGATATCCCAGACCATGTGACATGCTCAGCAATAAAAGCTGGGGAAAGGAGGAAGGGGGGATGTTCAGATCTGTAGTTTTTGTCTTCCCAAGTAACTGCTATGTGTGATGGAGCCCTGCTTTCCTGGGGATGGCTGAACCTCTGCCTGCGGGTAGGAAGTGGTGAATAAATTCCTTATTTTGCTTTGCTTGTGTGCGTGGCTTTTGCTTTACCTATTAAAAGTCGAGTCTTTACCTCAACCCGTGAATTTTACTATTCCAGTTCCCTCCCCCATCCCTCTGTGGGGAGCGAGGAAGCAAACGCATGGGGCTAGGCTGCCTTCTGGGGTTTGGAGAGGAATGAATAGAAATGAGAGCTGCCCACACCTGCAATGGGTTTGCATGTGGCAAAACACCGAACAGAGCTGGGTGGCCTTTTCTGAGAAAAGATGCCAGCAACGGTGATCTGTGTCTTTTTTCTCAGTATTGCCATTTTTTAGACACTTTGTCCAGGAAATAAGACCAATGTTTAACTACATTTGAACCTGCAGCTCTAGATTATTCAAAACCTCACAGAGTTAAGATATTTTGGAAGGTTAAAGTCATCTTCTCCCCCTTCCCCTTGAACCTGAGCAGAAAGGAAAGCTGGAGAGCTGTATCAGCCTCATAAAAGGGCATCCCACCTTCTCCTGGGTGAGGGTATATCCCCTGCTCCAGCATCTGCTTTTGGAGTGGACAGTGGGCTCCCTCCATCCCTTCCCCATCCTGTCCAACCATTTGCTTCCTTATGAGATGCTAGCATGGCTTGCAGGCCTTTTGGCCTGTCCTGAGGAACCTGAGCAGGATGGGTGATGTTCTGTGTTGAGCCTGAACCTCAAGAACTGGTGCAGAATTTCTCAGCACAGCTAGGTATGTAATTTTAGATATTGGTGACATTTTATAGAAATGTCTGGAAGCTGTCAATGGGTCGTGCTTTCTCTTTTTGAGGAAGTTACTGTGGGAAAGTAGAGTAAGTAGAGTAAAGTCTGGTCAGCAGGTAACTGCAGATAATAGGAGAGGGGGAAGGCTCTGAATTATTTATAATTTTAAAAATAACCTTCCTAATAATTATTTTAGTTTATCTGAAAACTATATGAGAAATAATATTAATCATTCACTTGTAAACTATTGCTTAATAAACAGAGAAGTGAAATAAAAATCAATTTGTTTCAAGTCCTTAGGAATGAACTCAAATGTGAGACTTCAAAATACTTCATGAAAATCATTTTCATTTTTCAACCAGACGTACTCCTAAGCAATTAAAATCCTTAGCAATAACAAGTTTAAATAAAAAATAGTTAATTTTAGTCAATATATTTTTGTGGTTGGTTAAGCCTGGCTGGATGCCAGGTGCCCTCCAAAGCCGCTCTGTCACTCCCCATCTCAGCTGGACAAGGGAGAGAAAATACAACGAAAGGCTCGTGGGTCAAGATAAGGGCAGGGAGAGATCACTCAGCAATCACCATCATGGGCAAAACAGGCTCGACTTGAGGAAATTAATATAATTGATTACCAATCAAATCAGAGTAGGATAATGAGAAATAAAACCAAAACGTCAAAACACCTTCCCCCACCCCTTCCTTCTTCCCACACTTAACTTCACTCCCCATTTTCTCTCCCCCCTCCCCACCAGCGGCGCAGGGGTCAGGGAATGGGGCTGCGGTCAGTCCATCACACGCTGTCTCTGGGGCAGGAGGCTCCTCACACTCTGCCCTGCTCCAGCCTGGGGTCCCTCCCACAGGGGACAGTCCCCCACGAACTCCTCCAACGTGAGCCCTTCCCGTGGGCTGCAGTTCTTCATGAACTGCTCCAGCGTGGGGTCCCCCCAATGGGGTGCCGTCCTTCAGGCACAGACTGCTCCAGGGTGGGTCCCCCACGGGGTCACAAGCCCTGCCAGGACCCTGCTCCAGCTGGCTCCTCTCTCCATGGGTCCACAGGTCCTGCCAGGACCCTGCTCCAGCATGGGCTTCCCATGGGTCACAGCCTCCTTTGGGCATCCCCCTGCTCCAGCGTGGGGTCCCCCATGGGCTGCAGGTGGCTATCTGCTCCACCGTTAACCTCCATGGGCTGCAGGGGCACAGCCTGGCCCACCATGGCCTTCACCAGGGGCTGCAGGGGAACCCCTGCTCCGGCGCCTGGAGCACCTCCTGCCCCTCCTGCTCCGGCCTGGCTGGCTGCAGCGCTGTTGCTCGCACCTGTTCTCACTCCTCTCTTTGGCTGCAGCTGCTGTTGCCCGTGTTTTTCCCCTTTTCTTAAATATGCTGTCAGAGGGGAGCTGCCACAGTCATCGATGAGCTCGGCCTTGGCCAGTGGTGGGTCCATCTTGGAGCTGACCAGCATTGGCTGTATTAGACATGGGGGAAGCTTCTAGAGCCTTCTCACAGAAGCCACTCCTGTAGCTCCCCTGCTATCAAAACCTTGCAATGCAAATCCAATACACTTGACCTGAATGCCAGCTGTGGCCTGACTTTCAGAAGCACTAGCAGCTCTAGGTATTCAGATGTTCTGAATGCTAGGCCATGTTTTTTGTATCTAATATTTATATCCAAGTTGAAAAGTATTAATCTTCATGATTGTGTCTCTTTTTTTGCTTTCTTCTCTGAAAAACTGAATAATAGCCATTTTAAAAAATATTTTGAGATTATATGATAAAAGGCATAATGTGAATGCAAATTATAACACTTTTAACATGCTGGCTTTCAGTTTATTCTTCTTTGTGTGGGAGTTATCAAATTTGATTTTACTTTGGAAAGTCATAATTTTATTAATACAATAAAAATGAACTAAATGGAAAGAATATTCAAGATCTGATGCAGTTCTATGGCAGCAAGGACATTTTCGCAATGAGAAAAATCATGCTAAATTACCATCTTGAATCTCTGTGTATTTTTCTCTTTTATGCTGAGGATCTTTAAGCTTCTCTTGGAGGTTCACAAAACATGATTCTTGGTGTCAGTAATTGTATCTTTACTGAGTATTTATTCTGGGTATGAGGCAGTGTGATGACTGTCGCTGAGCAAACTGTTCACCGACTTTAAATACAAAGCCTGACTAATATTTGTGGAGCTGTCATTATCCCCCCCTCAGTCACCTTCCAGAATGGCCAAGGGGTCAAGGTGGGAGGGATCTGAGTTCCTCATGCTGTGTGAACAGACTTTGAAAGATGAGTTTCCAGAACACTAAGTTGTTGACCTACCTGTAAAGCTGATACCAACCATGTGAGCAATTCTGTTGATCTGTTTCAGTTCAAACAAAGGAAATAAGATCATCTCAAATTCAATTTATTTGTTTTCAGGTGAAAATACAAAGATTCTTCATGCTTATAGCACCCATAATAGCTAGTCAGGGAAATGTGCATCCTGTGTCTTCATTTGGATAAAATGATGGGTTCAGAATATGGCTGGGCTAAAGCCCAGGCTGAGGCATGAGATTACAGATGCAAAGAAAATAGGTACCTCGACTTTATCTGACTATATGGTTTTCATTCAGACTTCATTCAGACATTCATTTTTAATAGATATCCACTACAAAGAATGCTGTAAGCGTTATCATTCTATAATGGTTCCTTTCTGTTATTTGCTTCTATAATTTTCTGTTCTGTTTCATTTTCTTTCTTTATCCTCACTTCTACTGAAATGTCTTGGGTGGATTTCTGTGTCTGCAGAATCTATTTATTTATTTACTTATTTTACTGTTCTCACTTTCCTTTATCTTCTTCTTGGCTTCTGACACCGTTCCTATTACCAGCGGGAGGGGGCAGAGAAAGGCAAATCTCATTTAGGCCATAGGATTTTGCACCTTTCTCTCCTAGTAGCAGTTGTCAGAGAGAGGATACTGAATTAAACATAACCACATAGCTTGACCATTGTACTGAGCATTGCCACACTGTGCCTAGATCTGGCCCCAAGTGACTTGACCCAAGTTAGGCAGTAGGTTTGTGGCAGGATGTAGGATTTGCCTAAGATGAATGCTAGGACTTGAGAAAGATAAGCAGCTCAAGAGACCCATAATGGTATATAAACATGGATGTGCTGCCAATCTTTACACAATGGGCACCAACAAAAATTTTTCCCACTGGCTTGTGACAGAATTCATATCAGGCGCGTACACTTGCAGAGGAGTGTCAAGAGACTGGCAAATGTATTCCTTTGCTTTTGCAAGCAAACAAAAATGCTCCTAAATAACCAAAGAAAGAGGCAGCACCTCTTGAAAAACTTCTAGTAAGTGTGCTTCTATTTTGCATTGTATTCTGTTTGTATCACTTGAATGAGAAAGAAGTTGAAGATATTTTAGGAAATAACTAATGATAAAATCTGCTGAATTTCAGAGTCAAGAAGATGATCTGTATGAACTCCATGAATAAAAATCAGCCTGACAATTCTGATTTAGCAATAATTAGAAGGGCAGTGAAATACAAAAAAGGTGGAAAAAGGAGCCGCTGCTGTCTTTTTAATTTTGACATTGGTATCCAAAGGGCATTCCTGAGTGCACAGAGACCTTCATATCTATGTAATGACTCAAAGTTTTGGAAGCAGTGACAAAGTACTAGGGGGATCAGCTGGGTCACAGAATCCAGTTTCCTTTCTGCAGCAATAGAAGGACATTCAACAAATGTTTTAGAGGGACTCACTAGAAAGTATATCCTTTCTCCCTTGTGTGTCACACTTTTTAAACTGTCTTTGTCTCCTGATACTTTTGTAAACCAAAGGCATTAGCCAAGATTTTGCAAACACAGGAAGATCAGTATTTTGGACAGAACTGTTCCTGTCTTATCACTTTTTGGAGTATTTTTTATGAACAGTGAAATGGACTTAGTGTTTTGGTAGTTTGTATAAAATGCTGTTACTCATGTGCTCTTGTTCATTTCTTTCTGCACACTGATGCCCCACTATTTTGCCATGCACAGCAAGAACAGAACAAAAATACCCTGCTATATTTAAATTCAAAGTGTAAGATGACATACAAAACTTGGATCTCCACAATGTGGGCTGAAATGTTAGTGATCAGTATAATAAGCAGTGCACACAATACCCCAGCTGCTTAGTTAATCAAGTTCATTGCAGGAATCAGGAGACACATTTAAAGGAGAAGTCTGAGAAGAGAACAGTTCTTTTGACAATTTTTTTCTGGAGAACCTAGTCATTGCCAAGCATCCTGTCCTTTTAAAGGGGAATAAATGGGCCTGTGACAGAACCCATCCTATCCTGACAGTCATTTACAGCTGGCATTTAAGGGCCAGGACTGACAGACAATAGCATACTGGGGGCACTTTGCTGTTCCTTGTCCAGATGGTATTTGTCTTAATCATCCATCAAAATCTCCAGTGATGCCAGTCTAAGGCCTTTCAACGGCAACTTTCTGTTTCAAAGATATAGCCCTATTCTTAGACTTCTTTTCCATGCTTCTACGGTTAATGGCTTCTGAATGGTGCTGACAAGTAAATTTTACTTGTGAAACTCCAGAGATATTTTGACTCTTGTTCTGAATTTTTGGGAAAACTGATTGTTCTGCACAACCCCAACACTACATTAAAAAAATATACTGCTTAACAAGTATTCAGTAAAGAATGTAAAAATGTACTTAACTAGAGAAGAATGTAGCTGACCTGACTTTTGCATTACATTATACCTCACAGTTCAGGCATTTTGTTTGCCTTACAAGGTATTACAGGCAACACTGTAAATGCAGATCAGAGCTGCAGCAGCAGAACACAACAGAACTAAACAGCTGATTTAATGAGGTAGGAATTTAACACAATGCTTTATTCATAGAATTGGAGTGTTGAAGGCCAGATGGTGTCAGCAGTATTTCCCTCTGACTCTACATCCAGAATTAAAACAGATTTTGGTATTATCTTAAAAGTTTTCAGCCCAAATCTCACCTACTGCTTCCAGGTAACATTTTCCTGGATGCATTTCTACAGTACATGCTGAGTAATTCATGAGTGATAAAAATATCTGGTGTTCAGTACACCAAAGATTAACATAGTCAAGAGACTGTCATGTTAGGGGCTTAGACAACACAGCATGCTAAATGAAGCTGATGTTCACTCTAGCCTGGTGAACCATTCATGGGCAGATGGTGTTCAGAGCCTTCTTTCCATGCTGGGAACCTTTTATAAGGTAAAAATAAGAAAAAAATATTGCAAGAAATGGTTTTCATTGTAGAGAGCTGCAGAACAAACCCAGTGACTCTAAAGAACTAGCTTTTAACAATTTTGTCTGTGAAATAAAAATCAGTCACTGCAAGCAGGTCAAAGTTCCTCACAGTCTGCTGAAGACAAAAGACGTGCATTCATTTCATGATTTGATTTCAACCAGAAACTGGATGACTTGCTACTCACTGGAAATTTAACAGTGTTATTGCCCCCATACAAGAAGTCAGAGTAGATTTCTCCTTACCCTGTATTGACTACTTCTGACAAATCACTACTGCAGTCAATTCTTTGTAGGCAGGTGTTTTCAAAAGAGCATTTTAATCTGAGAAAGCGTGTGAAGTTGTCAGGCTAACAGGAAAAGTTGCATGATCAGCTTTCCTTACATACCATGGTCCTAGTTTGTATCAGTAAATGTTTTTGCTCTCAACAGTGCTAATTCATCTGGCTTTGTTGTGGGAAAAGGATATAAAAGTGTGATTCTGGTAACCTTTCTGGTTTGCAAATTATTCCAGCAGAATAGTTCCCAGTGTATAAGATCTATTCTGGTAACTGAACCACTTTCTGTCCCTGAAAGCAAAATGAAGTATCTGGAAATTCCCTTAAGACAGGGTTTGTTTTTACAAAAATCTCCATCTTCCATCTCCAGCGGAGAAGCTGCAATTATCTTCTCACCTGCGTTCTTACTCTAGCCCTTCTTATTCCCTCACACACAATCTTTTTATACTTCAAAGCATTTGCCTAGCTTGTTGCTTCAGCAGTTGGGCATTCGCTGCCTGCTGTCACAGAGTAAGCAGTCTGATTTGGTCCTCAACCCAAATGTTCAAGGACTGGAAAACACCGCTTGTATAATGGGCTTGGATAGAGATACACCACGATGGAGGAGGGAGCTGGCCAGATGTTTCTGGGGAGTTTCTTGCTGCCAGATTAAAATAATTTTTTTTTTCTTTTTTTTTTTTTGGCTTTATGGTAGTTTCCTTGTTTCCATGTTCCAGCAGGGATGAGCAGAAAATATAATTGTGCCCTGCAGAGAAATGAGTGGGTTGCAAGTGGCTGGAGTGAAATTGCTTGCCATTGCCAAGAACAGAACAAAATATGGGGGCTTGGGGATATGATCATCTCCTTCAAGGCCAGAAGAGTAAGTTTGCCAGCACAACTCCTAAAAACATTACAAATGGGTGAGTAAGTGTGAAGAGGCTGGGGAGATGATAAATAATGCTTTCAAATTATCTGAGTGCAAATCAGAAAGGCTGGGACATTTGCTTTTAGTCTTAGAATCTTTAAATATTGAATTATATTCAGATACATAAATATTAGGATCCTTTACAATTATCTCCGCACTAACAATTCCTGATAACTGTGATTTGCTCACTTTCCATACAACCATAGACTAGCCCAGGCTGGAAGGGACCTTAAAAGATTATATGGTCTAACTTTTGTGGAAAGGCATCCTAATGAAATTATCTAGCACCCTGTCCAATCACATCTTGAAAACTTTCAGCAATGGGGACTCTTCCACATGCCTGGGGAAGCTGTCCCAGTGAATGGTTGTTCTTACTGTAAAAATTGTATTTTTTATGTCAAGGTGACACCACTCCCAATGCACTCCCTTGTCTTCTTTAAGTGGTTCCTTGTGAAGGGAGAGCCTCTGTCCTCTTTGAAGCTGCCTTTTAAGTTCTGGAATACTGTGATAAGTTCCCCCCTGAGCCTTCTCTTCTCCAGGGAGAAAAGACCTAGCTCCTTCAGTCTTTCCTCACAGGGCAGAACCTTTCAGCATCTTTGTCACCCTTCTTTGGACCCTCCAGATATGGGCACAATGCTCCAGGTGCACTGTGGCAGGTGCTGAGTGGGATGGTCACATCTCTACTTCTGCTTGTAATGTCTTTGTGAATGCAGCCCAGGATCCAATTTGCCTTTGTTGCTGCAGCAGCACACCACTGACTTACGTTCATCTTACTGCCCTCCAGGACCCACAGGTCCCTTTTAGCAAGGCTGTTCTCCAGCTACATAGATCCTAACCTGTACTGGGCTCTTCAGTTATTCCGAACCAGGTGCTGGACTTTGTACTTCGTTAAAGTCATACTGTTCTTGGTAGCCGTTCTTCCAGCCTCCCCAGTTCCTTCTAAGTTGGTTCTCCCTTCTGACGTGTTCGCCTCACCACCCAGTTTGATGTCTATCAGCAGGATCCTGCTGAGCTCTTTGTGCCCAGGAGAGATGAATAACAACAAAATCAAAACCATTCATTTAAACTCTGAGAATAACTTGTTTTGAAGTTCTTATGCTCAGATGTATTATTTGAAAAATTTAATATTTTAGCATGTAAATGTTTGAATGAAAATGTGACTATAGACAGATAGGTTAAATGGCTACACTTACTGAAGATTTTGAAGACTTAATGCAGCTCTTGAATTGGTTGCTTTCTTATATGATGTCTGAAAAGCCATTTCAGAATGTTGTGCCTTAGGTCTCCATCGGTAAAAAGGAGTGATGTTCAGCTTTCACCTATCTTTTCTAACTACCTTAATTGCAAATCTTATTGGACTGCAACTTTCATTACAGACATTGCCAGAATTTCGGACCCTGAGCAGTGCTGGGATTTCTAAAAGCTATCACAACGTGACTGATGGTTTGGAGAATGTCTTTAGACAAATGGATGTATCCAAACAGTGTTATTCATACTCAAATCATTCTCTTGTTTTCAGCCTTTTCTTGCTAAGGTTGCCTCCCACCATTCCCCTACTCACAAAGCAATAATACATAAGTTGGGAGGTAATAAAAATTACTGAAGACTTTGGAAACAGCTCTTCAAATGCTGTCAGTCCCCTCCTTGGAAACTGGCTGGTGTAAAAAAAAATAATGAACAAAGACTTGCCTGAATAGTTAGAATTCTGGCCTTGCTGAAGTCAAGGGCAGAATTCCCATTGATTTTAATGGAGTGAGGATTTTACACTTTGTGAATGACTTTGTGAAGTGAAAAAAAGAGCTGAGGCTAGGATTTTCAAATGTACCTGAAGATATTAGGTACTTTTGGGATGCCTTGAAAATCCCAGTCTAAATCAGTTTCATTATTCCAGTAAATGACTCAACCTGGCTTTTTTTTTTTTAATTATTTTATTTATTTATTTATTTATTTATTTATTTATTTACTTACTTACTTACTTACTTATTGGATACTGGCTTTCTGTCTCTGGTAAACCAGATGGATTTGAACTGGTGTTCTAAAGAGGAATGACCCAGCCTCCATTTAGCCATCATTTGAGTCATCTAGACTTACAATATAGAGCATAATTGTTTCTGTAATCCTTTTGTAATATCTGGAAATTAGTTATTCTGAAATTATGTATAATAATTTATTTTCAAAACATATTAAAAGTGCTAGCACATGACCTCTAGATGTAATTAATATAAGAAATGATAAACCAGGCATATAATTAAATATCCTTTCCAAAAATAGAGTACTGAGGGAAGCAGTCATTAACTAAGATTATATTACCAAAAGGGAAAACATTAGTACAGGCAGTCATCATTGTGAACAGCAGCACAACAAGGTTCCTTCCTATGCCTGTGGATATCTATTTATAGCATAATGACATGAGCTGGAATGGCCACATGACATCTTTTCCAGTATCTGAAATTGTGGATATCTATATCTGGAGAAAGAACACAGCAGGCAATATTTACATTCCCTAATCTTATTCGACTGAAAATGTGTGAAAAAATAAAAACCTCAGAGAACAAGAGTTCAGTTTTTATTTACTGCTTTGTTTAAGGGAGTGTATTTTTAACTGATTCACCTGTTATCAAAACACTTTTTCTTCCACAAGAGAAATAGCTCTTTCTCATTAGAAGGCATGGAGGACATACAGACTGTGCCAGCATGATCTAGCACAAATCGGTATCAACTCTGTCAGGAATTTGAATTTAATGTTGTCTGGTTTAATTTCCTGACTTTCAAAGAAGGTAGCTGTTGTTTTAATGCAATTTGGTTTAATAAGAATTGTATCATTAAATTCCCTCATTATTCTGACAAACAAGGATAATAACTACTCATGTGGTAGAGAAGAGGGACAGGTTATAGATCCTGTTTCTTAAATTCCATCCCCTTTCAACCATTCTGTGTAATATTGAGATGCTGCTGGGGAGACAAAAAAACCCAACAACAACAAAAAAACCCCAACAACAACCCCCAAAACCAAGAGACTAGACTAATCTGAATTTGGGTAAAATGAAGAAGATGGAACCCTTTGGGAATGAACATGAAAGCTGACTTGATTTGGGTTTGACTACATCTGTGAGGTGGAGGGATAGGAAGGCAGACAAATATAGCAAGGAAAACAGAATGACAGAAACTGTCAGATCTAACTAGTAAGCAAGAAAATATCCTATACTATATTGTTCAGGGGAAAATATACATGTATGCTCCAAATAAACTGGAAAAAAACTCACTTCAGACTATCTGCCATAACAGAGCTGAGAGAAATTAATGTGGTAAAGGTGAGGGACAAGCTGTATCATTCATTTTCATTCTGAGTTACTCTGAATTTCCTGGGATCAGACTGCTCGGTATGTTAGTGGAAGTTGGCTCTGGGAGGCCCGCTTCTCAACAGAGATGCTGTTTACTGTTTCCCTTTTGGGAAAGGATGCATAATGTAATATATATTTGTATGGTACCCATCTTTCTGGCATTTGCTGTCTGTTTATTCTGTTGATAGGCTGACTTGTCATCTGGGGATTCCTTGGCCCTAGAAAATGAGCTGATAAAATTCACAAATACATTTCCTCCTGTTTGGTAGTTACTGCTCAGAGTAGCCCTCAGCATTTCAATCCTGGCCAGCTGAAATTATGCCCTTTCTTTGTTAATTTTGTTGACTTTTCAAATAAGCATGTGAGTAAGCTATGGTGCAGTACAAGTGTATCTCACCTGATGTAGCACCAACACGGTGACATCCATAACTTACACTACAGCAAATGATTCTTCAGCAAACCATAAGGATGCATGGGCCAAAAAGTGCAAACCACTCCGTGAAGGTCAGCAGCATTTATCAGTAGTATCACATTGTTCCTTTCATGACAAGTTTCTTTGGGATCATTAAAGCACTGTACTATCTTCCCTCCCTCCCTTCTTTCCAAGATTCTGTGTGTTTGTGTTTCCAGACTTCATACTTCTGCTTTACCTTTCTTTCTCATTTCTATACTTTTGCACTTGTCTATCTTCTCCACCAATAGTTTCACAGTTCCTTAAGGATTAAGGTTGCAAATCAACCCACATGTGAGCATAATGGAAATGCAGTTGCTTGCAATGTATGTATTCTGAACTGTCAACTTTTCAGCCTTCCTAACTAGCAGAGTGAGCACTGCTGTCTTCTATTTACTGAAGATATGTGCTGTTCCTTGTAACCGTCTTGGAACATACTCCATCACTTACATATGTCTATTTATCTTATTTTTGCTTTAAATATAAGTATCTTCATATACTAAATATTCGTTTCCAAATGCAGAAAGGAATGGAAATTCTATGAGCTGTGAGTAAGCTTACACTTCTGTAAGTGTAAGCTGTGTTTCTACTGAGGCTGGTGATATGTCTTACTCCTATATTGGCGACTAGGCAATACAGATGTTTCTTTTCAGATTCTAAAGGCTCAAAACCACACAGAAATCATATGTTTCAGTTTTTCTTCTAGTGGATTACTTGCAGGCATGGCATTCAGATCTTCCAGCCTTTTTAGAGCTGAAAAAGTAGATCCAATATTGTCCAAGAGGGACAGGCACTACTGATTTTTAAATGTACAATATTGACTGAAATTTCCATATGTCCCCAGAAAATGACAGATTACTTTCCAGACATGCAAGACATTGTGTTACTACTGACATTGATGATCCACAACAATGCCAAGGCTACAAAATTACTTTAGATCGTTTAAAGTACACCAGCCTCCATATTGTCTTTATTTTTTTAAAAAATGAAAGTTCTTCTGTCAATCAGTTCCAGGAAATTATAGATCTACTTAAGAGTATATTAGTTTCCTTACACAAGGCAAGGAAGTAAACTCTGAAAATTAGAGAAAGCCTAATATTAAAACTCCACTATTTAGGAAAGATTTATTCTAATAATGGAGCTGAATGTTTCTAGGAAGGATTCTGGTACTGATTCAATCTTCTCTGGTTTTCATGTTCAAATATGTTCTCATAGAAAAAAATCTGAGCCAAAGTAATAGATTTGGGTTTTTGCTTCAGCTGTTTACCACCTGTAAAGCTTGTGTAGGACTTCCTGGAAGATGTTATGATCCTGTTTTAGTGTTCTTTATTTTTTCTTTAGCCCTTTTATTTTTGGTTGTGTTTGTTTGTTTGTTTGTTTGTTTTTAAATATGGTTTAGTCTCCTTTCTCTTTCAATATTTCTGCAAGACTTCTGTAGTTAAGAGAAATCTGGATTGTAGAATAATTCTCTTTTGTTGATCAAGTTATGTAAGCAAACCTTATTAAAATTAGTAATTAGAGGAAGGTGACTGAGGTCTTGAATGAATGACAGATGTTATAAAATGAGATACTGAGGTCAGGGCCACTGTCTTAAACTCCTAGGGTATATGCACCCCAAAAATTGAAAGCCATGAAAATAATAACATGGAATTTAATATTTCTCAACAGGAAGAATAAAGGCTTATCTTGGGAATGCATCTCTTAAAATAGTAAGCAACTGCAGACTGTCTTAAGAATATGTAAATGTATTAGATTTTTTAGCCAAAGTTTTTGTAGCAGGGGAGCTACAGGAGTGGCTTCTGTGAGAAGGCTCTAGAAGCTTCCCCCATGTCTAATATAGCCAATGCTGGTCAGCTCCAAGATGGACCCACCACTGGCCAAGGCCGAGCTCATCGATGACTGTGGCAGCTCCCCTCTGACAGCATATTTAAGAAAAGGGGAAAAACACGGGCAACGGCAGCTGCAGCCAAAGAGAGGAGTGAGAACAGGCGACAGCAACAGCGCTGCAGCCAGCCAGGCCGGGGCAGGAGGGGCAGGAGGTGCTCCAGGCGCCGGAGCAGGGGTTCCCCTGCAGCCCCTGGTGAAGGCCATGGTGGGCCAGGCTGTGCCCCTGCAGCCCATGGAGGTTAACGGTGGAGCAGATAGCCACCTGCAGCCCATGGGGGACCCCACGCTGGAGCAGGGGGATGCCCAAAGGAGGCTGTGACCCATGGGAAGCCCACACTGGAGCAGGGTCCTGGCAGGACCTCTGGACCCGTGGAGAGAGGAGCCCACGCTGGAGCAGGGGGATGCCCAAAGGAGGCTGTGACCCATGGGAAGCCCACGCTGGAGCAGGGTCCTGGACCTGTGGGAGGGACCCCAGGCTGGAGCAGGGCAGAGTGTGAGGAGCCTCCTGCCCCAGAGACAGCGTGTGATGGACTGACCGCAGCCCCATTCCCTGTCCCCCTGCGCCACGGTGGAGAGAAAATGGGGAGTGAAGTTAAGCCCAGGAAGAAGGGGTAGAGGGAAGGTGTTTATAAGTTTTGGGTTTATTTTTCATTATCCTACTCCAATTTGATTGGTTATAAGTTATATTAATTTCCCCAAATCGAGCCTGTTTTGCTTGTGACTGTAATTGCTGAGCAATCTCTCCCTCCCCTTATCTCAACCCATGGACGTTTCATTGTATTTTCTCTCCTGTGTCCAGTTGCGGAAGGGGAGTGATTGACTTTGGTGGTCACATGGCATCCAGCCAGGGTCAACCCACCACAAACATAGCACTTTCATCTTCATAATTTCTTCAAATTAAATTAAGTCTGCTCTGTGTCATGTTCTGAAAGACACAATGCAGGTAAGAATAAGAGATATTTTTGTGTTTCTGGAAGAAAGTTAGCAGCAACTGACTTAAAATATTTTTATTACTTTGACAATATTCTGTTTGGATTATCAGTCTGGTAGTCTGGACTGTCTGAGGATCTGGATGACACACATATATGAAGTTGCAAAAGCTCCATTTCCTTCTCTGTAGCTGAGAAAAAAGGGACAGTTTCCTCACCTTTCCTGCCTGCAGCAGATTTGGAGACATTCTGCCACCTGAATATACTTTAGGCATCACTGGTTTGTCTCTTCAGCCATCAGGTCTCTGGCACCTGTGTACTCTTACTGCTGTTGAATAATGAATATTAATTCAAATCCTACAGATTTCTTCAGTACTCACTGTTCAGCTGTAGCATGGCTGGCCAAAATACAACAGCTGAGTTCTTCCCTCCCAAATTATTAAGATCTTATATTTCTTTTTGTTCCTATGCTAAAAGGATTCGAGACATTAATTTTTCAAACTCCACCCCACCCCCCTACAAAAAAGTCCCATGAGTAGGACTCATCTTGAATTCTTATAATCTGGTTAGATTCATCTGGATCTAAGCGACAGGCTGTAAAGCTAAAGAGTGGGAAGATGTTACCTGCATTTACTTTTCCATAGTGCAATACTGTATTTAAACTAGTGACCTAAGACTCTTTTTACAGTCACTGGGGGAAAGTATGAGTCTGCTCTCTTTTCAATGTCTGATTTAAAGTGGGATGAACTGTGCTACTGTTTTGAAACTTGAATGGTGCCTATGTATACTTTTCATCCATAGTCTGGTAATTTCTTTATGCAGATGCAATACCTTTAGCTGTAGTGCCTATAAAACATGTGGTCTGTATCTTATCAGTTTGACACTTGACAATGCAAAACCTAGACTTACAGTCCTGCATTAAGTCAATCAGATTTGAAGTAAGGGCTTTCACACACAGGTGGATGCTCTACACTAAGTCATCATAAGCAGAAATTTAATCCCAGTCAAATTTCATTGACTGTGTATTTCTACAAAGTTGGTGGGTTGTTTTTTTTTTAATGACATCTTTGAGAGGATTGTATTCATATATTTGTAATCACTCTGGCCATTGTTAAGCCCCATCTACTTAGAATAAAGCCTCTGCCCTCACACCTGGTTTGCAAATATTTTTACCTCTATATTACTTTCTAAGGACTTTATTTTGTGGTCCTGTCATCTTCTCACAAGTGATCTTCTCAAGTGATCATGTAGTTATTACAAAAACAAGCTTGGCTGGGTACTGAAGTACAAAGAGGTGAAGCACTGATTAGCAAAACCAAGGCAAGTCTCTGACTAGCTATTTCCATTTGATCTTTTGTACTTTAGGAGGGGAAAAATGTCAGATATTTTTTTTTTTTGTGAATAAACATGAAGTGGACAACTAAGCCTTCAGCAAAAGTTTCTTACTTTCTGTCACAGGGAGTCCTAGACATGGGATATATTTTTTAAGTGCAGGAAGTAACACAAGGTTGAAGGTGAGCAAATTTATTATTTTCAGAGGAGATAAGACAGAACAGCAAACAGTTTCTCCTGTGTAACCCAGTTTCTAATTTTCTCTGGAGAGCAGTGGGTACTAGAATGAAGATGTGATATAGGCTATGAAAATTATTCTTAACTCTGTTTTGAGCAGTCCCAAAGAAAGAACTACTTGTCATTTTTCTTTCTAAAATCACTGTACTGCAGAACCCCAGAGATTTTGTGTTCCAGGAGGAATAAAGGGATGGTATCAGAAATGATGCAGTACATCCTTAATTGCCACCTTGCTTTGTGTGTGGCAAGGGACAACTTCTTGTAGCCATACCTAGTGCATCCTGAAGTACTGAAACACTTGGGAATTTGTACTTCTACAATAACTGACACAGCTCCTGGCATCTGGTGAATAATATTGTCTTACAAACCTTATCAATGTTTCGGGGGGGGGGGGGGGTGTTTGTTTGTTTGTTTGTTTTAAATTCCCTTTACTGGTGATTCTGTCCTCCCCAAACTTCTGCAGCTCCAGAGAAGTAGTGCAGAGCCAAGGGAAGGCATATCTGTCCTATCCTGTGAGCCTGGAAGATGGAGGCTTAGGAATGCAGTATGGACGTCCCAGCAAAGTCACAATAGCTTGAAATGCAAAGGAATTGATTTAAATTCTTTCCATTCATACAGCAAGATTTTCTTTAAGCTGCTTTTTCTTAAAAAAAGTTATGCTAATTTCTTTCTTCTTTAGTCACCTTCCCTATGCTTTCCTCAGGATAGATACAATCAAATCATTCTGCATTTGATGACATTTGCGTTTGGATTTTAAGCCTCCATCCACTAGCTGAAATCTTTAGCACCACCTGAATGGCTTGTTTGTCCTCTTCTGTTTCTGGCATCTGAAAGGAAAAGTACAGTCTTTCATCTGCCACACCAGAGCCAGTCCCTCTCTGCCTCAGCTAGAATGGGATTCATTGAGAGCAAGAACTGGACACTCTGTAAGTCTCTTCTGTCAGTCATTCTCACCATCTTCTTTTTCTATGTCCATGATTTATGTATTGGGACTTTTTTCCTTCTGAGTTGACCCCAGATAGCAACCAAGTACCCAGCAGACTCTCACTCACTCATCCTGCAGTGAGTAGTATGAGGAGAGCATCAGAAGAGCAGAAGCAGAAACCTCATGCATCAAGATAAGGACACATTAATCAGTGAAAAAACCTCGCACTCTCAAACAAACCAGAAAAATAAATTAATTCACTACTTCTCACTGGTGGGCAAGTTCCAACCATTTCCAGCAAACGAGGGTGTCAGCACACCTAACAGTTGCTGGGGAAGACAAACACCATAACTGAAATGTCCCCTTCCCTGCCACCACTACCTTCTTCATCCTTTTCCTGAGCTTGCATCACAGGTCATGATGTCATATAATATGGGATATCCCTTTGGTCAGCTGGGGTCAGCTGTGTACCCTGCCAACCTCTTGTGCACTCCCAGTCTACTTGCTGGAGAGGCCAGAGTGGGAGAAAGTGAAAGCCTTGATGCTATTCAAACACTGTTCAGCAACAGTGAAAACACTGGTGTGTTATCAACACCTTTTTAGTCACAAATCTACCATAAAAGCTGCTATAAAGAAAATTCACCCCTCCCAGCCAGACCCAGTACAGTTCCTTTCAGGTAGACATGAATTCCAGAGAAACGTCTCCTTTTTAGTTATCTGTCCATCATTTTTATTGAATTGATTCGACCACTGAGATTTCTTCTTCACTTTTGTGAGGATAATAACTTTTACTCACTCATTTGTTATACTGAGTTGCCACTGCTGCTACTAAAATGTGTCATTTCTATCTGAGGCTTTACCTTATCTGGAACTATGATCAATTGGAGAAATGGATTATTTCCTAACAGATTTCAATAGAGTTATATTTTGGAGTATTTTAAGGCACTAAATCAGCACAGGATTTAGCATTCTCTGCAAGTGTATCCATACCTGTTAGAAAGTAGTAGCTATACATCTTGTAGTAAGAAAGGTAAAATTGTATGTATTCACAAACATGTGCTTTCGGCAGCTGAATAAGATTTCTGAGTATTAAGGTGAGATTACCTGCTGACAGAATTCTGGACTTAGTACAAAGAGTTTATGAAGAGACCGACAGAAGAATTTTGCAGGCTGATGGAGTTTTCTCCTACTTTTGTTTACCGGTTAAAACACATCTAGCACACGCCTTTTTCATAAACCAACCCCGCTATGTTATGCTGTAGCACTCTGTTAAGCAAATGTTTTAAGTTCTAATTAAACATCTTTGGTAAATCAATGCCACTGTCTGTAAGCACTTACTGTTATGAGCTGCTATTACAGCAAGTCACAGTTGCTTGCACAGTAACTTATTGTTACCCAGTTACTATTACGTTGTTTCCCCTGTCCATTCAATTCTGAGTTATCAGTAGCTCTACCAATTATAGGCTGAAGAACAGCTACGTATTGGTGCAATCTTTCAATTCATAAAATGTGTTTTAATTGCACTGCTGATACTAATTGGACAGTTTGTGTCAGGATCAAGGGTAGCTGAAGTTCGATATGCTTCTGAGAATCCTTTGTCTATAGAAACAGTCTGTAAAGTTGTCCTCTTTCTGTCCCATAAATTGGGGCACAAGATAGCAGTAAAGAGAAAAATGTGAATGAGTGATGGACAGGGGAAAGTTTGCCTGTACTATGCTGATATTCAGCAGTGCAAATGTGTAAATGGTCCGTCATTCTGTGTTTGATCATTTTAGTGCTTTTACCAAATTTTGTTTGTTAGTTATCAGTGGGGCTCTGCAGAAGGTTTAGTTAGAAAAGAAAGGTTAAAAACTTTCAGGTTCCGTTCAAGAAACTCTAGGAACATTGTTACTAAGAGGGTTACTTAAATTACAGAACTTAAGACAGACCAGTTAATTAGGTAAGTACAGCAAGCTCCTTGATGTTGCTGCAGCAAACGTTTTACTTCACCTGAAAATCAATAAATACCGGGTTAAATAACAGACTGGTTGAGTAAACATCTCAAGATCACGAGACAAGCCTATGTGGTATCTCATTTAGGTGTGTTGAAGCCAGTGAAATTTTGCTGTTGGATGCGGGCAGATGAGGTAGCACCCTTTTTGCATTTATCACAACATAGTTATTTCCAATTCCGCTGCTTATATAAAGACAGCTTGAAAGTTTGATTTGTCTATAAGTGGCTTACCTACTTTGCCAATTCTAATATTTATTGTTGGAGTAAGCAAAAATGACTGAAATACTTTTTTGTTATTGTTACTATATTACACACATAACAGCCTTTAAAGTGAAAACTGAACAGATGGGACATGGGAAAATCCTGCTTGACAGTGACTAGGGCAAAACTTCAGGACTTTCTGAGCTGTCATACATCAACATAGTTTCACTGATACAATGGAATAATGCTTATGAACCTCCTGCTGAGGATTTGTCTGACCATTAGTTTATAATCAATGAACTGTTGTGTGGGAAGACAACTAAATGGTTCAGGAGACTAATAATGGGTAATGGAGCCTTTGATATTGCTTTAAATATGGCCTCCTTCTGCCATGACAAGATCTAATTGAACAGTAGGAAAGAGCTGTTGAGCTTGCACTGTGGTTCTCATCAGAAAGCTTTCAGAGTTTTCTTACTTTCAAAACACAAAGAAAGAACTGAATAGGCTTAGACATTTCCCTGTTCCTGTTACAGGTTCTAACAAAGTCAACAAAGCACTTGGGATCAGCAACAGACGAGGCAGCGGTTGTTCTGCTTACGTTTTGTTGTTAAAAAACAGGTTCTAGTCTATTCCTTTATCACTAGCACCCATTAAAAAAGGTACAAGACAAAGCACCCTGCTCCATGTCAGTATCCCTTGCTTTTACCCCCTGCCATTTTAACACAGGATGTGGAACACAAGTAACAACAGTCAAATTTGGAGCAATTGCTTTCAACTTGCTTTTTTAGCCTTCTAAGTTGCTACTTCAGTTTATGTCAGACCTGAAGGAAAGCTTGTCTGCTTGAAAGTCTGCTTGTGTTGTGGCAACATCATCCAGCATAGTAAAAAAATACTACCTCTCCCACCGTAATAGATGCTGAAGTCTGACCTATTGCATATCATGGGTCATTAATTTCCTCCAGATACCCTGTAGCTGAGCACAATAACCTGTGTTTCAGCTGAAGTGCACTGTGTTTGGCTAAAGCATAACTTCCTGAAAGCTTCCGATGTTGTTCTTGAGACCGTAGGAGCTCAAGAATCTATTAATTCCTTTGGAGCTTTTTTCCCAGTGGTTTGCTTCCTTATAGTTAAGAAATGGTGTGCTTTATTTCCTGCTTGATTTTCTTGACTTCAGTTTTCAGGTCCCAGTTTTTGTTATGCCTCTGTCAGATTAGAGCACCCGTGTTTTATCTCCCTGTGAAGGTACTTACATGCAGTAATCAAGTCACCTCTCAATCTTTTTGATAAGCTACATAGATTGAGCTCTTTAAGTCACTTACAGCAATGGCTGAGAGTGCTGCTGCTGGCTCAAGTATTCAAGCCTGTTGTGGTCAAAGATTACTAATTAATGTTATTAGAAATGGACAATTCTTTGTGAGTGAGTAAACCTCATAAACAACTCTCAGCTGATGAGTTTAATAATGCAGATTGAAATACCTGTAGGACAGTAATCTATAATTATGCATATACTCCACGAAGACAGAGAATGCCACTTCATTTTAAAGTGGGCTGTATAAGGGAAGGCTATTTAGTGAAAAGAATGAGAATTAGCAGCTCTACAATATTATTACATTTTCTATTTAAATGTTTGAATCTGTCCTAGCATTTCCTTTTCTCCTTAATTTTTTTAATGCTGCTTTCTGATAAGACCAAATTGATGGCATAATTACTAGGTAGAAATTGTAGGTATCAGGAACCTTCTTGAAATCACATCCTCTCAGTTTCCTTGCAGTCTAGACTCACTGTGAATATATTTGAGATTGAGAGATTGTTCAGCTTTTCATGCTTCTGCACTTCTGCAAAAATGTTCGTTGGCAAAACATCCAAGGCCATATTTATATAGGAACAAATATACTTGTTTCACTTATTCAATAGCAGTGTGCTGTGTCTGATTTTATTTCTACAGTAATTAGCTACTACCCTTAACATGTCCTTCATCATGAGCAAATCCTAGAGGAATGTATTTCTATTTGTGGTCTGAAAGCAAGACTGAGTTATTATTTCCTTAAGTTTTGGATTCATGACTACATTAAAGCAGAAACTAAGTCACCTATGGTCAATCTGGCAAAGTCTTTATGATTAACATCTTGTGGAAATACAGAGAGTTAGTCCTGAACTTGTGTATGTTGCTTGGTTCTCTCCTCTGTGTTGAATATATTCATGCAGAGTCTGTGATGTGGGAACAACTGTTCACACTGGGGCTCATTTATTCCCTCATTCTAATCACTTGAATAAACAGAGCCCAGACATGTAATGTTACTAGACTCTGATCTGGAAGATTTCTTTTTTCACTCCTGCCCACGGTTGTCACTTGTCAGCACCGACCTCTTCATTGTTAGCATTGTCAAACCTGACAGCACCTGAAGCAGGGGAGGAAGTGGACAAAACAGAAACTGAATGAAATGTCGTCACATTCACTTTTAGCAATGCCAGTTCCTCACTGCATTTGGTATTTCAGGCTTGTTTGTGACAAGGTTGCCATTAATATTGGACATACATTCAAAGCAGAAACTGTTGAGTGGCTGGATTCCTTCTGTGCTGTTCCACCTAGTTCAGAACAAGATCTGTGTGGGTACACTCCACACAGTTTTATTCTGCCTGCACGTGGGCCAATGGCATGAAGCAAAATGCTGGGCAGGATTTCAGTATCAAACTGTGGTGGTGATGTTAGCTTGCTTTTTGGCTGACTGCCCTGAAGGGGGTAGCAGGAAGGTGAAAACACTTTCTGGTTTATTGCTAAGATCAAATTCAAACCAGAACTGGGGTCAATAATGAGCTTCAGATTATGGTGACTAATGATAAAGAATGAATTTTTACTCTCAAATGGGGTGTTTGGAGAGGATGCAAATATCACAGTATTTTTATCATCTGTATTAAATGAGCTAGAGAGTGACCTGTGTGTGCTTTTGGGTGTCTGTTCTGAGACAGCTTCTCGCTCTCTGAGTTAGAGAGCAGGATGCAGGCTGGAGCCACAACATTCGCCGCACATGGCATCAGTATGGTACTGGGAAGGTGTTGTTCTTTACAGGCAAAGCCTCTTCCAGTGGACCAGGTTGTCTCTCTCTCAGGCAGGCAATCAGACATATGATAGCATATTTGTCATACTCTTTTTATAAGACAGCCAGCTCAGCCTAGTAAGTGCTTGATACTTTCTACAGTTTTATTTTGGTGTCTTGATTAAAGTCTCAGCTGGTGGAATCCTATGATTACATAAACAACTTTATTCTTCCCATTTTTCTTCTGTTTTTCCAAATATGCAAGTATAACCTTGTGGCTGCATCATCAATAAACTGTTTCTGTTTTTCATTTCAGTATGAAGAGAAGTATGAGTGCATGAGCAGAGTGTACCCTAAAGATACAAAAGCCACATACAAATAAAAAACCTCTAAACAATATCATTAAAAAAAGATTTCCATGACTAGTTGAAATATATAGATATATATATTTAACTAGTTCTATCATTTCTGAACATTTGGGGCTGCCTTAGTTGATGCTATAATAATTTCTATTTGAACCAAATATCTGGTCTTTTATGAAGCGTGACGCTTGTTTTTTCCATTCTTTGTTACAGTCTTTTGAATCTCCTTGGTGTTTCTCTGATAGTGTGTGGAATACTTTCAGGGCCAAATAATTCAGTGAGACACTAAAGTAATTAATTTTTTTCCCAAAAACTCTGCTAGGTATGCTTTCTTGACATTTTGAGATTTCTTCTTTTGTCTACCATGTTGATATTCTGCATGCAGTTTGGAATAGTCTGGGGAGTCTTTATGTCTCCAAATCACTATTGAAAATGATGATGCTGTGTCTGTTCCTAAACTAGGCTTTAGTGTATGTGTACATACCCTAAGAATAGTACTGAGACATGACATACATGTTTATTTTTTCCTTGAAGAAAAATATTCCCTGACAGTCAATAAGACAGAGAAGGGTATTTGGCAAAAAAAAATGGATGAAGAAATCTTTGTAAGAAATGGTTTATCTTTGTTCCAGAAAGTATGATGCTGCCCTTATTGGTGGAGTAGAACAATGTTTTACTTGCATACTTGGCAATGGGTGAGGGAGCAGGTTAACAGAACAAATCGGGAGGATCATGTCTGTCTGCTTTCATGTCTGTTTGGAGAGTATTAGTCCAAAAAGACATAGCATTTGATCTGGAGGGTGTTTTTCTCAGACACACAGATGAATAGTTCCTGACATGAATGATTTAGCAGGACACAATGCAGTGGTGAGTCCCCCAGAGGAAGGAAGTACATTTCCTATTTTCCCTCAGTTTTAGGGTAGGAAGATGAACATTTAGCCAGTAGAGACTTCTAATGAGAAAGAGGAGTGTGTAAGAGGATGGGAATCCAAGGGCTGTGAGCAGCAGTGGGAGGAAAAGCCTTTAAGTGCTGCAGCAGAAAACGAATTTTAAGCAGACACTTAGCTGTGCCAGGGACAGCAGGTGAAAAACTGAGAGCTGAGCAAAAACCTCAGACTTTAATATAGGTGGAACTGTCTATCAACAAACTGTGGTCTATTCACACACAGTGACAACTGACTCCTACAAAAGGTGGGATCTACAGCATTTAATCACTCTCTAGAGGAGTCTGGGCCAAAAAGGGTTAACAGTGCCAAGGCAGAGAAGCCCCGTTAACAATCCGCTTCATTAGATTTTCCCAAAAGACTTAAGATTTTCCCAAAAGACTGATGCTAGAAGACAATTTCGGTTTTCTTTTCTTGGATTTGTTGTCAGTTGTCTACAAGATTTATAACTTCCAACAAGCCTCAGTTAAAAACCTATCTTGCTTAATATCTGGGTTAATAAGATCTGTGTCCCCCACCTCACGGGGATGCTGTGCAGAACTTGCCAGAAGGATTTGTAGGTCGCGAATAAGAATTTAAGAATCTTCGAGTTTTTTCTCCATGGTGCAACTGAGTCAAAGATATGTTACACTCAATTTTGCTTTTGATTCAGGTGATACAGGAAGTTCATGATTTTACTCACTGTTTCCAAGGGCTAAGCACAGGATTGTTAAGAGCAAGATACTCCAACGTACTGCAACACAGCCCTCTGACAAACTGATGCCAGCCAGGTCTTTTGTCTATTGCTTACTGAGCCAGTTTGCACTTTTGTAATCTTCTAGCCATGGGGTTGCCTCTTTCTTTCTCATTAGGCATGTGGTCTAGGCTGTGGTGGGTAGGTTGTGTCTTATTCTCTTGCAAACTGACTCAGGAGGAGTGGGGGAGGTGAAATCTAAACAGGTGATAAAAGGAGGAGTTTCTGGAGGTGCTTTGCCAAATGACTCTGTGGATGCTGGACGGGTCCATCTTGGGAAGAAATGAAGAAAGGAAGGAAGGAAGCAATCAAGCAAGTAAGCAAGCTTTCCTCTGCCAGCCAGAAGGCAAAATTTGGCCCTTTTCCTTCCTTACTCATCATAGGCGAGGGGTTAAGTGTTTGAATCTGACATCGTCTCTTTGTCAGAAAAAGCAGATATGTGTCTTTTTATAGGCTGCTACATTGAGAAGTGGTGTGAAATCTGGCAAATATAAATAAACACGAAGATGCCACTTTCACACTGTTTGAAGTATTTCTCTGATTTTCCAGCCTTGTTGCAAGGGCGATAAAGAAACACAAGAATCTGAATTTTTATTTAGGAGGATTTTCTATTGTATGCACTTCTGCATTAATTTTGTCAGTGTGGATAGGAATTCAGGAACATAAGCAAAACTTAGTGAATACTGTGCTGGGCCAGTAAATGTATAGAAGTGTATGAGCTCTGCTGACAGTGATTACATACAGTATGATGGCAAACCTGAGCAAAAAACAAATCCGAGGACATCAGGAACTGGGACCTTTTCATACTTTGAACCATATTTCAGTAATTTACTGTACTTGTTGCTTCAAATCACTTCCTTGTGAAAAAAACTTCCTGCTAAGTCTGGACTTTAGGTGACAGTATTAGGTGACATCCTCACTGAATACCGCAGCAGCTGGTACCTCTGGAAGTGCTGCGTGAAATCCTCATATTTATCGATCTTTGTAGAGGAAGATACAATTTACAGGAGTTTACAGAGCCTTGTTAAGCAAGCAGAAGTGCTAGACTCAAGTGTTTGTGTGTTTGATGTGTCCCAAGTCCAGTAAATATTACTGTTTGATTGAGCTTTGTGCTCCTATAACATACACTCTTTTCTTCAAATCTCAATGCATTGTACTGGTGGAAAACCCAGGCACTGAAGTGAGTAAATAAATGAATCATACTATCGTGTCCAAAGACATAAGCATAATGAATCTACATTATCTCATTATGCCCCATGTTTCTGTTATGATTTGAAGTAATCTTTAGCAGTGGGAAAAGGTCTGTTTGAGTATGTTTCTACCTGTACCTGCCTATACTTCTTTTCTGGATCATAGGCAATAACCAAAGATCCTCGACTGACCAGGAGAGTTCTGGGATTTAGATTACTGCTCTGGCAGCTAGAAAATGTCTTTAGGACTCTGAAGAGATGAAATGTGTCCCCTGCATAATGCAAGGCAAAGGGCAGATTCCTGAACAAAGGAGAAATACTCCAGCTGCTTTGTTTTCACTTAAAATGGTCACCCTACCTTAATACCTATGCTTACCTGTCAGTAACTGTCTGGGATGCTTTTTTTCTGCTAAATTTATATGTATTTTGTTTTGTTTATATTTGTTGTTGGAGTGGGGCTTGTTTTGCTCCTGAAATTTCCTTACAAAGTGATATTGCCCAGAAAGGTGTGATGAGGGAGCTGGGAAAGATTCAGAAGAATTATAATTAGAGACAGGCTCAGGGTTTATTGACAAATGCTATGTTTCAAGTGTATAACATGCAGTCCTCACTAAAATGTTGTTATTTTATGCACCTAAATTACATGCAAGTATTGCACAGTTGGAAGTAGTTGTTGCTATAGAAGCACTGGAGCTGCTGACAGTGCTGGCAGCAGGAACAGCAGCAACAGCAGAAGGTACATGATTATCTTATGGGTTTGGCAATGAGAGTTTGCATTTTATATCCTATTGCTTCTCATTGCATTGGGAAAACAATGGCTTATAGAAGAAAAGAAAGAAAAAGAAAAAAGAAAAAAGAAAAGAAAAGAAAAGAAAAGAAAAGAAAAGAAAAGAAAAGAAAAGAAAAGAAAAGAAAAGAAAAGAGAAGAGAAAAGAAAAAAAAGAGAAAAGAAGAAAAGGAAAGAAAAGAAAAGGAAAGAAAAAGAAAATAGAAAAGAGAAAAGAAAAGGAGAAGGAAAGGACAAATAAAATACTTATTTGTTTTGATTTATTATTTTTGGATTTACAATTCTGGTTTGAACTCATCTCAGGTGGATTAGGTTAGCTGAATTTGCAAAATGGGGACAGGGTGGTGTTCATAAAGCTTCGGGCTTCCTCAAAACTGTTTACAAATAGCTGCCAAATAATTCTGAAAAAAAATTATGGAAGTCAAACAGTCCCAAAATAACCTGTAAGAAGCATTAGCTGTGGTGGGTCTGAGCAGGAAAATGGAAGCCTCTACATCAGTAAGATCTGCCTTCAGTTGTAAAGGACATCAGATGATTTTGTAGATATACAAGAACTTGAATAGAAAAAATACTCTTTAGCTTGTAATCCTGTGCCATGGCTGCCTCAAAAATGATGTCTTTTATGTGGGAGAAATCAGTGTTCAACAGCTTTAAGTGCTCTTCAAGATAGGAGTACTTGCATGTCAGCAGGGATGGGTGGGAGCAGTACTCTACAGGAGAAGATGAGATCCTGTGTTTCTTCTCCAGATTTCAAGGAGCATTTCCAGGAAGCCACTCCCTGCTTTCCCACCACATGGGAAGTGGGAAGTTGCTATCCTTTCCCAAAATTTTGCTATGGTCTTTACTTCCTGACTGTCATTCCTCTTCTGCACTGCTGTATCCAGCCAACCGCCAGCCCGCTCCCCATCCCTGGCCCATCTCTTCAGGGCAGAGCTGCTGCCCAGCCTGCTGGGTTAAGCGGGATCCCTGTGTGGCACTGCTTTCACTTCTGTTCTTTCCATAGGATGTGAGCAAGAGAGGGCAGTGGCATGGACTCTCTTGTCTTCTGCTGTCCAGATCTGAAGAACTTTTCCTTCCTTCTCTTCCGTAGAGCTGAGGAGGAGCCCCAGCCTGAGAGCAGTCTGTGTGCACACCCAGTTTTAGGGCACTGCACACAGCAGGAGAAAGCAATGAGCATTTAGTGGGAGTATTGAGGAATTCACACTTCCACAGATTAGAGTCTGTTCCTAATTTCTGATTTAACAACAATGTTTGAGAGGATCCAAAATGCTGCACATTTGCTCTTCATTAGTTTCAAACAGTGAAGCATTAGTGTCAGTCAGAATTTCATGGTTCTTTTTCTCTATCTCTTTTTTTTTTTTTTTTTCAGTAACCATAATGTGAAAAATAGACATACTGTGAATACCGAGTCTGAATAAAAGCCCATCCAGAACAACAGCCTTAGTGTAAACTCAGGGTAAGCAGACAGTGATCATTCTGCTCTATGTTCTCCCAGCCTCAAGCCATCTGTGGCCCAGGAAATTTTTAAGCAAGAGGTGATGGTTTTCTATTTAGTAGCCCCAGACTGAGCATTCTTCCGTGATGCTTTCCAGAGGATTCCAAACCCATGTAAATGTTTGAATCCACTATGCTGCAAGGAAGTCCAAGGCTTCAGTATGTGCTAGGGGACAGAATGGTGCCTCCCATTTGTCTAAGCCTGCTGACTGCTGGGAGAAATTTATGTGATGCTTCCTAGTTTTCATGGCAGAAGAGACCAAAATTTTTCAATATAAGGCATGTCTGTGGTGAATTCTATAGCAAATAATAAGCAAAAGATAATGATCTGAGGGGTTTGTGTGGTGAAAGAGGATTTGATGTTTGTATGTGTCTTAGCTGTGTATATACTGTGTATATCTGTGTATGTCTGAATTGTATATATCTCAGCTGTGATGGACTTTGCCATTACAAGATAACCCTGAAGGTGGGCCCAGATAAATCTAACCCTTGTCTTTCAGAACACCTTGACCTTGCATCCTGACAAATATTGCCACACATAGTACAGTATAGATAAGATGGGAACTAAAGCCTACCAAATTTTATTGAACCCTTTTGGTTTGGTAAAATCATCTATGATATCCTAAATAAGATTAGTATAAGAAAGTGATTTAAGGTAGCTTAGTTTCATTCTGTGAGTGGTTTGCAAGGGTTAAATGACAACATTTGACCTTTTGAAAATACTTTTCATTAGAGGAAAAGATACCCAAGATTAATTCCCTCCTGCCCTTCCCCCTCCCCACCTCACCCCCCCCCCCCCCCCCTCCCCGCTTCGAACCTGCCTAAACAAAGATTCATTATTGTTAATGGGATTTTCTTTTTCTTTAGTGTCACTAAATAAACTCTACTTGGATAGCAACAACAATAACAAAAAATGGAGCCAGAAGGGACAATCTTATTCTAGTGGAGGATATCACTAATGTAAATAGTCTGCTTGAAAACATTGTATATCTTTTTCAAACTGTTAGAAACACTGTAAGCATTTCAAATATTATCCCATGCAGTTAACAAAATGCCTAGAAAAAGAATGAATTTGTTTAAAAAAGACGTTTGCTAAAGCAGAACCCCCCCCCACCCTTTATACATAATAATAAAACTGAAGCTTCTAAGTGAATAGTACACAGCTCATTAGAAAAAATAAACTCCCAGGGTCCCTGAAGGTAAAACACAATAGAATGTAGCCTATTTAAAACTCCATTCAATGAATGTGACTTTGCATACTAAAGCAAATCATATTTCATAACACAATGGATTATTTTAAATGTCTTATTCTTTACTGTTTAATGTTCTTATTATATAAGTTGCATTTTCCACTGAACTGTCTTAAAGAAATCATATTTTTTTAATGTGTTTACTAAGGAATGCATTTAAAAATGAATCATCAGGCAGTAGTGAGATATCTCTATTGTTTATCCAACATACAAATATTTGGTGATGTATTTAAGGTACAAATTCTCCCTTTAGTATGCTGTAGTTATTTACAGCTGCCATGTTAAAAGACAAGTATTTCAAAGTTATATATGGCTACCATTGGCAAACAGTAGGATATGTGAAAAAATACTGATGTACCAATATGCCAATACCGAACTGAATTTCTAAGATTTTACAAGGTATTGTCTTTTTAACATTTATCCTGGACCATTTCTTCAGCTTTGCTTTCAAGCCATCAAAATGTTCAGAAGCCTTAGAAAAGGAGATGACTCAAAGGCAAAGAAAATTTTCATTTGAAGTCAGGTAAAACAGTAGATGAATTTTGTAGCTGGGCTAGAACACAGAAGGAAGAGTGTCTCCATGTCCATCATAACATTTGTAAAAGGATGACCCTTCCTGAAAGTGAAGTGTTTGGTTAATCAGTAGTTTGCACCCAGTTCAGAATTCTTATTCCTATAGCACTGTTGACAGCAAAACAGCTGAGGCTTTTCTTTAGTGGTGCCAGCCAGAAATGATTAGAGGTGTTTAAAGTCATAGCCCCCACTGACAGGTTGGTGATCAGCTCAAGGTGAGAGGGTAAGGCAGAGGCTGTCCATTTGAAGTCTCCTCTAGCTATTTATAGTAGCCAATGCTGACTGCGCCAGATGAAGTGTGCATTTGCCGCTCGTCAGAGTAAGTTCAGCCTAGCCTGCATGACATGCTCCATGAGTGTGGGCTTGTGACACACATGAGGAGACTATTCTACACAAGCAAGAACTGTGTGCTGTGTGGCCAAACCGCTAGGTCTGTCCTGCTATTCTGCCTGAAGACAGATGATGCAACTACATTTGACTATCAACACAGGAGACCATTCTCAATTCACCAGAAGCTGAGATGCATAGGAATAAGACATTTAGTATTTTTTGAATATTTCATGGCATTTGCATTTCTGTATTTCCACATCATCTGACCTCTTTTGTCTCTGAACCGTTCAAACTTACACAAAGAGGCTTTAGATTACAAAATACACGTTTTGTGACCTAGCTTGGGTAATAATGGGGTAAAACTGTAATTCAATGAGAAGACATACTATTTATTAACTTTGTTGGTAGCCTGGGATTCATACTGACTGTCCAGATATGCTGACTGGGCAGAAGTGTTCTTCAATAATTCTGAAAAGTTTTCCCTGGTAAGAAAGCTGTGACCTTTCCTTTTTAACATTATTGAAGTTGAAGTCATTTGCAGGTTGAATTATTTAAAAAAGCTCTAGTCTGTGTTATGACCTTAAACAAACAAAGAATAGTTTTCACCTAGCCTAGGAGTGGCTGTACACCTCAGCAATGGTCACCGATGGGTGTGTGATGTGTCAGTGAACTTAGGGTTTTCAGTTAACCAATTTGTAGGTAGTGTTAAAGATGTTTTATCTTCAAAGTCCTATCTTACATGGCTATAGCTACCTCAAACACCTTTTCTTTCTTTCTACTGTAAACCACAGCCATCTTGAGATGAAAATAGAGGACAATTACTGTTAGTGGTGCGTGCTTGTCTTTCCCATGTACTTTCCTTGGTTTTGGCTTATCAGAGCTTATGATCAGTGATTTCCACATTTTCTGTCCCAGTCCATTTTATATGCTGCTGTAGATAGCAGGCTTGAGTGAACAGTATGATACAAGAATGAGCTAAGAGGAGAAGTGGTTTTAGATCTGGAGAAAGTTACAGCTTGAATGTGTATGTTTTGCATGCACTACTGTGCATTAAAATGCAAACTGCATTCTAATGCATACTACGTTTCTATACTGTATATATACCTAGAACTCAATAGTGAACGCTTGAAATGCTTTGACTTCAATGCAATTTCTGAAAACCACTTTTTTTTTTGCCTGTAACAATGCTGAGCTGGCTGAACCCAAGGACCCGTGTGTCCTCTTTCTTTGTAGAAAAGGCACCTATTTTATGTTCCTTGCTGCTGCTCCCCATCAGCAAACCACAGATGATGTTGAATACTCAGGTGGAAGCACATTGGCTGTTCCTTCTTAGAGCCTGAACATTTCTTTTCATGATACCAGCAACAGTGTCCATCTCTGATAATAATACTGATAAGATTTGGAAGAAACTGCCTTTCCACCAGGCTTTGGACTAAGTCCCATTTGATTTTGTAGGTCACACTGACCATCATATTGTTGGCTGCTACCCAGCCACTAGTACAGATTGCCCATGAGGGATGTAAAACTAGTACGCAATATTTTATTTGTTCCTGGGAAAGTGGCAGATGTTCCCAGCATTTTAAAATTTTCGTTCTTAATAGCTTTAATTGAAGCAGGATTGTAGGAATACTAGAATTTTTGAAGCAATCTATTTCAGGAGAATAAAAAATGAGGGAATGGTGGAGGTCTGTTTCATTGTTAATTTTTTGTTACCAAAATTTCATTTAAAATGGGAAGAGAGTATATTCCCTTTAGTTTATTATGGGAACAATGGAAATATTCAAACATAGGCAAAGATTGAAATAATGTCTTCAAAAGTGTGAGAGAAAGAACCTTTATGGAAATTAGGTGTTTTCAGTTACATTTATTCTTTGTAACACTCAGTTATACATTAAATTCACCCCTAGGTAATTATTATCCTTATCTGGCAGGCTTGTAGGCTCTGAAATAAGTGTAAGTTGTCAGGCTTCCTTCATATCTTTAATAGTCCAAATCTGTTTGGGTTGTTCTTCTATCTGTTTTTTAAGTCACATGTTTCACTGGAAAATAAGTGTGAGATTTTCTTCTGTGAGGTATGGCTAAAACTCAACTAAAATTCATGGCTGTTTATTACAGTCTCTTGTAACTTACATGTTTAACACTGAATGTTCTCAGTTCATTCCCCTATCCTAAAGCTACCCACGTGCCATTGTAAGATGACTGTCTGGCTGAGTTGGAGGGATGGTATGTGTGTTTGGATGTCTTTTGTGTGTAAAACACCTTCTGTAGTGTCTTTACAAGAGTTTCTACACTGTGTGCATATCCATGCCACACGACTGAGCTAGCTGGCTGCTAGCAGAGCTATGAGATGTCAGGCTAGTCTCAATGCTACAGGCAGGACAGCTGTGTAAGCATGGTACTCTGCCCAAGTTAATAAGCCTGGTGTTGGGTTAGAGGTCCTGCATAACTCATTTGCAACTCCCTGTGTGTGACTAATGCAGCCATTATTTTCACACCGTGTTGCATACTACTGAACTTCTAACATACCTGGGTGCCACTGGTAGATGTATATATTCAGAAGCTTACTTACACAGACTGCACAGAGAGGGGAGGGTAGAGTGGCTGGAGGTATCTGCTCCCTTTTGGTACACCAGGGCGCAGTGTGGATTTTGGGAATTAGATATGTTGAGGTGGGTAGAAACCTGCCCAGCCAGCAGGTTTGCCACTGATTTCAGGGACTGTGTGCTCAGGCTAAAAGAGTTTGAATTGATGAGCTGCAGTCAGCTCCTTGAAGCTTGTTGTCCCTGCCAGGGCTTGTGTATAAAAGGGATTTGGGACCAGCATGTTTAGTAAATATTTAATTAACTGAAATGTTATTAGAGTGCAATGAACAACTGTAACTTAACTTTTAGCTTCCACTCCTGTCACTCTCTCTGCAGTGTGGGAGATGCAAATTGGGATAAAGAACCATGCGAGTTTTGTCAGCGAGACTAGCTGTGACTTTTAAATATATTGTCTACACCCTAAGGGGAGCCTATAAAAACTTGAACGTGAAATCATTACACTGTTTTGTCATGCCCAAATGACAATAACAACCATGAAACCTTTTCTGTAAAATGGCTTTACATAGGCTAACTCGATTTGCAATGATTTAAATACTGAAACAAATTCCCTCTATTTCCATCTTGCATTTAAACAAAATGACAGCATATTGGCACCATCACTGCCTCGTCTTACTATAAATCAGCAGAAATGAACAATCTGTCAAGTTACTTATCTGTGCTCTTTTTAGTCTTGTACAGTATGTGCATCTGCAGAAGAAAAAAATCATAAAAGCTTCTGTGCTCCCTCCGTGTTTGCCTGTTTTTGAAGTCTTTGTTATAGCTAAAGCTCTAGAAACCTGGAAAAAAAATCATGGGTTGATGATTGGTCTTACTGGTGAAGAAAAAACAGGAAAGGTAAAGCAGTAATGGTAATGCTCACCTGGCAGTATTGGTAATGAATAAGCAGCATGTATTTGACTGAAGATACTTCCTAGAAGAAAGAGTGTTGTAAAACTCAGCTCACACCAGTACTTCTGTTGGGGTGACCACTGGTCAGCCCTGTAACTAAAGAATAAGACTCTTCTCTCTGAATATTCCTGTTGTTTTCAACAAATAATATGAAGGAAACAATGAGCTAATGCTTTGTGCCAATAATCTGGTCAAGTGAGAATATATGATTCAGTCAAAAAGATCACTGATAAATTGAATTTGAATTTAGATTTACCTAAATTTACTAAATTACTTAGGCTGATTTAGATACAGATGGGTCAAAGATTACCTGCACAGCATTCAGTAGCATATAAACCATATGGATTGCTTCTATTAATAAATGGATGCAGGTTTTTGTTTTCCATTATGATATATGCATATGATACAGTGCTTTAAACAGAAAAGATGTAGTACTGAATTTTGCTTATAAATATATATAATCTCCATGTAAAATTAACTGATAAATCTTCTTATATGAAGTAGTCTATCACGTCTATACTAATAATCTCTTCTATTGCCTTTTTTGAGATGTTCACAATGTGACTCTAAGGTGGCTGTTCAAATAATCATAAGGATGAAGCCTCATACTTTCCAGGTAGCAACAAGTATGCTCTGTTTTCTTTTTTTATTTTTTTTAAAGTCCATTAGAGATGAACAACAACATGCATAAAGTAATCAAGGTGGTTATTGTTCCTGAATTCAAATGGGAGGTATAAAACAGATCCAGACTCTGTCTGTACCAGTGTGAAAGTGGCAGAACAGAGGTAAGCATGTTACAGGAAGATAAAGAGAGCAAAGCAAAAAAATGAGAAAAATTTGCAATTGTTTTTAGCATTTCTTCCTAACAGGTTGCTCTACTAAAATATATTTGAGGTAATTACATCATAATGTCTGAATCTTGGACTTTTCTGGTTATTATTCTCTGATAATTTGAGAGTATGGTTCTTAACGTACTACTTTTCTTTGGCTTATGTGTGATACACCTCCCACTGTCCCCTTTTGCTGCATGCAAAGCCTACAAAGTAGCACAGTTAAAATAATTGTGCTGTATAGAGTTACATTGTTGTAGAGAGCTACTCTACATGTTGTGGAGGAGTGGGAGAGGTGAGTCCATAGTTCTAGGACACTGTAGGAACAGGGGCTGCAGTGAGTTAATAGTATAGACATGATAGAAAACATGGTGTTAGTTAAGGCAAGAAGGAAGACAGCAATTTGTCTGCTCCAGGGTCACATGTCCAGAAAGACACTGAAAATTCAGAATAACATCTGAAAATAGCAGGTGATGTAGCGGGTTTGTGTGGCAAGGTTTTGGTAGCGGGGGGTGGGTGGGTGGGGATGACGATGCAGGGGTGGCTTCTGTGAGAAGCTGTTAGAAGCTTCCCCTGTGTCCGATGGAGCCAATGCTGGCTGACTCTGAGACAGACCCTCCCGTGAACAGCGCTGCAGCCAGCCAGGCCAGGGCAGGAGGGGCAGGAGGTGCTCCAGGCGCCGGAGCAGGGGTTCCCCTGCAGCCCCTGGTGAAGGCCATGGTGGGCCAGGCTGTGCCCCTGCAGCCCATGGAGGTTAACGGTGGAGCAGATAGCCACCTGCAGCCCATGGGGGGACCCCACGCTGGAGCAGGGGGATGCCCAAAGGAGGCTGTGACCCATGGGAAGCCCATGCTGGAGCAGGGTCCTGGCAGGACCTGTGGACCCGTGGAGAGAGGAGCCCAGCTGGAGCAGGGTCCTGGCAGGGCTTGTGACCCCGTGGGGGACCCACCCTGGAGCAGTCTGTGCCTGAAGGACGGCACCCCATCGGGGGGACCCCACGCTGGAGCAGTTCATGAAGAACTGCAGCCCACGGGAAGGGCTCACGTTGGAGGAGTTCGTGGGGGACTGTCCCCTGTGGGAGGGACCCCAGGCTGGAGCAGGGCAGAGTGTGAGGAGCCTCCTGCCCCAGAGACAGCGTGTGATGGACTGACCGCAGCCCCATTCCCCGTCCCCTGCGCCGCTGGTGGGGAGGGGGGAGAGAAAATGGGGAGTGAAGTTAAGTGTGGGAAGAAGGAAGGGGTGGGGGAAGGTGTTTTTTAAGATTTGTTTTTATTTCTCATTATCCTACTCTGATTTGATTGGTAATAAATTATATTAATTTCCTCAAGTCGAGCCTGTTTTGCCCATGATGGTGATTGCTGAGTGATCTCTCCCTGCCCTTATCCCAACCCAAGAACCTTTTGTTGTATTTTCTCTCCCTTGTCCAGCTGAGATGGGGAGTGACAGAACGGCTTTGGTGGTCACCTGGTGCTCAGCCAGGCTTAACCCACCACAGATGAACAGGCCAGCTTGGTCATTTAACAGCAAAGAGAATTTCTTTATTGGAAAAAAAACCAAAACACCAAAGTTGTGAATTTCAGCTTAGGAATGCAAGTACCAGTTTGGTACATAATATCTAGAATGAGCAAAAAAATTGTCAAAGACTTGACAATTGCAGTAATAAGCACATGGACCAATAAGGAAACAATATCTTAAGGAAATGGTCAAGCTAGTGAAATGGTGCAAAAATACACTAGTGTAAATAACAATGATTATTTATTGAAGGAAAGTGGCATCTAAGGTTCTCACCGAGAATGAAGACTTCATTCAGTTACATACTGCACTAATATAAAATGTAATTGCTGTAAAGGACTTAAGACTTGCCTAAAAGCAAGATCCAATAAAGGGAAGTACTGAACATACAGAAGGAAGATAAAAACAACATGAAACTACACAGCCTGTAAAAAAGAACATTTAAGACAGAACATATAGAATGTAGCTATATAATATTATCCACAACTGACTGTGTTCTAACATTTCTCACCACGTTGTTACCTACTGTTAAATCTTAGCCTTTCTTTTCCCACCTCCCGATCCCTCCCATTTCCTCTTCCCCTACTCCTCCTTTCCCTTTTCCCCTCAGCTATTCCCCCTCGGTTTCCACTTCTCCATTCTATGTTTTTTAATATACCTAAAATGCTGGAAGATTAGTGGCTCCATTTTTTCTGTAGAATAAATATGTTGTTTTCTTTCTTTACATCAAAATCTTTTCTTTTCTCCTCTCATATATTCAAGTGGCTGCCCATTACATGAAACTCTCCATCCTGTTGCGGGTTCTGACAATCCTTGACAGTAATATACTGGACAACATCTGCACATAGCATGGTGACCAGTATCAGTCCCATGTTTTACCAAACGGCTTCAGTACTCATGCCTTATGCAACTTATAGTGGAAAAGCTACAAGGATACTGTAGTGTCAAGTATAACATGTAATGTGTAAAAGCTGTAAAAGGAAAAAGCAGTGAAGAAAAGTATAAAGTGACAAAGCATTAAGCTAATCCTACAAAGATCTTGGCTGTCATGCAGTACACTTCCCAAACACTTAGGAGGCACGGAGAAAGGTTTATTAATGGTTCATCATCCTGCCAACACTGCCTACGTTTCTCATATGCAAACATTACGGTTTGGGGAGGGAGTGGGTGGGATTTTCCATGCATCAGATTGTAACCATGAAAATGACAGTATTTTTCCAGAGTAATTGAAGCATTACCAAGCAAGACAATGATTGATGGTGTCTTTAACAGTCTAAGAACACTGCCTGCTTTTCTTACAAATATGTTGCATGTATATGAAGAAGAAAAAGAGGGTTGGAAAAGACATACAGCACTCAAAAGATGCTGTTCACAGTGCTCAGTTGATTTTATTTATTATCATTTTCACAAACCACTTGTTTGATTTCCTTTTTTTTATTTTCAAATCATTATACCATTGCCAGAAAGCAAAATTACTGCTTTGTAATATATGTGACATAATTAACTGGGTACATTATTTTGTGGCAGAGGCACTTCCTAAGTTTTCAAGAATTCTGAAGTTACAAAGATATTGCTAAAGTTGGCAACAACAAACTGATTTTCTGTCACTACAATAATAAAGAGGTTGCCTATGCTTCCTGTGTCTGATCAGCTCCAGGCAGCAGAGACATGCATATAGGGTGATGTATGGCAGAGGACTATGCAAAGAGTGGTGCACCATTATAAATGATTTACAATCTTGAAATTAGAAGTGAGTAGAAACAAATGGTACATGGCTCTTGTGCTTTCTTCAGCACAGGGTTAAATTTCTTTGGCAGAAAGGAGTATTTTAGGGAGGAAAGAGTAAGCATAGCATAGATTAATTGATTTTCTCAGCCCTACTAATGCCATATTACTTGACAAATCACTATTTTTTAAAGAAAAAATGTATATGTTTCACAGCAAATTTTACATTAATCCTTTCTGAGATGGGTGTCTAGGAAATCAAGGCCAAAAGACAGGATCTTTCAAGGAATATTTTTTAAATGTGTGAACTTAGTGCATGTTTCCCTTCCAATTTGCAAAAATATTTCAGTGAGGCACTACTGAGATTGTCTCTGGGATCACAGAAGCACAGAATCACAGAATGGCTTAGGCTGGAAGTGATCTCTGGAAGTCATCTGGTCCAATCTCCTTGCTCAAGTAGGGTCACCTAGAGTCAGTTGCCTAGGACTGACTAGGCTTTTGAATATCTCTAAGGAGGAAGACTCCACAACCTCTGTGAGCAACCTGTGCCAGTACTCAGTCACCCTCCCAGTAAAAATGTCTTTCCTGATGTTCTGAGAGGACCTTCTCTCTTTCAGTTTGTACCTGTAGCCTCTGGTCCTGTCACTGGGCAGCACTGGAAAAAGGCTGGCTCCATCTTCTTTTTCCCTCCCTTCAGATATTTATACTGATTATATGTATATATATTGATGACATCCTCTCCGAGTCTTCTCCAGGCTGAACAGTTCCAGCTTTCTCAACCACTCCTCGTATGAGAACCTACAGTCCCTTAACCATCCCTGTGGCCCTTTGCTGGACTCTCCCCAGTATGTCTATGTCCCTCTTGATCTGAGGAGCCCAGAAATGAACACTATTCTTGATGTGGCCTTACCAGTGATGATTAGGGGGCAGGATCACCTCCTCCACCCAGCTGCGAGCACTCCTCCGAATGAAGCCCAGGATGCAATTAGCCTTCTTTGGGGCAAGGGCACACTGTTGGCTCATGTTTGGTTCTTTTCAGCCAAGCTGCTTTCCAGCTGGTTGACTCCCAGCATGTACTGGTGCATGGAGTTGTTCTTCCTCAGGTGCAGACTTTGCAATTCCCCTTGTTGAACTTCCTGAGGCTTCTGTCGGCCCGTTTCCCCAGCCTGTCAAGGTCCCTCTGGATGGCAGCACGACCCTCTAGGGTATCAGCTACTCCTCACAGTTTTGTGTAATCAGCAAACTCTGTGAGGATACTCTCTGCCCCATCATCCAGATCATTAATAAAGGTGTAAAACAAGATTAGATCCAGTATTGATCCTGGGATATACCACTAGTCACTGGCCTCCAACTAGACGTCATGTCACCTTCTATGTCTGGCATTCAACACCCTCTGGGTCTGACCATTCAGCTAGTTTTCAGTCCACTGTCTTCTCCAGCCCATACAGCTTCTCTCTGAAGATCTTACAGGAGACAGTGTTGAAAGCCTTACTGAAGTACAAGGTAAATGGTTCAGCTGCATCCTGGGAGGGATGACATTAACTAGTGGCAGCTTAAGAGGTGAGGATTCAGCTGTGACATTGTTGGAGAATAGCTGTGCAGCAACATATCCCTTTTCACCACAATGGAGAGTAACAAGTCACCTGGTCAATGCCAGCCAAGGACAGCTGTGGAGTGGCAGGGAGTGCCTGGATGATCCACCCCAGAAATATACCTCTGCCTGCTGCTCAGGATTTTAACTTGGGAGCTGTTGATTGTACGTCTTCTTGGCAGTCAGCATAGGAGTGCCTGAACAATGTTGGTGCTGATTTACAAGGACCATAAAAACAGAATAAAAGTAATCCCCAAAATGGCAATAATGAAGGGACAGCTCCTGAAACCAAATTCTTCTTCTCACCTTCTGTACTTTATTATCCTTGTAAAACAATTACAAATCAACAATATTTCTGTTTTGTTTCCTTCTCCTTTTCTTCTCCTCTTCTTTACACTGTCCTTCTCACTATTGTATATTTATTAACTTTTCCTCTTTTTACTTCTTCATCAGTTTGTTGTTTCCATGGTCTCTTAGACTATAAATTTCACCATATTCCATTTAACCTTTACGTAGGTTAAAGGTTACCTTTATTAAGGCATGAATTTTTTTCAGCACCTACACAACTGTAAATCACAAGTCATTCCTTTGAAGTCAGTGGAGTGACACTACTGTAAAACAGATTCAGCTGGGAGAATCAGAGATCCTAACATTTACAACGGACCTATGATAAAAGTTTAGCCTTTGAATATTGATTCAGAGAGGTTAATAAGATTTACAAGATTAAGACACTAGGTCTGTCAGAGTGTTATCAGGATAAATCTTTAAAAATAAAAGAGTTGAACAAACAGCTAAAACCCACCAAAGCCAATCAGCAATTGTTTTATCAATTATGGATATGCTAAAAATCCTAATTTTTCTAACCTTAGTGTGAGTTCCCTGTATTTCACTTGCCAGGGGAAGGGCGAATACTTTCAGATGTAATGTATGACTCCTCTGAAGATAACTCTAGCTCTGTGCCTTTTCCAACTTTTGCAGCTTGTCATTGCAACAATGTGGTTTAGCGTGCACTGGAAGTGTGGTTTTATTATTTTGGGTCATTCTACTTTGTGTTTAAGACCATAGATAAGCCCTCAAGTCGATTGCAATTAGAACTGTATGAAGAATACTGTGTTTCTGGTTGATCAAAGAGAGGGTAAATTCTGACTCTCCCACATTATTTTCTTCAGCCCACTTAAAAATATCTCCTTTAGTACTGTTTGCTGAACTCTTCTTGCTTTAGTGTTCAAAGATGCATATATTTTGAACTGGAAAAAATGCTTTGAAACAATAAAACCTACTAGATTTTTGTTATGACCAAGACAAGTCCTGGAAGATGATTATTCTGTGAGGAAACAGAGACTCAGAGTTAATGATGCCAACCAGGACTAAAAGAATTTTCCTCACAGAAGTATTTCAGATGCTTTTTAGAAAGGCACCTCATCTCATTAATGCAGATATTCCTTATGGCATACACATATTCGACGTAAGACTTTTTAACAAACTTAGGATACGTGCATCAGGATGAGGGCATTGTCCATGCTGAGGTTTACACTGACTGCCTATTTTCAATATAAAATAAATAATGAACAAATAAACCCATAAAATAATGGGTTAAAATGCATGTTTTTCTCCTTTCCTTTTACATAACTAAATTAAAACATTCCATTAGCCTGCCATTTGTTTTTCTTTCTCCCTGGAAGAAAAAACAGAAATCCAGTTGCAAAAACAAAGAAATATGGTTGCAGACTACATACACAGACAATTCTAAGAAATTATCTTTAATTGGTTTTGTGCCAGCCATCTTAACTACATTTTATGCTATAGGCTGAGCTTTCCTACTCAACCACTGCACAGGTGGAAATATGTATTTGTGGGACACTGAAGAGTAAATTTCCCCAATGCATCACAATTAGAGAAACATCTGTGCAAAACAGCTTTGATCCAGTTCACTGTGAAAATATACATCATTCATGATGGTCTAGTGACTGCAGATTTCCCTGCACTCTAAAGCCAGAAACAATGGGAAATTGGTTCAAGACACACCAATAAAGAGTTTTCCTTCTGGCACCTGTACATTTCAGCTGTTGTTCCTTGCCTGTGCTGTTAGGGTATAATTCCATTTAATGTTAGAAGGGAGACAAATACATTTTACATGCATTAATAAAATCACAGAGGCAGCATGTAAACACAGGCAGGAAAAGCATCTGAAAAGATCACTTGAATAAAAATAGGTTGGACACATGAGCCAGTTTTGGTAAAACAAAGATCACTTTATGCTTCTCCTTGGCTCTTGAGCCTAACCTCAATTGGACCTTGTTTGAAAAGTTTCTGAAAATTTACTATTCCTCCCCTGCTTTGTACAAATTGGTTCAGGCTGGATAGGGAAACAGAATACCAGCATTTAATGAAAAACTTCATTTTAGCTGAAGAAAACAGGGCTGGTGTTTGTGTGTGCATGTGTGTGTGTATTGTGATTCCTATCTATCTGTCTCTGCCCCTAGAAACTTCTATCTGCAGTTTCAGCTAAATCTGCCAGTTTAAACCAAATTTGACAGACAGGCTGTAGGATCTTACTGTCAGTGATATCTTACTTTCACTGAAATATGTGACTTGGTAGGCATGAGAGGCCCTACTGATGTCCCTTCTAAGGGAAATGCTGCCACATGAACTAATCCCTTCTTAGATACTAGAGAATCCACAACTGAAAGAGACTAAATAAATACCCTACCTGTGGAAAATCTTATTGGAGCATCAATTAGCTACTAGAAAATCAAGTCACAAAAGTCATAAGAAAGCAGGTTTCATTAATTTTCCAAACTTGGAATTCTTTACTATAAAATATCAAGGCTAGTTTCATAAATACAAACTTTTATATTACACTAAGATCCAGCTGAAGACATTAGCTGAACAGATAATCACTTTAATTTTCTATTGGAGGTAAAGAAAGCACAGCAGTTGTAGGCTCTGGGCATTTGTTTCCTTCAAGCTTTATTTGTAAATCACATAAACACAGGGGCAGATAAAAACAAAATGATGGCCCTGAAGGGTGACTTTGATATATTGTTCTGTGGATCAACATGTTTATTAATAGCACTATTCTGGAAGAATAGGTGTTGACAGTCACTAAAAGTATGAAATTGCTTTTCCACCTATCTATTAATCTCTCAGTCTGTCAAAGTGAATAGAAGCCTAACTGGCCTTCACATCAGGAAGCATTTTGCACATTTTAGATTTCTCTGTTAGAGCGTCTGTTTTGTCCCTTTCATCCCTTCCTCTTTCAAGAGTAGCATCGCTGCCTACAGGACAAAACTTGGTTATCTTTGGGTAGATGGGCTGCAGGCTGGTGGTGTATGCAGGGAGGCAGGCAAAGCTGACATGTTCAGTTGTCATTATAACTTATTTACAGGAAAGGGTGAAGATCAACCAGTGTGTCTCAACATGCAATAGGCAAGATGACCGTGCAGAATTTCTGTCATTAGAAGTGAGTTGCAAGTATGTATCTTACTGCTTAATTCATTCACTTTCTTATAACCATTCTATTAGTAAACATACCATTTTAAATGCCTTCCCCCCCCCCCCCCCCCGCAATATTAATTTCAGAAAACTGCAGCATGAGAGAGGTGGGTGATTATATTCCTAATTAAAACACAAATACAGTAATTACAGTTTATATGCCATTATCCTGAATCTACACAGGATGACTTTAAACAGCAAAACAGCCATTAATTTTACTGTTCAAAGAAATGCTCATAATCTTTTAGAAATGTCATATAAAATATTCATTTTGAAATGCCCTACGGTGATTTCTGAATTTATTTAAAGTGGGCTGTTGATAGCTCTTTTATAAATAAGCAATTACAGTACACTAAATATATCATGGCCCATCACATTATACATTCTATAATTTCATGGATGAAAAGCCTACAGCTGATCTGCATAAATGTGGTGCGTCTCACAGCAGGTGAAGAGTTTGATTACACAGGATAATCAGTGTTATTATTTATAGTAACCATTTATACCTGTTATTTATTAAAACCAGGCAAATCAGATATTGGTTTATTTAAGGAAGTTGCTGTATTCCAGGCCAAACTAGACATAAGACTATTAAACATGTGTAAAAGGCACTGTTACACTAGTAGTTTGAAATCAGCCAAGGTCAGCAGGGAATGAGAGTTGCTAGTACTTGGTGGCAGCAGAGAAAGCTATATTAAGCGAGCGGCTGGGGTCTGCCCAAGTCCCCCTGGACAATATCATCACTACAAACATCATTGCCCCTCTGGCATTATCAGATATCCTTGCCAGTGCATTAGATGAAGAAGACAAGGGTTGATTGACTGCAAGATTGTTGAAACAACCTGTGATACTTCTAAGTGATTTTTCTAGACCTGAGCTAAAGGAGTTTCATGAGGGTTGCTCTGTATAAATTATAATACTGCTACTTACGGTGTTCATATTCCTCAGTCGTTGAAGAGAAGTGAACATTTCTTCTAAAACAATTTAAATCAAAATACAGTCTTGTTGATTATTGAAGTGTAGTCATATGACCTGGAAGATTACACACAAGGAGTTTTTCTGCTGTCAGCCTGCATATGTTTGTCACTTGGTCTGAGTAGTGTTATGCTTTCCCCCTCTTGCTCAGCTCCTTGAATAAGTGACTGCACACATGAGACTGAAAGGGTCATCAGTGTGGGCACAGCAAAAGAGGTGAGGCACCTGCAGTAGATCCTTTTCACCTCTCCTTTCTGCCTCTGTGCAAGTGCTGCCAATCTCTGCTGAAGGGAGAGAGCAAAGGGGAGACTGTCCCTGCACTAAGCCACGGTCCCAGATGGAATGGCAGTGTTGTAGATACTCTCCAGCAAGCTAGTTAGATTTCAGCTTTCAGTCCTTGATGATGGTGCTTGGCACTTCTTTGAGACTGCTTAGAGACAGAGCAGCAGAGATCTGGGAACTACCTGTTCTTTGAAGAAAGGAACAATGTCTCCAGAGACAATTCAGGCCTATAACTGGCAAGTGGTGGGATGACAACAAGAAGTTAGAACAACAGAAGAAACATATTGAGAGGACAGCCCACCTGGAAATCACCAGCCCTGACACTGCTGTCATTTTGGTGACAGTGGCATGGCAGATCACCTAGTACTCCCAATGTATGTTTCTTAACTGAGCACTGAGTTTGTAGCAGTGAAAATTATACAACATATAGATTCTATTTCATTTCTGTGGATGTATGCTTCATTTTTAAAAGGATGTCAACTCTGTGCTAAAATTACTAAGTATATATGTCTAGAAAGGGGCCCACTTCCACTTCAGCTGTTCTTTTTAAAAAAGCAAAACAAACAAAGGCAAGGCTGTACAGCATAAGTATGGCCTGGAAAGGAAAATAAACCTGTTGTTTTCCTTGCAGTTTCAGGGATGGTTCCTATGATCAAACCAAGTGAGCTTGACCAAATTTCATAGGAAGATAAACTATGTTTATTTTAAACTAAACAGAAGTTTTGTGCATGCATGCATATAATAACTACACAGAACAAAACTGTTATGCAATTTTGAAACCATTTTCCTCTTTGCAGAATTCTGTAGGTTCTCACAATACATTGAAATAAGTAATTGTAATTATTTTGGCCAATAGTCAAAGATTTTAAACATTCAGCTCATCTATGCCTTTAATTTCAAAGTACAAAAAACAGAGAAGAAAAAGATATCCTATTCCAATGCAACATAAATATGATCAAAAAAAATTTAGTGCTAACAGAAAAAAAAAAGTGTGTGAAATCCTCACCTGCTGTGAGTACTCGTGTTAGACTGTCCCAAATGTAGACAATTATATGGGAGGTTTCCACAAGTATTAAGATTCAAAGTAAATATTCAGGACTTTGAAGTGAAACTAGAACATTGAAATTATTGAGAACCTAAATGTTAGCACTGCTATTAATGAAGTAAATACAAATGCCTTAATCTTAAATATTTTTGTACTGAAATTTAATCACTGTAAGTATGCATACTGAAAATAATAACACCAAACAATGGTGTTTGGTAAGCAATGGTACTTTTTTTTTCTATATATGAACATTCCTGCATTAGACTTAATGTGTTTGTGGATTTTCCTGTATCATATAGGAAATGCTAAGCCACAGCACTACAGATGGAAATACTGATGAGCTTCTATTCTATCCTATATTTCAAAATTCAAAATAATTAATTTCTTACATTTTTCCAAGTGATCCAAGTCCCTCAGAACATCAAGTTCTGTTTGGAGGAAATAGCTGTGTAAATAACCTTATACTTTTATTACAAAATGAAAAGATAATTTATTACAAAAATGCATCATATATTGTCCTTTTGCGTCACCTAATTATCAGTTACTTACATATTACAAAGCAGCAAACCAGAAATTTAACACTGAGATGATGTGAAGAAGACTTCTGGGTGTTCTGAGACTGATGTGCTGAATCTGAGACTACTTAGAAATAGCCTTTGGCACAGAGAGACTGAACTGGAACCAGTTCCTCTGTTCTTCCAATAGCCTGGATTGAGAAGATGGCAAGAATCTTAAAATGCCTAAAGAAAAGAGAATTTTCAGTTGAGCTTTTTGGCTTCAATGAACAGGAATCACATCAGGGCCAATCTGAGTTACCATGAGATTGTTCCTAGCTGAAAACAATTCAAATATGCTCACAACTCTTTTCTATGGAAACATTTCAGATGGCAGTTTTAGGAACAAAGGTCTCAGTTCTGACTAATATATCTTCTCAATTACATACAATGAGGCCAAAGAGATCATTAGATCATGTGATCTGATCTCCTGTATTATCTAGCCCATACAAAGTTATGTTTAACTGATATGTCTTGCAGAGTGGCATCCAGTCTTAATAGGTAGGTATCAGCACATAAACAACCCCTTGGCAGCTCATGTTCATAGTTAATCATGTTCACCAGTAACAATTTGTGACATATTTAGATTTGGATCTGTCAAACTTTATCTTCCAATTGTTAGGTTTTTGGTTTTGGTTTTTTTTTTTTTTTTTTTAATTAAATCTTCCTCTCCTATATTTAGGGGCAGGACAGTAGAAATAGTCATTTTTTCAGTAAGTGATAGCTGATACTGAAAATGAAAAAAAAAAAAAAGAAAAGATTGGAAATGGTGTATATAAATACTCTCTCTATATATAAATACTATATGTATATAAATGGTATATAAATGCTTCCTATAAGAGCTAAATTGCCCAACTACAGCTACTCTGGGAGAGAATGATCTCATTTTTTTCTGTTGTTGCTGTTCTAATTTAAAAACCAACCAACCAACCAAATATTCATAAAACAAGGACTGAGGCAATATTTAGATATTTATTGAAAAGTAGAACTTGATGAAGAGGAACTTGCCTTTCACAATACCTTTTAGGTTGAAAGTTAAGACATATTTTCTTGGGAGCTATTGGTGCAAATTCCCTTAGAAAAGGGAGCTGAATCTAGGTCTCCTTAGGTTTATATAACTGCACTAACTAATTTGCTATTGAGAAAACTGAGAAGAAAAGTTTTTAAACTACTGACAAACTCAAAAACCATTAAGGATGGCTTAAGTACATTTTGGTGACAAATTTGTCACCCACTTTTATTAAAAAGTTAGTTACCAACCTAGTTGTTTGTTTTTTTTTTTCCTGTAAGAGACTGTGTACATTTAAAAATCATCTCTAGAGCTGCTTTTCTAGTTATTTGGTACATTGGTTTGTTTTTCTCTCTGTAAACTTTTCTGCAATCAGACTTCTAAATATTAACTTTTACCATCTTCATACTATACAAAGAGGTCTTGTTTGTTCCAATTTTGTTAAAAATATGCTGTTAATATACAAGTCTTTCATTCAAACATTATTTTCATCTGAATTTATGGATGTGAAAGCTTGAAATTCATCAATGATGTAGACAGGCATCTAAATGTCTCTGAAAGCAAGTGCCTAAATAAATTCTAGGTGTTAAATGGAATGAAGTTACAACAATTTTCAAAATTAATCAGGGATTTTAACAAGTTCTTATCTCCAAAGATATCCAGAAAAGAAAATTAAAATATCTGGGGTTTATTGAATGAAACCAGAACATCTGCCTTGGCTGACAAGCAACTGAGCAAGAGCAGGAACATGTAAAAAGGGCCAAAGAAAAGAGTCTTTCCATAAAATGGAAGTGAGAGAAGATACTTAACATTAGAAAAATAGAAAGAGATTGCTGGGGTAAAGAGTGATGAGAAAAATGTGTCTGTGCCAATATCTGTGGTGAAGAATAATTCAGATTCAGGTGAGAACACTTCCTTTAACCGAAAATCAAATTTTAAACCCCCCAAAATTCCAAGATATTTTGCCTTTTTGCTGTGATTTCTCCCCTCATAGAAATCCTCTTGAGCTAAGGATAATAAAAGAAAGACTGTTGTTCAAGATAACAGATTAACAAGTAAGATGACTAGGCATACGAGAGGAAATTATCACATTTAGTAAGATAAGCCTGAGCTGAAAATAATGGATATTGCTCATTGGGCTAACCTTGCAGTTTGCTAATCAGAAGATTTAGAGGTACCAAGAGAGAAATGTAGAGCAGGAGACACAACTGTTAAGTAGAAAGACACTGAGAAGGATATAGCAGAGAAGTCACGGAGCTCCTGAAAGTTATGGCAGAACCACTTAACAGCAGGAAGGAAAAAGAAGCATGAGAATCATACTGAAGGTGAAGAAGCTGGGGTCACATGGGAAATTCAGCTGTAGGGAGTAAAAGACATACCTCGTATGACCCAATATTGAAGACTAAATCATAAAAAAATTGTGAGAGACAGGAAATGTGATGCAGACAATGCTTATGTACTCAGTATTTCAGATAAAATATTTCCCTTTTGTAGATGACCCATAAAGATGTTTTAATTCTTTGCCTTTAAATTTTGTCTTAGCAGGAACCTTGTGTGTCAAGTGACTAAATATTACAAAGACCAGATCAGAAAGCAAATGAGAAAAAGATGCCTACTGCTGCTTGCAGGGCAGTAATTCTACAAATTTTAACAAATCATAGAATGTAGAAAGCACCTTGGTGTAAGAGTTTTCTGTAAAATTTCAGAATTACTTTGTTAAAGATGTCTTAATAAAAAGTCAACTTTATATCAGTAAGTTGAAAAAAGAGGCATAAACAAGTAAGTCATTTTCATGTAGAGGTGCAAAAAGAGAAAAAATCACTGATGTGTCAAGATTATTTTTCCAGAGAAGTGTTTAGAAAAGTAAATTAGATCTTTTTCTGGGAATTTTCTAAGCACTCATTATGACAAAAGATGATGTGGATGATTTTCGAAGGGTAAAAGAAATGTTCTAGCACAAAACATTTTGCTTTTCTTCAGTGCTACCTGGCACTTTATGGACAGCAAAAAGAAAAGATTGGACTACCAGTGGGAGATTATTTATCAAGAGGGGTTTTGTAATAGACAAGAGGTAAGAGCTAGGTGAAAGGGGAATAATAACCAAATGGAAGATTGAATGATCTCTACTGAAAATAGTGATAAGTGGAAGCTGAAGGCATAGAAAATGGAAAGTAAAGTAGAAGACTAATGATGCCAATAAAAATGAGATTTACATGTTGATTCTAGAATTTTCCATGGAATTAATTTGTAAGAAAAATGCAGCCTCTAAAACTTTGATAGTTTTCATAGACAAAGCTTCCAGTTAATTTTATATGTATAACTTCCATGGAAAAAAGTTTGATTTTTTTCCCCTGTGAAAATCCTTTTTTTATTTTTTATTTTTTCCCAATCAACAGAAAAAGGTTAGTGTATGAATTCTACCTGAATTGCAATAAGCTTCTTTTGTTGGACAGTCACTATATACTTAGTAATTAAAAAAGGAAAAAAACCCAACCAACCAAACCACCAAACCCAACAGTAATCTGCTTAACCTTTTAAGCACATTGTCTTATGAGTGTAATTCAGGGAGCTCTTCTCATAATACATACTGCATTGACACTGAATGATCTCTGTGGAGTTTCGTGATGTGGAAAACACTGGGAAATCTGGTATAGTCGGGAATTTTCATGTTGGCATTCATGCAGAGAGATCAGGCACCTTTCTGAATAAATAAAACCCAAAACAAAACAAACACACACAAAAAAAAAAAAAAAAAAAAAAAAAAAAAAAAAAGAATAGCCTTTTATAAGGTAAAATCATAGAAGGCTGGAAATAGTGATTTTTATGTACTGGGGTTCTAGAAGTTATCCTGGGAGGAATATAACATTAAGAAGAAGTCAGACTTGGAAGCATGTTAAGGTATGTTGGTAGAATATTTGAATAGCATTAAAAAAATATATCTATTGTGGATATTGTGGTGTGGATATTTATGACAAATTTGTGGTCAGAGATGGGATTAATGCAAAGTAAACAAGAATTATACAATCTAACCACAGGATCACATAGAGATCACCTTTGATACTGATTCCGTGAAAGATAGAAATATACATACAGTATTTTTCTAAATAGCAATTTTATGATATGTGTAGGAGTTTCCCAAGTTATGTTATATTGTTCAGTACTGCACAAATCTAGTTACTTTTATTTTTGGCCTCTTTGTACTCTAGGAGGATATCACAAATCCTCCAAAAACTTTGTGCTGCAAAAGGAAAATGTTCTATTCAGTGGGGGTTTTTCCTACTAGTTATAATAGTAATGTTATACAGTGTATTAATTTCTGTGTCCTGTTGGATAGAGTCAGTTGCGTCTTAAATCTCTGTATCTCTTGTGTGTTACCTCTTCATCTCCAGCTGTCAAACTCCACCTTGTCAGAATAAATATAAAATATTCAGCAGAAGCAGCATGGTGACAAATTTTATCTGCATCATGGTTGAGACTTTTCCAGGTTCCTTTTTCAGTATGTAAATCAGTCAATAGATGAAGACTTGGCTCAGATGGTCTTCAGATCCATAGTGAGAGAAAGGTAGGTTTCAGTCAGGAACAGATCCAGACAAATCAGACTAAGGTTATTAAGAATCTCACAATTGAGAGACTGGGTGTCTCTAGATCTGAATTCCTCTTTATTTAAAAAAATTCATATCTGGAATTTTGTTATAAGATCATTTTAATTGGAGTTTTTGCAGCAAAGTAAAGAAGATAGGTTAGATCATTTGAAGTGAAGCTAAGAGCAAAGGAGGTTAGAATTATATCAACATAAGGAAAATTGTGCTTCCCATATTGACAGTTTACGTCCTCCTTGTCAAATAAGTAGATTTTCTGAAGAGCGGAAGTTGGAGATATTGAACACTAAGAATTCAGAGAATTTCCTTGATGGATGTATACAATAACACTAACTTTTCATTTGTCACTTTTAAGTCAACACTCAGAGACTGATGATACAAACTATGCAGTGGTGTCTGTAGAAATGTCAGGTAAAAAGACAACATCGACAGTCAAAGGTCACTAAAATAGTTTGGCAAGGTTATCTTATCATTATCAATGAAGAGATTTTATGATTACCAATAAAGAATTATCTGTCTAGGAATGATCAAGAATTAACGTACTTTAACTATGTTCCATTACTACAAAGGCTTTTCAGTATTTCTTTAACTTTGAACTAGACAAGGTCAGACAAATATTTGAAAAAGCTTTTCAGAATCTTTACTCCAACAAGGACAGATTACATAAGGTATGGGCTATTTTTATATTTTCAAGATCCACTGTAAAATGTGGCTGGGTTTTTCAGGTCATGACATATACAGTTATATGCATGCGTGTGTGAGAAACGATGAAAGTAGAAAGGGGAAAATACTATTTGATCTGCTGTAACAGCAGTAACAGTGATGATGAGCTTGAAAGACTAATTTGCTTTTCAGTGTCTAGCTGGGACTGTTCTAAACAAAGAAGAAGAGGGTTTCACTTAAGCCAAATAATGGTGCTGAACTTCTGTCTAAGAAGACGACAGGCTTAGCTAGCTGAGTTAGGTGAATATTTACTTCTCTTCTCTCTCCCCGTCTCTCACTTTATCATAACTATATATTGCATGATGGAAATGATGTAAGATGATACTATAACCAGAAAAATTAGTTATGCTGTGGTGCTGGGCAAAAGTGATGAGACAGTGGCTGAAAGACTTTATAAAGGCAGGATATAGCCTCATAAAAAAGATATTTCTCCAGCTGGTCTTATAGAAGAAAAAGAAATAGTGCAGAAAATACTCTTAGAAGGCTGAGGAGGTATAGTAGCGCTGTATAATCTTGCAAGATCGGTTGTGGACAGAACCTGGATGTGGTGCAACACAAACTCGCTAGCAGTTACTCAGGTGGGACCAAAGTGGTAGGCAATAGAGCAGCTTCAAGAAAATAACATTGTTAGAAATAATATCATTAATCTGAGCCCATTAGATGGAATCTGCCTAGGAATGAAAACTGAAATATGAGAATTTATGAAAAAAGCATTGCCATTTTTGGCTTGAATGTTGGCAAATGATTGAGTAAGAGAAGGAACAAAGCTGACTGCAGCAGCTACATAGGTTGGTTGATTGCTCCTCAGAGGGGAAAGAAGCACAGAATGAAGATTCTTTTTGGAAATATCTCCACCACTGACTGGGCATTTGTTATTTGATTCCTTTCTTCTTCCTCAGCTGGTTTGAATGAGAAAACCTTCACATAACACATGCAGAATTAGCTACTTACATTACAGTGTATGAACATTTAAAGCGTCACTTTCTGTTTGTAAATTATACTGAGTGTGCTTAGATATTCACTCACTTCTTGCTGTTAAAGATATTAAAAGCTTCTTATTTCAGTAAATAGACTACGGTGAACTCTTTACAGTTTTGTGCATTCACTTATTTAGTCACTGTTTTTCTCACAGTTGTGTATTTCTTATTTTCATAACTGACAGTTCAGACTGCATATACACTTAGTACTACCAAGATAGTTATATGGATGTTGATTGGGTTAAACTTCCCAACTATTTGAAAACTATCTTTTCTGCAGTCTTTTGAAAACAAGATACTGGTTTCTTCAACAAGTGTGTGAAGCATTCCAGTGGTAACCAAATGTACTACTATTTTTTTCCACTTGGTGATACTGCAAAGATAGTTTTGCAGCATTTGACCTGTGACACCAGATACAGGGAATGTAAATTATAATGGTGATGTAAAGATGAAATAAAAATTTGTCTTGTTACAGCTGTAATGCAGATGAGCATCCAGGTCATGTATGTGTGCATGTATATGTGCATATATATAATATGTGTGTATATATATGTGCATATACAGGACACCTAGCAATGCCCTGCTACTTTAGGCATGCCCCAGTTATTGAATGTTCAACATACTCAACTCGGTTGAGACAATGGACTGACTTGAAACAAGGTGATGTACTGCACTGGAAGCCAGCTTTGCAGTAAAGCATTTGACTTACTGTTACAGGAACTCAGACATTCCTGGAGATACCCCCAGACAGCTCCTGCTGCCCCAAAACCAACTGATAGGCACACTCTTTATGCTGAAGATATGTTGATTAATTCCCTGGGTGAATAATTTGGCAATGGCAGGTACTCCCCTGTCAGTCCTTACTATAGAATTGACCAAACTGCACGTGAGTAACTTGAAATAGTATAAACTGTTCTTGCAGATGCAGTAATGGTCCCATAGGACAATCTTTTCTGTATAGTTAAGACAACTAGGAGATGTTTTGTACATGATTTAAGATAACAAATAGAAAGGAATCATACATGCACTGCAGTGTTCATACAACACCATGGACCAGCTGGGGTCCAGCTCCCAGTCTTGCTGGAGATGCTCTTGCAAGCATCTTTGCAAGGCAGGCTCCTGTAAACATCCCAGCAGTCACTGGCCACTCTGTATGAGAGATCTCATTCCCCAGGTGAGCATTACCCCATGGGAAAGTCACGTACACTCTGTGAGTGTTTGTGCAACACCCATTCAAATTCTCATTTAAATAATTTGAGCAGGCTAACTTCCAAAACCAAACTCAAGTGTTGCTAACAAAGGGCTTCAAAGACATAATACTTCTTTTATGTGGGTAGCATTTTTGTTTTCAACATCCATCTGAACTGAAAGTAGCTCGAATCCATGTAACTGAAGTCTCTAGTCCAGGCTAACATGCAAATAAACTAAAAGAAAAGAAATAGGGAGGGAAAAAAGCAAAAAGGCATGCAAGAAAAACTTAAGATGTTTAGAAAGTATTAGAATAATTGTGTTGCTTTTCCTTGCACACATTTCCGTCTGAGATTTTAAATGTATTGCCCAGTGACCTGGGAATGAATTGGGAAGCTATAGTGCTAAATGGACAGTTGAAGCTATTAATTTCATTGGGTTTGATTAATGGTTTCACTTTTAATGAACTATTAGGGTTTAATTCTGACTTCAGTTACCCATTAGTAAAAATCTACACTGAGATTTCAGGCTTGTTTAGATTTTACATTATTTAGCAAAGATATATGACAAACAGATGACATTTTCCATGCAAATATTGGCACTTGTGTAAAGACAAGGTGTAAGCGTAATAAATGCAGCAAAGAGAACACATTACTGCTATGTAGCAGTTTCTTCATAGTTTTTCTCTGTCTTCTAGTATTTTCAGATTATTCAATCTTTTTATACATAGAAAAAAATTGTGTTCTCTTTAGTATATTTTGGTATTTCTTCCTCCCCAAGATGATACTCAAATACCATAAAGCAATAGGGAAAAATTAAAATTTCCTTAATACTTTTTAAAATTTCCTTATATTTTGTTTAGGATATAACGCTCCTTTAGAAGACATGTTGACAGGGGCAAAAGAGACTGATCCAGTGGCATCGACCTCCTCTGCAGGGAGAGCTCCACCAGATGCACCACTGGGAAATGTGCCAAATTCAAATAGTGTCCAAATTTCTGTAACTAAATAAAAAAAATTATAATGTAATTGCTTAAGATTAACTTGTGGAGCTCAATCGTCACTGTTATTCTTTTTAATTGCCAGGAAAAAAAAGGTGTTGTAAGCTGTTTCTTTGAAATAATGTTATGCCAGAGTACAGGATGCTCCAGGTGCAAGGTAGAATGACTCTGCAAATTTCTGGAGTGTTTATAACCTTTCAGATACTCACCTTGCTCCATATCACATCATGGTCTGAAATGTAACCCTCTAGAGCAGATTACACATGAAAGTGCTAAGAGAAGGCAATTTTTTTTTTTTTTTTGCAGTAAGCCTTGAAAACCAATGAATAAAATATTAATAAGTACAAATCTATACAAAATCCAGACTGTAAACTTTCATTGCCATGGGCAGCTTTCTGGGAATACAGGAAGTTGGAACAGGAAAGGAAGCATAATGAAGGGAAAATCAGTATCAGATAAGTGAGGAGCCCTAGGACAGAATTTGTATCTGGAATTAAGTCTTTTACCCTAATGAAAGCATATAATCATAAACTATCAGGAATATTATTATTATAAGGGGCCAAAATAGGAACATAATGAAAAGATAAGTAAATATTTTTTTTAACAACAATTAAAAGTTGTTTATGGATGAAAGTTCAAGAGAAAATTCTCAAGTTCCTGCTCTTTTAAATTGATGTGAAAACTACTATTTTTATCCACTGAATTTCCTACTGCAGAAGAGCAGAGTTCTGTTGCTGCTGAGGTGACAGTTTCTAAACATAAATGTTCCACATTGTCTCTCTCTCGCTGCCCCTGTCCCAGTGGAGGAAGATGGTTAAGCTGTTCAGTGACTCATTTTTATTAAGCAGTCCTCAGATGCAGAGTGCTTAAATAGATGGCTTTTTTTTTTTTTTTTTCACTTCACTCAAACTGGCATCCTCCTTTATCTGCCATTTAAACACACAGTAGTGCTGCTGACTTAGGCAATCTCCATCACCTTCAGCGGGAATATTTATGTGCTTAAAGTTAAATTTCCTTAATGCTTTACAAGACTGGCACCTATGAGACACAGACTGTGTGTCTTCTTCCGGGATGAGACCTAGTAAATTGAGATCAGCTGGCGCTTTTTTTTGTTGACATGTGGCACCACTTTGGAGTTCATTATCTATTTGCAAGGTGTTCATAGTTAACCACGAGAATATTTATTTTTTCAATTGAAAGTAGTAAACTAGCTGGTCTCAGTGTTGGTGTTGGGGAAGCTGAGCCCCAAAGGCCTGACACAGCATAGGATCCCAGGTGAAATGAGTAACTGACATCACAGCAAAATCCTGGTATTCCAGCCGCAGTTATAAGTAAAAGGTGTTTTGAAGACAGTTTTTAGGAGAAAATATGAAAGCTCTGAATCTGCTAACAGGTGCAAATCTGATGGCAATAAAAGTAATAACCAAAATAATAAAAAAGAAAGGATAGTAAAAGGACAGCAATTAGTCCACATTTATTTCAATTAATGATCTTTAATGTTCAATCTTTTGTGGCAGAGCAACTCTAGGTTTGGTAGTGAAGGTTCTGCCTCAGTTTTGGCAAGAAAAACACAAAATAGAAAACATGAAGAAGACAATACTTTAGAAAAAAACCCCAAACACTGCATAATTGCTAATGTCTTATGATATTTTTCAGGCTTCAGCACAACTTAACTATTTCATCAATGTACATATAAGCTATTTATATTGCTTTTCTTTTCCTATAACTACAATCTGTTGTTTTGGCTTTGTTGGTTTAAAAAAAATCTCACTGATATCATTTGTTCTCCTCCTTACAATGACAACTTCTTTGCTTTAAAAATAATCTGGAAGTCAAACTTTACCAAATTGTACAACACTGTATTGTGATAGACTGTTTAACTGACATTATAGTATATTAACTAATAATGATCATTGCATAATTACCTAATAAGATTACACTATTATTGTAATCTATTTTTTTTTCTAATATACTAATATGAGGTATTAAAAGCCAGAGAATTAATATACCAGTAAACTGAAATGTGAGGCTGATCTTGTCAAATGACATGATTAAGATCCCACTAGGTTAATTGGGAGAAGAAAAATGCTCACAGAAATGAAGTGTATTATGTGTCTGGAGGTGTTAAAATGAAGCTGGTAGAGTTTTTCAGATGTGCTGAATTAGGTTTCTGACCATGGAGTTTACTCTTTAACTAATCCTTTGGAAAAAGCTTTACCTCTTAAATGCTCTACTGAGTCACTGCTACAAAAGGTGAAACAATCATTGCAAATAGCTGCATCAGAAGGAGAAGAGAGTGCTTTTTTTATATGATTATTCTATTGCATGTAGCACTTTTAATGGGAGATGCTGAATAAGTAATTAGGTGTCAACTTCACTCATTCATTTGGAGATTTAAATTGCTGTAAATCAGTGCAAAGGCCGGTTTCTATGGATTTGCAATGAGGTCTGAATGTCACAAAGTATTTGTTATCTCCATACAAACAGTTGCAGGCAACACCTTTTACTTTTTCATGCACTGACTTACATTGTTAATTTTTATCTCATCAAAAATTACAGTAAGAATAAATGAATTTATAAACTAAAAATAAAGTGAACCTTATGTAAGTAGTTCTACTACCAAAATATTATACATATTTAACTATGTTTTCATATTTGCATTACTTTGTGACAGTTTTGGAACTAGGAGCCATGTAGGGTAAAGATGCTTTTAATTTTTAAAGGAAGCAGAATTAACAGAAGTAATTTTACTCTGAAGGGTTTTGTAATACAAATGTTTTTCAATAGTCTGCAGATCAAATCTGCTCAGTTTACAAGAAATGTGTTATCAGTTTGGATGGCATTGCATTTCTGCAGCTTTAAACTCTTTCTGAGATTTGAATAAATAAGATGTGCTGTGATCTGCATCAGCATTAGTGGTGGCTCAAGTGTATTAAACATAGACAACCCAGCTTTTCTTGTACATGCCTATAATGAAACTTAGTGGGGGGTAGGTTAACAGTGATCACCCACATGCAAAATGTTGCTGTCTTGATGCACAGATCTCAGGTGACTTTGCCATCAGAAAAAGTTTTAAATTGCTCCGTGTTATTTAAAAAAGGAAAAGAGAACCAAAATTTCTTCTGTAGCCTGCAACAGTCCTCCAGAACTCCTAGATGTTTCTAGTCACAATAGGAGCTCATTTTAAAAGATAAGCTAATGAATTGTTTTCAGAAACTATATTTCTTTAGTTACATGTTACTCATAGCATTCAAGTAAAAGCTGATATTAGTTACCTTCCCAGTACAATTTAAAGGTAAGCAAAGTGCCACAAATTGATTTTTGTTTTGGGTCTCAAGGAGAACCTTGAAAGAAAGGCCAAATGCTGTGAAATTCCAGTGGATAATGATATTTTCTTCACTTGCTCAAAAATGGAAAAAGTATTTATGCCTTCCAGTTCCATTACTTCAAAATGGGTGTGTGTATATCTATATATAGAGATAAGAACACAGATTTTTGTATGTTTAGATAACTGATCCATAGGAAGAGAAAGCCAGCATGAATAGTCACATATTTAGGTTGCATACTGATGTTGTGAACGTAAGATGGTTAATGCAGTTACTTGATTCATGGTAAATGAATTATCCCAAACTAACTTATCAGAAAATGGAGATGGAAAAATTGTTTGAGGAAAAGACCACAACAGAAGCCAATATGCAGTTCTTCCTGCTCTGCATGTATTCTGAAGTTTGTCTGTGAATAACATGGAAGAAAAAAAGATAACTTTTAATTTCTTGAATAGGGAGATTCGAGGTACAGTGCTAGACTGGCTGAAGCCCTTTGGAGTGTTGCTACTGACCTTACTTAGTGCCAGGGTTTTGCTGTCAAAATAGACTTTTCATAAAGTTATCCATAAAGTTTTTTTAGAAAACTCTTCTGAGTCAGAAGAACTTTGCTCTCAATGAGGAAGAAGTGAATTTTGCTGTTGCCTTCAAGGTGTAGAAAATAATCATCAATCTTTGATGAATGCTGTAGAAAGTCCCACCTAAAACATACCTTATTTGGAATAACTGTAACATTGGCACAATATACAGACTAATGGTTCAAAAGACAGCGGTTTCTCAGGCTTGTAATAATTTTGGCAATGGCAACACAGGTCTTTCATATATTGCCCAGCTGTTCTGCATCAGAATAATTGTGGGCAAGAGGCTTAGGAAGTCTCTCTACTTGTTCAGACTCTTGGGATTGTCATCAGGAGTGCTTGTTTTGATGTGAACATCTGTGCCAGACTAAGAATCACCAGTCTAAAGCTGCTGAGTAGCCATCGGATGGTAAAAATGGCTTTTAGCCACTTCTGACCTTATCAAGATCAGTCTTTCCCAAGTGAAAGCTTTTACAGCTTTCCTCCAGTGTTTCACAAAGTCTACTCTCTAATTCATTTATAAAGGTTATCTATAATTTTTTAATTTACCATGCTCTCAGAGAGACTTTATTCCAGGTCATTAATTTTTTTTTTTTTTTCCTGAGTAATTGCAACACTCTTCGCTGCATACTCTCTAGTTCTTCTGAAATATTGTGAATAGTCCGTAAAGGATTTAAGAACTCCTAAGTCAAAACTTCCATCTTAAGAAGAGAGGAATAATCCCTTCAAAATTTGAGCAACCTTAAGCCCTCCAGTCTGACAGTGGTAAAAGCAGCAGCAGACATGTTAACTACAGTTTTGAAAATAGAGCTATTTTTTTCCAGAATTTATGGCTTGAAATTTTGAAATATATTACCATTTTCCTCCCAGAAGCTTCACTGTCGGTTACTAAGTAAAACCATCATTAATCACAAGTAGCTATAGTCATGTGCTGATTGTAATTTGGTCATACTGAACAAAAGACGGATGATATAGAATACTATTAGCAATGATGGTTTTAATGTAGACATTTATCATTGATTCAGGTTCACTTGATATGACTTTGGGATAAAAACAGGGAAAAATTGCCTCGCTGTTAAAAATTTTATTGCTATTAAATCATAATTTTGGCAAAGATGTGCAAATAAGACTGGCAGAGCTTTCCTCTCCCATTTTTCCTCTCCTAAAAGACACAATTACAGAGGGCTCAGAAGAACCCAGATGCAGTGCAATTAGAAAGTGAATGCTGATTAGTTGTCATCTATCTAATAGCTAATAATAGAAGCACAGTTTTTGGCAAGCTATCTATTTATAGGACTCATTCAGCTTACCCAGCTCATCAGAACAGGTAAGATTCTACAGCAGAAATATAGATCTATATGCACTTTCTGCAAAGGCTTTTTTCCCTCCCTTACCTCATAAAACTCTTTCAAACAGCCCTGCATAACAGTGCCAGTGGCACTGAGACTGATGACACACTTAAGAAAATCTTCAATATCTAACTTTGTTAGAAAGTATCAGCCAGAAATACAAGGCAATTGTTAAGTTTGTGTGACAGAAGAAAAGAAGACCACAAAATGATTATACGCTTTTCTTGTAGAAAATTTATGCTGTGTGTGCTAAGCACAATTTCTCTTCTCTGAGGTAACCTTATAGTTGTAAAATTGACAGAAGCAACACAGCATGGAAATGCATCTATAATTCAAAATTATCGTTAATCCTTGAACATGATCTAGACCTAGCTGACTTCACAAATACATCTTGGAATTGAGTCTTAATTCCCCATCAAGAAAGAAATATATTATTTTACATGTAAAAAGACAGAAAATCAAATGTGTGTCATTCTTGTTTTGGCCTTGACTCTGAGGATGCAATCCAGAAGGTCCATCTGTGGCTGCAGGAGGGCCAAAATGAAATGGCCCTGAGTCAACTCAGGCAGGCAGGTGCACACTGGGAAGAAGAGGTGTAAATGTAAATACATTGTAAACTAATCACAAAGTAAACCTGAGGTACAAAATGGGACTCTCCAGGGAATTGTCTAAGGGAGATTTAAAACAGATTGGGGTGTGGCAGGGAGAGACACAGAGAGAAAGAGAGGTTTAGCTAGTAAAGTTTGTAAATGTCACACATCTGCAGGTCACAAATACGATATGGATTCAAAGAACTGCTTGCAACTGATACAGCCCATGAAGGTTTTTCCTTTTCCACAGTTTTGTTTTGTTCTGTGTTGTTTTATGCAATTAATAAGTTTCATAGCTGGATGTTGTCTGCAAGAGCTGTGACCTGTGGTTAGAGCTCTGTGGAGGCCACGTTCATAGGCCAGCATGTGTGAAAGGAACTGTGGTAGTATTTATCCAGAAGAAAAAACTTCACTATTCAGCAGCAAAGTAGGAATAGTTCTGTAGCTGTTTTAGATAATCATGCTTTGAGAATTGTAAATGTTTGCATGCTTTTACAGGATTATTTTTTTTTTACCCAATATTAGGAATTATTTTCTATTAAATTCTAACAGTGTTTAGGAATAAAGTTCTGCTTGTTAGTAGGCTAGATAAATTCTTGAGGACTTTTTCTTAGGGCTGTGACCAGACAGTACTCAAGATTAAACAGCAGCAGTGCACTTCCTTTCTGTTTGGTGTCTTAAAACAGTTACACAGTTACGAAATGCTGAAGATGAAATTATCAAATAGCCTAATCAAAACTAACTAGTCTGTTTTTAGTAGATAGGTTTTCCCCATTTCAATATACACAGCACATATTTTTTGTTCTATTTATCAACCCATTTGGAATGCATTTATACTTTTTATAAAGAAAACTGCTTTGGAGGACATTTTTAGCTTTGAAATCAGCTGTGTGATGCAGTAAATGTAACACAGAATAATCTTTAAGAATCCTGCTAGCTGGTGTTGAAATGAATCTTCAGATTCATTGTTTCCACTTTCCTGAAGGACCCCCTGAAGATTATACGGAAAACATTCTGTACTGATGTCTAACATAGTTCATATAAAAGCTCTAAGCCACAGTGACATTGGTGAACTCCAGCAGTATACTACACCGGATAATTTTGTCTATACTTAATATATATATATATTAACAAAGTTTGAAGAATTTAGCCTTTTGCATACAGCTTTCTAGAATGTCCAGCTGCCTTACTGGATGGGCAAATACTGCTAGCTAGTGAGTGATGGCACAAGACAGCATATGTTTTGGAGATACAGTGTCACTTGTGATAAAATGGGAAGTGGTCTGCTCCATTACACCTTACAAACTTGTAGGAAGTCTCCCATAAGTCCAACCTGACCATATGTAAAGATGACAACAACAGCCAGGTCTCACCCAGAACCCTTAGCATTTCCAAAGCAACCACAACTGACTTCTACTTAGGGTCTGAGAGATAGGGCTATGGGTGGACAGCAATCGCATTTTTGTTTTTATGTCCGAAACATAAATTAAACAAGGGGCTCAAAAAATCAACTCTTCACCGATCATCAGGTTATTTAATTATAATTCTTGAAATGTGTGTTGTTCTTACTGCATATTCTACACATGTTGTTCTGAACCTTGCTGCATTTTTTTTTTTTGAGATCTGGATTTGCTTTTTTGTTGTTGTTGTTGGTGGTTGTTTTATTTCTGTGTATGCAAAAGTAGGGAAAACACCATCATATTTTCCATATTATTAGCTGATCCATCTGAGTCTGGTAGAGTAAGAATGGAGTTGTTGTTCAGGAATGAATCTTCCCTATTTGTGTCTGAGTGCCACGTAGCTGGAGATGTAGTTAGAGGTTTTTGCTCTTAAAAAATCATGTTAGAAATGAATTTTAAATTACTTTCCATTAATTATAATTTCTGTTGCTGAAGTCACACAAGGAGACCTTTGGATTTCCAGTGATCCAGCTAGAGAATCATGCTGATTTTGGCATCTCCTTTGGAGAAAAAAACCTTCCCTCGAAAGCATGAATATGCCTGTAATTGGCCCAAGTAGAACCTGCCCACAAGCATCCAGCAACTGAATTTGCCCTGTGCTTTCTGTCTGATTACATGAGAGTCAGCAGCCGTTAACAACACCGAGCAAAAATCCCCAAACAGCTTCAAGGCTCTGATGATTTACTAAAACCTTTAACAATACAGTTTATGCTTCTGTATATTTTTCCTGTCACTGCTGCAACTGTGATTTATATAAGGAGTGCCTGTGCCCACTTTGGAAATACAGACTATGTTGTGCAATCACTTCTGAGCTGTTCTGCCTGCTGTGTACTTTGATGAATAATACTCACCTCATATAGACATTCCCAGCAAGCTTGGAATTCAGGAGGCAGAGAAAAAAACCAACCCTGTCTACTTCTAAAACTGTTTCTATTGTCTGGTGAAGGTAACCACCAATTTGTGTGGGGTGGCATACTTCCACTGCACACTCCAGAAAGGTCCTGACGGCTGTAGGCTACTGTGCTTTTGGCCTTTCCTAAGCCCACAACAAAAGGACACATTGCTGGCACCTATATCTATAATACTGAGGGTCCTATTTAGATGCTAAATTAAAATAGCCCTTGGGATAACATGAGTCGTAAGTGTATTTAAAATTCCTGGAATATATTTAACTGAAAGATGTTGGCAATGTGATTGAAAATCATTACTAATAGGCTTAATCTATGCCAAAATTTCTATTTGAACAGGAGCATTGCCTGTACTAAACTGTCAGCTTAAAAGCCATAGAAAAGTTTGATTAATGTCTTACAGATATTTGATCAGTGGCCATTGAGTCTAGGGATCCATACACTTTGAGCTTTGTAGAAACTTCTTTCCTTCATTATCTTTGCAGGCTCCTTGTACATATACTGCTGAATTGTATATAAGACACAAGAGATCTTTCCTAATGGAGGAGTTAGGTTAAACGGAACAACAGATGCTACTGTGTATGTTATTTAACACCGGCCATGAAACAAAAATTCAATTTGCCAAATCATATAAAGATTTTTGGGCTTGGTTTTGTCCCACACCAAACAAATCCCAGGTCTTTTAAAGTCCATGGAATGGGAAAGTGAAACTGGATTTCCTACATCCCTGTGCTGAAAGCACCAGCCTGTAAAGTCTGTCTCCTAAAATGTTAGGGTGGCACTGTCCCATCTCATTTAAAAATTGACTGATCATTAGGTTTTCCTGGGAGGAGAGATGTCACCACACGACAGTAGTAGTCAAAGCACTTACCTGGGGGCACAAACCTCCTGCATCAATTTTTCTGTGGTGCCAATGGGGAAGTGATTTAATCTTTGACTCTGCATCCTAGGTGAGTGTTCTCATGGCATTTTTGCCTCCCACCAAAATCCTTAGTGTGGAAGAACTGCAGACTAGTCTTGGCTTAACTACTGGTAAGAATTATTTCAGTGATGACAACAAAGAATCTACACAATGGCAGGCAGCAAAGAATGCATTTTCACCATGGTAGTTGGAAATATGAACAAGTTAATACATATTTTCTATCACGTAAAGAATAACTTAGCTCATCTTCTCTGTTTCTCCCCTTTGGCTCCCTCCACCCCTCCACCTTGTGAGTTTGCTTTGTGGAAAACTGTCTTGGGATTTTGTGGAAAACTTCATTAGGTGCAGGCCATTCTTTTCTAGAATTACCTTTTCAGCAGAGTTTCAAACTAGTTGGCAAGCAATATTACTAAGACAAAATTAGTAGATTAAGTCCCAATCATGCTTCTGAAAATAATTCCTGTTTAGTGATCCTTGGAGTGAAACCTTTATGTACATAAATTGCTGTGAAACACAAAATGCAAAAAGTATCATCCACACTGGAACTCCAGCTTCCTGAAAGCCAGTGTGATTTTGTGTGGGTGATAAAGTTTACACAGTTGGAGCTTTCTGAAAACAAATCCTTTGAGAGAATCTGCTGCTGTCACTGTAAAGTACGTTAAACAATTTTTAAAACCCTTCTAAATTCTAAAGATGTTATTGTATCAAATAGAGTTATATTTATTTCTGGCAGTACCAATTCTTCTGTGTTATCTTCTTTTAAGAAAAGCCCTCTTGACTTATCTCATGCTGGATAAATGTCTTTTATTAACCAGAAATTGCTTGTTTTGAGACATTTTAGCAGTCAGATAACTGTCTGTTGTAATAATATTAAATGTCATTACATAGTACAAGCCCACAAAACCTAGTCAAAGAAAAGTGTTCATCAATTAATAGCAAGAGGGAAAAATCGAATTAATTTGCTGTGTAATAGTTACTGATCATATGTCTATCTTCTTTTTATATTTCACTTGATAGGAAAATAGATCAAGTGGTTGCTGCTAAATTTTTCCATTTTCTCAATATCTAAAAGTATGAAAATTCTACTTTTGCTCACCAATTCCTATTTTGTGAATTATGAAAAAGCTAGAAGAGAGTGTTTTCCCTAAAGGTCCCTGGATTAAGCACTTCTCAGTCTAAATATTCTTTGGCTCTTTGCCATTCATTGGCTTTATCAATCATTTGCACTTATATAGCAGTTTGCAAACACTATTAAAGTTATGTCTTGCCTCATTCCTGTGTGAAAGGTAAATATCATGCCATGTTCATTAGAAACTGAAGATGGATTTATGTAGACACTAGAAAGAGTACAGTTAACCAGTAAGATTTCCTGTACATCTTTATGTTTTTCCCTCGTTTTGTACTTTGGCAGAGAACAGGATTGCCATGTCGTTACATACTGAACCCATTCTAAATTCATAAGAATGAATATATATATATGTAGTCACAGCATGATGACTCTCAATTTACGTTGGTGTAACCCCTTTGAAATTATAATGCCATGATAGGCCAGGTTCCTGAAATTCTGCCTGGGACATAGCATTCCTGCAGTAACCTTCTAGGCTATCCTAACCCCTGAAGTGTATTAAAGAAATTATATTGCTCATTGAAAAATTAAATGTGGTCATTAGGATGGGGTTAAGACCTGGATTAGAACCTGTTAGTTACTTGCTTGTATTGGCGGCTTATGACATCGGGGAATGTCAGAACTGCCTAGTGTTAGTTTATTTAAAATATATAGAGTCATAGAATCACAGAATTATTTAGGTTGGAAGGGACCTTTAAGATCATCAACCATATATACTAGTCTTTGTAAGATATACATAGACAGAGAGAGTGGGAGAGAGTATACCATACACAGGTAAACATATAAGTTTGTATATAATGGAACATATATAGTACCTTCAACTTTATGTTTTTCTTTGTATATGTTAAAAGACAGTGTGCATTCTGGAATCAATATGTTACAAAAAGCAAGATTTTTTAATTCATGTTTATTTGAAACAAAGTATAAGAATTACTTCAGAACTCTTCTCCCTTGCTCCCCTAGTGATGCTGTTTTCTGGGCTGTTGAAAGTGCTATGATATAAGATTCCCAGATGAGGGAGGTGTCAAAATGGAGAGATGGGAACACATGATTAATCTGGCTACACATTGCATGTCTCTATCCTGTGCTGATCCCTGCCAACACACTTGGAGCAGGCTTTTCCCTCTGCCCCCACATGCAGCCTGGTAGCCCCACGGTTGTTCCCCAGCTACCCCACTGGTTCCAGGTTTGGCCAGGTTCTTCCACTGAAAAAGGAGGGAAGCACAGCCTAAGTATTGGGAGAGACGAGGCAGGTGCAGGGTACAAAAAGGCTTTATTGAAGAAGTCCTTCTAATTGTTTACTTTGCTGCATCTCTCTCCCCTTTGGGAAGGCTGAGGAGGCTCAGCCAAGAGCACTCACTTTCTGTAAGCTATGGCTTTTCATGTTGCTGTGGATTTCTCCCATATTCCAAGCATGTTCACTGGACTGTCTCTATTATCAAGAATTTAAAAAAAATAAGTAAGGAAATAAGAGAAGAGAAAACATCTGATGCCAGACCAAAATATTTTTACTACAATTCTGATTGTTATGTTTGACCTGCTGAATTGAATACTAAAATGGGGCCAGGTAGGTCAGAAATCCTGTTTTGCACTTATGGCTTCTGATTTAGAAGAAATAATGGTAACCCTCTCACTCAAACTCACAATAGCAATGCCATTCAGTAAAGGATCAAGACCTCTTTTCTGTAACCTGCTAGCAATTTGGCTTGGAATAAGTGGTAATTACTAGCCAAGGTTTGAAAAACATGGCTTATGATTTTTTTCCCCCCTTTGGCATTTAAAAGGTTTTTTTTCCCCATCTTTTCCCTAGCAAGCTAACTCTTTGAGATATATAGATATAGATATAGATATAGATATAGATATATAATTTTTATCAGAATACATTAAATAGCACTACTATCTGCCTATGTTTTTTTATGTGTGTCGGTGTATATAACAGCTATCTCAGTTGCTATCTACAACATAATTAATACACAGACAGATTTAAAAGAGAGGGCTATCTGGACCTAACATCATTTAAGATAAAGGCTATGATTGAGTTTTAGTGCTTGATTTATAGAAAATGAATATGAAATGCTCATTAATTTCACTATGAAACATCTCTTTCCATGAGGAAGACCAAGATGTTTTATCTTTGAGTTAAGCATTTTATTTTTCAGTTCTGCCAGCAAATCCAAAGCAGTTGTTCATAGAGCTCTTGCAGTGAGTATCCTGATCTTGCTTCAAAATCTGATTTTATTGCATATCTCTTGCAATATAATAAACTCCATTCTTCTCAACCAATAAGTGCTCTTCCCCACTCCCAGCTGCAATGAAGATATTTCTGATTTAGGCTATTGCTGCTCATGCCCTACACATATAGTGTTGGAAAAGTGGTTTTTATTCTTTTCTTTTTTTTTTTTTTTTTTTTTAATTTATTTAGCCAACCACCCACTCCAGAACGACTTTACAGAATAGAAAATAGAAATTCCACACTCTATTTATTTTCTGGGAGTTCCTTTCTCCTGTTCAAACATAAGACTAGGAAACATACAGTAGTAAAATATGACCTTTATGTTTTTTTTCTTTTTAAAGCAGTTTCAGAGACACATATTCCCCCCCCCCCCCCCCCCCCCCAGTTTTGCAGTGTTTTAAGGCATGTTTTGATCTTTGTGGAAAGGGAAAAATGCCTGTGAGGTTGTGTCATCTGTCTGTGCTAAAAGGGCTAGGTAGAGGAGACAGATCTGAAGCAAAGGCCCATGAAAGGAAAATGCAAACTGAACATAACACCTAACAGATCCAGGAGAAAGGAACCACTTGCCCAGTTGTTATGTGCATAATGATGATTGGCATCTGCCAATCAATACTTGCACATCTCTGGCTGGCTATTAAACAGGTAGGGCTCATGAGATGAATCTGTAAGCAAAAGGGGAGGTTCATGTTCTGTGTGAAGTATGTGAAGGAGAAGTAAATGTCTTGTGGCAGGGTGCAAGAAGGGCAGCTGGGGAGGCAGGAGACAGGAAAGGCTGTCCTTACCTAGTACTGATGTGGTAAGGGCAGAAAGTACAAAAATACAAACTTAATGTGTTCCGCTGCTTCCTGGATCCAACCAGCAAAAGTCTGTTATTCCAGATGTAAGAAACTATGGTTAAATACACTGATATGTCCATTCAGTATGTTAGGTATGAAAAAAATGTGTAGCAAAATCAATTTTGCATCTACTTAGTGTAGAGATTCTACATACTATGAAAGTAAGTGTGCAACTACAAGGAGAGGATGATTGTGAAAGGGAACACAGCAAGGCAGGAGCACTTGCAGGTATGTGTGGGCTCAGTTACTCTGCCAGGAATCAGTGAAATATACTTTTATCTTTGATCATTTGATAGCTTCTCCTTGCATATATTCTTGGTATTACTTTCTTATATAATCTTAAATAATCTCATTTATTTCCCTGTCAATTTATTGCCATGTGTAACATGCAGTATTGCTTAGTGTCTTTGTTTTGTCTGGGATAGAGGTAATTGTCTTAGTAGCTGGTACAGTGCTGTGGTTTGGATTTAGTATGAGGATAACATTGATAATACACTGATGTTTTAGTTGTTGCTAAGTAGCAGTGAGTCTAAATCACGGACTTTTTCAGTTTCCCATGCTCTGCCAGAGAGGAGGTGCATGAGAAGGTAGGAGGGAGCAGAGCCAGGAGAGCTGACCCAAACTAACTAAAGGGATGTTCCATGCTACAGAAAACCATGCTCAGTATGTAAACTGGGGGGAGTTTCTTAGGGACTATCAAACACTGCCTGAGGACTGTCCAGGCATCGATCAGCGGGTGGTGAGGAATTGTACTGTGCATTACTTGTCTTGGGGTTTATTCCTCCCTCTGTCTCCCCTTTTCATTATTTTTTTTTATCATTGTTATTAATATTATCATTATTATATCTTATTTTATTTCAATTATTAAAATGTTCTTATCTCAACCCATGGATTTTACCTTTTTCTGATTCTCCTCCCCATCCCACTGCGGGCGGGAGGGAAGAGTAATGGAGTGGCTGTGTGGTACTAGTTGTTGGCTGGGGTTAAATGTCAATATGTTAGTCACCAATTAGTCAAAGCACTCCAGTGGGATTTACAGCTGCTTAGTCCATGGGTAGATTTGACCCACACCATCTGCCCAGCTGGACCTGGATAAATTAAGAGTGAACTTTTTTTGTATAGGTATGATATAGTACTTTGATCTTAAAACCAGCTATGAATAAAAAAAAATATTTCCCAAATGCTTGATTAAAGTTTGAGGGGTAAATTTGTGAAGATGTGTGTGGGGAGTTCCACGAGTAAATCTCACTATTGTTAACAGGATTTCAGTGTTTATCTCCCCACAGAGCATTTAAAATCTCTCCATGACAATAATCATTTTAAAAGGCCCATTAATGGCATAAGAAGTGTAAAGAATAAGTTTGAAAAACTATCTTCTTTGCTTTCAGATATAGATGAACAGAGTGTGGGTCATTTGTAGTATTTTGCAAATTCAGGTAATAAGCTGTCACATATTTACTCTATTCCATGACAATTGGTAACTTTTAACCTGCTATGTAACTTTGGAGCAGCTCTGTTCAAAATAACAGAATCTGCTTAATTCCCATGTTATCACTTAGGCCCTGCTCTTGCAATCAGATTTGCACAGATGGACTCTGGTATCCAGACCGAGCCCACATATGCCAAAGAGGCTCCACACAATGAAGGCATTGGCTCATGGAAATCCAATTGCAAGATCAAGACCTTAATTCCCTTCAGTTTTGTCTCTTCCTAATGAGAGCTGTCAATTACTTATAGTAATTAGGTGGGCAATGGATGTTAATGGGATGAGATTTTAAATATGCTACTTCAAAATTATATGAATAAATCATACAAATTTCTTTGCCTGTCTTTTACCATATGTCCTCCTTCAAATCCATATCATTTGTTCTACATCTGTTAAAAAAAGGCACATACGGTACAGGTACCACAGTTGACTTTGAAGGACTTTAAAGGTGATGCACCAACTTTTCAATAATTGTCAAAAAAGAGATCTTTTAGCTAACAATGGAATTGCTGGATTTGAAAAGTTAGTTATGGATTTGCTAGTAAAGATGCTCCATTTTGTTCTTTCTCTTCTGTGTTGCCAGTACTCACTTGTGAAACAAAACTTTCTACGCTAAATTGCTCTTAATTTGTATGTCAGAAGGAAAGAGACTGTAATACTTTTTTTGGTTATAAGGGTATGATTCACCCCTACGTTCCTTATGTTTAAAGTTGGTGTAATTTATTAACATCAGTAGAAATCTGATGGGGTATCAATCATTTCCTCATAGGACAGATATCATGCAAATAGTTGACATTGAAATGCAGATTTTAATCCATTTTTCTGAATTTAATGCAACCTGATGCAAATGACATGGTATAATATGCATCTTAGTACGCCAGGCACTGGATATGTCCTGTGGAGAAAACAAGCTTAAGTTAAGCAGATATGCCTTCACACTGCAGAGTGCTCAGTTGCTGGATCAGGTCAGTGTTAGACAATTACAGGTTCCAATATTTTAGACAGTCTTCACGGAGAGCACCTTTAAGTAACTGCACAGATCTAAGCATTTTTCCAAGCAGAGGAAATAATTGGTAACTGTTGGTATTACGTACAAACACTGTGTTCCTCCAAGAATAGCCCAGCGTGATTAGCTCTCGGTAGATTGGCTGTTCTTTTATGAACTCTCTTGAGTGGCTTTGTGTCTGTACACATTTACAGATAGAGCCACTGTAACTGAGCACAGCTGATGAGTCACCTCACTGAGTTCTGTACATCTGTTCCAAAACAGTTCATTGTTTCCTTGAAAAAAGAACAAACTTCTATTTTTAAGAAAGTCTGGGTTCACAACAGTGTTATTAAGAAAAAGCTCAGGCAGACATCTTATAATCTTAGCCTGTGACATAAAGAACACTCCTGCTTCAGTCTAACAGTAATACTTAGTCTAAAAATGCCTTTTTGACATTGTTTTTCTATCTGTTGACTCTTCCTTCTCTTACCTAAATGCAGAATTCAAACTGTGTTTTCCTCCCTAAATCACATTTTAGTTCCAGGGATTAGGGGTGATTTAAAAGTAATTGAAAGCAGAATGCAGCTGGAGTGCTCATCTAGTTCATGTATAATAAGGACTCTCACCACTTCTGCCCATTCCTGGTCTTTTGAAATGCAGTATTTCAGCAGGCTATTTAGTTCACACTTCTTCAAACAGCCATGGACACACACAGCTAAAACACCAATTTAACCTTTTATTTAAAAGTAGACAACTGTGTATCTCTACACTATTGAGGAGTCTTGAAGGATAATAAAAATGTGTACTTGGGTGAAATCGTGTACTATGTCTTAAAATTATTAATTACAATGGATAAATCTAGGTCTATGGCTACTGTACTAAACAGAACACTTTAACTTGCACCTCTGGTGGGTAAAACTTAAATGTTTCTAGCTTATTTAATATTGATCTAGAAATCATCAAGGAGCTTTAATGCTTACAAATGAAATAATTTGCTCAAATATTTGTTTAACTCTTACACAATAATGTCAACTTGATGATTGCTAACTCAGTAGTGGAATAGGATTAAAATTTGGGAATTGAGGATATAAAGCTTATCAGTCAGAAAAACTGGAGCATAATTGATTCTGCCTTTGAGCTGAGAAATAGACTTCTTGACTTCACAAAGTTCCTTGTACTGCTCTGCAAAGATCAGACTCTCAAACACTAAACCATAACACTTTTGCAAGCAGTAGGGTTTTAATTTTCACAGTGAATGTATTATGAATTTATTGAGGTTTTTAGGACAGTAATTGGAGCAAACTTGCTTGGTAAAATGACAAAACTGAGCATGCAGACAGAAGTGTTGGTACTTAAGAGCATTCTTTGGAATAATAATTAAAACCAACTACAGCTGCAGATGTTTTCTAAAAGATCGAACCAGGTGAAAGGGGGATTATAATGTTGGAATGGAGAACTAGTTGGAGAGTTGGATGGAGTCGTATTTGCATCACTTGAGGGGAGGTGTTAATTGTTTGCAACACAGAGTTACAGGCAGAGTAAGGAGGGGACTTTTTTCCTTCCTCTCTGGAGCTTCAAGTAGAAAATAATATTTTGTTCACCGCAATATTGCAAGAATCAGACAGTTTCACTTTCTGAAAATGTCCCTTGGACCTTCAGTTGTCTTTGTCCTACTCCATTTAGATACCAGTAATGCAAGAGTCCATAAAATTTCACAGGAAGATAAGACTGGTGAGCACCACGTGCACCTTCACTTTCAGTCTCTTTCCAGGCAAGGATGTCATAAAATCTTATAAACAGATCAATTGCCGAGTAAAATCTGACCTTTTAAAAACCACTTTCCGTACAGGGAGGCCACTGAGAATCTCGGTGTTCTTACAGTTGGAAAACAGCAAGCTTGATTCTATTAATGGATGAGTGTCCTTGTGTTGGCATTGTCCCTTAGCTTAAATTGCTGTCCATTTTGATACAGTTATGTATTGTAGCCATGGCCCTGCTCAGTATTTGCTTCATTAAGCTAAAGAACTCAAGCTTTTTTACTTTATTTTTTTTAGTTTTTCTTCTGACAGAATTAGTCTTACATCCACTTTCTTCTGGTATCGGAGCATGCTACTCCACCTGGTATCTTTGCAACACCTCTCACACAGCATTCAGTGATTTTTCAGGTCCGTTGGATACTGAAAATGGTGAATGTGGTGGTCATGTTGCTGCTGTTGATAATAAGAATGCAGGGTTATTTGTTTCAGAAAGCATCTCCAGGTTTTGTTTTTACATTATAAAACCTTCAGCAGTTAGATACTGTTTTGAGATGTAACACCTTGGCCAGCTTGACACTCCCACAGCTTTACACAGCTGAGGGAACTAGACTGAAGCTTCCTCAGTAAAAATGAGACATTACTGGTAACCTATGTCAGCAAAGGAGTCTTGAACCTTGGAATTTATTCCCTTCCTGGACTGTCTTTCACCCTTCACAGTCTAGATTTATTAACCAGACTGCAATGTTTGTATTTCTAATCTGTCCAGTCTTAGGCAAAACCACTTGTTGACAGATACAGAAACTATTAACTTCAGTCAGCCAAATATCCATTTATTTTATACTCCAGTTTCATAGGAAAAGAAGGCATACGTGGGGTGTGTGTGGCTATGTGTATTTGCATGCACATATCAAAGCTGTCGGTCCATTTGTGCCCCACACGTACCAAACAACTTTTGAATTAGTTTCCTGATTCCAACCAAATTTGACTGAAGGGTACAGTTTACAGAGGTTATTAAGTTCCTGTAGGATTTTGTGAAAGTGGGTAGGAGGGTAAAAGGTAGGTATCAATTCCCTTCCAACTGTGGGAAAAACTGCACTGTGAATTCAGCCTTTATGAGACACCAAAGACTCATGCTCAGGGGAAATACTTTATGAATGCTCAAGCCTGGAAAAGTTTCAAGAATAGGTTATATCTTCTTAGATTCTAATATACATAAGAAAGCTAGTTTCTTTTGTCTTGGAACTTGGGGAGCCACTTTGCAGACTGTGTTAGTACTGAGAAAAACTGTATGTCTTAAGTATTTGACTAACATTCTGCTGTCACATCATGTAGATATGTCTCTTCTGAGTTCTTCTGAACTCTTGCTATTTGTTAATCTGAGTAATCAATCACAATATATCTAATACTTGTACAAAATCACAACTTCCACATCTGGCTGCTTGCCTGTGCACCTGATGATTTCTCTGGAGAAACAGTATAAATTAAAGACAGAAAAGTAAAGAGTCTTGTAGAAGTAAAAGCATCACAAATGTACTTAAAACACTTACAGTTCAGAGGAAATAATGTACGGTCTTTACACTTGGGGTTTAGCTGAGGATTTATTTAAGGAGCCAGAAGAGAGCTGACAATAGTGTAAAAGGAACAGTAAAAGAGAATCACAACTGTACAATATGAAGAGAGAAGTAAAAATGAGTAAAACCATCTGTCAAACTCATGAGTTCTTGTGCCTCTGGAGAATGCTCTGGCCATACCCCTTCCCCCAGGCTTGGTCATTAGCAAACTTTACTTGTGAAAACAGTAAAAGGCTGTATAGCAGCTATGGTAAAGTGCAAGGCACGGACCAAGGGAAGACTTTTAGATCGGGTAGAAAGCACTCATATTGCTCTGTGTGCTAGTTATTTAAAAAAATATATATGTCTGAACTGTCATTACTGAAAATTTTCTCCTGTCAGAGAATTCCTGTATCTCTGAGTTCTCCCATCATATTGTGTGCTTTTATTAGAGAAAGAAAAAAGTGTTTAAATAAACAAACAGCTCTATCTATAATGTTTTAGTTAAACTTGTGTTAATTGGGCAGGGATTTGGATTTTTACTCACTGGTTGTAATTCTGTTTCTTGTGGTTTTGTTTTTCTTATTTTTTGCATTAAGCTTACTTTTTTACTGGAACCCAGACACTGGGAATGTTGAATTGCCTTTTATGGCTGAGTTCTATACATTGAACCAAGGACTGAAATTTTAATGCTTCCTGTAGAAATTACTTTAAAAATGTTATAGAGGAATATATATACATACATATTTGTAGTTCATGTACCGATCCTGTAGAAGTCTTCCTCTGCAAACATACCTATTCTGTAGAATCTCTGTCTCTCCCACTTGTGTATGGCCTCTATCCCAGACATAGATTTTGTTCAGTTAAGCTCTTCAGCAAATGTGGAGTCATCCTGGAATCAGAAGATGAAAACCAAGAAATACAATGGACACTTTTCACAGCAGATTGTTTATTTATTTAAAGAAAAATTGCCCTTTTATTACTGTCCTAGTAACGTTTCTTGGTCCCAAAAGGAGACTGCAACAGAATGTCACTCACAGTTGCTTGCCCGATTTATTTTTACTGTTGAGGGAGGAGTGATCTTCTGTGGTGCCGTTGCAATACCTTCAACAGGAATTGTTCTCCCAGCTGCAGGAATGAAGCAGGAAGTAAAGTTCCCTATTTTGCATGGTCTTGTTCTTATATGAAAAAGAGAGCCACGTCCCTATAAAGCACTGCCCAGTCTAAAAATAGCTTGGACTGGGAAGCAAAAGAAAGCTTTGCTTCCTGCATTTGTGTGTAGGTGAACCGTGGCACATATTTATTGATCTAAGTCTTACCTTTATGTGATTAACTTCTGCTCTTCAGTTTTATCTGCAGTAATGTTATTTTGTTTTATGAATTAAATCACCAGATGTCAGTTTAAGATGAAAAAAAATGTCTTTTAGAGAAACTGTTCTTTCCCCTCTCAGTTTTGAAGAACTTGTCTTCAAAACTGAGCCTCACCTGTCATATTCAGGATAACGCTATTGTGTCCTTTCTCAGATTTTGATACCAAAAGCATTTGTTGCCTGCTTGAACACAATGACAGAACTCCTCCACAGCCCACAATGGTATCCTGGTATCTATTTTTGTGATGCCTTTGATTTGCATGTGAACCTCAGCTTGTGATGAGCTATGTGCCTTCTTACAGCCTGTGCCAAACCTATGGGAACATGATACTGGACGCCAGTGCAATACTGAGACTTGGTAACTCGAATACACTTCTGTTGCTGTTCCAATCCCATTTTAGTCCAACCAGTATCTATTAATGTGTAGACTGTGAAAATCCAGCTGTTAAAGTTATATCTGCTATTGACAATAGCTTTATGCTCAAACCCCAACATTTAGAAATACTCCTGAGTATATTAGTTAGATGCACACTACTGTTACAGTTTATTGGAAACAGTCTGGGTGGATACAGAGTTTTAGAACTTCTTTTTCTAGTGAGGTGTTGACAGGGAAGGCTGAGATTTTTGAGATAAAATATTGGGATTTGTTCAGCTTCCAACTGGAGAAGGTCTGTTTGCACACAGGATTCATTCCAGAGAGGTCTGCACAAACAGCAGCACTGTTTGGAAATCTGTCAGTGCACAGGCATTGTTTCCTCTGCTTTCCATAGCAATGCCTTGTTTCCTTTACAGACCATGACTGGAGTGAAACAGAGCAGGTAATCCATCAATTCAGTTTGACCTATGACGTTGGGCACTATTGTCAGGCTCCACTGAAAATACATCTCCAACCATGGGAACGAAATGGATCATCTTAATATCTCCTTGGGTATGGAAGGCATAGTAACAATCTAAGGTTTGAACAAATTATTTTCCTTCAGAAAGCTGAAAGTCTTGCAGAGAAGAGGCTCAGTGAGAGTGCTCCCAAATTTACCAGATCCTGTTGTTATTACTGAATGCACACGCACACACACATACACACATGTGTGTGCACAGAGCTTGTGGCTGGTGGATACCCTACTCTTCCTAGACTTTAGAACTATCAGCTAACCTTGACCTGGTGTCTGGCTGGTGGTTTGGCATTGTGGGGGAAAATATTTGGCATATCTGAGTAGAAGCTCACTGTGGGTTGTAAAGTGAATTTCAACTGTTCCTTCTAGAACAAATTACTTCCCAAGGCACAGGCATCTTTTAACATTATAAAACATTGTAGGGAAAAATATTCTGACCCTGACACTACTGTCAAACATGCCTTGAGAGTTTTGTTATCATTGAAAGTGCACAGTCTTTATGCTTATATAACTCAGTATTTTTAAGTACCTAAATGACCTGGAAGACTATGGCTCATTTTAGGAAGCAATTTAAACTCCAGATTGTACAACTTGCTCCCAGATTAGAAGATTTCAGATGTTTTAGAAATACACGCTGATTTTAACTGTGGTTTGTTTTAACTTTCTTTGACAATTCACGTAAGGATGAGTAATAAAATAAAGGTATTAGCTCTTCCAGACGTCCTATTTTGTCACAGCTCAGGCTGCTTCAAATACTACATCTGCTTACTCCTCTCCCAGAGTGATTCCTCCCCCAAACTCGTAAGGTTTCCCTTGCTCCCTGTCCTGGTTCCCCCCAGCTGTCCCAAGCCCTTCTGTCAGTGTCATTTGCAGACCATGTCTATCCCACCAGCAGCTTTGCCACTCCTGGGGGGTATTTCTCATTCACCAAGGTAAGTGAAGGAAGCTCATGGTGGGCAAGAAAGTGCAGCCTGCCCATGGCCCCTCGTCTTCCCTGGTGAGAGCAACAGGTGCCTGTGAAAGGGTTAGGGAAGAGGTCTGTCTCTCGCTTGGAGAGAGACCTCTCAATCCCAGGAGACAGTGCTTTTCCTCTGACATGCCAGATCTTCTTTTTTCTCCAGGAGATGAGGTTTAGCTCCCATCAAACTGTTTTTGTATTCCCCCATGGCTCCTAAAAATACGAGAGTTGGCAGCCTTTTAAGTGAAAGAGTTAGGTGTTTTGGAAAATGTTTTGTTGATATTGATACTTCCCAGCTGAAGTTAGGAGTTATTTGTGTTGAATAATTTGGTTTTTTCTAAGGCTATGGAAAACTTTTGAATTGACAGCCTCTTACTAACCTAATAATGCCATGCCCACAGATGTACAGTTTATTTTGGGAACTCAAATCTTGTGGACAGCAAAGGGATGACAGCATGACTAAGGCAAGGGGTGGGGTCATCCTGGAAATCAAAAGCAGATCAGAGCATGTCTTCTTTTGGCAAGGGTATCCATACAGAGCGCAGGTCCAAGGAGGTCTCTGTCCAGCCTTTGCGGCTGTGCTGTGCATTCATACCCTGCTTTAACACCGGTGAGATCTAGCACATCATTAAAACAAAAAAGATTTGCAAGACATTTTGTGTGTATGTGTGTGTGTGTGTGTGTGTGTGTGTGTAAACCCAGCAATAACACTAATGCTAATATTAGAGATTTAAATAGTCAGCCTTACAACAATCAAACACGGATTAACGATACTTAGCTCTGCAGGAACATGTAGATCTTTAGATCAAAATGAGATACTTCAAAATAAATCTGTTGAAACTTCTATTTTGATCCCAGGAATATTTTGGAATGAATGGGAAGCTTATTCTTATTTCTGACTACTACAGCATAATTGATTTTTCTATGGATGATAATTGAAAGCGTGTTATCAGTAGTCTTAAAGGTCACAGACCAATAGTAATATAATTATAATATCTTAAAGAAAATCATACTGATCTCATGAGTTCTTTCTCTTCTACTTTAAAGTATATATTTAGTAGTACATGATATTCCTTAACATTTAGCAAGTACATGTTTTGATTCCATTTATTCAGGTTTATAGTTTAACATATGCGTTTACACATACTGCTTTAAACACAGCAGGATGGAAACACTTTTCATTTTATCCATCTTAAGTTTTTGCATTTATTTTCATCTCTTCCCACTGTGCTAAGATCCTCAGAAACATTAACATTTTTGATCCTGTAGTATTAATGAATCACATCAGCATCGTCTTGTAAGTCAGTATTTCTCTCCACCATCTCCACAGTACCTTGGCTCCCTCCCCACCTTATTAGCTTAACACACACCCCCAGAGTTGCACAGATTTTAACAGTGGTGTTTAAATATGCTACTGTTACTGAGGGGTTAAGCAGGTAGGATGACTGCACTAATAAAAATTGATAAGTAGTCAGGTTATCCTTCCTAATTTATTGCCATGGCAACAGACAGCACATGTGGCTTGTTGCTGAAGAACAGAATGCTAATAATCAAATGTGTCTTACCCAAATGAATATATAACACAGCTTACTAATACACTGCCTGACATTGTATACATTACTGAACAGCAGCATGCATTAATTCTGCATCTAAGTTACTTGATGCGTATGCTCTAGAGAACAGGAAAAATGAAAAAGCACGTCTGCTACATCAAAGCTGTTCATTAAAGTAATGTATTTTAAATAGTATATACATTGAAAGATCCCATTCTCCAACACTTACCTTGTTTATTTCAGTAGGCAGTTAGTATACTAGGAAAATGCAGTAATGCATAGTCATTGTGAGATGGTATAAAAATAACCAACACAGCACAGGAGTTCAATTAAGCAATAATCTCTGGGAAAAAAATGGCCATTACTAACAGTTAATGGTTGGTTTGGTAGTTAATGGCCCAAGGCAAAGCTGAAAGCAGTTAAGCCTCTAACAAACTAGTTATGAATTATCGCAACAATGGTTTTGCTGGGGACTTCCCCCCTGTTATATATTGCATATGATAATTTATGATGGAAATAATGTATTTTTAAAGACAGTAGTTGTTACATAGGATGTTATTGGTAATATCAGGTGTTTCAAGGAATATACAGTAGATTTTCTTTCAACAAGGAAGAAAAATACGCACTTTTACACATATATAGTATACATATTATAAATGTATTTCATATTGAATATAAAAGATACGCTATAGACATTATATATAATATATTGGAGACTATATATAACATGTAAGACTACTTAACAATCTGGAAATTTCTCTGTCATTGAATGTCCACAGAGTATATATACATAGGTGCATATATCTGCATATATGTACATATCTATGCACTCTACATGCACACACAACTTCAGGCTTTTTCTTATTGTCACCTGTACCTACTTTGTGAATTGGTAAGGGAAATAAAGGACATGAGAAAAATCTTTCAAAGCTGGTAAATCAGCTCATCCCAGTGTTTTACAAACATAAATCCTCTTCCTCACCTAAAATCATCAATACCATCATCAAGTTAACCTGAGATCTTGTACCACACTGTTTGTGTGTACTGTACACCGAGAAATAATCTCCGAATTATTTCTTTATCAGTCTTGCTTTCTACTAAAGGTCACAGGACTTGTGATAACCAGAACAAGCTATGGATCCAAATTTAGGAGACTTGAAACAGTTATGTTAGGGAATGTAATGTGTTTGTTTTAACCCAAAGCTTTGTTACAATGAATGTTTTGCTCATGGAAATTGTTGAGATACAAGTATAGTCTCCTTCCAGAAAGCAAAACAGTGATGGGGGTTTAATCAACTTCCTTGAGATTTAAAAGTATCTTGATAAACCAAAATTGGTGAAAATTGCCATGATGTTATACTAAAACAGCTTCACAATGAATCTGTGGTGAGGCAATTTCAGTTAAGAGAGGGAGCTATAAAACTGTCATGAACATAAAGCAAACTATATTTACAGTTTGAGTCCATATATACATTCTGAAAATTTTCATGAGTGCAGTTCAGTGTTAGATCATTTATTTAGATGCTGATGTAGGTAGGTTGCTTATTCTAGGAATGGTGAATTTGGACTAGATTGAGTTCTGGTGTTAGCTCTACTTGTACCAGTAAAATAATTTTAAGTTACATTATGAAAAAAAGACGACCTTCTTCCAAGGATTTGCCAAGAGTGAAAGTTTCCCATAAGATCCTCAAAGGGTGGAAACTGATATATGAAGGACTTCAAAACTATTTTTCACTCTTTGAAATTGTTCCTAAATGTGTATGTATATATAAATATGTATTTATAGCCATGCATATGCAAGCACACACATAAACACACATGTGGCACTACATAAGAAACAATGTAAAAATGTTAATTTTTGATGAAATTCAAAAACCAAATGGGCAACCTTCAAATATATATATATGTACTGTCTCAGCTTTGACTTCCTTTTCCATTTTTTTTTTCAGAGGACTACCAGCACCATACAGCAAAATAAAGAACCACAGCACTGCATAGTCTCTTTGCAGTCTAGTGTGATTTCTGAAAACTGACAGTACTCCATACTTCCTGTGACAAACTGTCCAGCAGAGCTTTCAGCTTGAGCTTTATGGTATTTTTCTTCCTTCCTTACCAGGTGCTTGAACCCCACCAGTGAGGTCTGCTTCTCTAAGCAAGAGTTACTGGGTTTGCAAAGGAAGTTGCTGTTGTGCAGGATCTCTTGCAAGTCCGAAAACCAAAGTAATTGAACTATGAGACAGTGCGGGGGGAAAAAAGTAAAGACTCCTTTTTTAAGCTGCTGAATACCCTTATAAATATTTGTAGCAAGGAAAGAATGCAAAGTTCCTCAAAGCTACCAAACAAGTTCTATAGATCAAATTCAACTTGATGTACCATGCAAAAAAAGTCAGGACCACTGGGCTGAATCACAAAGCCGGTCAGGCACACTTAAAGGATAGGATCAAGGAGACACTATTTCTAATATTTCCTGCAAGAATGCACTGCACCACTACATGTTCATGCTACATGAGGCTTTACGCTGGGCTCAAAATGTCAGAAACTGCCATTGTTTAACTACTTGAAAATGTTAGGAGAAATATTGCATGCAAGCCCAGAAGGTCTATTATTCTTTGACAAATACCTGTACCAAAAGAGCTCCTCACCCAAAAGTAGGGTAGTTCTCAAGGCTTTTTAAATTGCTGAGGTTAGGTCTGACCCACTGATTATGATTTCATCTGATTTTTTTCAGAAGAGGATTACCAATTCTAGTATCTCAAGTCATCACTGAATACAGGTTTGGGTTTAGCTATCTGTGGGCTAAAAAGGCACAAAATAATGTAATCTTAGTGACATGGCTGATGGCACATGCAGAAGAGTCTGCGAAATATGACCTACTCGAGTAGAGCCTTCCTCAGCAGAGCATCATAGGGAAGATCTCCATGCATCTTCCCAATGCTTTTGATGTAGAAAATTGACAATATGAAATCTACAGATTTAGATGATTGCACTCAAGGTTTCCTGACAGTGGACTTCCAAATCATCACAGTCATGAACTGCAGCTATAAAATGATTGTTAACTACCTCAAGACTGCCTACATCAACAGGACAGGTTCAGATGGAAATGTTGTATCAGGTCTCAGTAGTCTTTATAAAACCTTGTTTTAATTATCTGAAAATGCTTTCCTTTAAAATAGTAGAGAGAATATGGCTCTTTTTCAGAAAACGGATGTTGGATAAAAGAATTTTAGATTACGTGGACTGAACTGCACTAGCTCTTAAGTGAACTTTGGAGTTAGGTGGCCATTGAACTCCACTTGAGTGGCTTTTGGAGTTAGGAACTTTGAGTCATTGATACTTTCTGTTTACAATGTTGCTTAGATGTAAAAGGACTAAATGCCTTGGGTTCTCCACCACGTACAGGAAGAGCTTAGCATTTAAAGGGGGAATACAGAGAGCTAATTAAATAAGGTGAGGGCTGCTGAAGCCAGTCAGCAAGAAATAATGAAAAGATCTTAGGGCATTGCAAGAAGTCCTATACCAGACTGCAAATGGAAAAGGAAGCTTCCATCTGTAAATGACTGTGTGAAACCTCTCCTGATATAAGGATATAAGGGAAGTAAGCTGGAACAGTCTGTTTTTCATGTAAAACAACACACGAGAAAGTCTAACTCAGTTAGGACTGTTCTTGTAAGATGTTACAAGAACTAGGCTTATCATTCTCTTTGGAATTAGCTTCTTTACCTGTGAGGATAAATGGTCATATTAATGCTTTCATTATATAATTTTCTAGATGTCAAACCTCAGGGGTCAAACTAGAATAAGCGAGATCTTTCACAATCCAGATGAGCACTCTAACCGTTGAATTATTAACTGAAAGCAGGCAGTGGGTTTCGTATTTTTCTTAGTTCTCCTCTGTGTAAGGCTCAAAACCAACAACCATTTCTGACTACTGTAAAAATGGAAGTGGAAGAAATCTAGGTAACAACATCCCCAGAAACACAGAATTCAAGAAACTTTATGGACTTAGACACCTAACGTATCAGTTTGAGAGCTGAGCCTTCTCCTGTATACAGCCCCAGGGTTGTACTGTCTAAACATAAAATAAAAAGGCAGTCCTACACCCTGCCTTGTTACACGTGGTGCTCTTTATAGTTCTACTTTTCCATATATAAAACGAAAGCTAGAGATACATTTTTTTTTTTTTGGCAATATTAAAACATTAATTAAATGGATTCTCATTTTCAGAAACATTGAGCAAGTACAAAAAAAAACCCCAAAAACAAACCCAAAACAAAAACCAAACAACAAACCACTAATGTCACTGAGCAATGAGTGATGAGTGTGCAGGACCTTTTACAAATCACTCCCTTAGTGTTTGTAAAGCACTTTCCTAGCTAAAGATGCTGTATAAATGTTTAGTATTATTAGTGCTGTGTGTACATTATGTTGCCTCAGTTGATTCAGATCATGTCTAATCAGGATTTTTCAAATAATTCCCCTCTGTGTCTGGAGAGGAAATTAAAACAGAAAGTTTTTTGTACATCTGAAAGTATTTTGTGGTAGAGTTTGAGTGAAAGTAGAGTCAGACATGAGGATGGGGTGGAGAGGGGGGGAGTTGAATTTGTCAGGAGACAGCAGCCTTAGGCAGTGAACTGTTTGTTCAAACAGCAGTGAGAAATAGGAACAGAGAGTGAGAGCCATATGTACAGAATGTATCAAAATAGGGGCAAGAGACAGAAACAGAGACAGTAACATGATTCTGTAAATGGGCAGGGATGGGTAAGAGAGAGGAAGCTGAGGAAACAGAATGGTGGAGGCTGGGAGGGGGAATAGGGCCCTTTGATGGGAAGCAGGCTAGGTGCTGAGGAGAAATTAAACAATCAGAAATCATTACAGAACTGCCTCCATGACCTTAATTTTGCCCTCTTGTGCATGCACATTATGAGTCTATCTTTTGTTATGTAATCTCATGCTATTTTTTCCCCGGGACGAGCTGTGTCCTGGGGAGGACTCGGAGCTGTGTGGCGGAGGAGCCAGCTGCCATGCAGCATGGGGCTGAAGGGAGAGCTGCCACTCCTGCGAGTGGTGCTGGATGGGGAGCTGTTCCTGAGCTACCAAACCTCTCTTAACTGAAATAAAACGACACCTTTCCAACATAATCCTGAAAGCACCAGTGATGAGAATTTCAGGCTAAAACCTGTGCATTTCCCCCACCCCACCCCCCTGAGCTATGGGGTAAAGACCTTAGGCTTCTTAATGGAGAAAAAACATTTAAATCCCAGGACGTTCTGAAATCCACAGGTCAGGAAAATTCAGGGATCGATATTCAGAGCTGTATTTCAGTATACTCCAGAGTGCAACAACATGACACCCAACATCACACACCAGCTGAAAAGGGTACACATGAGTACTGAATAGCTATCCATTCCACATATATATAATCTGCATATACCATATGAAGATGTCATATCTGTTTTAAATGCTTTAGGAAACATGAAGATAAGCAGTAATTCCAAGTGTACCTTGGAGAAGTGGGGAGAGAAAGGCACTGCAACTTTCCCTTGTATGTAGACATGCTTTGTATCAGGCGGTGATAACAGGGTCTGTGGCCTCCCTAGTTCTGCTACGTTCAGTTTCTGAAATGATGGATGAGGAACTGTGAGGGGAAAAATGGCTGAGCAGGCAGGCTAGGGGTTGGGAACTGGTGGGATGAAAGGCAGAAGATGGAAAGGGGAAACAGATTAACTAGATAAACCACATAATATGAAATATATGTGGAAATACAGAGTCTTAAAGAGCTAGAGTTTCTGAGTTGTGAACTCTCCATCCTGTTCTTCAGTCTTCCCTCAGTAACTGATGTCTGCTCTGCACATACCAAGGTGTGTGTTGTGCAAGAATGGGTTATTGAAGTTCAGAGCTGATTTCAGTGACAACCCTCCTTCCCACATCACTTCACCTTTCTCTCTCAGTCTGCTGCCAGGGATGCTAGTCCTTCTTCTTATCTCCAAACCTTTTTTTTTGCCTCACACTTTCTATAATCATCCTCATTTCCTTCTCTCAGTTCACTTGCCTTTCTGCCTTACTCAGACCCTATTTTTCCAAACTGTAGTAAAGAACTTCCCACACTCTTCCCACTCCCCTGGAGTGACAGGTACAATGTTGTACTACCAGCACAAGAGTGACATGTTCTTCATCCTTCTGTTCAAGTAAATGACAGCTCTTGAGTTTTGGGTAGATAGAACTGAGGGAAGCCCTGCTTCACCCCTATACTGTAGATAGCAAAGTACATAGTTTGGATGGAATTGCCAAATAATTTATCTGCCAGAATTGAAGCCATCTCTGTTGACTCTGAGTTAACTGAGATTTAAGTACATTATTTGGTAGATTAAAAAAAAAAAAGTGAAACTGTGGAAAATGATACATCATCGATAGAAAGATCACTCCCTACAGATTTTCACTTCCCCACTTCAAAGCCCATATTTGTTAGAATTTATGTGTGTGTATATGTGCATGTGTATGTGCACATAGTTCTAGAAAGTGGTTGAAATAATAACCTGAGAAAAAATGTAACATTTTGAAGACACCTGCAATTGCTAAAATTTAATCATGTTTTAAGCAATTGAAGAAAATGTCTTATAGTGTGAAGATGGTGATATCTATGCCACCTATAATTACAAAGTTGCACAGCAATGAGTCCATGTAAGCACACTGATGAACATGATATAAGCATCTACAGTATATAGAAAGATAGAAACAGACACACACAGCAGGGAAGTTAACAGCTAGTTTCTCCCAAAAGATGAGCTGAGATTATTAGCCAAGTTTTCTGAGAGGTTTTGACAGTCTTTTACAGTGTATATTTTGTAACTGGGGAAAAAATGTATTCAGGTTTTGAAGATATAGTATATTTAAGACTAAGCTGTAAATAATACATGCATTTCTTTTGTAATAGGAATTGAATGCTTCAGTTCAATTCACATCAAAGCTGTGAGATGGGAAAGGGTACAGGGTGGGACTTAGCAGAAGAATGAAAATAACCTTGATAAGTATTAAATTTGGAGACAACATTGGTAGATAATGGGGACAAAAAAAAAAGGTGATGAAGCCTGGAGAACAACTGGCACCAGGTGGCACTTACTGGACAAGTTTTGACATTGGGAGACTGAGGCTAGAAAATGGGAGAGAAAAGAAAACAAGGGGTGGAGGGAGTCCTGAAGAACAGGAGGCCAGGACTGGAAGGTGTGAAGCAGATGGGCTTATCTGCTGAGAGGAATACACAAGCTGTAAAATACTCCTTTAAAATAGCATTAAAGTAGCAAAGTCAACACAGTGAAAAGCTAGAAGATACAGAGACAGAAGTAACCTGTGCAAACACAATTTGTTGTGGAACTAACTCCCTAGGAGCTCTGCTTAGTACAGAAAACTTCCAGGACTGTGAGCAGGAGCTCTGGGGAAATCACTGTCTTTGAGAGTGATCATCTCAGTAGCCTGTACTCATTGTGGTTGGAGCAATGTATGCATTTCACCTTTTACCTTCACCTCTTATATTTCTTTTAGCAGAGTCCAATCTTCTGCCCAGGCCATGAGGTTATACCAGTCTTTCATACACAAATGAAAGAAATCAGAGAAATCCTTGTTTGCCCCTCTTTAGTGAATGATGTGTGTTAGTCTCAGTTCTTACCATGTCATGTTTCTGATGCTGTGATGCTATACCTGCAGCTGTGGTCTATCTTTGTAAGGGAAATCCCTGTTCAATTATCAGCCTCCACTGAAATGGTTCAGATGATTTCAGCAGAGAGGTAAAAGCACAACTGGGTGAGAATTTTTTTAGCAGATGCTGAAAAATATAGAAACAACTAATAGTGGTCTAAAGGAGAGGTTTCACTGTGTCCAGCTTTTCTTCTGAAGTATAGAAAAACAGCTTTGTCTGGGTTGGGGCAGGGAAGAGGGTATGTCTGCACTGCTGTTTGAAGCTATCCCCAGTCCCTATTTGCAGGTGGTACGGGCAGTGAAAGGTGGCCAGGGAGTGCCTCCAGGGTATGTGGGGTGCTTGGGAGGCCAACAGTCTTGCTCCAGTGGGTTATATGGTGAAAAAGCACGAAAGACCATGGCATTTTGTGCATACAGCGCTGGTGCAGCCATGAGTCCAAAGCCTGTATGTATAGCTAGTCTACACCCGGCATTGCCTGGGCTGAAGAAGCAGGGTGCCATTTGTGTATAACAAACTTAAACCACTACTTTACATAAACTATTTTTAAAAATGTAGAAATTACTGTTATGTTTGACTAAGAAACTGTGAACAGCCTTGTGATACAACATGATGAGAAGGTGGGCTCCAAAATTAATTGTAATTGGAAAAAAAACTGAAGAGAAAAATTAATCCAAAGGACAGAGTTAGTCATGTGAAGAGCACTGTAGTTTTCACCTTCTGGTTTCATGAATTGTTAAATCTCTTGTTATTGGTAAGACTCTATAAATGAGAATGAAAAGAGGACCCATCCCACAGACTCAGCCCTCCCTACTGCCTAAAATAATAATAAAAGAAAAAAAAAATAAAGAAAAAAGCAAAACCTCTGAAGAGACGAAATGCAGCCTTGTGCAAAGTTGTACTCAGCAGCTCTGTTGTTTTTTCTTTGATTTTTCTGAGGGGCAATTCATCTTCTGGAATGCAAGTAAATCTTCAAAAGGAGATTTTTCCTTTGGAATGCAAATTATTGTAGTGATGCTTCCCACACCACTGAGGGAATATAGTAATGATACCATGCACTGATCCAACTGTTTCCATTTACAGATATTAAATACTCCTAGATTTAGCTTCATGACCCCCTGTGAAACAGATAAATATTGCAATTGGGAAACTGAGGCAAAGTTTACCATCCATGATCTTACAGTCATTGGTGAACGTGTTCAGCTTCTGCGCAAACCTACTCTTGGACAATTAGTGAACTGCTTATAGATGTTAATGTTTGCATTTGTGGGATCAGTAACTACATGAACTACAGATATGGGCATGCTTATGTCAGCGTAAGCATGTTGTGAAGATCAAATGTTGTAACTCTCCACATTAATGACAGCTGCATCTGCTTGTGCTGACTGGTCAGCATTGATCTTCCTGTGGTCAGCATAACTCTGGAGGAACTGAGCCTTAACAGGCTTTTAACACACCTCTAGGGTTGTATTTTTGAGTTAGGATTAGCCTCCCTTGTCTACCTGAAGGTACCCTGAGGTCAGCTTTCCCTAAGCACAATGTTTTGTGGGAGTTTTTGGCTCAACTCCACACACCCCAGTAATATGATTGGGAAGAACAGGGATCCCAGGTTCACCATGCTCATGTACATGCTTGAGCTCACTGTTTATCAGCGAAAACACAGCCTTGTAGTACCAGGACTGAGTCTTAAATCTTCCCATCTCCTAACTCCCAGGAGTCTGCCAGGAGTATGCCTACATAAATCTATGCATTTCTTTCTGCTGAACTTTTGGAGGGACCGGAGACCATCCCTCTGGGACACATTTTCTCTGTGAGTTTTATTTGTCTATGCCAAGGTTTGAGGTGCTGCTGCCAATGATAAATATGTCTGATTCGAAGTGAGAAGATGCAGGAATATCTGCTGAGACACATGTATCTGTTGTGTGAAACTAATGCTATGGAAGAACTGCTTCATTCATCACATTTGTGCTTGTAGTTTAAATTAGGGAGTGTGCCAATTTAGCCAGTGCTTTTCATCATTTTTTTTGTGCAGTGTGAGAGGAAATCAGATTTTGTGGGAGAAGTTCGTTACTCAGTAGAAGTGCCAATCGTCTGGCACTTAAATCTTCTCATTTATAATAAACACTGAACTGTTGGATCTTTCTCAAGCTAGGAACCATTCTGACCTTAGAAACAACAATATGAAACTATTGGTTGCAAGCTTAGTTATTGAAATAACTGTTTTGTTAAACCTCAGATTGGGAGAAAAGTTCATGTTTTATTGATCTGATGTTCATTCTATTTTGAACTTAGTGGTTTGGTACCAGCCCTTTATGCAGAGATTGATTATTTAGTAGGACAAAAAGCAAAAAATATGGAGGGGTGGGGGAGTGTGTCACACACAAGGCTGCTTAAAGAATTTAAAATACTCACAGAGAAAGTCTGAGATGCCCTGTTCAATGGAAGGACCAAGACATATTTACTTGGAAATGCATATGATTGATTTGATATATTAACATTGTGTGAATGAGAATTTATTAGAAAGGGAAGGTTTAATGGCAATAGAGATATAAACTGGAAGCAGAAATCTCTTTCAGTCTAAAAGACACAGAAAACTATGCTAAATATTTTAAAGTATGTTAAGTACTATTTAAAGGGAGCCAATAGCTAAAGACCATTAGCAACATTTAGCAATGTTTTTTCCCCTCTTTTTTTCATCTGTCCTGTCTTTAATTGTGTTGTCCTGAATAGCAGTCAAGTTAATGAGTTTTCAAGGCTAACCCTCAGATTTTCATAATGCTCTTACATGAAGAGAAGTATTGATTTCCTTATTTATTGTCTGATTTTATTAAAAAAGTAGAGTAAGTCAGCATAGAAAGAATCTGTAGCATTCACTGCCACAAAATTCCATGAGGCTCAGTGAGATTAGAAAAGTGATTATTCATTTAAATAACGAATAAATAACGAGAACTTCCATAGTTTCACTAGCTCATTAGAATGATAATTTGATCACACTTTCTGTTCCTTAAAAGATGAAGCTTGACCCCTAAGGTTCAGAGCAGAGACCTGGTTTGCATTGTGAAGATATTTTTCCTATGGGGAGAACAATCTTTCTCTTGATTTGTTTGAAAGACCACATATTAAATACTGGATTTGATATGTCACCAGTGTGATGTGGCCATGAAAATTCGGGTATTACTGTCATATTTCTGTGCATACTCTTTTTCAGAGATTGGTTTGGATTTCTTTGTTTTGTCTTTGCTCCTGCTGGTACTTTTTCTGACAAGATTTCATAGTGGCTTCTATCGAATCTTAATGCTACCAATGCAATCCTGTAACTCCAAACTCAATACTCCAGACAATGCTCATTTTTAGAGTTGAATCATTCACACTGATCTTTTGCGGGTTACATTGTAGTACTTCATGGAAAATATCAGGGCATACATATACCATGGCATCAGGGAAGAATCTTGTCCAGTATTCAGTATGTAGATCCAGTGGTAAAATCTGTCATTCCCCATTTCTTTGGGATCTGATTTTCCCTTCCACTATGTTTGTATAGATGAGGATTTATATGTGGAAGGCAAGGCATCACATTTGAACTCAGATTATTCATACTCTGTAATAGCTTATTTGGAGAAAAATAGTGTAGATGGCTGAACTCTATGAAACATAGTAGTAAGTACACCAACAATGACTTTAGAAGGAAAGCTCTCTTGTCAGTGTAGAAGTAAAGCAATCTTTTTTTACCTTGTTTTTCTATTGACAGGGTTTTTTTATAGGTCATATGATTTACTGCTTTCTTCCATGTAGTTGGGTGTACTATCAAATGATTGTTATCATTCCTTTATCTGATGGCCCAAACATCCTCTAGAGAAGTCAGAGTTCCCAGCTGTAGTTTTTCTCTGATAAACACATCTCCATCTTGGTTTTTTATTTAATGTGTGCAGCAGCTTCCTTTGCCTCTTCACCAATGGAGGTTTTTTCATATGTTTTCTTTTTTGTCATCCCTGGAACAGAAACTCCTGCCTATATAAAATCCCTACGGCTATTATGAAATCTCCCAGAAAAATAAATGTTAGCATGTTGTCCCTGATGATTGTTATCACTCTTTGGCACAGGTGAGCTGCATTATGCCAGAGCTGCATTATGCCGTATTCTCTCAGAATAAAATTCCTGTGTTGGGGCACATCATGCAGCTGGTCCACTCCTCTCTTTCTGCTTTGCATTCATGAGAATGGTCTGTGGAAGAATGTGGCTGTACCGTTCCCCACAGCTGTGCGTGTAGTCTTTTCATCTTCTCTCCTCCTGCCTACTTAAGGGAGCAAGCTGCTCCTATGAATTGACTCATTGGCTTGTTTGTGACTACCTAGAACAGACAAACTCCTTGTGGTCGTATGCTGATGAGGAAGAAATGATTATGAAACTAATGCTGAATTAAACAACAAATTCCAGTCATTGAAAATCAATATTTTCCTCAAGCTGCCATCTGCAGGTGTTTAGCTGCAGACCACTGACGCACTAGCTGAGTCTTATGCATGAGATGCTGAGACACTGCTGGGAATTAATTGGTGAATTAATTAGAATAAAAATTGAGCAAACAGAATGAAGTTCAGGAAACAGGTCTATCTTTGTGGATATTTTCACCATAGGAGTCTCCCTTTACCCTGCTGAGCTCATGCTGTCAATCTATAAGCCCAGGGTAAGAAAGTTCAGAGCAGGTGGTCCTCTGAAATAGCTGCCAGCACTTTATGTAAACACAGAAGACTGGCATAACCGAATCCGTTGCCTGTATGGCATGATTCACTTTCAGACATACTGAGTAAAGTTAATAGTCACTTACACAAAGGAAGTAGATTCTTCTATAAAGCATAAACATCTATATATCCAGTTGCTAAATTCCCTTGCAGCTCATTTACATTTCTTTGTAGAAGACAAAAGTAAAAAGGTATATATTGTCTTGCCAGTTACTTCCAAGAACCATAGCATTCCAGCTGTAGGTGTGCAGATGCCAATTATGTCTTTTACAGGCTAGGTAAAGGAATAGTAGTAGTATGATGTTTGTAAATATTTATTGCAGTTAAATTAAATCTATTTCTTTACCAAATTTCTCATTCAGACTAACAGACATTTAAAAAGTTTGTGGAAAAGAGGACTTCATTTTTGCATTTGCTATCACTCACATGGTTCATGTCTTTCACTTTCTTTTCCAGCATCTGCTTGTCACTTTCATTTACTGGTCCCTGGCTAAACTTCTGACTGCTCTCTGCAGGATACAGTAAGGGTCTTGTGCAGTCTTCAGTCACAGACTCAGAATTACAGAATGGTCAGGGCTGGAAGGCACCCCTGGAGATCATCTAGTCCAACCCCCTGCCAAAGCAGGTTCACCTACAGCAGGTTGCACAGTGTCACATCCAGGTGGGTTTTGAATGTCTCCAGAGAAGGAGACTCCACAGCCTCTCTGAGCAGCCTGTTCCAGTGCTCTGTCAGCCTAAAAGTAAAGAACCTTTTCCTCATATTCAGATGGAACTTCATGTCCTTCTGTTTGTGCCCATTGCCCCCTGTCCTGTCACTGGGCACCACTGAACAGAGTCTGGCCCCATCCTCTTGACACTCTCCCTTAAGATATTTGTAGATATCAATAAGACCTCCCCTGTCTTCTCCAGGCTAAACAGGCCTGGCTCTTCCAACCTTTCATCATAAGGAAGATGCTCTAGTCCCCTAAACATCTTTGTAGCCTTCCGTTGGACCCTCTCCAGCAGTTCCCTGGCTCCCTTCAACTGAAGAACCCAGAACTGGACACAGCACTCCAGATGTAGTCACACCAAGGCAGAGAAAAGGAGGAGGACAACCTCCCGCAACCTGCTGGCCACGGTCCTCCCAAGGCACTTCAGAATCCAAATGGCCTTCTTGGCCACCAGGACACACTGTTGGCTCATGGTCAACCTGCTGTGTCCACCAGGACTCCTGGGTCTCTCTCTGTGGAGCTGCTTTCCAGCAGGTCAGCCCCCAGCCAGTACTGCTGCAGGGGGCTGTTCCTCCCTAGGCACAGGACCTCACAGTTGCCTTTGTAGAAGTTCATTAATTTCCTCTCTGCCCAGCTCTCTAGCCTCCCCCTCTTTCAGGATGTGCCTCATATCCCGTAAGCAGGGAGCAATCAGCACGATGAGGTAAGGTTGGAGCTAAGTATCTACTTGCAATAAGGTTCACAAAGCCACAGCAGCTGAAATGCCTTGAGCTTCCAATGTCCACGTAAAGAACAGAAAAAGTGTCTTTGGAGGTAGTTTAAATGCTGCTTGTAATCAAATGTCTGAAAGATGTAGGTTGAGAGCATAAGCTGAATAAGGAGGAGGGGCTACTACAGCACGATAACAATAAACACCTAATAATGTACCTCAGTACAGAACTGTCCAAGAAGGTTTTAAAGAGGCAGAAAAGTGGAGGTCTAGGGAAGTTGAAAATATACAAGGCTGTTTGGCAAAATGAAGAAAATTCCCAGCAATATTTCCGAAGATCTCTCTGCCCTCACCCCTGAAATGTAAAAGCCTCCTAGCTGCCCTAGCTGCCATGTGGACTACAGAAAACTTTTCCTTGGAGAGCAGACTCTAGTTACCTCACATCCAAAAACAGAAAAGAGAAGAAAGAGCTGCTATACAGGAAGAGGGAAAAATAAACCAACCTAGGGAATTATTTCCAAAGAGTGCCTTCAAGCACATAGATCCTCCAGCCTTCCTTAGCTGTATTAGTAAGCAGACACACTTCTGGAGGCTGCTGCTGCTACAAGCCCCTGAAGAGAGAATAGAGAGTACTCAGACATGTCAAGAGGACCTGGTTTGGACAGGGACTTGGAAAGAGACATTTTACTATCTTTCTAAACTGATTCACAAAAATACTAGGCATAAGTCTGAAATTAGAGCCTCAAAATCCTGTGTTTGGCTCAGTGTTGGCTATTTGGCGTAGTCAGACAGAGCCTGAGTCTGATAGGTAACTAACGGTTGATGCCTCCAGATACCTGGATTACGTATACAGCGTGATGTACTTGAGTATAGAACCTTTGTGACCAGCATGCATCTGCATACAGTCTGCAGCTGTTGCCTCCAGTTCAGCTGCAGGTATCGCTTAGAAGGATCAGGGATTGGGACATCTAACATCCAGTTTGTGCTTGATCCATCCTGATCAGTGAGACAAGACTTTCTGAACAAGCATTGGGAATCCTAGGGCAACCTGGAAGAGAGTAAAGATGCTTAACTGATAGCACAGGAACACTCCAGCAGGACTGGGTCAGTTCTTCCCATAAGTCATAGCTCAATACAGGCTGATTGTCCCCCTGCTACATGAACCAGTTATTGTGTTCTTCATGTGACTCTCCTGTGTTTGACTAATTCTTTACATTAGACTTTCCCTCTATGTAATGTAGATGTCGTTTGCCATAGGAGCTCACTGACAAAAAATCATCTTCCCCTCACCCAAAAACTCCTAATACTATCTTGCTAGACTTCTCCAAAATATTAGCTACAGCTTTCATACTGTAGTCATCTTGAAGCTGACAACAACAGTAAACAACTAACATCTTTTAGGAAAGATCAATTTCTGTTTTAGATTTATAATTTGGTGTATAGTTTGCTGAAGAAGTCAATTGTCTTCCTCCCCATGCCTTAAAAATTGTCATACTGGATTCCTTTGTAGCACAATACTTTTTGTATTGCTAGTATCATGGTCAGCAGGCAAAACAAGAAGGAGGGTCCGGTTGCCCACAGCTAACAACCATTACTTTGCCTGAACTATTGTCTGATCTGGGCTGTGCAGGCAATGCCCCATTAAACAGGCTCCTCAATAAGTGCCAGTAACAATATGAGAGTGCTCTTTTTGGCTTCCATCTGACCTACCTTCACATATTTCAAAAGAGCTTTCTCTACCATGGTGACTACACAGGCAGTGAGGTCACTACACTTCAAACACAGAATTGGAAATAACAATTAAAATTATTTCTATAACGCATTTCATATTTGAATCAATAGCCACTTTTGATTTCTGACAAGAGAAAATATTTGATTTCCAAACACCACAGAGATGAAATTTTACTACTTTTTATTCTATTCTTTCTCTTGAATCTTTGCCAGCCTTATTAAAAAAAAGAAGATATGATCAGCCCTTTTCCTTGACCCTTCTTCTCATCAGTCATCTAAATCACAGTATATTTTGCTTTTTTTTTTAATCAAATGGGTGAGGAGATAGAAGCGATCTCAGAAGACGCTGCTTCAGTGAGACTGGAAGGTGGGATGTGATCTTACAAGATCCCAAAACAAAGTGAAACACATGAAAACTCCAGCAATGCCACAACAACTGTTGCGGGTTGTCTGCAAAGGAAACTCAGGAAAACAGACAAATTTTAACATCAAATTAATTGCAGTGTTAAGTCTACTTCTCTAAATTTCCAATCTAGTAACCTAGTTTATTTGACTGTGTCTGTCTGTAAAACAGATTTTCACAATGTGCTAAGTGACAAAAAACAACCTGGCAAAACCTGAGCCTGCCAGTTGTACCCTATAAATTGATTAAATAAAAATGCCATTATAGGGTTTTATATCCGTTTTCCTGCTGATTTCCAGCTCAAATTTGTACTGCTTGTCAGGTGAAGAAAAAAATGCTGTTATTACCCCCTCCTAGTAACCAGTCCTGTGAGCACCCCCTAGACCTGAGAATTAAGCCAAGATTTTTTTTTTTGGTTTTGATATTGCATTCAACATTATTAGTAATGCAGGTTCTGCTGACCAGATTAGGTCTATTGGGACACCTGTACAGTCACTCTTATTTTTATTATACTCTTAGCAACACCTCTGCAAATACATAAACCCTTGTGGTTTTACCGTGTAGGGAGGGTATAATCGGAAGACTGTGGGTTTGTGTGAATGTAGCCAGTGATTTCAGGTAGACAACTGTGTTCAGGTGTTGTAAAACATACGATAAAATGAACCAATGCTGACCACTAGATTCAGGGTTTGTTTGTAAAGGAAAAAGAAATAGAAATCTATTTACCTTGAAATGGTAACTTATCAGAGCCAAAAATAAAGAAACCTTGTCTTCCTTTTTTATCATCTGTATTTGTCAGGTAGAAAAACAGTTCATATGAATGCTAAGAAATTACTTCTTGGGATCTTGGGATCAATACTTGGTGCATATAGTCTTTTTTTGTTCTGCAGAAAACGTTTTTTCCCCTGGATGTTAACTTAAAAGTTTTCTTAAATCATCTACAGACTACAAGTTATTTTAATATTTTTTTAATTTTCTGATTAGAAATGCTCAATCTTTTAAAACATTTTGAAAAATTACACTCAGCCACACCAGTTCCATTTGTTTGTGGCTATGGTCAGATTTCTATAGGTCTGGTCTCTGGATGCTTACTTAAACATCTAAAATTTTAGTCCTATGTTACGTGCACATAGTATGTGAATACCCATGTTAGTCTTCCATTGGGTGTAACAAGATTTCTGCTGTGAATCAAGTTAAACGGCTCTTAAATGCTGACAGAAGGGAGTGCATTAGTCAACCAGTAAAGTCTTGCAGATAAAGTATTAACTGAAAGTTGTGCTACATTGTCTTGGTCATATATGTAACATAATTTGTGAAAATATTCATAAGTTGTAAATACTTCAGTCACTCAAGGCAGTAATACCGTTTTGTTTGCCACTAGACCATAACTCCTCAAACTGTAAAATTTCTGTAATCCTTTTCTTAATTATTCAAAGCATTCTGCTTGAGATCACTGAGCCAAGACATTGTCTTAACTGCCCATGTATCAACAACAGTTAAATTCAGATATTTCTGAGTTTTGATTTGCTCAAGTGCAGAAGATACTACCCAGTACCTCTGAATGTTTTCTGAATAAGAGACTCTTAATTCAAAAGACTGTTGACAGAACTGACATGAGTAGATCACATCAAGCACAATATGTCGTTCCTTATTTGGAACTGTACATATTGTTTTTCTTCCTCTGTGGATGTTTATTTGAAGGATGAATAGGTCACTCTTAGCAGGAGAGCTCATCACATGAGTGCCAGATACAGAAGACAGATGAGTCAGTTCCACACAGACTACAAATTATGCATGCAGGATAAAACTATATTCATATTTGCATTTGACCTAAACTTCAACTTTCAAAAATAGGTTTAAGAGAAATTATTCCGAAATTCAGAAATTGTTTTGCAGAAAGGAAGCAGTTTAAGCAACACAGCTAAAGAACAAAGAAGTCTCTGCTGGTAGGAAAAGAAAACATTGAGAATGAAATACTGTATGTCAGTCTGCATGAGCTCAAGCCTGTATTTAATATACACTTTGAGATGTGTTTATCTGATGCAAGATTGATTGATACTGCTGCAATGTTCAAATCTCAGCCACTGTCCAGTCATTGCTTGTCATTGTAAAATATGGCTTGGTGTAGAAAAACACACTCTTTTTGTGTTGAATGCAGTACAAAACCTCTGTCTTCCCAGTGTTTCTCCTGCATATGGTTCAAAATTTTTTTTTTCATTATTTCTTTATTTCTTCTATTTCTTTCTTCCCTTTCCTTTTTTTTTTCCTTTCTTCTTCTTCTCCGCCCCCCCCCCCCCCCCCCCCCCCCCCCCCTGCTTCCTTTAAACCTACATGACTTGGATACAGGACTCTTACTGCTTTTCAATGTGTACAAATGAACATGAGGTGGGAAAGTCACACAGCTCCTTACAGGAACTGCAGCAAAGTCTAAAAAAAGAAAGCTGCAGTGAACAAGAGCACAATGCTGAATACGACACTCATATTTGTATTCTCTCTTCACTGTCTTAAGAAATGGGAGCTACCGGACATGTGACCCAAAATGTCTCTGCTGTTTTGCCATAATAGATGCATTATATTATTTGCAACATGCGCAAAAAATTCAGAAGCATAATAGATGATGAATAGTATAGCAAATAAAGACTGTGAAAATAGGTGAGGCATGTTTGCAGCACAGTTGCAGGGTGATGGGGATCCTAACGTGCAAATGTTAACCAACTAAAATGGAGCCTCATGTACTATACATCTCAGGAGAAAGTCTAGTGATCTTGCAAATAGCCTCATGAAGTAAAAATGTGTGCTTGAACGTTGGAGGGGGTGTGGTCTAGGGGAGTGAGGGAAGAGGAGAAAGAATTAATCAGCCTGCTAGGTCAGCTAATTATACCCAATCTTATCCCATTCAAATATAATTGGGAATGCGAATGTGGGTTCCTTGAATGACTTACATTAACAGCAGATTTCTGTACTCCTCCCGGGCAGTGAGCCTTTTAATAACTGCAGAAGTCCAGGCAGTGCTGTGACTTCATTAGGTCCAGAGCTCTGACAGGAGATGTCCCTAAGAGATTGGCAGTGATCATAACCTCACCTAAACACACAAGGATCCTTTCTTCTGACCCACTTGCTTAGCATGAGTCAGAGTGCTTCATCAGCATGCCATGTGAGTACCGCTAGCTCATGGTACCAGCTTTTAATGGCCCAGAACATTAAGGAGGTGGTCTGACCTTCTGGTCAGTGATAATTACGTACAGCTTGGAGATACTTACACTTTCAGGAGAGAACATTTAGACTGTGAACATTATGGGTATTTTTGGAGTTGCTAATAAAGCCAATTCCACTCTTTAAATGTGTAAGTTTGATTTTATGAAGCATGTGTAATCTTTGTTTGGAGCAGGATGAGAACAGCAGCTGCCAATTATAATTGTGGTACTTGGGGGGGAAAAAATAATCCCTGACCCTTTTTGCAAGCAGTAGTGGAGCTAGCTACCATTCCAGAAAACAATTTATAAACCAGAGAAGCATGCCTAGTGGGAACTTTGGAAGAGGGGATGTTGCTGAGAAAAGACAAGTGGGAAAAGGAATGGGTCTAGAATGATTGCTCTTGAATTGATGGTGCTGTAAGAGCAATAAATCCTTGCTGAATCCCATCTCCTTCTACTCCTGTTTCTAAACAAATAGAAAAATTGAAGATTATGTGTTCCCATAAGATTATAAATGGCTTCTCCAGCAGGTAATGTTAATTAAACTGTTGTACAAACCAGAGTTTGGATGCCCTGTCTGCACTGAGGTCAGCAACCTCTTTAATGTAGCCTGGTTTGGCTGTTTCCTTCTTCCTTCATTCACACTCATGTTCCTAGAGTGTTGTCATCTCTGTATATATAGTTTGGTTGTAAATGGTGAACATCTCTGTGCTGCCAGACAGTGTGCGTTCATCACCATCTAGGTTGCTTAGGTGATTGTATCACTTGAAAGGAAAACTGACCAAACCAGTGTGAAGATTTTTCTGCCTTTCCTTTCTTTGATACTTTTTCTCAACTGAATAATTTAAACTCTATTTTGTGTTCTAATTTTAAGTACATATGGGCATGACAGCTTTTTAATGAAAATCTCAGTGCCTGAATACCTGTTTCTGACACTTCCATACAACATCCCATGGAGAAGAAATAGACCTTAATGTATGTTAAAAACTGTGTGATCCAAAGGTAAGTGTGAAGACATTCTAAGTGATACAGCTTTCTTTTCCACAACCATAAACAAGTTGGGTATAACTTTAAATTAAAATACTTCTACCTCCTACTTGTTCTTTGCCTCACTTGCTGATGAGATTGCAGAACAGGACTGATCACTGCAAAGCAGACTTCTTTTCCAATAGCCTGTCCCTGATTCTAGTTGTTTCTAAAACTAACAGGAGAAAAAAAAAAAAAAAGAAGAAAAAAAGAGTGAGGCAAACTTATTTTTGGCCCTGTGATAAGTAAGTACATAAGTAAGTCCACTAGTCTTTTCATTTTCTGTACATATACAAATATTTTCTGTGCATATACATATTTCATCTCCCTCTGTTGTCTGGCTCTAAACATTAACTTTTTCTATTGGCGCATGTAGGGCTATCTGTTTTTGCAGTTCTTGAAACTATAGGAAAAGTAGTCCTTTTAAGTTTCTGTTTGCAAAAAATGAAACACCTGCTGAACATGGATGTCTGGTTGGATGTGCTTAGTAGCAGAGACATTTAAAGTGAATAATCTACAGGACTGGTCAGTATCCATGCTTGTAGGTCACTTCTGTCACAGTCTTTAATTAACCCCAGGTTACAGAACCACTTAGCACAGAACTAGAATTACTTTCTCAGTCTTAAAATTATTTTATTTGGAAGAAATTACTGTAACCCCCCTTTTTACAGAACAGAGAAGACACTAAGGCAGAAGTAGAACACGCCTCTCACTGCTCTTTTTTTCTTATCCTGGGTTACAGTAGTGCCATGAGGCACAGGGAGGACCCCCATTTATGTAGTCTGTCAAGGATGCCTATGACCCAACCATGAATAATTTCTGCATTTGTGAGGAAGGTGCAGTGTGCATAGCTTACAATGGGGCTGCTTAAATGGTATGATTTAGAGCTGCTTTAACTGTTAAAACAATCAATATAGTTTCAAGGGTGTTTGGTTCCATATAGCCTTCCATGAACTGCCCAGGGTCTCTGTGAAGGTCTCACCTTCCTGTCTAAATCTGGTGTGAAAAACAGTTTCATAAGGCTGTTAAAGGAAATCCTATACAGTGAGCATGGATGTAGCTTTCCTTCAGCTTCTTTTAACACACAGATAGATCCCATATTGAGTTTTACTTTTGCATTTCCAGGGTTCTTGGAAACTTGCCCATCTTATAACATAAATATGCTCTTTCTCTGTTTGTCACCATCAGGCATCATCTGTAACTCCTCTGCAAGGCTAGCCTGGTAGAAACAAACATAAATAGATAAGCATTCAATTCAACAGCACAAAACACTTAGAATAAACCTCTACAGTGACTTTATGCTTAGACTCACATTAAAGTAGGAACAAGGCTTAAACCATTAGCTAGATAATGGATCTGTGGTAAACAAGTCATTCGGTGTTTAAGCTTACTGCTGTTTTCTCAATAGTTTGGTTTGTTTTGTTAGGCTCATGACAGCTAGTGAGCCAAAAGCAAGCAAGCAAGCGAAATATTATTCCCTAAACTAATAGTGAACTCTCATATACTGCTGTTGGATGAATTGTTCGCTGTATAAAATAATATTGGTTATGAGATCAATGAACTCAGTAATACTTGCAGTGCATTCCCAATTGTTAAAGCTCTATATCAAGTTTTTCAATTTCCTAGGCTTCGGGACATCTAGAAACACCACCGTTTTATTTCAGGCTTCCTGAAGTGAATTTGCATTGAAATGCAGCATCATGGTGTGATGATGTGAATCAGAATGTGACTACACAATGCAAAAATGCAATGTCATCACCTAATGAGGTGCTATGAAGCATATATACAAATGTTGTGATGCAGCAGGGCAGAGCTACAGTGCTTCCCCTCTCCCATAAGATAAATTCAAAAGGTATCACTCATGTTTCATGCTGAGCACATTGCCTGGCAGACAATGCTGTGACAGTGACAGAGAACAAAATGGATATAAGAGCAGAGGACCCATAACAGGTGGCTGATGTGTGTTCAAATGTATGTTGAAATCACTTGCAATGACTGCTGGATGTTAAAGAACTTATTTGAAATAGGCGAGGTAGCATCTTAAAAAATGTTGAAATAATGATCTTCCCTTTCCAATGGATGCTTAATCCGTGTCTAGCTTGCAGTTACTACTGCCAGTGAATTATACTTATGCTGCTAAAGTGCAAAGCAGATATTTGTAAATATTGTCTACCTAGAGCCTTCAGGCTATGGCTAGCCAGAGAGCAGAAACCAAACTGCTTTAAAGCTAGTACAGTTACAGTGAGCGTAACAGAATATTACTACTCTCTGTAGGTGTAAAGTATGTAGACTTGTTCATGATCTCAGTCATTTCAGCAAATAGGACTACAGTTATTTGGTAAAATGCTTTTGTAAAATGTTCCCTAAGATCAGTATTCATAATGCTGTTGCATGAATTGACCTGCGGCACTCTTTGCAGATTAAATAAAGTAATGCTGATGGAAGTGTTTTGTATAAATGCTAATGTCTACTCTAAAAGTTAAAAAAATAAACTTATGTGAAATAAGAATGTTTATACATTTTATGAATGCTAATATTGATAAAACAAAATCTTTACAGGGGATTGCCCTTTTGAGTATGTACTGAAATATATTTGAAAAACAACAGAAATGAGTTCTCAAGTAAGTTTGCTTTCTGGTATTACAACTCCAGTCAAGGAAGATACTTTCTTTCTTTCAAAGAAAACTGCCTACTCAGTTGAGTCTTCCCAAGGTCACCAGTTCTAATTAACATGCAGTTTTCATAGTTGGTTGATATAACTGTGAATCATTAAAGCCTAAAAATGTGTAATATCATCCTTGGTAACTCTTGCCTTTTCATATACTTCAAGAATATCTCTTTCACTTCCTCCTGCTGGAAAAAAAATAAGTATGAACATGATGGTAAGGAAAAGGGATACCTGTGGGTATTATTTTTTAACTCTTGTCACTTTTGCTACTGCCAACCTGTTGTATATGACTGATTTTTTTCCACTTGAAATTAATGTTCTGAACCAGCTTAATCTTTTAGCCAAGTTTATGACATACCAAGCACCGCCAAAGTTCATAAAGGAAGTCACAGCTTTTACCCGCAACAGGATACAGTCGAGTTGATTAAGGATGCTGCCTGTTCATATTCAATAAACCCGATAACTTAAAGAGATAAATCAATTGGAACAAGTTTATACTTAATCACATTTTTCCTGTATCAGCTGTGCCCATAAGGACTTAGGGAGCTTTGACCATCTATTTAACTGTCTTGTTCTTCTGGTCGTTTCTTGATCTTTTTTTCCTTCTAGTGTTTTCTAGAGGAAAACATGATTTTAAATGGGTTACAGTAAGTACTGTAAAGAATATACATTTCTTTCTGATTGGGAATAGTGCGTCATATGTGCTCAGGTAGAGGAAAGGCGCTTTCAATTTTCAGGCATAATGCTGGTCAAGAGTGCCTGCTGATTCATTCTGAGGAGGGTGAGTCAGATGAGCTAAATTAGGTTTCTTTTCTGAATCATCCTCTATAGGAGACTCTTACTCCACTGACTATAGACAAAGCCTAAAGAGATTAGCTATACTGGGCAAAAACTGCATTTCATCAATACACATTTCCAAACTGTCCTTTCTTGAAGTCCATTCTACTCTGAACCCCAAGAGCTAATGGATGAGAATAGGTTAGCTGGCACTTGTCATTTTTTGGTTGTTCTTGAAGAGGGAATAAAGGTGGAATTTATGTAATCTTGAAAGTATCCTTCTCCCATATTTTTAGTATAGTAATAAGTCTACTTTTTCAGTAGAAGCACTAACACTACTGTCTTGAAGTAGTGTGGTTAGAAAAAAACAAGTATAGAGATACCAGATTCAGAAAATATGTATATGTTTTGCAGCCCACAAAGGGTTCTTCAAAATTGCAATTGTATTTGTAACTTTTCATGTTTATTTTATAAAAAATTGTATAGCTCACTAGCTAGACTTTGTAAGTGGAGTTAAAAAAACAGAACCACACTCTAAATATGAGTGAAGAATGCTTAACAAAATAGGCACACTTTGACTCTGTTAATAATGGCATGATATTCATGGCAATTATCTTTGGCTATTTTTGTTGATTGTGTAGTCTGAATGCTGATAAATGGCTAAAGCTTAGAGAGTTGGAGGTGGACTACAGATGTCCATTGGTACACAGAACAAATATTTCATGAAACGTGTCTCTACAGATCCTCTACTGTCATACACCACTTTTTCTTCTACTCTGACTTTATCTAGAACAGGTTACAATTATCTATCTACATATTTATATCTTTATGTATATCTTTATATGTACCTTTTAAAATTAAACTTTCAAATGATTAGCAAAAGCATCATAATTAACATATTTTACCACTCCAAGCCAAGAATATGTCTTTACTTTTTTTGTAAAATACAAGATGTCTTACCTTTTCCAGATAGTGCTTTTCTAGTTTTCTTAGGCCAGTTTGGAATTTTAGAGTTGTTGGCAAAACCCTTGTTCTTTTTCCATAATGCATTTTTAAGCAGTACCTTTTTACTCTCATCTAAGGGACCCCACTGCATCCCTTTTTCCTGTTCTCAGAAACAGAAGCACAAGAACAAGGCAGATTTATTTGAAAGGGGCATGAAGAAACAACCTTCATTAGCCTTGACTCTATGGAGCATATTTTGAACTGTATGCGCTGGCTGTGCCACCCCTCAGCCTCCCTCTTCCTCCTTGACATTGCTGTTACATTCAGGTTTGACAACATCTGTGTATTACTAGGATGTTGATGTGTGGCACCATTTTTAAGACTTCTTTCAGTTTGCTCTGATCTCATAGCTCTTACCCTCCGAAGAGTTCAATTGCAAGTGAAAATACAGGGCAAACATTTGTCATGTGGTTGATATAGAACATATATTTGCAACCCGCCTTTCCAAGAGTACATTACATGTAATAAAGGCAGCAAACAAATAATGCCTTCCACTGCAAAACATGACAGAGGGCTTAGGAAGGTTGGTCAGTGTCTGCTCTATTTGAGATTAGTAGTTGGAGAAGTTTGGTTTGTGCCAGAGACAATAACTGTTAATTTTAATCTGGGTAATACATTCAAACTTCACAATGATGATGCATAACAGATGCAGCATAAAGAATTGCTGCATTAAGCATTATTGAAGTTGGAAAAGTCAAGCATTTAAATGTGAGCAACTAGCGGAATTCAGGGGGCCTTATGCATCACTAATTTGATCCTCCTTTGCCTGGACAGGTTTAGTAACTCCCATGCAATTTGTAAGGAAATGAGGCTTATTTGTTCATAGTCTTGTTGCCCTATTCATAACAGCAGGACTCATCTCAACTGTACTTCTATATTCTTATAAATTTCATGAAAATAATCTGTTTGGTGAAATGAGGGAAAGACTCAAGCTCAAACTGGATGAGATGCTTGAGATCAGATTCATCAAAAGCCAGTTTTTACCTATCTCACATCTGCTTTCTACAAGAGTTGCTATGTCATTGCATGGGATAGATCTTTCCTGGGGATGCACACAGGTTCTTGCTTTGGTCTCCTTCTTCCCTCATTCTTACCTGGCCTGTTTTAGCTTTCCTTCTGGGGTCAGAATCCTTGTGTGAGCTCAGTGTACCATGCAAACAAGATCCCCTGTCGCTGTGTGCCAGCTTTTGTTCTGCAAAGCTTTTTGGACCAATTTGCTTTTCCTGCTCTGATTCCTCCTGTTTGTTCTGGTTTGGGTCCTACTAGAAGAAATACTTCTAGCTTGGAGGGAAAAAGGCTCTCAGCTTTCTCCTGACTGCTGGCCTCACGCCAGCCCTTAGGCAGCTGAGAGCAGCTATTGCCATGTCTGGTTAAACGCCAGCAGCTCCTTACTTCAGGAGACCTGGCTGGTTGCTCTGTGATCTAAGGCACATACTATCTCAACACCACCAGGGTCTTGATAAACTTAAGGGAAAATAACTTCCTCAGAGGTATATAGCTGTTAAAATTGAAAATGCCTCCACTAAGCATGTATAAAACAACAATTTAGCATGAACAGAAGAACTGACCAGATCTGCATGCATTTTATAGGGTACAGCAAAAATCTTTAAAAAGTTATTTAAATAAAATCACATTTAAGAAAATTCTCCATGTCATCAGGTCATCTAGAGCTGGAAAAAGAACAGTTACCTGGATTTACTGAAAAATTACTCAGCCCCCATCGTAATATTAAAAAAAAAATGGTTTACCTGGCTCTGGAGCATCTCCCAAAATAGTTAGTCTGGGTAGACATATAGCAGGAGAAATTTAACTAGAAGTAGATTAGCAAAGTTAAGAGAAACAATGTTGTGGCATTGGAAGTGTTGGGCAATTTCTCTGTCAGGCAGAGCCAGTTACATTGCTTGTATAAATGACAGTACTTCATCTCCAGCAACTGAATATTATAGATGATGTTTTCAAATACTATTTTAAAGGTGTCTGCTAGTATATAGATGCATTAATTTTATATTATGTTCTATCTATCGAAGACAGATGTCATTATTTCTGTTTTACAGCAGTGTGAGTGGTAAAAGAGGTAGTAAGACTTCTGGAATGCAGTAATTTTAAAATGGTCAGAATGAATATTCCATATTTAATGTATTATATTTTATTTATAAATGTATGTTTTATATTTATTGAATGAAGCACGTGTAGGTAAAGTTTAATAACACTTGCCTCAAGTGTCTTAAAAATTAGGCAATCTACAAACAAAAAAAGGAAAAAATAATTTGGAATAATACAAGAAACAAAAATATTTACCAAACGTTTTTTATTCTGTTATAGTTCTTAGCTTTTAAAAATCTGTTTTGCTTACTTAAAGGAAAGAATTAGTGTTAACAAGCTTTGGAAATAGGTAATTCTTTTCATGACACCCAGGTTCACTGAGAGCTGATCTCAGTGCCTGCAAGATAACAAATGCAGAGAAAGACTTTTGGCTCTTATTAAAGAAAGCATTGTCATCAGTGTTTCTTACTGCAAAATATGTATTTCAATTTCATATGCAAGGAAATTTGGGAACTATGGTGAATTTTTCCCTCCCACTGTAAAGCCATAAAAATGATAGTGTCAAGAAATGTAGCCTATGTAAACAGAAAATTTAATTGCATTTAATTGTAACTGTTCAGTGGTGAAACATTTAAATCCAAAAGAGAGCTTATAATAGTTTCAGTTGCAGACTGACTTTAACTAACATTGAGTTATACTGTAAATGTACAGTGTGATAGTAGTAAACTATCAATGAAAATGAGTGGACCTTTGTAAGATGAAATGCATTGCACATAACCACAGTAGCAGACCTTTAATGGTGTGAAAATTCAGGAAAACTAAAACCCTACCTCTTTTTTAGGTTAATTCAAGCAGTTAGGATGTAAGCTTCCTTTGCATTCCTTTTTATTTACTTTCCAATAACAGAGATGAAAGAATTTTTAAAGGATGTATGCTGCTGAGTTTAACATTTATATACAGGGGCTGAAAGCAAGTCTTTTAATTCAGAAATGCATTCAAAGTACATATGCTTTCTTATCTATCTGCATTTAGACTCAGGTTTGAAATCCACTAAGTCAACTGAAAAAAATCTCATACTGAGTTTAATGGACAGGACTCAGGCCCTTATAGTGTGGTCATTACCAGAGTCTCTGATTCTGCAACTGACTCCATGTGGGAGTCAATTGAAGTCAATGATGCTTCAGGAGGGCAGCTGAATCTGTCCATGCAAAGTCAATTGCAGGACTTATGCCTTTATAACTAAACATTGTGTTTGCATCAAAAATACATTGATCTACTCTGCAAAGAACATAATAGCGGCCTCTCAAGGTCATATTTCTCTTCCCCTGCCATGTTTCATTGTAATTTTTCCTAATACATATGTATACATGCTCTGTTTTTTAAAGCATTTTTAATGTGATGTGAGTTACTACATTAATTTTTCTTGGGACTTTGAAGATGATATGCCAGTTTACTGAGCTTTTTAAAAATAATGGTGATGAAAAGGAGGTCTGTAAATATATTACTACTCTATAAGCCATAATGAATATAGTAAAAATCTGTGTCAAAAACTCTGTTACATATACTAATACTTTAAAAGGCAAATTGTCTGCGTTTTACTTAATAGGCTGAAATAATTGAAATGCAAGGGAACTTTGGTGTTTTTTCCTAGTTTTGCTCCTGTCTCAGTAAGAGGGAAGAAATCATTAAATCAAACTTTGTACCTTCATCTATACAGTGGAGAAATGTGTGATTATCCAAAACTTTAAAAGACACTCAGGAATACAGAGGTTTATTTATGTAACAGGACTGGACAATTCTATTTGATTAATTGCTTTATAGACTTAAGGCTTCAGATCTTAGCTGTCACACAGAGTTTTTCATTTTTTTCCCTTCTGATTTGTCTAACCCAGAGGTCATTAGACACTTCCTCGGGATGGCAAAAAGAATGTTCAAGCTCCTCAGCTACCTGAAAAAGTTTAGAAAAAAGGACTGAGGTTGGTTGCTTGGAAAAGCAGAGTATTGGGAAACAGGGATAATGCAAAATGCATCTCCCTGACTTAAGCTGGCTGTACTGATCTGAGATTATCTAAGTAAATAGTGAACATCATTAAAAACATTACAATGAGTTTGAGCTCTGTTCTGAAATCTGACAATGAGCTACAAAGGACTTTTGAGGAGGGGGAGAGGAGCTGATGAAGTTCAGTAGAAGCAGAGACAGTATAGGAAAAGAAGTCGTTGTTAATACCTTCCCTACTAATTCCTGACTGTCTTATTGGCCCTTTGGTAACAGTTGATAGTAGAGCATTCCTCCCCCCCCATTTTTCCATTTCCATGAAATGATGTGTCAGACTGAGCATATAAGTAGAAAGGAGGCTAGAAGAAAGTTGTTACGATAGGTATGTATAAGTCAGAAGGCTTCCAAAAGTGCACTTGTTTTCCCAAAGACCAGCTTAGGTAGTGTTGTTAATAAACACTGTTTACCATTTTAGCTAGTCGGGTGTGTTTGGTATAAAATGTACTTGTTAAGCAGTGTTTTAATTGTAAGTAAAATGTGTTTTAATTAATATGAGTAAAGATCAGTGCAGATCTTTAAGACATCAAATAGAAGGGTGTTGGTTCTTTTGCAACTTCCTAACATAGCCATTACTAATGACTTCTGATTACCAGACACAAACAGCAGGCACAGGCATACAGGCCATTTTTAATGGTCGCTTTTCAGGCAGGCAGAGATACCGCTTACGCTGCTGAGAAACACCCCATCAGGCTCTCCTGGCTGCATAATAGTGGCTTAGGGAGAAAACAGCCTTTGGGTGATTGGTGAAGTTCAAAACTTCATAATGGGATAACACAGAAGAAAAACTTTTCTCAAATCTTGCCACAGAATCCGTGAGGAAGCTGCAGAGGAGGAATGAGATGGCAACAGCTGACATTACTTGCAAAGAGAGAGTCCAGCATGACACTTTGTGGGTGTGAAAGAGCAGGACTCACTGGCTTTCTGAACATTGCTTTGCAGGCATTCAAAAAGCCTACATTTATCATTTGAATCTTGCCTATCCTAAAATATATGTTAAACAGTATTTTCATGTTAAAGTCAAAAGTCTGGATATTGACTCTTCCAGCTTGTGTGCAGCTTTATGTACCCATTTGTGTTTACATAACTATACAACTGTGACCAGATGAAGGTCTGCAGTATTTTTTTAAACAGCCTGTAGGTTTTTATTAAAAATCATAAGACTATGTCTTGAAGTGGTTGCCTGTAATTAGGGTAACTAAATTAACAACTTAGTAATTGTGGATCTCCTATATTACGATGCAAATTTTTATTAACTTTTAAGACTTTATAGCTAGAGATTAGAAAAATTTAGAAATCCTTTAGAAAAAAAGGAATAGAAGCGCCTTATTTATTTTCTGGTAATGTTGTCACAAACTCCTGCAAAATTTCAGGTTAATTTCCAGCTCATACAGAGCTTTTTCTGTTACTGGTCACTAACAGAATCTTTTCCTCTATCCTTCCACTGCAAGCTTTTGAAACTAGACTGTGCAATTCCTGTAACAGGAAACCTGCTACACCGTGGGTCCTCTGGGGTACTGTGTTGGAGGTGGCATTTCTGTAGACTTGTGTTTTGGTTCATCATACACTTTGTTGATGAGTCCCTAGATACTACCCATTTATCATTAGATATCTGTGAATTCAAAGTGAGGATAACAACTTCCCAAAATATTTTCCTGTATGTCCAAAATACAGTACATAATTTTAAGTTCATACAGGATCTTAAAGCAAAATAAAAATATTAATAAAAGGTCTAGGTGAAGTAAATAAAGATAACCACACCTCATATACTCAGGCGTGTCAAGTGATGGTTGGATGACATTTGTTGAAAGGGTAACCAGCCACTCTGGCAGGACGACAGGTGTTGGAATCTGTCTTTCCGAGGGACTTAAATATTGTAGGAAGCATTTTGTCTTGTTTGATATTGGCAGCTTTAATTAGTCCTGATGGGAACAGGATGACAATATTTACCCATTTTGACATTTGACTAGCGTAGTTCTGCATCTTTTTCAGACCCCTGTTTGCATGTATACATATAGTTTTTGTAACTTTCCCTCCTGGATTTGCTCTGTGGATGGACCTGTTGATGTTAAACATACAGTCTTTGGCCTTGTGGCCCAGCTTTTTCCTGCTGTTGGAGTCAGTCTGGAGTGTTGCTCTGCAGTCTTCCTTCTGGCCCCATTAATCCTGTGTGTGTGGTTGTTTTGTTGAATGTGCTGATCTATAAAATCAGGTTTGTTCTGATTTTAGGGCAGTTTCTCTTATATCCCATTACCTTTTCCTTCTTTTAGAAGCACCTACTAACTGCTTGCTTCCTTCTTTTGTGTCAGGCGCTGTCTTCAAGGTCTGAAGTTTTCTGTGCTGCATTCATGATGTCCCAAGGTCCTCATGCATACTCCGTCATTGTTTCCAGATGCAGTTCTTGTTTCCTCTGGCTGTTGTCCACCACAAACTCCAGAAGACAGTATTTTATGCACAAACATGTTCTGTCATGTACCTGCTGTAGCGTACACATGCACAAAGCTGCTGCAGCAAGGGATTTTTCAGTGGGAGAGGAAAACAAGATGGGACTCACTCTCCTGCCTCAGCAGTTACTGGGAGCAGTGGAGTGAGGCAGCCCCATGAGGAGGCCTGGGCAGGGAGCTGGGGATGACCCCCAACGCTGGCAGGGACCCTGCCTACAGGACCCAAGCCAAGAGGGAGGCAGGGACAGGGTCCTTCTACAATCCTGTGATCATCAAACAAATGATAGGTGACAAGTCTGGTCCAGGATCAGGCTGGAAGGCCAAGGAGCAAGTCAAGAACGGCAGGGAATACGTCTCAGGACAGGTGTGGGTGCTCTGATCTGATCCTCAAAGAAGTCCCTTGTGTCAAGGGCTGAGAGAGCCTGGCTGGGAGCCCTGGCAGTGCTGGTTAGAGCATGGGTGCCCATGGGTGTACTCAGGCTCCTTGACAGTAGTCGTGGATACTTTCTTTTCTGAGGACTGCTAAAGTTAAAAGAAAAGCTAAAAGAATATCTTTTAAGGTAATCTTTTAAGAAAAAAGGTAACCTTTCTGCTAAAATTTGTTGTGCTTCAGTTTCTATGGCTGGGGTTGCTTGGATGCTGACATCTCTGACCTGTTGTCCCTCATCCATTTAATTTTGCCTCAGTAGTGGACTGTCCATCACTAGGCTGTCATTCTCTTTCCTTCTGCTCAACTATCACTTATAATACAACCTTTAGACAAACTGTTGTAATTACAATAGCAGCTAGCAAAGAACTAAACAACATCCTTATTCAATTCTTTCAGCAGAGCAAGGATTAGTTCATTCTTTAAGACAAGTCCCTCACAAACTCTTGTCTCAGTATTTTATTTCTCAGATTGTTTCTGTGCCAAGAAAGAAACCTTCTTCTGAGGAATATTGGAGATACCCAGTTCCCTTATTGGGGTCTTTCATGAAAGGTTAGCATTAACAAATGCTGCAAGAAGGCATGTAATGATTGTCCATGCTGCTCATTCAGCTTCTGCTCCACTCACTAGTGTGACAATACTCTTTGTGCATTTGAGAAAATTTTGGTTTGCATGTTTCGGTGGATATCTGCAGTTTTCTTTGTGTGTAACTGACAGCTGCCTGTAGGCTTACAAGGCAAGGTGAGAACATGGTCACATCAGCATTTCAAAAGGGATAGAGAGGAAGTTTTATTAGTCCTAAGTCAGTGATGCACCCTGGACACCTGTGGTACAGCCTCTGATGTGACATAATTGCTTTTAGATATATCTTTATCCAGAAGTGTGTTTTCCCAAATTCACATAGTTGAAATTACAGGAAATTAGATGTCATATATCAAAATCCAATTGAACTGGCATGAATGGATTCTTCAAATGCTCTGGGTAACCTAGCACGGCCTACAACTAATAGTGAAGCCCAAGCCCTACATCTACATTCAGGCAGTCTACTGACAGTTGTCTACTAGGATACAGATCACTGGGATACTAAGGCACTGGGTGTGCTCAGATAGGAAAGACAGCTGAATACTTTTGGGTTCATTTCTAAACAGGCATTGATTTTGGCTTTGAGTATAACTTCAAGATGTTTTAGAAGACAGTACTGGCTTATCCAGTGAGATCCAAAGCATTATTCTCTTTATGCCTTCCTGGATAGGGCAAATAAGAAAGAAAAATGGTCTAGAGCACCAGGGACTGTTCCATGGAGGTTTCTGTGTCCTGCTTCCCTCACTGAAGAGCAATCAAAAAAAAAAACAAACAACACTTTCAGCATCATCTGATTTCAGCAGTGAACTGTTGGTCCATAAATACTGGTTCTTTTATCAGGTAGCACCTAACCTACAACATGAACTGATCAAGCTGGTGTGTCTTTTGATACTTTCATTCCAAAAGACTGGTTTACTCACTGGAAAATTCTGGACTTGTTTCTCAGTTTGCCATCATGTGACATACCTGTGCTAAAATGTAGATGCATTTGTCAGTACATCTATGCCACAGACACAGTCTCTCCCTTCTTTTCCAGCATGAAAATTTTGTTTTCTTTTTTTCTTGGTACCTCTTGTATTTCCTTATTGTTAATAATACCTATTTTACTTTTCATGACAGTTAAAAGGATATCTCAGCTTGCTAAGTGGTAGAGAACAAAACCTCTGCTTATTTACAGGCTCACGTAATCAGATTTGTTTTGTTGTATAAGCACATCCTTTTTTAAAGTACATTACTAGACTGCACTGTTTCCCCTTTCTTTATCATTGATTGAATTGGTTATTTAGTGACAAATATCATAATGATTCTACTGATGTTTATGGAGTTGCAAAGGAGTATTCAAATTTTTTACTGCCTTAGAAAAGGCTTTATTTTAGTTTTACTCTGCACACATTTCTTGGTAAACTGAACAAGAAAAAAAGAAAACAGTAGGAAATCATTAGTTAGTACTGATAGGTCAATGCAGTGAGATTATTCCTATAGACTCTAGACTTGCTGTGTGTTTAAAGATAAAAGGTAATATTATTTCATGTTTTTTTCATGGTCTTACTATCCAAACAGAACATATTTTTGTAAATAGGGCAATTTTTTGCTGAATGGGGCTGCAAATGCTCTCAGAAGTTGCAGCTATAGAAATGTTTAGGTACTGGCATAAGATTTTGTACAGGTTTTCAAAAAATTGGGAACCAACCCACCGTTCTGCAACTAAAATGAGTATGGTTATCTATATATTTTTATTTCATCTCAATTTTCATATCATTGAAGTATCTGCCAACAGGATACCTGTTTCCGGCAGGTGGAAAATTATTCTCTGTATAAAACCACATCATGGTTTTCCTCCTGTGGAATCCTTTGACAGTGAGAGGAAACTGTAATATTGTCATTAAAAAATGTTCCCACAATTCAGCAGTGGATTTACCCATTTCCATTCAATTTTCTAAAACTGTGGCCTTACTGAAAATTACATTTGAATTGCCAAAAGGTGCCAAACATCAAAAGACATGCAGTGGTGGTATTCAGGAGCAGGTATTCTTTTTTCTTTTTGGAACAGTCATCTTTGAGAATTTGTAGGTTTTATCAATGAAAATATGCATTTTCTTGTTTTCTTGCATGGGGTCTGACATAATACTTCTTAAAAAAAATTAAGCTTTACTGGAGACTACATTTGTCCTGTAAATTTGCCCGTGATAAACATTTTTTTGACCTATTATTTGGTTGCAGATTGGTCTATGAAAAACCACTGCAGCAAAAATCCACTATTGGAAACAGTGATGTTGTAGCATTTCTTCTAAACAGAAGCATGTTTAATGGTCAATAAAATGAACTCTTGGCAGTCATTCAATTTGATGATTAAAGAATTCCTGCCTTTACAATAACAATGTTATAATAGAAAATAGCATTAGGAAACTGACTGCACTGATTGGTTTGCAATGAGTCATAGCTATGCAATTATGGCTCTGTAATTGCCCAGGCATGACATCATAAAGCAAACTGTCACAATATAGGCTTAAAAATTATTTTAAAAAATTATGGTTGGTTAGCCTAAAAAAGGCCAGTATCCTGAGATTATGCTGTGCGTTGCATGTCTTTTGCATGGTTAGATATATCTATTGGCAGGTAAAGTTTCCATTGTTAAGCCTTTGTGGGTCATTTTGCTGAAATCAATTTTACTGAAGTGAAAAAATAAAATAAAATGAAATGAAGAAAAATCAATGGATGGGAGACCTGTGTGGTCTTCTCTGAGGGCAGAATGTTTTCTGTGGGTCTAGCTTTTATCTGCTTTCCATCAAAGACCATGAAAGTCTGAAGTTTGTGGCTGGCTTTAGCTGACTGGTTTTGCCATTGCTCTGTAATCTGAGAGCTCGGAGCACTGGCAGATTTAATGTTTGATGACATCTTCCAATGTACAGCTGAATTCCTAGACTGGGCTTCTAATTGACAAACTATGGTGCTCAAAATTCTTGCCCTCCTGTTGACTAAATCTGAAGGTGACAAATAGCAATAATTGCTTCACGCTTCACCAGCTTTCAAGTGTTTGACTGTTCCCTGAATGTGTCCTTTGACATTATAAAAAAAAGAAATGTGTTTTTTTCCTCCACAAACAACAAAAAGAAATATAAGAATAAAGGAACACACCATTATCTCTTAACTCCTCTGCCAGTCTTCAATGCAGAACTTCTGCTTGACCCACTGTAATCTCTTGCCTGCCTGTCTTCTTGTTTTAAGAAAATACAGCTTCACACTGATGATCAGATGTATTTCATATAGACATAGATATCAGCATTAGACCCTGGTTTCTTTTTGTTCTTCTAGCCTGTTCTGAGAAGCTTCATAGTTTTTCATGTATTCAATCCCTGAATTTTTTATAGGTATCCTAAGCTATTTTTAGTGGACACTAGTCAGTGACAAGTCAAAGGAATATGAATACCAGAGGCCACGTAAGAAATACCTAAGATTCACTTTAATTGCCCTCTCTCTCCTGTCATTGTTTGAGGTAAAATGGTAGCACTGCACTTTTTTCTAAATTCAAAGGCACCAAAATTCAAAGGGAAGCAATTTCTTAATCCATAGCATGATTTTGAGATTTTGAGGAGAAGAAATAGTTTTCAGTTTAGCCCAAGTATGGAAGTGAATCTGTTGAAGTTTTCCAGAAAAAATGTAAGAGAGACAGACCACAGCAAAATCTCAGTACTCTGCACTAAAATCTCAGCAATATGAGGGTAAGGTATACTGAGTTTAATATCATGCATGAGTGTCTTAACCACCAGGCTATGAATCCTGTGTCTCTCTTTAATCACTTAATCTACTAGTATAATTCAACATGAGCTGGGGCAGAGTTTGTGCTGTTCTCGTTCTCTAGTTTTGACTCTGCTTATGAAATTTTTTTTCCAACAAAGTGTTCAATTCCTAGCAAAATTCTGTAGAAGAAAAATGAAACTAGGAAAAATCTTGGCCATCCCTCATCAGCACCTTTTTCAGTGCTTATCTCCAGCATCCAAAATGACCCCTTCAGGTTTGATCAAACAGCACTGATTTTTTCACTCTTCCTAGATCCAAAAAAGTCTGAGGGAAAATGTTGCTCTGGACTTTTTGTGATGAAAGGGTAGGACAGTAAAAGAAGTCAGCTGGTTTTGTTCCATTTTCTTTGCTGTTTCTTTTTTCGTCTTTTGTTCCATTTTCTTTCCATTAACTGGCTTCATAAACAGGATGCAAAACAGGATCCAAGCTTTGTTACCTGCTTGGTACTGAGAAGAGGAAATATGAAATGCTGGGACCAATGACCACATGTCTTTTCATGCAGTGTCTTTGTCAGGAGCAGGTGAGAAGAGACAGTGATGGGAGGAAAGCATTATATCATACTAGTGAGGTAGATTTCACAGGGCTAGTGAGCCTTGGAGCCCCAAATCTCTCACTTTCAGTCCTAATTAACAGCCCAGGCTTCTGAATTATGGCATTTGTCCTTAGAAACTGTAATTCTGATACTAAAACCTTTACCTCAGGCTACATGAACCTGTCAAAAGGTTGCAGTCGAATTTCTGCTTATCTACAGGCAAAGAGGTGTACATATGTGCTTGCACTGTTGAGATTGCCATGTATTTCCTAGTTGGAAAAGCATATCACCACAGAGCATGCCCACCTTTGTCAGAAAATTTTTCCTTCCTCCTTTCAGTGGTTAGTGAGATGCCTGCTCTGAGGAATGAAAGTTCATCCCTGCTCTACCAGGATGATATTTTTATCACAGCCCTCCAAGTAACCTATCCCTTTTTTATGCTTTAGCCTTGGTTCATTAACTTTTCACCTGGGGAATGTAGTAAACAGAGAAAGATCAATTCTGACTCAATCCAGCTCTCTAAACTTTCTGGAGTTCTTGTTCAACACTGAAACCATGACCCTGGAGATTCCTCTTTCATAGAGAATATATATTAACTTTGTCAGTCAGTCTGATTAAATCTCTCTCTCTTTCATGTCTTCCAGGCTCTTTTTAGCCCCTTTTTATGCCAGGCCTTACTGAAATGAGATATAACAGAACCACACCAGTTTTAACCTTAGGAGATAACTGCAGATATTACTTGATTGATGACTACTCTATCTTCCATCTGAATTTGCATTTACTTCTGTCACCTCTCCTTTCCCTGAAACTGGTGCTATGCCCAAGTAAGAAAAGGGAGACAGTGATTAGATCCCACTAAAAATTCACATTGTGCTCCTCTGTAGCAATATAAACTAAAGCATCCCTTACTCTGAAGTATAAACTACCTGGGGCAGTGAGTTCTATGATTTCAAGGGAAGTCAGAATAAGACCACACATAGGACCTTCAAGACCAGAGGTAATTAAAGCTTCTTCCAGTTACAGAACATCAGAATGGAATTTGTAAAACCCTCAGAGCAGAGCAATAACCTTTTCTCACATTGCTTTATAACCTATTTCACATAAAAAAGACACAAGACAAAAAAATACAACACAACAATGATAGCAAAGCTTCCACAAAAAATATTTAAATCTGTTTAAACCTGTAGGCAAAAAAAAAAAAAAATAATTTGAAAAATTAATTCCATGTATAGAACAAAGTTATCTTCTAAATGGCAATAGCCTATCTTCTGACATAAGGAATGTCACCTTATGTTGTGACAGAACACATAGTCGTAGGCCATATTCCTCATGTTTGTAGATGACAGGCAAGGTTTGAATACACTAGTTTGGATGTCAGTATAGCATAGCCTGGGTTAATTAGCCCTTGCAAAGTCACACCACAATAGTACTTTATATCTCCTAGAACCTTATCTAGCTCTGAGATTTTTACACGGTGGTGTATTGCACCATTCAGATAAACCCCTAACATATAGGTGCTAGTTACTTATTACATAGCAAAGCTTCTGGGAGTTCTATACTGATCTAAGCATCATTGGGTTTTGACCTCATAGAAATGGCCAAACTTTGCAATCTGCTTCTGAATCCTCTGTATTATAAATTCAATTCATGTGTAAATAGAGACTCTGAACCACAGCTTATGTATTAGAAAATCCTTTGTGAATGTGAACACAGGCAAGCTGCAGAAAGCCTTTGGCTCTTTCTTATAAGAGGAGTTCTGTGCTCCAGAGACTGATTTTAATCTGAATGTAATACTGTGTTTTGGGTTTTCTTCTATAAACAGGTGCGTTTATGTAAGACACCTGACACCTGGGTCCTATCAGTTCCACCCTTCCTTCAACATTCATTTAAAATGTAAAAAATATGCCAAAATAGAAAACAAAGTTGGAAGGCCACACCCTCTAAGCTTATCTGATAGCAATTACCCACAGGTCTAGAAGCATGGTGGAATACCAGGTGAATATTGTTGTATTTTCTCTGAACTGATGGAAATAACATAGGGGATGCACAAGAGGAAAATCTGGTCAATGGGTTCTGCACCACTAGCAAACCTGCATTAGGGGACATGGTGATGGCTATTTTGCTAGAGATGGTACTTTTGCACCCCATAACTCATTCTATAAGTAGATGCACACAACTGCTATAGCAGAAGAGGCCAGTAGGTCTATCCCGTTGACCCTATCTCTACCAGAGGTCAGTGCTAAAAGATTTGAAGGAGGTAATAAAGCCTACATTATGTACCTGATTTTGCAATAATATACTATAGGGATAAATTTCTTCGTGATTCCAGCTAGTGATCAGTGTAAGTCCTGAAACTATGTCTGTGGATACACTTACCTTTTTTTTCTTATTATTGATGACACCTAATCTTTAGAAAGCAAACACATCCAGTAACATTAAAAACATCTCTGAAGCACTATACAGCTCATCTTGGAAAATTGTGTGGAGACTTTTTTTTTTAAATAATATTACAGATGGCACTAGTTTTGAATTTTCACAACTTAAAGGCTGTTTTAATAACCATGTAATGTCAAGTCAGTGCCTGAAAGAGCAGGTATAGCTTTTCATTTGCTTCTTCTGTATCTTAATCATGATCCTTAGCCAGACATATGAGCTATTGTGTATAATACTGTGAAGGAAGGAAGCCAAAACACTGTGAATTACAGTTGATAAACCTGTATTTACAATATAATACAAATTATTTATTCTCTTCTCACAGGATGGAAGTGTTAGTACTGTGAAATGCTGTGTAGTATTGATGTTTCCTAATGAAGGCTTTATTATGTATTAGCAATGTGGTATGTCGTGAGTCATCAGTAAATAAGTTATGTCACCACTGTATTCGTTAATCTTATGACCCAGCACTTCATTCCATTGTAACTTAGCTTTAATTCTTCCCTAAGTGACCAAAAAATGTGATAGCTCACAGAATGTTCTATTAAGCAAAAGATGAACCAAATAATACTGGAAATTTGGAGACACTTTAAGATTGGTACTGTCTCCCGGAAGTAATATCAGGTGTATATTTTATTAAAACATTTATTTACAGAATCCTTATTTTTCTTCCACTTTATCCTCACTCCCACTTTTCCTAAGGGAACTGGTGTGTGTTTATGCAGGACATTATGAAATGTCATACAGAATGCATTTCTCCAGTGCTTTCCCCCTTATTTTTCTTTTTTCTTTTTCTTTTTTGTTTTAAATTAGCTTCCCAAGGAAGGTCTTCATACTTGAAATAACTTGGAAAAAGGGGTTATAGATTAAATGTTTGGAAGAAGAGCCAATGAATCTGTCTGAATTCCCAAAACTGGAAAAGCAGTGACAGCTGCAATGCTTATATTGGTGAGTTAACACTCTCCACCGTTATTCTACTTACTGGAGTCTATCCATATTATTTACTTAGCATAAAATATGGTGCTAATAGGCAGTCTGGTGAGACTAGCATCAGAGAACAAGAGAACACTTAACAGGGAAGCGTGGGTGTAGAAGTAGTGCAAGTGGATGTGTGTTAGGATTTATCTTCTAGGCTTGTATAAGCATTTCAGACCTCAACATGAACTATAACCCTGGAAAAATGGAGGGAAAGTTTTCATTTTATCTTATAAAAGTGGTCAGTGAAAAAGTAGGACAGATAACAGTATCAGAAACACTGTAACAACTGATAAATCTGTTTTGATTACTTTTCTTTAGAGCAGGAAGGATTTTAATTTTTTTTTAATTAAACAATCTGATTTTAAGATGAGAAATAGAAGATGAAACAGTTTTTTATGTTATTGAACTAAGTAATCTACCACTAACCTATAATTTGGGAATGTGAAAAAATATTTTATTTTCAGAAATTTAACCAGAAGGATGTTTTAACCTCAGAAATAGGTTTAACCAGAGGAAAATAGTTCCACTTAATAAGAAGAGAGAAACTGTTCAGACTCAAGGACAAAATTCCACCCTAAGAACTGAATGAAAGTTACTAACAGTAGTATACATGAACTAGAAAATGGCATGATCTTCAGTGGCAGTTCTGTAGCTGCCTTACTTTTGCACATGAAGATTTTATGTCTGCATTGAAGAAAAAAGCATTCCATAAGCTGAACAGATAGACTCTGAATATACTTGTGCTTAAGAGGCTGACAGCTTTTCATTGGTCATATTTATAACTCTGCAATAGTTTCATTTATACAGTTGAAATATTTTATTTGGGCTGGATTGTGGAGAAAGATGTAATGCAATCCTAGCAATGCTAATAACCGGTTTAGACTGGGAAAGTATGTAACAAATACTGATGTTTTACAATAAAAATCTCAGACTAGTTATTGGGGGTGAGGTGAGTGCATGTAGACTGTCAAGAGATTTTAAAAGCAATAGATTGTCTTTAGAGTTTAGTACAACAATTAGGAGCAAAATATAAACCTTTAGCAACAATGCATGACAAAAAGGAGAACATGAACGGCAGGCCCCATGCAGTACTCTAACAAGTAAGGACTTTTGTCAGGGAGGCAGAGTGGCGTTAAATTAGCACTCCCACCCTTTTGTCCTGGAGGAGCTTGTGCAAAAAAAATCCCCATGTAACCCACACAAAATCCCATCTTCTGAAATCAGCCCACCTTAGAAAGGACAAGAAAATTTTTCAGTTGACATGAAAGTTTGTGCGAATTTGAAAGCAGGATTTGAACAACTAGCCACTGAAAGGTAAGCTGTAAAAGTGAAGTGTTAACAGAGTACAAGTACCTAACTTTAAGGAGTGGAAACCTTTATTTCTTGTGTAGTAGCTCTGACCAAAGCCACGGAAGAATTAGTCCAGGACCAAGGATGCAAAGATGTTAATTTGTGACAACTCCTAGCTGAGTGTTTGAGACTTGATCATGACGTGGAATACAGACAAACTGAAGCTGTCAAAAATGAATGTCCCTTATGTTAGATGTTTACTGGATAAAGCTATTCTCAAATAAACAGAGCTTTTAAAGATATGCCCACATCAAAGGATGTTGTGGGAGTCCGTTAAAGTCTGATGACAGCTAGTTGTCATGCCAGATTCAGATCTATCAAAAGCCTGTGAATAGGAATTGTTCAACAAAACTATTTTTTGTTAGAAAATGCCGGTTCATTGCAGTACCAGCTTTCCTTAGAAACATGGGCTTTAACCAAACCTGCCAGGCTTTCCTGGTTCTCATATGGTGAGATGAGGCTCTTGCTAGAGAGGACCCAGCCTCTACCTGTCTTGACATCATGTGGGGCTCCCAGCACCCTAAACTTAGGCAGAGCCATCCTTCACTGATCCCTGACAGATAGCTCAGGTGGAGGCCAAGGGAAAAAGCCTTATCTTAAAAGCAGATCCCAAATAAAGGGGTGGTCAGGTATTGCTGAGACTTGTTGTAGCTTTCTTCACAGCAGCTGTCCCCAAGGTGACCCATTGCACTCTCTTTGAGGTGGCCTGGGACCTACAGCCAAACCTCTAGGAGCAGGCTGGGGTGGAAGGTGCATGCAGGGCCCTGATCCATGTCCAGTTGAAATGCAGGAGACACAATTTTAAGTAGAATACAGGTTTGAACCTAGACTTTCTTAGAAAAGTCCCCCAGTCACTAGGCTTTTCATGATTGTGGGATTAGTCTACTTATTTATCAAAAACTTTATGAAATTCTACAACACTCTAGTAAAATAAGGAAGGTTTTTTGTAGGAGATATACCTCTGTAATGAAATAGTAAATATTGTCTTCTACTCGGCCTTAACTGAACCCTGAGACAGTTAACACACAAGATGTGTCAGGGTACTGGCCATCAGTTCAGGAGCTGCCATTTGAAGGAGTAAAGAACAAGGAGTATCTTCAGGCAACAGAGGAGCTACAACTAGGCTGTGATGCTTCAAAAGGAAACCCAGAAAGAGTAATGCTGCAAATCCAGCATCATATTGGGTATACAGTCTTAATATAAAAGGAAATTGTATAAGCTTAGCTAGAAAAGGTTTTTGATCTGGGAGTGGAACAACGTGACCGTGTAACTTGCTTCTTTGGGTATAAGATGTATATGAAGTTCAACAAGTACAAAGAACTTGTTGGAAGCTTGCTGGAAGAAGCCACTCTTGTGTTCACCTCCAAAACTACAAAATGTGCTGGCACTCTAGTGCTGTGATGTTAAAAAGAGAATAAATTTTCTGATAAGCCACTGCTGAAAGCAGATACACTTAGTAGAGTACACTTTTCAGGGTACAACACCAGTATTTTCTAAGAATTGGAAAAAGAGTCTATCAGCGCACCATAGTCCCTTTCTGTTTCTGAAAAAGATGTCCAATACAGTCTAGCAATACACGAAACAGAATTTGCTGGCTATCTTCCAAGAAGCAGTTGATGCTCTGGGCTGTCAGGTTGCAAGAAGCTAGTACTAAAAGTACTATTAGAAGACTGTGGACTCTATGCTTAAGTGTTAAGTGTGCAAAAAATATGGCAAACTTATAGCAGAGAGTGAGTCAGGTCAGTTTATTTTAATAACAGGATAGTCACAACCAATTGCTACTTTTATTTCAGGGAAGATAATTTGGCAAGGAATGTGATCAGGAAATTGAAGGCATGCTATCTTCAGATAATGAGCCACAGTACACTTCAGGAGAATTCAGACAACTGACTGCCAAATAACAGGTGAGCAGAGCCAGCACTGAGGAAACAAAGAAAGTGATGGAGAAGGTGAAACAAGTGGGGATGATGTTACCTGGCAATGTTTAACCATTGCAACCCTCCTTTCCGTGCTCCTTCTGAATATGGAAATTTAGAGCAAAGATCGAGAAGGTGAAACACTAAATTATACTTCTCATGCAGACTGTCTCATACATATTTACTTTTCTTCAACACAAAGAATAATGAACAGCAGAAGCAGCTGAGGAATTACTTGTAAATGGACTACTCAATACTGCAGAAGAGCTAGCTATCCATGTCCAGGACTTACAAGTGAGCAGGCCTCAGCACAGTTAAAAACAACTGCAAAAGCAATTTGAAAAGGTAAAACTCCATACCACGTGGACCATTGACCACAGCAGATCTCTATTGGCCATCAGAGCTCAGATCAATTCTGAAAAAAGTTTTGAACAGCTATATAGAAACTGGACATATGCCCACATCAACAAACAAACAGCCCCTAACTTAAAGGGCTTATACATGCTGCCTCAGGTATCATTGCCTTATCCAAGACAAAAGAGTCAGGAACTATGTGAAGAACAGGCCAGGCATCACGCAAGGCTGGAATGCCACAAAAGTCCCTTACCAATAGCAGAAACAACAAGTGGCATTCTGGTCATGTTTAAGGGTATGAGTCCCAGCAGACTTCAAATCACTATGTCAGAGTTTGGGTTTGGATATTGTTTTAACTGCTACAGTAGTGTTTAATTGACAGTGACTGTTTTACATCTAGTGAAATTTCATGTGAAATTCCAGTGAATTTCTCTTTCACATTCTTATTTGGAAGCAAAAAAACCCTGAAAACCTCAGTGCCTGGGTTACCAGACCTTGGTTCCTATGTCAGCTATGTACTGAAAACTCGAAATCCCCTTTAAAAATCTGGAACCTTTCCCCTGAAGTAACCGTGGTGCCACTGAAGTCAGAAAATGTTTGTATAAAAGACTTAACAGGAGCAAAAATTACCTAGAAGTGAAAAGTGAAAAAAACAACTGGAGGATGTTCAGGGTATCTCCACCTGCTGGCAGATGTGCCACAAAACTCGGGGTGATCTTTAATCACCTAGAGCTGTAGCTGGAGGCAAAAGAAAAAAACAAAACCAAACTGAGAACACAAGCTTGATCCTGATTATTGATGATCAAGGCAACTCAGTACAAAGCAGTATCAATAAAATGTCCCTAAATCTTGCTTCCAAGTTCAGGTCTGTCTCTCTCTGACTCCTGAAAAGGCACAGCAAAGCAGAGAGATTCAATCAAATGATTTTTTGGGCTACTTTTGTATATGCTGCCAGAGAGTTTTCATTGCCAAAAAGAGTAGACCCCCTACTTTGTTAAATCTTGGTGGTAAAACTTTTGCTGTTTTTTAATCATTTTTTTAAAATTAATGGTCTTAAATACAGCTAATACTCATTGTTCTTTTGAAAACACAAAGTCCTCTGGAGGAACAATGGGCGTACTGAATCCAGTATTATGGAAAAGCATATGATAGTATAGGCAGTTGTATTTCTTCTTTTTTTTTAGTATTGCTATTGTATTTCATAGTTTAGCAATTTTATGAACATTTTACAACATTTCTATTATTGTCTTTGTTTCCTGTTCAGTACTTTGACATTTGTAGATTATTTTTTGTCAGTGCAAAAGGAAAGTTGATGTGTTTGTTGCCCGAGTTGCCAACTATCTGTTCATTAAATTGTTTTCCACTTTAAAGATGTGTAAGTAGCAAAGTAACAGATGCATTCCTATGCTGTTGACTAATTGACCAATTGCAATAACAAAAATATTGTCAGAACTCCTTTTGCTTTGAAATGGGAAACATTTGTAATGTTATTGCCATTATCCAGTAATATGAAGGAAGAAAGTCTATGCTGTCTTATAGTAGAAGTGCTTAGTCTTTTGAATATTGTGGAAGCAGCGAGTTAGTAAAAGAGCTGTTTTGCATTTTAGGGCTGTATTAAGGCAATTTGAAGCTGTAAGTAGAATATTATGTAAGTATCCCTACTGGTTCCATGTCTGGAGAGCTGGCTTTCCTGGTTTTTTTTTTTTTTTTTTTTTTTCTACCTAAGGGAACCATCAGTTTGTCTCAGAAATACCCCAACAGCTGGCATGTGTTTGCATGGCTGGGTAGTGCATGCTGACTGTCCATCTTTGCAATGCAAAGGAAGGTCCTTTTTCAGTAGATGCCAGCAGAAGTCCAGAGGGTTGATGCCAGCAAAAGTCCAAAATCTTGAGGCATCCTTTAAGATTCATAATGTAATTCACATTCCTCAAAAACAGCTTCAGGCAAAAGTATGGTATGTTTCACTAGTAGAAAACATTCCACACACACACAAACATCTCCAAGAATATTTTTTTGGTAAAAAGAGAATTGTTCATTGAAAATCAAAATATTCATTTCAGAATCTTTATCCCTCCTCTCTTCACAAAAGAGTTATAAATCAAATCCCTCTCAACTCTACTTTCTTCCTGCATTGGACATCCCATGAATCACTCTGTTAATCCGTATTTGCTAAAATTATGGTTATCGAAATAGAAAAAACTAATCTGTTTTTCTCAGTTGCTGAATGCACTATGCTCATTTTATGGTTCCAATTGTGGTTTTTTTGCTTATTTTTTTTTTATTCTAGGCCTTTCCACTGTTTATGAATGATAAACAAATGCTTTCCTAAAATGAGAACTTGAACTCTTAACATACACAATTTAACCAAATGGAGTTTAAGATGTGGGTCTTTGTGCAAATAAAGAATGGGATTTCCATTTTTCTAATGGTTCAATCTTCTTTGGTTTTAAACTGTAGGAAAAAAACCCCTTCCAATTCTGAAGTGAAAATTGGTTTCATGACCCATTCAGACTGACTGAGCAAATTTAGGCTTTGTGACATTATGGGTTGGTTCATGACTGATTTGAAAAGTAAGGAGCTATCAGTTGTCTGTCTTGTATGAGATCAAACTCACTTGTTTTTAGCTCATGCTGGCCACTGCTCAAAGTGGAATTCATGTTTATATTGAAGTGAACACAAGGAAAAAAAGTCTTGTACAACACACTTTCTACTGACCTTGGCTCTTTTCCCTTGAAAAAAAAGAAAATGTGCCTGAACTAAGGTTGCCAGCCTTTCCATACCCTTAACCCTGGCAGGGAAATGCTCTCAGTAGTGGATGCATCACCCTCTTCCAGTGAAGGTGAAATTAATCCCATTCAAAAATGTTGTCTAGCAGCAGTAAGCTGTGGCTGCTGCTGTTGCTGCTTTATTGACTGTTAAGACACCTTTGAGTATGGTTGAAAGAGTGGGGAAAAAATAGAAACATTATTGTGTAATCAATTTAGTGTGTTGCAAGGTGATAATAGAATTGTAACTTACAGCAGCATTTTGTTCTCACAAATCATAAATGTTTCTTAAAGGAACAAACAGCCCACAGACACTTTCATGATTTGAAATACTACCTTTAACTTCCTTGGTGTTTCATTTTAAGCATGTTTACTGCACTCTTACCTCTGAGTGACTGCCAGATCTAACTACGTTGATTGCTTGTCCTCAGTATATACACCTACCTGGGGCTAACATCCTTCCTGACACGCCCTGTCAACTTTTGGGTTAGATCGACTTGGGATATGGATCTCCTGTTGTCTTATCTCTACCTATCAGATAATTAATTAACCTCTCTGGTAAGCTTTGCATTCTTCTCAGTCTTTGATGGATCTCATAGTGTATCAGAATTGCAATTCATTAATATTGCAGTCCCTTTGGTTAATACTGTGTCCTCAGGGCTCCAAGGTTTTTCTTGCATAGCATATGCAGGAAAAGAAATACGATCCTGCTTTTCAAATCAGCAAGTAGTGAATCAATGTTTTTGTCCTTTCTTGCATGCTTACTCTCTAATTTCCTTTTCTCTTTAATGCAGCTATTGATGCCTGTAACATTGTTATGCTTGCCTATTTTTCTCCTACTGTTCTGTTTAGTTTGACTCTCCTGTAGAAAATGTTCTCAGAACATTGGTTATTTTTATATAATTTTGTTAACTTTTTGTCAGAATTTTGTGTCCTCTGTACAGGATTTGAAAGCCTGAACTGCTGTGGTCTTTTGGATTGATGCTTATTGCAGGCTGGAATATAGGTATGTGTACTGAGAAGACAATTCACACAAAATTTCCAGCAGAGATTAATGACCCTTAAAGCACTGGCTTTACCATTGTAGTTCAATGGTTTGAAGTCAGTTTGGGGATGATTCTTAGCCTTGCAAGCCTGTTCTGCCAGGTCCTTTCTCACCCGAATTTCTGTTTATATAGTGGTAAGAAAAGACATAAATACCAGATGCTGTTCTCTGAAAGGCAAGAGCACAGTGTCTACCAATTTGGAAAAGTAAGTCACTGAAAGCTACTCACTTGAAAGACACCTAAATTTCTATTGATGTAAAAAAGACAGTGCTTTTTCACTTTTTCCATATAGTTGAACATAACTTGTGTTCACTTTTTTAGCTTTTAACATGAAACTTGTCATGACAAAAGCTCATGTATTGGAATTTTCTGGCTCAATTGAAGCTAGAAATACCATTGAGTGGTACCACTAACTTTCTACCTGGGCAGAACCTGGTAAGTGAATGAATCCCAGTGGTTCTCAGCGGGGCTGGCACTTCCACTGAAGCAAAGTCAGTTGGTCCATGCCCACATCTGAGCACAGTTTTAAATCCAGGTCATATCCTGAATTCTCTGGTCATAACTGTAGGTCTTTCAAGAAAAGTAGGAAACCTTTTCTTGTGCTATAGTGATGGTAGGAGAAGCTTTGCTAAAAGCTTGAAAAACTTTTCTCTTCTTCTTAATGTGCGTGTGCTTTAGCAGATGTCAAACCATTGATTCACACTGTTTAATTTAACAGCTGGGCAGAGTTTCCAAACCATCTACTGGTATGCACTGATATCAGTAGATGGCCAGGAATTTCAATAACCATGAATATCTACAATTGCAGCCCACTTAATATTCTCTGTATTCTTATGAGGAATGTAATGTTCCCAATTAAGTTTAGCATTTGTACACACTGTGTGATATGGCCTACTACTCACACCCAGAATTCTTTAGAAGTAATAAACCTGGTTTGTACATTAAAATGTGATATGACTCCCAGCTGTATGCTGCCTATTTTTTTGGCACTTGGCACCACACATTATTTTCCACTGGTTCAGATGACAGACAGAGCCCATCTGAGGCAAAATGAAACAATTTCCAACTGGTGGGCTTGATAGTGCAGGTGACATTAAATAATTAACAAGTTCTCTTTCAGAACCATGCCTCGTGCTTTAATTAATATCGCTTCTTAAAATAAGAAGTTGTTTACCATTTCTGCTTCTGCAAGCTGATTGCTGCCTGCAAAAAACATCTGAGACATGACTATGCCCAGGGGATTGCTTTCACTTCATTGTTTATAATAACTACAAACAAAGAGCTGCAAAAGCTCATCTCGCCATGAGGCCTCCTGACAATCTGCCAGTTTAGTCACCAATAATAATGAGACTGGCACAAGCAATAAGCTCAGCACTAATCTAATGAGGGCCTGTTTCAATCGCCCATTGATATTACAGCAGCTGCTAAGCACCCGGTGTTTAGGACATACAAACAAGAGGTATGCCTCCAACCAGCTGAAGGGTAATTACCCCCTCAGTATGGCTTTACTCCTATCCAGAAGCTGCATCACCTTTTCTTTCTGTTAATGTCCATCTCCCCTCTCAGAAAGCTGATCCAGGCCAGCCCTGCTCAGGCGAAGGGTGTAAATTGGGTGGGCTCCCTGGGCCATGGAGAAGGCTGGAGAAGGGGCTGAGCTGGAGCTGGAGCAAGTGCCCATGTGAAGCCAAAGGCGTGTGTGATTTACTGAGCTGCCTGTGCCTAGTCCGGGTGATGTCACTTCCGTCGCTTAGTTCCTGCGGTGAATGCAATTATGAACAGATGGGCAAATGACATGATTCCACTGCTAATGAACTTCCCTACTGGGGAAGAGGACAGTGCATTACCCTTTTGTACTTCAGACTCTTAATTATCATTCCTAGAGTTTGGTGTGGTGTTTTGTGCTTGGGTTTGGTTTTTTTTTCTTCTTCTCCCCAAGCATAATTATTATACATCTTTGAATTTTCAGTTCTTTTGGAGATGGTTAACTAGTTCCTGCCTAGTCAGGAAAGGAAACAACAGAACAAAAGAGTTTTCTTTCTAAAGGGAAACAATAATATTTAAATGCACTTCTTAAGAGAACAAGAAATCTGTGCTAGCTTGGGTTCTTAAATGCAATTTTCTTCTTTTCTCAGTTTCTACTGCCTTTCCCATGAGTTTTCTTAAAGCAGCCTTTGCAGATGAAGAACTCATAGTAGTGTGGTTCATACATCAGTTTAGTGATGTCTCGAGGAACAAGTAAGAAGCAACAGATTTGGAAAGGATTAAATAGCATTTATACTAAACCAAAGCACAAGAAAAATGAAACTCAGGAAAAGCTTATGCTCAGGTTCTAAATATTATGTTTCACAGAACTAAACTGATAAAAATACATTCTGTAGCCACTTGAAATATATATCTTAGCATCAACATACCATGAAAGGAATGATGCTAAACATCTAATTATAGAAGTCTTTTTCTCCATTTTCAGAAATAGTGTTGAGGGGGAAGATGGAACATTTTACACTTCTGAGAAAAAAATGTCAATAGTTCAATCATCTTAGTTTGCATTTCTTCTTCATTTTGAAAAGTCATGGTCATCTTTTGGGTAAGCAATTTGGATGAAATCTATCTACAGTCCAGTGTGTGACAATATATAATCTGCAAATTTGAAGAGTGTATTAACTTTGGAGATTCAGACACTGGACTGTTGTTTCTCTGAATTGTTACTTGTCAGAATTGTAAAGTCTCTAATTGGATTTCTAAATTTCACTCTATTGGCATGGCAGCCCTAATATGTAAATCTCTTCTTTATGTCATCTTTTAATCTTATACTGCTATTATGCAGCTAGTGACTTGGCCTGACTTTAATCACTTATATGAGGCATGTAAGTAAGAAGGCTGATCTCTCCAGATTATTCCCTCTTAGTCACAGCAAAAGAGACAGTCGTCTTCCACAGAGTATTTCAGAGCACTTAAGTTAGACATCTTGAAGGTAAACACTATGAGTGACCTCATAAGGAAGATATGAAAAGGTCTGTTACGTCATAATGGAGACTGTAAATGACTCTTTAACACTGAGAAGCAATTGCAAGAGTTAATATCCTAATATATTTTACAATTGCAATGAATTTTAAAAGTCTTTAAAAAAAAGGGGCAGGAGGGAGAAATAACCCTTGAGCTGTAGCTGCTAACGTTATACTCAGTCTTGTGAAACCACTGAGTTTTGGTGCTGTAACTTTCCAGGAGCACAAAGAAGATTACATATTCAAAGTACCACAAACTGTTAATGGTTTCCACTGAAACAGATGGCAACATTATGATCATTTTTGCAATTAATGCTGACTGCAGATTGTTCTTGAGGCTGCAGTCATAGTTCTCCATCTCCTGAGTTACCACAGTATTATTCAGTAACAGAATTTATTTTATAAATTTCTGATAACCCCTTCTTCCCCAGGCTATTGAAAATGCCTAATATATTTGGAGATTATATGAACTGCCTTCTGATACTTGCATGCCAAGGCTCTTTCAAATTAAGACATGACTTTCTCCTGCAACCCTCCAATTTACAGTAAGATGTGATCTCCTTTTTCTCCTGAATGATAAAATTGATAATTAGAAAGCCATGCATATCTTATAGATATTCTTTCTGGAACAAACTATATGGCTGCATAAGTCTGGAACAATCTCACTTTTGATTTACTGAATAAGTTAATATTTTCTGTCCATTTATTTGGGTTTGTCACCACTCTTTTCATTCCCAGCTAATCTGAGTACGTATTTTCTTTTTTTTTTTTTTTTTTTTTTTATAATAGAGTGTGATGCTCACACATACACCACAGATTGAAACTGAGGCTGTCCTTTTTTCAACCTTCTTTCACACGTCCAGCAAACTCTGTATGGATGAGACCTGCAGCAAAGAAGCCTGCAGTGCCTTTGAAAATAAATATAACCATCCTGAAAGTGGCATAAACCTTTTCACTCTTGGAAGTAGTATGGTGTAAGATGAAAGGGGGGTGGATTGTTTTACAATGAATCTAGGTGGAAACAGAATCAGTGCCACTGTCCTCCAAACATCAGTGAACTGCCTTGTGTTGTTAACAGGAGATGTGCAGGAAGCAGGTAGGACTATTCTGCAGGCTGGTAGCACAACTTAAATTCTGCCATTAGAATTAACAAGCTGAAGATAAAGCAGCTCAAAGGGAAGTTTTCCAGAATAGCTAATGATCAGCCATTGCTGAGAACAAAATCAAGGAGGGAAAGGATTGTGGAGCACCTGTGTATTGGCCCAGCTGGGGTTACAGCCTGTTAATGGTGTTAGTCAGCTACAATATCTCATCCCCATCCCCACATCCCCTGCCACAGCACACACATGCAAATGCCCACAGCAGGCAGTGGGGAAGCTGCAGTCCTCTCCCAGAAGGAGTCAGGGCTCAGGTGCCAAGGAGCTGCTGAGATCAGCAGGAGCTAGAGTCAAAATCCCTCCAAGGGGCAGCATCTCACTGCAGAAACTGGCAGCTGGTTGTACTCCCTGAGCATCCAGCCTGTGGGCCATCCCATGCCAGCAGAGTCCTGTGGCTGATCTACACTGAGCGCAGAATTCAGAGAAGCGTCACATTGATCAAGGACCCTCTGCCCCAGAAAAAGAAGTATTTTGTCACTTGAGTCACGGTGTTTCCCAGCTCAGTACTTAGTGGGAATTTAGGCCTCCAGAGAAAGAAAATAGTACTGATGCGCTGCACCTTGCCACTGTGAGAAGCAATTGCTCCTCCAATGATCTGCTGTGTTTTGGAAGGCGTGCTTTCCAAATGCAACATGGAAAATAGCACGGTGGAAAACCCAGCAGAATTCTGAGATGCCTCATTAAAAAGTGAAGTTTTGTGAAATCCAGTTCATTAGAAAACGTGAGGTTAGGGGCTGATTTCTACTTTCAGATCTTGTGAAGGTGAACAGTCTAAAGTGACAGGTTAGTAAAGTTCAGATATTTGTTTTTCCAAGGACGTACAGATGTAATTTGAACTAGAAATCCTTCATAGACTTCATAGAGTCATAGCACAAAAATAAGCTGATAATTACACCATTTTATTTTTTCTTGATACAAAACTTGTAGTGGGAAAGTACTCACACACCCACACCCACACCCACATTCTACCGACATATTACTGTAAATTGTTGAATTACTTTGATGTGTAGATGAAGGGTTTTTTCCTTGGGAAATGTTTTAGTGAAATAGATAATTTATAACAATGTTACAAAATGATTTTACCATTCAGAAGCCATAGTAAAAGGTAATCATGCTGGATGTTTGTAAACAATAGGCATTTCAATAACATGAAAGTAATTTTAAGAGGATTTTATTATTACTGCAAGAGAACAAGTGAGATTTAATCTACAGTAGTGAATAGCAAATGCTGTAAATTTCAGAGTGAAAAAAGGTCACAGATAAACTTTTCTAATTGAGCATCACTGAAGTAATAAAAGATGTAACACATTGAAGGCTACCATATACCTTGAAGATATCCATCTGAAAGATTTTTGTTGATGTTGCAGTTAACAGTTTCTGGTTTTCAGGAAACATACTCACCTGGGGCTAAAACTGATACCTTCAGTTTCATTTTTGCTATGAAAAAATTATGTTAGCTACCATAAAGCCAGTAAAAACACTCCACAGCCAGAAATCTCATATGGGCCATGAAGGCCGATTGTGACAACCACAGTAAATGCCAGTAGAGTTTTATCTTGGTATCTAACTTCAGAAACCTAGGTGTAAATCAAAGTTTAGATCACAAAGTTGCCATTTAAGTGAGACAAATAGAGTATTTGGAAAGATAGATCAAAATATACAGAGGAAATTTGTTTAGCTTAATGCATTCATAAATACTTAAACTGTAACATGGATTATGGTAAGAAGTTTGGGGGATGAACAAGAAATCTCATTAACATCTACCTTTTTCTTTATTAAGAGGGACTGGCTTAAGAACCTTTTGTTTAGTCCGAGTATGATCTGATCACTGATACTGTACATAGGAACCATATGTACTGTATACAGCATACTTAGAATCATATGTATTTATACAATATATACACTAATAGGGCTTTCCATTTCAGTAAAAACAACAAAAGAAATCTTGAGCTGATGTATGAGAAGTGCAAACACAAATGAATGTGAGGAAAAGGGTCCCTAGAGGAACATTATTTAATCACTTTGCATTAAGTTCATTCATCTGTGCAATGGGTAGATTCATATCCACCACATCATATTGTGATGCTCTTTTGGTTGATATTTGTAAAAAGCTGTGACATTCTTTAATTAAAGAGGTATGCAAGTACCTGGTGGTGTTTTTTATCTGTCAATAATTGACGTTCAGTTTTCCCCTTCCTCTTTGAACTGGTGTCTTACTCATAACAGAAAAAATAGAGCCAGATGCCAGGAAGTCAGCTAGCTTACCTCTCCAGGTGATGAAACAATTTGGTTTTTTCATGCCCAGAACAAATATTTGCCCAGTTTATTGTTGTAGATGCTACAATCTCTCTGGCAAATCTACCACAGTGATGATTTAGCCTTGCCGGGAGGATCTTATTCTCAATATCTGAATATTCATTGCTGCAAAAAAGAGGTTTCTCTTCTTCCTTCCTCTTTCTCATCCTTTTTCTAGGCTATCCAGCCCTTGTTTCTTTCATTTTCCCTTGTGGACCATCTTCTCAGGGCCTCTAATCATTCTGATTGCCCTCCATTGGATTCTACCCTGTTGCTCAGCCTCTTTCTTGCAGTCTTCATAACTGGAGGTGAAATTCTAGTTGAGCCTTTATTATAGAAGCTAAAGCAGTAAGGTTGCTTCATGTACAGCCTTGCTGCCCATCTTCTTGTATGTATATCCTTCGTGTGATTGTTTGGGATGACATTATTGACTCATATTCAGCTTGTAATTGACCCTAAGTCCCAGAGCCTTTTACAGGTTCTGTCCAGCCAGTTGTTACGCAGTATTTGCAGCTGATTATTCCTGTCTAAGTGTAGTATCTTGCATTTGAACCTCAGTATTTCTTAATAAGAAAACACTGCAAGGCAGAAAACTTCAGATCTGAGAAAAGGTCAGATCCCTTTTCTTGTATAAAAATAGTTTTTTCTGTCAGTTAGCACATACTGCTTACTTTCATTACTTTTGCCAATGGAATCATTATTTCATACATTTATTAACTCCAAAAAGAGTTGGCTAAATAAAAATATGGAGTAGTAAGGTCATGATTCAAATATGGATTAGCTTGAGACTACTCAAAGAAGAAAGCTTGGCCAAAAAGGAGCAGTACTGACAGAGGCATTTCTGTGCTCTTGTATCTGTATCCTAATTTAATGTGTTCCTAAGTGAGAAAATTACTCTTTATGAACTGTTTTCCACTCTTTTGACTTTTCAAATCAGCTGGACTCAGTTTTGCACACATCCAGCTTGAAGTGCTACTTATCTTTCCTTGAGCCAGAAGTAACTAACTACAGTGCTGTAAAATTATAGAAATGAGCTAATGGTAAAGAAGTTTTTAAAACAACAGCTTTTATGCAATATATTGTACAGTCCAATTTTATTTATTGTTAGTGGATAGTAGGAGACTAGTAGTGCTAGAAAAAATGCAATATAGAGTGTTAAAATAACATTTTTAACCATTTTACCTCATCTTTGGTTAGCCAACAAAAAACACAGACACATAACACTGGTTAGCTATCTTTACACAGAAAATACATCCACTAAGCCTACCATGTAAGACACTGATGTAACCAGAGCAGTCAATCAAAGATGAAATGGAGCTGTACAATGAAGGAATTAATTCAGACACTAATAGACAAGAGGAAAAAAAGCTTACATCCTGAAGTAGGAGATTACTAGCCATAGCAACGTAAACAAACACTTCTTGATGCATTTATTTTCCAGTTGTATCAGATTATTTACCAAACACTGAAGCAGATGAGGATGTAGATTACCTTGTATTTGGCTTATTTTTAGAACCACTTTTTTTGTTGCTGCTGTTGTTGATTTGTCTTCTAAATGGCACTCTGCTAAAAGAAATAGTCCACAGTCCAGTCATCATAGATATACGCCATTAGCAGAGTCCTCACTGCTGGTCTTTTGCTATGTTATAAATATAATACATTTGAATGAACTGGAGTGAGGAAAAGAAATCTAATATAATGCTTTTGTTCTCAATAGTACTGTCGATATGCTGAAAGAACTTGTCTTCTGTCTGCTTTCTTTATTTTTTTAAAGTGACCATTTCCAGCAGGGACTCTGTTCTTAAGTTTCACAGGGTGCTGGAAAGATGAAGCAGCAATCAAGTTTTTGTGTGCTTTTTAGATGCATTAATATGTTTTATTAGTTTTAAAAAATGAGATTTAATTTTCTGAAGACTGTTCCCCAGTAAATGGAAAGAATCCATGTTGATTAAGAAGCAACTAAAGGAACTTTAGCTTTCAAGGAGAGATGATACTTTTTAGAGAAGCCAAGAAACATGACTGTGTTGTCTTTGGCTGTTCTAGAGGAATGGGCTTATCACTAGACTCATAAGAATTCTTCAGATGTGATATCTGCTGGAACGTGGTGGAAATGTCTCAGAAAATGCACTCAAAACAGTAAGCACTCAAGCTCATGACAAAAACTTCTCACCTTTTCTTTGTAAGCCACATACATTGGACTATTTATGAAAAACAAGCTGGGCCTTGAATATATACATAAGGTCTAAGCCTAGATTTTTTTTTTTTTCTGACCATAGCCTTGTTTCTGTAATCCTATCCTTCTAAAGCAAACAGAAACATAATTATCAGCTGCAGCTGGTATACGGCCAAATGAATTTAGGACTCTGATTTTAAATAAAAAAATACTCCAGAGAACTTTATGCAAAATTGGTAATATTCATCTGTAATTTTTGTAATATTACATCTCTTGTGTTTTTTTTTTTTAATATTAAAGAAACTGTAACTGTCTTGGGATATGTTATAGTAAGTAATTTTTGTTCTGTGATCTCAGTTAAGCAAAACATTAAGTACATGCATGGTTTAATCTCCAGGGTAGTTCCATTCTACTGATTCGCTCACTCAGGGCCTTTATTACTTTATTGCCCTAAAAACTCTACTTGCCATCTCAGGAACTAGATATTCCATTAAATGTGGCAGGACTTCATAACCATCACAATATGTAGTCTTTCCTCTTTTCCAACTAATCTAGTATCACTAAATTTTTATTTCTCTGTAGGCACAATGAAATTACTCATGGATTTTGAAGTTGGGACGCTGCTATATTAGAAATACAATGCTTTGACTTATCCAATATGACTGGAGAAAAAAGATATATTTGTCCCAGTTTTGAATTCTGCAACAAACTCTCTTCTGTTCTATATGTTTTAATGTAGCCTACTTAAAAAGAATGACAATGTATGGTTTATAGTGTAAACATATCACATAGCATCTACAGAATTGATATCCTTGGAAATTTAAGTCTCATATGAGTTCAACATGTTTGCTTTTCTTCATGGCCAAGTTTGTTATTTTTTAAATTTAAGTTTAGGCTGCCTATATATATATTTATACATTAAATACATATACGCGCTTTATACACATTAGATATACACACACTTACACACTACATACAGAGATTTAGTGTATATGTTTATATATCTATATCAACACATATATATGTTTAGGTCTTCTTTTCATTCAATTACATCTTCTTAATCTTTGTTGATACTTGTTGATAACATGTTCATTGTCAGTAGTCAGTATATCACTGTTGACTAGAACAAATCATCAAGCATTTTGTTACTTTTTAGCATTGAGAAATATGTTATATCAAGTAAAACTTGAGACAGATGTGGAGCTAACATTCTTATTGTCTCTTCACCATTAATCACCAGTGCACTTCTTGCAGCTCTCTGAAAGGATTATGTGAAAAACAAAAAGTTCCTTCCAAGATCTGCAGGAAGTTTGTGAAGTTACATTGGGTGAGGTATATAAATGTGGACAGTTTTCCTCTTTCTGCGATAAGTATACTTTTCCTTCTTGCAGTCCCCAGTTCTGGTTTCCTTCCCAGCCAGGGTGGGAGCCGTCCCTTTCCTCAGGTCACTGACATGATGCCATAGGGCAGCGGTGCAGCTCTTTCATGTAGAAGGCTGAGGAAAAATCCTCAGCTGAGGTTGCCATGGCAAGAGGCAGTCCCTGCCCTGTACTGTTTACACTGCATTGTGAATGCCATGCGTGAGCTCCACTTTTTATCTTCATTTGTATAATCGGTGATTAATTTACTGTGACTTAATTCTCAACAATGTATTTAGACTTTGCACACTTCATTTAAGGGCTACACATTTATTATCTTCAAATTCATGTAAAGATATCTGCAGGGAAAGGGAAAATTTAAAGTCATCTTTCTCAGTAGTGGCAGGGGCATAGAAGCACTATAAAATAGATACAGTAAAATTTCACTGCATGACTGGGAGTCAAAGGCAGCTGTAGCTACAGCAAGTCCTGTCAGACTGCCGTTTCATGCCAATGGATGTGGGACCCTTCCCATGGACTGATGGAGAGGGCCTGGTTGTACCTCAAGGTGACACAAAATCCAGAAGGGAAGAGGAGAAGGAGACTGACTGCATCACTAAACAGAAGGGCCTGTCTTTCAGCTGGTGAAGCAGCACTGACAGCTCTACAGGGATCTGTTTGCTACTTTTGTACATGAAGGTGAGGTACCAGGAGGGTTGTTGATGACAGGAATGGGGTAAAGAGAGATTTTTCTTGTAGGTAAGACTAGTTGCAGACGCTACCCCTGATATCTAGGGAGAGTTAGAGTTAGCAGAGCTCAGTGCAGCCAATGTCACTACAGACAACAAAAACGAAAAAAGAAAACAGATTTTGGGTTTCATACTGAATGATTTGAAAAGCGGGGAAATACAAGAATTAAGCAGTTTGTTTAAAAATCAGTAAACTGAAAAAAACCCCAAACCCAACAACTTTGGTAGCTCATCTTTTGGATCAGCACACTGTTTCACTTCTACAGGTGCTGGCCCATGCCCTAGTCTTAACAACTCATGGAGCAAAGGGATCCTAGCCCTGCTGGAGGTGACTTGGGCTCTTCTGGCAATAGTAGTGCTTCTAACATGATTTTCATTCTGAGGGGGGAATTTACTTATAGCTTGCTTCCATTCCCCCCTTGGCTAGATGACACCACCAAGTACTGCACATTAGAAAAGCTTTTCTAGCTCTTTCACAGTGTTTTGCTAACTGTATGTTTTGTGTAAGGATCTTTATCAAATGATAGTGCTTTACAGTCTTACTGAATTAAAAGGGACTTACGGTGTTTCACACATGAAACAGTGCTGAAAGTTACCAGTACAATGAAAATTTCTGAAGGCAATATTTCACAGTATATGTTATAGTTGTTCACATCTCTCTATACTTAAAAAGGGAGTAGCTTTCTGTTGTACTGCCCTGTATAAAATGAGGAAATACGTAATTGGATTTGCCACAGTGACTATAGGATGAAGGTGATGAAATTATTCAGACCAGAAACCATATGCAGTCTTCAGCACTAGAAAAAGAGAGAGACAGTTTAGTTAGTATAAAACCAACAAAAGAGAAGGCCTGTAGTTCCCCAGATCCTCCTTCCTGCCCTTCTTGTAGATGGGCATCCCATTGTCCAACCTCCAGCCAATTGGGACCTCCCCAGATAGCCAGGACTGTTGATAAATGACTGAAAGTGGCTTGGTGAGCACCTCTGCCAGCTCCCTCAGTACCCTTGGGTGGATCCCATCCAGTCCCACAGATCTGTGTGTGTCTAGGTGGTATAAAGAACTACCATTCTGGGTCACCTTAAATATGCTGTTTGTCTCTGACTTCAACTAATAGCAGACGTTTATGAAAAAAAGTAAGGTATCCGATATTTGTGGAATGATCTTTCACTTCTTGCGCTCTCCAAGCATGCAGTAGTCAGTAGCTCCTTTGCTTTTGGAGACAGAGGTTTTAGAGCAAAAATACATGTTTAACAATCTTACCTTCTTTCTGCTGATAAGGGCCCTCATTAGCAGCACAAATGCATACATAGAGATACCACTTGCCTAGACTGAGAATAAGGCAGGTAACCAATTCATTTGGTAGCACTGATGTCAAAACAGAGAACTTCCTGAGCTGTACAGTGGACTTTGCCCAGACTATATAAAAGGAAAGAAAGAGTAACCAGATCAAAGCAGCCATAGAGGAGGTGGCTGTGGCATTCCTGCCCTTTCAGCCTTTCAGCCAAACTTCTGCTGGGAATCCTTTCTACCCCTGTGCTAGCCCCAACTTTCTAAGAGTTAACTGCCTTTAGGTGCAGCTCTGCAATGACTTTTAATGCAAATGCAGTCTGTAAAATAAAGATTGAGATCTGCAAAGGTTGTTCAAATTCAGAATTCTAATTCAGGGCCCATGTCTATTTACGCCATTTATTTGTTAGCAGAGCTTGGAAGTTAGTGAAAGTTAAAGTCTTGCATTTCTCTGCTCTCCACCATACAAGCAGTTTCAGCACCGCACAGCTGTCAAGTAAAAAGCATTTCAGCCTGCATGACAGCGAAAGGAAATCCATTCTGTATAATAAATGACCAATCCCTGTTATGACATTTATTGTGTCTTCACTTATGAGGAGATATTGGATAGTGTATGTGTGTCATAAGAGAAGGCTTATCCATCACATCTCTTCCTCCATATAGAGCTGTGAAATATTTAGGTGTGTATTTGCATATCCACATGCATATAAAGACAAATGAAGGACTTGGCTCACAAGGGACTTCTTAAGCCAACATGTTCGTTCTCTACAATGTAGACAGACTATATACTATCCCTAAATCTTGCTGACTGATGTTACCTATTTAACCTTAAAGACCTCCTGTGAAGGTGATCAAACAACCGCCCCCTGTGACTTATTCCCTAAAGCCTAGACTATTCTTATAAAGATTGTTTATCTGAAGTGTACTTTCCTTGCTGTAGTTTCCCAGTAAACCTACTAGCTGTCAGTCAATGAAGACTAAGCAAGAATAATTGCTCACTGCCCCTTATGTTACATCCCCTAACATATTTTGTCAGTTATCATGTCTCCCCTCAGCCTTTTTGTTTTCCTAGATGGTGTCTTGTGGGACCAGTTTTCTAAATGCTTAATAATCTTTTGTTTTTCTCTGAACTCCCTAATTTGCCTGTCATTTTTCAGATGTGACGCTTAAAAGTGAATGTAAGACTCCAACTGATGCTTGATAAGCACCAAGTAGAACAGGGTAATTAACTCATTTGTTTTCAGATTTATTACTCTTAATGCAGCTTACTATGCTGTAGCATTTTCTTCCCTTGCACCTTTTTTTTTGTTGTGTTTCACTCATAAGTACTTTGTCATCCAGCACAAATTCCTTGTCCTTCCAGTGCATCCATCCTGTTACTCATCTTGCCTTCTATGTTTGAACATGTGATTATTCTTTCACCTTTATACCTCAGTTACACACTGTCCCTATCGGAGAGGAGTTGTTGTTAATTCTAGTTATTCAGTAATTAAGATTTTGTTAATACTTGTAACTTATTAAGATGCCTCTGTATGTATCTTCCAAAGAATTTATTGTCTTCTAGCTTTAAATCAGCTGTGAATTGGTTTAGTCTGTGTTCTGCCATATGCCACACAGGGTTTAATCAAAGTATTAGATGGTCTAGGATGGACTCCATACAGAAACTTGCTTGACATTCATGTCAATATGACACCGGATGGTTTAATAATTACTTTCAAAATTTGACTTGCTTTGACCAGCTGAAGAACATCTCATTCCTTCAACCTTCCTGTTGACTTCAGCTGAACCACTTATAGAATACAGTAAGTTTAGAGCTAGTAACTCATACTTTCTTTCTTTACTGTTGCTAATCAGTTGAATAAATGAAACTGTTAGGGCCTTAAGCTGGTAGTTCTGTCAGAGCTTCCCTGCTATTCCTAGCAGGTAGATTTCTGAGTCACACCAACATCTAAGTAGAATCCAAAGTTCGAAGCACTCTCTGGCTTGTTGAAGCAAGGCATGAAATGGGATTTCTGATTCTTTTGTGTGTGGCTGGGGGAAGTAGAAATTTAGAGGAATGCAGGAAAAAAAGTACATGCTGGCAAGTTTTCAACCGTCTGTGTGTTCAAAGATGGCAGGTGTGTTACTCGGGAATTTCCATGTGGCCCAAAGGTAAAACTTGGACTGATTTCACTCCTTTGTGCTCACTTTCTTTTTATCAGAGTGCTTAAAACTTTAATCCTTGTGAGGAGTGATAGGATATTCATCCCTTTGACAGACTTTTTTATTTCTTTTGCAGGAATGTTAGGAGGACAGTGGGTTTTTCCCTTGGCCAGCCAACAAAGTAAATAATATTCTTCTATTGCTAGTAAATATTTTTAAGTCCAAAAATTAACAGAAGAAGAAAATATATCACAGGTACTTTTAGAATTCATTTGGTCGTCAGCTGCCTCTGCAGTCTCCATGCTGTGATATCTAAAATTTTATGGGTATTATAAAGGCATTACAGTCAAACCTTTGGCATCCAAACTTCAATTCCATACAGCGTATGTAAGTCCTATTAGACAAACATCTACAAAAAGCAAGGAAAAGTATAGACATGGAAAGGATCCTAGGGAGGTTAGCCCCATTCCTTTGACATACATTTATGTTAGATTCTGTCAAATTATCAAATCCATGAGAACTTAACATCATATCTATAAACAGTAAAATCGTAACTGCTTATACTTCCAGTGGCCCTAGAAGAGAATTATCTAGTGGCCAACAGTCTTTTTTATTTGTTTGTATAAATATTAATTCATATTAATGATTTCAAATGTCTACATAAAAAATTGCCCTCAGCATGTTTCATGAAAAAATTGTGAGTGAATGATTAGATTGTGAATTTAATCTTTCATTCTTTCAGGACCATAATTCAATGATTCTGGAGACAAATAGAGTATGACGCCATTCTTTCAGGTGTGAATATATACTTATCACTTTCCTACTGCTAGTCTTCATAGTGCTGACCTTCTGTACAAGTCTTACACAGTAAACAAACTGTTTATAAGCAGATGGACTATACACTGCCTTCTGTTTGAGGAAAAGACCAAAAGAACAAAAAGGTATTTATTTAATCTTATTTTTCAGTGAGATTGTTTTCAAGGCACAATATTTTAAGTGACAGTAAGCTTGTGTGTACATTCACTCCAGTAGGGAAACGTAGAAAACCATTTGATGCACCCTAAATCTTGCACTGCTTTGTTTTGTTTTGTTTTGTTTTGTTTTAATAGATACTATACAAAGTCTATAGATCATAATAGAAATGTTTAATTTTTCTCTGTCCTTGTAGTCCAGCTGATGTCAAACTAACTACATTTTTCTGTCTGCTTTGCATACAGTATCTCATCCCCTGTCCCACTGAGCTGAAGTTATTGATATTGTGCTGAAAAGAAGTACAAGGGAGAGGGTACTTCTGTTGACACTCAATGACCAGTTTCAAATTAGGGAGTAGCAGGCAGAAAGATTCAAGAAGCAAAGGCAAAGAAAGGAAGGCACTTAACCAGCTCTAAGGATTTGGTTTGTCCTTCCTCTAAGACTCAGTGGAAATGATACTATAAATCCAGGCTCCTTCTGCCATGCCTATTTAAACTGTAAACTCTGGCACTCAGCCTGTAAAGCAGCATCTAACACGGTGAGATTATCATCTTTTGGTGGTGGCCTTTCAATCTGCTACTGTACTGTAAACAGCCACTGTATCTTATGCTGCTGCTATTACTATTTTCTGATTTTAAAGAGGAAAAAAAATCTGTAGTGTCATTGGTATACAATTTTTGTATTATAAAATTCTAGCCCACAAAAATTGAAAGGATGCCTGGTTCACTCCAAGTTAACTTGAATTTCCAAACTGGAAGTTTTGCTAATTTCAGTGAATTCTGACAATTTGCCAAAGGTATCAATCATCTGATTGTCTCATGCTGAGAAGTATGTTATGAGTTATATAATATTATTTGGTTTTATGAGTGTCAATAATAAATGACAAAAGAAAGTCTCCTGAGTCAGTTTACCAAGAAAGGTCCAAATAAGCCTCTAGGAGAACAAAGCACTGGTGTTCACTAAAAAACATGAGAAGAAGGTGTTGAGTTCAGCAGACTCTAATCAGGCCATCACTATTTCCTGAGCACGATGATAGCTCAGTGGCACCAAGTTCACTTAAACAACAAGAGACTGTTTGCATACCATTTTCAGACATTTGAAACTTGAATTTTGGCTTCTAAAGCAAAAAAAAAGACAACAACAAAAAACCCCACTTTGAAAACATTATTCCTATTTCTTAAACTGTTATATATAGCCATATTGTTAATTGTATATTAGATGTACTCAAAAAGAAGAACCTAAGTGGTTTATTATACAAATGCAAGCTGGAAGACTATTGCAGAGCTAAGGCTTAGATATCCTTTAAAGTAAATTCTTTAACACAAACTGGCCTCCACTTCCCTAACAAGTTATTTTATTAAAATACACATCTGTATATAAAACATGTGGTTTGTGTTCTGTAGTATTGACAGGGTATTTGTGTTTCTAGTAAACACTCAAGAGCCCTAATACCAAAACCCATATGTGCAGATATTTGCTAATGCTTGGATTTGATTATGTCACTTTTTATATAGCTTAGAATGATCTACAGGCTTGTTCTGAAGGCTTGTTGAAGCTTGCAGCACAGTCTTCAAAGAGTGAAATATCATTAAAAAGAAACCAAGTACAGAAATATCTTAAATTTTATTCTGAACAGAAAAAAAAAATAAATCCAAATGTCATTTATTGCTGTGAAGATCAACTTTTCTCTGAGCAACAGTTTCAAATTATTTACTAGTTTATCTATAATTGATGTAAAACACTGCCAAGCGATCATTTCTTGAATGTCTTCTTGGAATTCCCAGGAAAAGTTTGCTGTGACCAAGAGGCCTTTTTGTGTTTTAAAAAGCCATTCCTTAAAATGTTAATAGTCAAATTAAAACAATATTGACTTTTGATAATTTCTTTTTATATAAATGAAAGCTTTCAAGTCCTTCTTTTCACAACTTTTCTAGTAAGCTGCCATGTTGTTTTTGCTGATATGGTAGCTATATTCAGTGCTGAACATCACTGTTGTCAAATGTACTGATAATTCTTCTGATGTCAGTGAAAGAAAGATTGTGTCTTGCCAGTAAGGAAAGCAGATGCCTTGGGCATGTTGAAACTGAGAAATTAGATTCCCCTAGAAGAGCAACCATGTGAGAACTCTGAGCAGTTACCTCCCAAGTAGGAATCGGTGAACTGATTTATAAAAAATGAGAACTGACACCTTTGCTTAAAACTAGAGTCAAGCATGCAGAATATTTTTCACAAGGGTATGTGCATTTTTTTTCTCAGTTATGTTCTTCTGTTTATGTTCTTCTGTTTTCCTGTAGGCAGGTTTAGCATGGACATGTATCAAGGAAGCTTTGGATATAGATAGATTAAAGATATAAGTGACCTTAAGTTCACTCGTGTGTTTCTGTGCCAAAAAAATTAACTAAATATGCAAGTGTTTACTGTTTTACTAATCCACCAAGCTTTCTTAGACCCCTTTCAAACATTTTCAAAAACAGATTCAATGTTTCAGGAATTGCTTGAAGACACTGGATATTCTGGTTGTGATCCAGCAAAGTCCGGAAGGCAGATGTAGCTTTCAGCTGCCCCTTGGGATAATTTGCAAACCAGAGCTGAGTCTGTGCTGAGGAGCTTTGCTGGAGCAGGTGTTGGAGTGCTTGGCAGAATTAGGCTGCCACGATCATTGCTGCATTTCTGCAAGATGGAAAGAGCTACTAGAGGTTATGCATCCTCTTCAGCTATTTTTTGGTCCAAAATCAGATTAAAGAGTTTTCTCCTTTGTTATCTACCTTGTGGACTTCCACTTTTCCTTCAAAGTCTATCCATTTCCAGCCCTGCATAGATGTATTTGAATAGAATTAACTAAATTTAAGCTTACTGACATCTTATTTTCATACTAGAGTTACTCAGTGGTATACAATATGAAAACACATAGATTATTCTTCTTCTTAACAATTTCATGAAGTGGTAGGAGGGTTTGGGCCTTACAGATAGCAATCAAAGGATGGTTCTAATTTAAATGTAAACATTATAATAGAAAACACTGCTAGCTGTAGATAGTATATTTACTGGGGTGAATTAACATTTTAAGCACTTCCAGAAAAGTGAGGAATCTGTTTAAAGGTAGGATCCAAAAGAAGATATGTAAGTACATGCCAGATGTAGTGTGATGTTCTAGACTTAGGAATGGATTAGTAAAAACATAAATAATTGAGAAAAGAAAGAAATGAAGCCCATAGAGAAGGCAGAGGTTATCCCATAACTATATTATATTTCATACATGAGCAATGGAAAGACTATTCAAAGCAAAAGAATGTAAGAAAGCATTTTCTCAAGAAAACAGTATATTTAGGAAACAACATTATGCTGGGTAAAACATTGACTAGAAATAAATCTGTTCTGGTGATGAATATTAATTTACTATTATTATTCTAAAATATTTGGAGTGAATGTTGTTTCTTATATTCTTTTTCTCAGATTTTGAAAATGAATATCAGAGTATTTTTTCACCGATTGCTGTGTTTCTACATACCTGCATGGTACTTGATCCGAAGTTTGATCAATTGTAGAGCAGAACTGTATGTTCTTGTAAAAAGTGTGGCTTCAGAGATGGCTCCACAAGAAACTGCTGGATTCAACTACGGAAAGTGTCTATGTCATTGTTTATCTCTGGTAGGCACCTAAGCCTCACCCAGCCACTCACTCACTCACTAACCCTCAGTGGGATGGGGAAGAGAACTGGAAGGGTACAAGTGAGAAAACTCATGGGTTAAGATAAAGGCAGTTTAAAAGGTAAAGTAAAGGCTGTGTGTGCAAGCAAAGCAAAATAAGGAATCTGTTCACTACTTTCCATAAGCAGGCAGAGATTTTTAGCCATTTCCGGGAAAGCAGGGCTACGTCTTATGTAACAATTATTTGGAAAGAGAAACACCATAACACTGAATGTCCCCTCTTTCTTCCTTCCCCCCTCCATCTTTTATTGCTGAGCGTTACGTTATATGGTATGGAATATCCCTTTGGTCATTTGGGATCAGCTGTCTTGGCTATGCCCCCTCCCAGCTTCTTGTGTACTCCAGTCTACTTGCTGGTGGGACAGTGAGAAATTAAAAAGGCCTCGATGCTGTGCAAGCGATGCTCAGCAGTACCTAAAACATCCTTGTGTTATCAACACTGTTTTCATTACATATCCAGAATGTAGCCCCACGCAAGCTCTTAGAATTTGGTGGAAAAGAACAGTTTGGGTGAGGAACCATAATTCAGTAATAAAAAAAGCATTTAGTTTCAGACATGAATAAAAATGATGATGAAAGAATCTCAAACACTGAGCTTGAAAAAAGGAGGAATTAAAAGATTAGTGCAGTATGAATCTATTTTTCCATTCTGACAAGTCTGGGATTCCTTCGCCTATTGTTGGGTACAGTCTGTGAGAGAAAGTGTAATGAGAAGCGAAATGTCATGTGCAATAACAGCTAACAAATATGGAAAAAAAAATAGAATTATGGTGATATCTCTAACTCATAGAAATAGATGGGATTATTTACTTGATCTGCAAAGGATACAGGATTTAGTCCTGTGTCTACAAAGGGCAATGTTTTCAAATGTAGCCTGGGAAGTTATAGCTGGGAACACACAAACTGACTGGCTCTTATCTCAGGAAGTAGAAACTCGGTTTAGAAAGGACTTTAAAACTGTAAGATTTTAATCTTTATAAATCTAGTTCTGTTTTGAAAAAAATGCTGGGAAAAAATATTCCACTGCTTGTAGAGTTTAGCTTCGTATCTCCATAGCTTAACTTCAAATTCTTTCCATTCCCTGCTTTACTTTTTCAGAGCAACTACTTTTCTTTTACATCTCACATTCTTTTACTATTCAAACAGTGTCTAAAATGGTGCCATCCAGTCAAAGAGATTATTTAGGCAAGAGTATTATTTAGCATGTCTATTCCTTCCTTTAGGTTTTGGAAATATATAAAAAAATGGAAGACTGATTTAAAAAATGAAATATAAGTATTTGATTTATGTTATCTGGGGGAAAATTTCAAATAGTACAACTGGATTCTGAATGTGTCTCAAGATGTTCCTTTTTCTTAGTTGCAATTAACATCATTATAAGGTAAACCGATACTTCAGGGTTGCTTTAATTTTGACATCAGAAAGGTCATTATTGTGGGTAGAGATTTGCATTTGCCACTATTAATGTTTGTGAAGGCTGAGAAAATATGTGACAATACAGTACTGTGGGGGTGTGTGAGGAAGATTGTAATTCTCTTCCTCAGTTATCCCTGAGATCAAGATGGACATGTGATGCCTGACAAGTAGCTTATGGTGTAACGGTTTGTATAATGCAGGACTCTGGTTCATAAGAAGGCAGGGCACAGCTAACCTTGGCATGGCAGCAGTGGCTTCTGCCCCTCTCTAGGGAAGCCATTCAAACTCTGGAGGTTCCCCACCCCAGAGCAGGTATGGCTCAGCTGCTGTGTTTGTGCAGGAGTTATTGGACACCAGTAGTTTATATTCAGATTTATGAAGGCAGAACTGGCACCAATTTAATTTTTTCTTGCTGCGTCAGGCTGTAGAACCCTGAGGTTAAGCAACTGCAGCATACTGACATATATGAGGCAGGAAAGGGACAAGCAGCTGCGGCAGAAATCACAGCAACCACGTGTGACTCAAGAATCTTAATCTTTTCTTTTCCCATTATGAAGTGTATGTTCCTACAACTAAAGAAAGGGGTTTTGGCTGTTGTTTGTTTGGGTTTTTTTCTTTCTTTCTTTTTTATTTCTTCTTCTTTTGAAATACTGTGAGTGAGAGGTGACATCAGAAGGAATTGCTATATTTACAATGCATTTAGTGATTTTGAGGACTGGCTTCAACTTGTCTCAGCATTTCAGGCAAACAAGAATATGAATGTTCCTACCTATGATGCCCACAAAACTCCAGAGCTTTGGAACCTCTCAAGCTCTGCTCTTAAGCTTTTTTGCCACTGCTAATACATTTTGTTAAACTTGTTCTGCTTCTCTGGAGATATTAAAAAACCTGCCTGGATGCAGTCCTGTGCAACCTGCCCTAGGTGAACTTGCTTTAGCAGGGCTGTTGGACTAAATGATCTCCAGAGGTCCCTTCCAATCCCAACTACTCTGTGATTCTGTGAAAAAAGAACAATAATGTTGAGAAGTATACCCTGAAGGTGAGCATGATGTGCAGTTGGAGCAAATGAAGGCAGATCTTGTTCCATGTTTGTACATTATTTAAAAGAACTCATGATTAATTCTTTTTCATCTCTTATCTAAGATACCTATGGTTCTGTAAAGAGTAGTAGGTGGAAGTAGGTAATTACACCAGATGTTGGAAAGTCCATCATAAACCACAGAAACTTCAGGTCAACAGCAAGACAACTATGTTGAAAACAAGTATCTGTGCTTGCACAAGTTCTGCCATTAAAGTGGGAGTTGCATTTGGACTTTGCCTGTCAACGGATAAGGGAGATGGAAACAAGGAGTCAGTACCAGTCCCATCAGGACCTCACAGGAGCTTTCTTCAGTTGTAGCACTGATAAAGCCAATAATCGTAACAATGCTTTGTTGTTGGCAGGCCAGCAAGAGAAGCTGAAAAGTCCTTGACTTACCTTGACTGGTAAGCACTGCTCAGCAACAATGAAAACATCAGTGTGTTATCAGCATTATTCTCATCCTAAGTCCAAAACACAGTCCTATACCAGTTACTAGGAAGAAAATTAACTCTATCCCAGCCACACCCTAAATTACTCATGGTTCCTGTGATCAGGGCCAACAGTTTTTTCACTGAATCTATGCTAATTCAAACTGGTTGTAGCTAGGAAAAAAATTCTGGCAGCTCACTGTACTGCTGAGTCCTGCCAGCCAAAGTTGTGACTGACAATAGCCAACCTCCATGCATGCATGCACCATGCAACAAGGTGCAGCTTCAGCTGTGCATGAGAAGGCAAAAATATGTCTTTGTTGCCTTCTTTCTTCAGGCCCTGTTGGCTGAGAGTTACAGGAGTCTTTTGGTTGAACCTCCTTTACCAACCTCTCTGCAGTTCATCTCTTCCGTAATATGTGACACATCCTCATGCTCATTCCCTCTCTCTGTTGGCCCTTGTAATCAGGATTCCAGGAACTTTATGTGCTATGAAGCAAAGGCTGCTTTATTTTACTTTAGTTCACAGTCTTGGCTGTCCCCATTGAAGACAGACATGCTCCGCTTCTCTGTTAGCTGCTATAATTGGGCATTTAATGGTCAGAGCTAATATCAGTGCGAAAATCCCTTAGACAGACCAACAGCCTGTCTCAGTCAGGAAGTAACTCACCGCTTCTGCTGTTGCTCAGCTTAATTGTCTCAGCCTGTTGTTAGAGCCTGTTGGTTTGTGGCAGCCTGTTCCAGGAACAACATTCCTATCTGGCAACATTATTACTAGTCCTAGAGATGTCAGCTGCCTTCTCCAAGTGTGGAGAGGCAGGTACGAACCGAAGCAAACTGAAGGGCAGAGAGTTAATTCCTACTTAGTGGAGTAGGAAGGCTGATTCTCTTGGCAGCCCCTATTAAAGAACCTTCATCCTTCCTTCTCCTATTTTCAAGAGAAAAAACCAAAATTGCAATTCAAGTCGCTAAACTAGAGATGGAGATGGCTAAACTGGTCTAGTCACATTTTTTTCCAAGGCAGCAGCTGAAATATTTGTTTCATGAAAATTTTAAGGGATCTGTTTTGTACTGAAGATAGGAGCCATTGCTTAGTAATGAATGCAATCAATGATGCATGTATTGACAGAACATATGAAAGCGGACATACCGGCGGTTAAGTTCGGAATGGATTTTTACAGCTGGAGAGCTATCCTTTTGAATGCTTCCTGAGATCTTCTTCATAATAAGCCAGGGCATGTGGATTTCTTATTCAATTTAAGCCTGAGAGAAAAATGTTTCGTGAATAGTTTTTTGTGGTTTATTTTTTAATTTTGTTTTTAAGTGCAGGTAATCCCATGTATGAGGGCCTCTTAGCCATATACAGTCTCACAGGTTTTACCACTGGCTCAGATGCAGCAGTATCAAACTTTGCCAAAAGGCCTAAGCATGACAGAATAAGGCAGGAGAATACTGATTTGCCTTAGGCATTTTGTTTAAACTCCTACAGTAGGCAGTACTCAGAGCATTGGAGGATTTCAAATGTTGTCATTCAAAATATAGTGTATTTTTACTTCGTCATGAGAAAGAAAGGACTTTTTTGGTGGGTCTTTGTGCAGGGGAAGGGAAGGGAAGGGAAGGGAAGGGAAGGGAAGGGAAGGGAAGGGAAGGGAAGGGAAGGGAAGGAGATGACAGCTCTGTATGCTTTAAGGTTTTTGAAAATTTTCTTTGGAAGAAAATCTTGTTATGATCATAGTTTCTGCTCAGTGGCTGTATACTCTCTGTCTCATTCACCACCATTATTTCTCTGTTATTTAATACTGAGTTCTTCTTTCCTGTCTTCCCCTACCCCCCACCCCCTTATCTCCACACACACACACCCCCCACCCCTGGCTCAGCCAACTAGAACTGGGAACATTTTTTTCCTAATTATAGAAAACTATGAACCTTTCTCAAACTATGAACTTTTCTCATAAAAAGTGTTTTCATTTGAGGTTGCTTCTATAATCACTCCTCTCAAAATCAACTAGCCCATAAAACATTTTGACAGGATATTTCCTAGGCTACTTCATTTCTCAGTGTTCAAAAAAGCTTTTGAATTTGCTACTATTTGTTGATTGTATTAGTGTTCCTGAGTTAAATTTAATAAGAACTTTAGAATTTTTAAGATTTTCTCCCTATATTCAACCTATATTTCTGGATAGTTTAGGATATTTTTAAAGAAATATTTAAACATTATTTAGAATTACATTAAAAGTGGAATCCTAGATTGCTTTTAGGAAAGAAGAAGACAGCATTAAATAATTCCAGAATCTTGATCACATCTTGAAATTATTAGCTGCCCAGACCTATATACCAAAGTCGTGTTCATAGGTGTTAATTTCCTTTCCAAGTTCTACCTTTAAACTGGAAAGGGCTATTACTTACTCTGTTTGATTCACTGTTTATTTTTAAAGATGAGTCCATGGTCATTGTCGTTTGGCCATTCAAGAAAATATAAAGGCATAGAAAAAAAGTACCAGAAGCTTCTTTCTTCATGTCTATGAAGAAACGAGCAGAAACATCTTTACTACACTTTGTAGCTGAAGGTACTAAATTAAAGCTTTAACTGGGACAAATCTCTGTCTACATTCAGGCAAAAATCCTGAGCCAAAATTTAGGCATCTACAGTCATCATTTTTCAAGACACTACCTTTTTGTAATTGCTGTTGCCTTTTGAAGCAGTAATTTCAGACTGTAATTGCTATTGCCTTTTTTTGCTTTTGTTTGAAGCAAAATGTAAATACAAAAAAAAAAAAAAAAAAAGAAAAAAAAAAAGAAAAAGATCAGATCAGTGCAAAGACCAGAGCAGGGTGGAGAACTTGAAAGAGTAGATTTAGAGCCCAAATATGGATTGTCATGACAACATCAAGAAATACAAAAATGTTATTGATGAACAGGCATGCTGAACCAAATTCCAGGGTGAACAGTAGGAACTTAAGTATCAGAATCTTTCCCTGGGGTAAATATTTTTATTCCAGCAAAATCAAGCACAGCATTATTTTGCTATTAGTATGCTAGAGCCAAAATCTAATATAAATTTAATAGGCATTTTAAAAAATCATTTTAATGCTATTTATTGGTTAATTCAATTGTACCAGGTATCAGACTTGTGCTTATTGACTAGCTTGAAAAGATTTGATAGTAAAGTACTGGTTAGTGGGTGCCAGTGGTCCCACTGAAATTAATTCTTATTAAAAAAGAAAGAGTAAGGTGAAGTGAAGAACAATTCATATGGAAGCGGTAGAAATGTAAAATTCCTAAAACTATTCACAGAAGTAAATACTTTGTTTGATAGTAAATGCAGGACCAAACACAAAAATAATGGTCTTGTTTCTGTCTCTCAAAATACTTTAAACAGGCACTTTAACTTCCCTGTGGAAATAAAATGTTGTAGCATCAATACTGAGAAGTTTCTTAAAGACATGCTGCATCAGACACAACAAAGCTTATTTCTTTTTAGAAAATGCAGATGTTTTTCTCTTTAAGAGAAGTGGCTTCTTTCTATGGAAAACATGTTTCGGTTTAGACTATACTAACAGTATTTGAACTGGCCTTCAGGCACTTTAGACGTTGGTAGTGCTGCAAAGAATTGTCTAATTTAACAAACATGTTAACCATAATTCACCACTGTTTCTGATAATAAAGTGGAATTTTCTGTTTACATTGGTTTGAGGTCTACCTAAGTTAGATGGCATGCTGGGGAGGAAGGGGGAAGGAGACGATAAAAATAACCAGTTCCTCCCTACAATATTGTTTCTTTGTCCTGCAGAACATAAGTACAAATAGCAACTGCCTCTTGCAAGGTGAGTTTCTGCATGTCTTCCAACTTGAACGATGTTGTAACTGCCTGCATTCAGTAATTAGAAGTGGGCTGGAAGTGTAGTGGGAGCAATGTGGGTGAATATGCATTCTCGTATTTTTTCCAAACTACTGGTTAAGCTGCAATAGGAGGAGCAAACAGTACCTTTAGCTACTGTTGCAAGTCAATGGAGTAAGAAACATTATCTATATAAAGATAAGTATATTTGCACAGCACCATGAAGACAACTCATGCTTGTATGAGCTTTCATGTGTTTATAACTTCCTACTATGGACTAGAAGCAAGTATGTGGTCACTCAGTGCGACTCAGCTGCTGGTGGCTCAGTAGGACACAATGGCTACATCCCTTCTTGTCCCAAGCTACAGACCTGGGAGACAAGGCCAATAAAGAGATGACAGAGCAAGGCAGTGGCAAAAGCAGTATCACACCAGAGCTTCCTGACTCCTAATATATATTTCTAGATAATTTTAAACTGGAAACTAGGATATTTTTTTTAATATATGAGATAGATGGGGAGGGAGAGATGGAAAGAGAGCAAGAGAGAGCAAGCCAGCCATAGCAGTTCTTGGAAGCATCTCTAGTTAATTATGTATTTAGTGTTAACATGTTGTGCGGAGTAGAATAGAATGGGAAGTGGCCATTAGAAAGTATGTTGAAATACATGGAAGAAACAAGTGTAAATAGTAAAAGATTAGGTATTGAAAAGCTGCTGACACAGGAAAGGGAAAAAGGGAAAGGGGATTAGGTGGGAATTACATTAATAAGATCCTGTAGCAGCTAATTGAGATGACACAGGAATAATAACTGAGGAGAAGCCAAGACAGAAGCACCACAGTGTCACAGTAGTTTATTAACATATGGGAGAGAATTTGCCTGAGCTATTAAGTTCCACTTGTAGTAAATTCCAAGGGCAGTGAATTCTCAATTAATTTTTCCATAAAGCCATAGAGATGCTTCAGGGCTTGTCCAGATCATTAGGATTGCTTTACAGGCCCATAACAAAAATATTATGAAAACGACAATTTTCCAAGCAATCCAAGACAAATTCAGGACTGGATCAGGCAAGAGCTGAATATTAATTGCTACTAAGTACCAGAAGAATTTATTATTTTCCTCCTTCCATCTCAGAAGCAAATCTAACATCATAAAAGCTTTAAAAACACACTTTTTTTGCATTTCTGACCATAAGAAGGTATCACGTTCAATTATGAGCACTTAAATGGACAACAATAACAATGCACGTTCAAAAGGAAACTAGAAGTATTTTCTCTGTCCATGCAGAATTGCACTTTGCACAGTCTAACAATTAAATGTTTAAGTATCTTGTTATAGGTATAATAAGTCATGTAAATGTTCACTATTAACTGATCCTAGGCTATGTATGCCACTGTTTGCCATGTTATAAAGTGACAGAGCAAATGTTGAATAGCCCTGGGACACCTAGTGTGCTACGGCTAATGATACAAACACACAGCTGAGACTTGTAGGAATGTTCTGCATTATTATCTTAGGTTATGGTCCAGAGGGAAGATTTCAGAGGAATTTAAGGTTTGTCTGAGGTAACCTGTTAAAAAGAAGTGACCTTTGTTACATATGGAGGCTGTTCATGGTTTTCCAATACTTTCTCTTCTATTTAAAGCAAAAGCATGCCTTTCACACAGTTCTAGGGTACCCTACAAATGCTCCAGGCTCAATCATTTCAATACTTCTCTTGTCCATGGATGTTCTTTTAAGTTATAAATAGCATCCATATCATCTTGATTGCTCTTTTGATGTCATCTTCATCTTTTACAAGACTATGTATTGTGAGACTATTTTCCCTTCCCAAGCCTTAAACAAGAACTAGCGAACTCTGTTGGTATTTTCTGGTGAAGAGAATGGAATCAAACATTGGTGCCAGCATAGTAAGAGCTTGTACCATATTTCTTCAATACAAGGAAATATACAGGAAACCTTCCAAAACTTTAATGGCTCATAGTATTTACACAGATCTCTACAAAGTGCAAGTAGGCTAACTCCTGGGTTGAAAGGCTGCTGAAGTTTAGGATAACCTGCTTCAGCCACACTCCTCCACTACTTCTTCACTAGAGCTCCCTCCTGTTTCAAACAGCAAATCAGAGTTAAAAATGTAAGTACTTCATTTTAGCAGGTATTGCTCTTAATGAGTGATGTTGCTGCTTGCCTTATTTTTTGGTACAATGGAGTAAGGCTGCATTTGCTTTTTACTGACAGCAAAAGTAAAGCAGCCTTCACAGAGCTGCTGTTCTCCTTCCCATTGAGCATTGGACAGAACGGTAGACAGGGCCTTCTACTCTTTCTTGCCTTCTCCCCTTTCCTTTTGTGCTTTTGGAGAAAGAAGATCTGCAGGAACAGGGAAGGAGACAGCAAGCAAAGCTTTTGATTTCCAGTGATTATTGACTTCTGTACCATTTTCTCAGGGTTCATAGCAAAGCTACAACTGCAGCCTGACTTGGGAAAATCTTCCCATATCTCAGTCAGAACATGATACTAAGAGGTAAAGCTGGAGTGGAAAATGTAAGGTAATTCAGCATATGATGGCCAGACAAAAAGTTAGAATTTCCCAAGAAAGCAGGTTTTCAGTTTTGGGAAGTTGTAAGCTGGTGTAAAATGATCACCTCCTTTTAACTTGTAGAATGAAGTTTCCAGTGTCGTATTCCAGTTGTATCTCACAGTTCAGTTTCCATATGGTATAATTATCTAGAAACACCTCTCTAAATGAATGATACTGTCAACAAACATTACAGTTGAATATTTAAGGAAACAAACAGAAACTGTAAGAAGACAAAGAAATATTAAAATAAAAGGCATATATATCAGTAATCAGTGAAGTCGTTGGGCAATTTCCACTCATATGGACCAAATTCCTCAGAACTATACTCCCTTTGACTTCTCTGTGATGGCAGTATTTTATTACCAGCTCGACCTGGGCAAAGCTCAGTGAACTAGAGAAAACTGAATGTTTAATTTTAAGCTTTTTAAGCTCATAGAACACAGGTTGAATTTCTGGATATTAATTTTTGTTCTGAAATTGGAGATTGTTTTGGAAACTTAGTAAAATGTCAGAAAGAGCTGATACTGTTTTTTTTTTTTTTCCACAGCTTGCTTGTTGTTCAATCAAAACCAAAAGCTCAGTACTTCAAAGTTGAAGCATATTAAATTTTATGTTAAATTGTTTCTTGTATGGCAAAAAATCAGAAAAATGCATAATGCATGTACTATAACTTAATATATTTGCGCTGGTTTTACCAATAGTAAAGATTATATTCACACATTTTTAATTGTAGTGTACCTAAGCCAAGTGTAATCTGACTTTTTCTTCTCCAGTGTACTACTTAAGGCAATTCTGAACTTCAAACTGTTTTGTATAACCTAATGTAAGCATGTAGAAAATGAATTAATGAAAACATAATTTTCATTTTATGCATGAATATAATCTTCTAGTATTTTCTTTTGTGCTCATCAAGTCATAGTCATAGTTATCTTCTTGATAGCTATGAAGCGTGGATGTTTTCACATTAATTTCTAATGCAATCCAATCAAGCTTTTAGTCCTGTTATCCTTATTTGTATCCATGGGACCAAGCTTTTACATATAATCTTACAGACTACATGGTTATACAATCTGTGAAGAAAGCCACATGAGCTGGGAAGAAAGAGGACATTCTTTTCTGCAGTCCAGTTGCCCTTACTGCATGCAGATCCTGCAGCATTTACTCCGTATAGATATAACTATCTAACATGTATCCAGTCATGCTGCTACTCTAAAAACTCACCTACTGGTCTCCTGGCTCTCCAGATCACAGAACTAGAGGCCTCTTTGGTTTTGAAAGCAGGACAGATTTTGACCAAAAAGTCTCAGTAAGGAAGGTCAGTATTTTGAGTGGAAAATGGGGTGAAATACTTTCATCCTACTGTTGGCAAAGTCAGTTCATGTAACTATCTCTTCTAGGTGTTCCCTATACAGGGAAGATACTGAATTATCTGTCAGTTGTGACGTTCTGAGACTTTATAAGTAACAGAGCTTACAAACTTGTGAAAACATTTTTAAGGAAAATAGAAATCCAAATTGAAGTCACACACTTAAATTATACTCTTAAGTTTTATGGGTGGTCCTTTATGGGTAAAATTTTTTTGGCACATACCAACATATGTTGTCTTTGCCTGCCTTTATTTATGTATATGTATTAATGTATAAACATACGTACAGACATGCATACATCTGTAGTAATCAGCGAGCTGACCCACAAAATGGTATAAATAGTACCAGCACTTTGTTAGACATGGACTAGTGAAACTTTTACAGCTCCATTTTGACCACACAGTTGAAGAATACTGAGACACTCCATGTGATCTTGAGAAATGTTATTTATTATAACCACAAGACAAGTTTATATATGACATTACAATGCACTGCGGCTTGTTAAATAGTTGGTGGGCATTTTCAAGAAAAAAAAATTAACAAGTGGCAAATACTGAATAAATGAAGCTGTACTTTGATTCAAAATCTTAGTTTACACTTAGGATATACTGCAATAGTCTAAACTTGTCATGCAGCCATGAAAGTGCTAAAAGCTTTCAAAAATAAACATATCCAGATAATGGAAACTACTTTATACTCAAGGTAATGGATCTCTGTATTAAATACAGTAACATATGTATAATGAAACATATGGAATATGATATTTGCAGAACCATTTACAAAGTATTGTGTACAGGTGTGCAAGGAAGACATAAATACCTCGGTCTTGATAGATGAACTCTTACAGAATCAGGGCTGCAGTTACTGCCTCTGCTGTGTGTCTGTTTGTAAGTGTAAACACACTGGGGAAGGACGATATTCACATCTGAATTAATTGTAAGCTTGCCAAAAATGTTCTTTGGGAATTCAGATTTAATTGCTTTCTTGAACTCTTGTATAAGGGGTTGTTCTCACCTTGTTCCCTGTGCATTGTTGCCGTTAACTATTAATGGGAGTCCTGCGCCTAGAGTGCAGGGAGAGTGTGTTTGCCTGTCTTCAGGCACCTTCTGCTCCTGCTGAAAGCACCATTCCTTTGAATACAGATTCTCGGCTTGTTTCTGGGTATGTGCTCACTTCTTACCCAAGCAAAGCCCCGCCCAAAGAGTTCCGGTTATTTTAATTGTTCACTCTTAACATTGCTATGACTGCATCTTATTTATATTTGAAGTACTGTACTGTGAAAAGCGGCTATGTAAAAATAGCACTGCCTAACTCAGCTCTGCTCCCTCTAGGTATTTGTAGCTGCTGACCAACATAAAGGTATTTTTAGTTTTACTCTATTTAGCCCTGCAGAATGAACACAGGTATGACTGTGGTCTGAGAGAATTCATTTATTCCATAGATTCACTGAAAAAGTTTCAGATGTTTTTCACTTCAGACATTTCCATCACCACTGAAAACAAAGGCAATAAGTCTTCTTGGTCAAGAATAGGGTCTTGAACTGCTCAGAATGAGCATACATTAATATGCTGTACCAATGCTAAAATTGCACTTAGCTTCTCCTTGCACCCTACTGCATGATTACTTACAGCTTGATGGCTCAGAAAATTTTTTATTACCTTTGGGTTTATTATTGCTCATATTATTCTTTGGCATTAGATCCTTGGTTTTGCTCTCTGCAAATCGAGAGACCCACAAAAAAGAGCGTTCCAAATCTGCCAGTTAATCCTGTCTGAGTTACAAATGAGAGCTTTTGTCAGTCTTTTGGGCACTTTCTATTTGGAAAGCGTTCCACTCTGAGCAGCTGAACACTCTCTGTTTGGCATATCTGTTTTGCAGTAGGAATTGGGCTTTAGGATCCTTGGTCATGTCATCAAGTAAGGTAAATTGAGAACACTGTCTTGATTTCACTGAAAGTGATACTACACTTTTATACAGTTGTCATTATGCCACTCAGTCAGATAATATTAAATAATGTGGATGTCACTGGAGAGAAGCAACCTGCTAAGAGAAGTAAGTTACAATGATCTGACTTGCTTGAATTCAAGGGATGCTTCAGAAATACTTGATGTTTAACGTTAAGCTTTCAGTTGCAGAATCCACATTTTTTCAGACCGTCTTAAGTCTCACTGACCTTGGCAATGCTACAGGGGGTATATTTTTCTGTGTATGAGCTATTTTTGAATCAGCACTCTAGTGTATTGAGCACATGATTTTTAATAGCAGACTTACTGCTAGACCTGCCGTTTCTCTTTCTGCAAAGTAGTCTTTAAAAAACCAACCACAGCTACTGTGGAAAATAGTATGTATAACAGTCAGGACACTTTTTTCTGTCCTTGCTTTGTGAGTAAACAAAATACATTTCAAACTTTCCTAATCTGCTGGGGGTCTGTGATATCACAGATCATGGAGTCTGCAGCAATGCCCAGGCATCAAATACTGCGGAGGATCAAGCTCAGTTTAGTGATTCCCTGTACATGTAAGTAAGGCTCCTTTTCCTCTGCCATCATTAAGACAAAGACACTTGTTTGGGAAAATAACAAAAAAACCACCTCCCTACCCACAGGTCTGGATGAGGATCTTTTTCCTCTGTGCTTCTGTGGGTCGATGATTCACAGAACTACCTCTCAAGGTGTATACTGAAAACCTTGCTGCACTGGAACCCTTAAAAGTACCAATGTCTTTCTAGACAAGTGCAGGATATGTGCCAAGAAAATCCTCTGCAAAGGCAGTGATTAGAAATATATTTACAGACTGGGATGAATTTTTTAATGTATATCTTAACACTTCTGTCAGATGCTTTATAGGGTCCTCTCTGGAAATCCTTACTATTGAAGAACACTGAGTAACTTGAGTTTTAAAGAGGAAGTGCACACAAAATCATATGCCTGACATCTTCTTGCACCCTAGTACTGCTGAAAATAACTCAAGTTTTGTCAATCACAGTTGATGATACAGTAGAGCAGAAAAAATGACATACAGTATGGAAAAGAAAGAGAAGTAGAGGAGCTAGAATAAATAGAATCAAGCTTTGAGGAAAGCTGAAGAGTACGAAAAATGTGAAAGAGATAAATTTAGAAACCTGACAGGTCATCAGCACAACAGTATGGAAAGGAAGAGTGAAAAATGACACTTTGAAGATATGACCGCAACAGCCATAATAAAATGCACAAATGGGCACTCTTCCCATACAGTCTTTCTCCTTCCTACATTCTAGCTCTATATGTCAAGGCCATGTAATTATGGTAGCTTAAAAAAACAAAGAAGAAAGCCTAGTTAAACTAAAACCTACTCAAGTATATGATATATCTCTCTCAAATGGAGAATTGCACTGTGTAGCAATTTCATCTGAGTGAGTGAGAGTCAAAAGGGAAAAAATGAAAAGAGAAGGAAATGAAGCTAAGTAATTGGAGGAAAAAGAGATGTCATGAATTGGAAATGAGTTTTGCTTTGAGGTGGTGACTCAGATGCATAGCTTTCCATAAAAGCTACAGTAAGTGTAAAAATAGACCAGAATTTTAGTTATGAATAATAATAAAAGAGACTTTTATTTGCTTCATGTGCTTTAGAAATACCCAATTCTTCTGCTTATGAATAGGAAAACAGAAAATCTCTGCTATCCTTCTTTCAGACTTTGAGCTTTTGTCTCAAATTTGAACCTGAAAATATAAAATAAAACATAATGAAATTTAGGTGGAAAAAGGGAGATTACCTACAGGCGTTTTTATACAGATGATGAAATAGATAAGTACCAGACCCTTTCTTTAGTCTTCATTTAATAAAATTGTCCAAAAAGAGCAGTGAACGTGGGTGGTAAAGAAAATGATCAAATACATTGTTAAGGGAGAGTTGGACATTAGTACTTGATACCTTTTGCTGTTGTCTTTACAATATCAGGATTTCTAATACTGCCTTTGCCTTTGGAATATGTTTTCAGACTTCAGATTCTTTGTTTCTGGTTTCTGAATCTTCTGAATGTTTGTTATTATTTTTCCATTGTCTGTTATCGTGTCTCCAACTTTTTCTCCATTACTGTTCAAAATTCTTTTTTAGTATGTGTCATCTACCATAGTATATCTCTTGCTTTGCCACTTTTACTATGCTAATCATAGGTCCTATTGCACAAAGAATGCTGGGACAGATTCATCTGCATATATTAGCAGGGCTCATATTTGATGGCACACATGGATTGTTAATGGTGAAAGTTACAAAAGAGAGGGAAGAGAGAGCTAGAGATGGAAGCATTGAGGGCAGAAGGAGGAGATACAAAGTAGGCAAAAGAGAGAGGGAAAAAAGTTTAAAAAAAAAGAAAAAGAAAGAAAGAAAGATGAGAAAATAAAACTTCCCCTAGCAGTCAATCAGGAAGAGCAGCAATGGGGTCCTCTGCACAGTAGAGATGAATGTCCTTATCGAGGTGTCCTCTCCCACACAGCAGATGATGACGGCTAAGGAAGTAGGGTACCTAAGGACCTGTGCAACAGTCCTTTGGCATTCTTTCTAAAATATTTAAACCATTTCTTATCAGAGGCTTTGGTCTTCCTCACAACTGCTCAGCCAAAGAAATAATTGCTTCAAAAGACATATGCATTCTTCCCTGTGGTTATCAGGGAGGCTTGACTTCAGGAGGCTGCAAGACTCTTTAACAGTCCTATGGTGAAGACCACTAAAGTCTGGTAAAGCTGAATATCTTCCAGGTATTGCTACCTTTCCTCACTTTCTGATGCTTATTTGTATGGAAGTTTCTTTTTTCCCATCAGCTCCCACAGCATATTTTCATTGTCCCAGACCTTACAGAATGATCCACTGTAGCAACATAACTCTGTAGTGCTAGGTGCAGCCTGAACACAAATGCAGACAATTTCTATAAATTGTGTAGAAACATTAGTCAAACTGCCAAAAAATACATGCCTTGGGAGTTTACTTGAAGCAATGTTCTTCAAACACTACTTCAGACCTCTGCAGATAGTTTTGGAATAATCTCTTCCTTTGAAATAGAATCGGTGTTGGATGTGATCATGAGAACTCTTTCTTCCTGACATTTATTTAAAATATCATGTAAGGGGAAAAAACAAAAAGAAAACTAGAGTACTAAGGGACTACAGTGAAAAAAAAAATCAGTGTTCTCAAGTTCAGATGATAATTGTTGTCTGATAGTGGAGGTAGTTCTTCATTGGCTGATCTCTTTTTCTTTTCAGTATGTGTTTTATAATAGTTATCAAGTATAGCTGGGTATTACACTGTCAACAAGTCAGTCATTCACTGGGAAACACAGCTCAGAGACAAATCTACCAAATTGTTATTGTCCCAAATAAGAGTGACAGAGCATTCTGAAATGTGAAGACAGCTTACAAGCATTTGCCATAAAATCTAGTTAGTCAAAGTCACTTTTCCCCACAAGCGACGTGCAGGAACCCTGCGAAATCGCAGTTCTATTTTTGGCTGACTCAGAGCAGGGATTTGAATTAATGTATCCTGCCCAGAAGAACACCTGAAAAAGCAGACCACGTAGTCATTTTTATGCTTTCCTCTTCCCGATGAATATTTAAATAGTCTGTGCAGAACATCATGGGCCTAACAGAAAAGTCTGAGGGAGAGCTACCTCTACCAAAATACTTGAGACTGCTTTAGTAACCTCTATGCTGGAAATGGTCGGATCCCTACATCAAGGAAGGTCTTGACCCAGTGCTTTCATAACATTACATAAATCCCCTGAGCACTAGGTTATTAGATAAAAATGTAACATCAGGATACATTTTGCTTATCTAAAATTTGACTTCTCTTGCCTTTTATTTCAAGTATGCCAAAATAAAATATTCTGTTTCAAACTGAACAAAATGTTTTGCATGAACCCCAAGTGATTGCGTTTTTTTTCCAACACAAAGGAAAAAAAGACTTTACCTGCCAGGATGAAAAAAATGACCCAAAATGAAATATTTATACCTCACGCCAGCCTTCAGATGAAAGGATACATCTCTTGAATGGCTGTAATACATAGGTCTGATTTGAAGAGCTACTGAATATCTCCTCTCTAATTGACTTTAACCCAGGTGCACCAGTAAAAGCTGAGATACACTGCAGCTCTGAGAACCACCTCTGGAACATTAAAAGCTGGAGGGAAAAATGTCAGCCAGTTTAAGTAAACAGAGAGAGAGTTATGCTAATTTACACTAGAAAGAGCTCAGCATAGTGTTTGTTGTCAGGCTCAGGAAGGTTTTGCAAGGTTTTGTTACCTCTTGTTTTCTTTTTATACAGTAAAGGAACAAGGTTAATAATATCCAAGTTAGCTTGTGGCTGGTACTGATACGGTAATAGTGGAAGAGAAAAAGGTATTGTGGCTTTTGCAATTCTGAAGTAATTACTCACTATTAATAATCCTACAGATACCTGAGACAGGTGCCTTGTACAGAAAAAAATTGCCACAGCTATCACAAAGGAATTTGAATGTTAAACCCAATAAAATGTAGGATATATTGTGTCTTCAGTTATAACTATGCCGAAGTTTGAACTTACTATTTTGAATCTATTCTTGTACAGAAATAGAAATAAATTACTGTGCATGTGTCAGTGCAGTTTATTGCTAATTAGTGTGTCTGATTAGAGGGAGAAAAGTATCTACCAAGCCTAATCTACTGGACCTCCTAAAATAACAACAACAGTACAAATGTCACTGAAGAATATGACATAAATTAGCAATGAAATGTGGAGAAATTAATGTAATGGGAAAATTAATAATACTGACACAGGAGGTATTGCAAGAAGATGAGGGAGCAAGCATAAGTGCTGGACATGATTTTAAAATTTGGTCTGTAAAAAGTAGATCTTTTACCTTTTATGCAGGCTCACACACTTTACTGATAGGACATCTATGTCTCACTGTACGATTCTTTGGTTATCCATTGTATACAGAGGAAGTGCTACCTACTTACATTTTAATAGGAAGAAGGGACTGAAGGAAACAGAGGATGTTAGCTAGGATCTAGTCCTGAAAGCACTAATCTACCTGTTTATCTAATGAAAAGTTGCTCCTCTGTGGAGAGCACTGAGAGGTGCAGGTACTGCTGAAAAAGATGTTGGGAATCAGGAGGACAAGAGAATTGATGCTAATGAAGGTGACAGCTTGAGTGTCTGGCTGCTGTATAAAAGCAGAGCACAACAGCTTAAATGTCCCAGGTTTAAAGCCTTGTCTTATAAACTGTGTTGGACAAATATGAGACAGACTCTGCATGTGATGTGATGTTAGCATCTCCAGCAAAAAAGTCTGAATAATTGAATTTAAATGATCAGAACAAAGCTACTTTAAAGCACTCATGACTTTGTGGATGACTTTGAAATGCAATCTGTTAGGACACAAAGTTGCATAAATACTTGTAATCAAATAGAGTCTGTGTATCTCTTCCTTGATTTTTCTTAATTAACAAAGGAAAATTGAATGAGGATTGTAATAAACCCCAGACTGCCTCAGCTCTTTCCTTTATCCTAAAAAGGATATCAAGGATACATGGAGAAAGTCAAGACCCTCTCAGTTCCTTTGCCCTCCCAATATTATTTTCTTCATTGTGTCTTATTTGGTTCCCAATGTTTAAATATGGGTATTTTTCTGGTGCCCTGTATTATAGTTTTCATTCTTTCTGTCCTGCTGCATCTCTTCTTATTATGCTTTTTACTTTTTTCTTCCTTTTACCTTTTCCACTACAGAGATGTTTGTAGGCATTCCTGAACACAAAAGCTATTTGTATGCTAGTTGCAGTTTGCAATAGAGGTATCAGTTAAGTTTGTCAGAAGTATTTCTCTCTAGCAGCCTAGCATTACAGGCACTAGGCATTACCAGAGGCATTACTCGTTCTCAGACTCACTTGCTTCGAAACATGCAAAGCAAACATGGCCTGAATCCTGAGACTATCAAATGATATTTTGGGTACAGGGGCCTCTGGGAAGACTACGCCTGAACATAGCTCCATGCATTTGCCTCTCAGTTAGGAAAAAAAATACTCAGTTTCTGCCAGATCTTCCTTGAAGTGCTCATTACCAGGCAAAGGTAATGAAGAAAATGATGTACAGTTATTCTAGGAAATTAAAAGATGATATTCTTGATTACAAAATGATAAACTTAGTTTGAAAAAAACCAAAGCTAACCTTAAAACCCCCACAGAATCTTCAATAATGTTTCCATGGGAGATAATATGTATGTCCTATACGGTCCATCCCCTCATGTTTTTCAAGGGTAGGTTAGCCTTAGTAAGTTAATTCAAATTATATTTAATTGTTTATAATTAATATTTTCTTTTTTATCTCTTATCTTTTCTATTTCCCACACATGCACAACTAAAGCATCATTTGAACTGGGGAGTCTTCTAACACTCCATCTGTTTTTATTAAAGCTGCACCCTCTTGGGGTCCTCTCTTTCTTCTGGACTGAGATGCAATTGGAATATCTCCTGGTTTGCCTCATGTTTTCTCTTATTTTCTCATTAAATGTACTATCCTGTGCACCACCACCACCACCACCCCACTAGGAAATTCATTTTAGTTTTAGACCAGGTATGACTACCATAATTCTTCCTTTCTCCCTTCACTTTGGAGTAGCTGGATTACCAGTTCCAATTCCTCCTTTGTTCCTGCTTTTTTTTTTTTTTTTTTTTTTTTTTTTTTTTTTTTTTTTCCAAAAGGAAAGGAAGGAAGGAAGAGGGGAAATCTCCAGAGTTTACATTACTGTGATTGTTTTTATTTATCACATTTTCCCTAGTTGCATATTTGCTTACTATCACAATATTTGCAAGATTCTAGACAAATTAATCAGTCAATCCCTTATTCTTTAGGAGCATTCATTTTACAGATATGTTGCCATGTCCTGAAAATTCTGCATTTCTTAGTTCTAATGGTTAACTCTAAACCCTGGAACTTGGAGATGTCTTTCAGAAATTGGGCAAGACTTGGATATCTTTCTGATCTGAGTTTACATCCCAGATACATGTTGATTGCACATAAGAATGATGTGCCTAGTTATATACCATCACAATCTACTTTTCCTTTTCCACTCCCCATGTAGGCTCCTCTGGAGCCCAGGTTCTTTAAGTATACAGAGAACTACAGCATCCTCTGCTTGATTCCCTGACTGGAGGACTGGAGGACTGGAGATTACTGACAGCATTTAGGCATAACCAGAGAAACTACACTCAATATATTCATAACAAAAATGACACTGTTACCTCTTTATGTGCTTTTTTCTAGAATTCCTAACCTTATTTGTGCTTTTGGAGATCTGTGCAAAATGGTCATTCTAATCCAGTTGTTCTTTCCCATTCCTACTATCCTTTCTCCTTCTCTTTTAGGCTCTATAAAATAACCTGCTTTTTGACAATAAAATCACTATGTTGTTTTGTAGGACATTAGTTTTCATCTGCCAACCAGGCATAACACTACTGTTGAGTACGTTGCTATTGCAGTATTGTTTGTTTTGGATTTGTGATTGTTTCTTCACTAAAAACTTCAAAAGGTCAGCTTTGTCCCACTGAGAAATAGGGAAACTTTTGAAATGACAGTCTGGAAAAACTTTTTCTTGCCCATTTCTATTTTCACATATTTTTTTTTTCCTTTCTTAAAGTTTTGAAGGCAATTAATCTGAGGTCAAAGGCTCAAATAACCCACTAACACAACTATTGCCGGCTGCCTTTTCTGCTAAGCCTACCAGATGTGAAAGTGAAACCACAGGAGTGAAGACCCAAATGAAGCTTTAGACCCTAAGTAATATTAGAAGACAAAAAGTCCTGTTGACAAAACTGGATTATTTACTGCTCACCTTACCTTCCTCGGAGGTGAGGTGATTAATCACAATAATTCAAGAAGCCCACCTCAGCAAGTGGAAAAACCCAAAATTTTTCCAGATCACAGGTGAAAATATTGTATTTGAACAGCTAAGACAAGAAGTGAATGACAAACAGTGCGTCATAGACACACATGGCAATTCTTTTGCTATGGCAATATATGTAAAACTAAATCATGATTATTTTATCATATTATGATAATTATGATACATAGATACAGAATGAAATAACTTCTACTACATGTGAAATGCATATATGTAATATCAAAGGTAAAATGAAAAAAAATTAACAAGGACATTACCATTAAGATGGGAACTTTATTTATTTTACTGAAGTTCAGCAATGAAATTTCAAGAACAATTCAGACATCTTCAGATGGGAACCTGTTTCTCATTTTAATCCAGGTATGATTATGACACTAAGATTTTCTCAGCATCTGAATAAGGGAAACCTATATTGGCTATTTGGACTATTTCATCTAATCTTTTGCCCTTGGAAGGCCCTGACTCCTCTAATTTGTGCTTTGCCTAACCAAAGTTAATATATCAAAGGTGCTTATAACAGTGACTCATAACACTAAACTGCAGCTCATATTCATTACTTATTCTATCTTTAATGGCTGTCTTGTATTATCTTATATTAAGTACTGCACCTAGGCATACCAGAAGAGTATTACTGCTGATCAAGAAAAGCAAAGGAAGGCAGTCATACAAAAAGTGTATCTGGACTGCTGAGGTATGAATTCACCACAGAATTAACTGTCCCATAATTTCAGAGAAGAAAACCAGCCCTTTTCATTTGGGGGTGAGGAAGGAGGGTCAAATGGAAATTAACTGTAGAAATCTCAAACCTGTCTAGGTTCCACAGAAGTATCATCTATGTGTACTAAAATTACACGAAGAAGAGTGACTAACTTCACTTACCTCAGTCCTTACTGGCAAAACTTGCCTTCAGCAGTTCCAGGCCCCTGAGGCCAGTGAGGAAGCCTGTGGCAAGGAAGACTTACTCTCAGTGAAGGAGGATCATGTCAGGGAACACTTAAACAAACTGGACATACATGAGTCCATGGGCCCTAATAGAATGTACCCATGAGAACTGATGAAGCTGGCCAGTGTCATTACAAGATCACAATAGTCTTTGAACTGCAGGCCAGTGACCATTATCTCATTCCCTGCAAAGGTGGTAGAGGAAATCTTCCTGAAGCCACTTCCAAACATATGAAGGACAAAAATGAATTTGGGAGTAGTCAGCATGAATTTGTGAATTTATAGGTTTGACCAACCCAATAGCCTTTTGTTAAGAAGTGACCAGTTCTGCAGAGAAGGGGAGAGTAACTGACATTGTCTATCTCCAGTTCAGCAAGGCTTTCAACACTGTCTCCCATAACATTCTCACAAACAAACTGATGAAGTACAGACTAGAGAAGTGGACAGAGATGGACTGAAAGTTGCCTGAATCAAACCAACTCAGCCACCAAAGTATATAAAATGGCAAACTGGTTAAATGAGACCTCCGTAAATCAGTCCTTTAAACAAAGAAGCAGTCACCAAACTGTCAGGCTCAAAGGCATTCAGTCAATGGCACAAAGTCCAGCTGGAGGCCAGTCACTAGTGGTGTACCCTAGGGGTCCATAGTGGGGAAATTATATTTAACATCTTCACAAGTGACCTGGGTCAGCAAATTTGCAGATGATATAAATCCAGGAGGAGTGGCTGATACGTCAAATGGGTGTACTGCCATTTGGAGGGACCTGAACTGTCTGAAAAAAACAGACAGAAAGGAAATTCATGAAGTCTGCAAAGGGAAGTGCAAAGTCCTGCACATGAGGAGGGGTAATCCCATGCAACACTACAGGCTCAGGGCTCTCTGGCTGGACACTAGCTTTGTGAAAGAAGATGAGAGGTCTGAATAGACACCAAGTTGAAAAAAAGCCAGCAATGTGCCCCTGCAGCAGAGAAGATCAACAGCCTCCTGGGCTTCACTAAGAGGAGTCTTGCCAGTAGGTCAAGAGAAATGATCATTACCCTCTGCTTAGCACTGGTGAGATGTATCTGGAGTGCTGGGTCCAGTTCTGAGCTCCCAGTGCAAGAAAGGCATGGAGGTACTGGAGTGAGTCCAGCAAAGGGTCACAAAAATTAAAGTACTGGAGCATCTGTCACACAAACAATAAGCAATGCTGGCACTGTTCAGCCTTAAGAAAAAAAGGCTCAGGGGCATCCTGTCAGTGTATATAAACCTGACTGGAGGAAGTAAAGAAGGCAGAGCCAGACTTTTCTCAGTGGTGCCGAGTGACAAGACGAGGGAATGGGCACCAATGAAAATAAAGGAATTTACCTTTAAACATTAGAAAAAATGTTTACTGAGATTCAGATTAGAAAATGTTTACTGAGAGGGCAGTCAAATACAGGTTTCCCAGAGAGGTTTTAGTCTCCATCTGTGTAAATACTGAAAACCTGAATAGACATGGCCCTGAGGAACCTTTGAGAAGGAGGTTGGACTAAATAATCTCCATAGGTTCCTTCCCTATCTCAACTATTCTATCACTCTGTGATACAACAAAGATATCAATTTTAAACAAGACCTTGACTCTTGGTAGGACTCGTACAGGCACATATATGAGGCTTTGATTCCAGCAAGAAAATCAGTTACTATCTAAACCTTATTCGGTCTGAATTTTAAAAGCAATCTTTTCTCAGGAGGTTTTCAGAATGCGGTACAAGGAGTTCATAAGTTCTGGGAACAGACTAGAAAAAATATACTTGAATTTCAGAGAAACAATGCAACAGATAATGCTCTATGATGTTGTTTCTGCTTCCTAATTTGGTGCTAGACACTGCCTAAGAACTGTTCAATACGCATTAGGAGACCTTCATCTTAATCTTCTGTCTTTTAACCAACAATGTCAGCTTTCAAAACTGTTGAAGCTGTCTTTATTAATTTCCTAGAGTGTACTTCCCCATTTCCCAGGATTTAGTAATCTTTACTAAAGTTCCACAATATAGAAAGGCTTTTCCTACTGATTTATATGCCATATGTATCCCCCCTCCTTTTTTCTTTTTTTTTTTTTCTTTTGGTTTTCCCTATATGAATATATTTCCTTTATATATAATGCATAATATATAATCTAGTCTATTCCCCCTTTCCTTTTTTCCACACACAGAGAGCATGGTCTTGCTTCCTTTTTTTGTATTTGAAAGCCAAAAGTAATGTATTCGTCTGAACAGCTGGGTAACTTTCATGCTACATGCAAATCAGTTTAAAAAGTAACAAACCTCAGGAAAATGTGACAAAAACCTACAAAAGCTCAAATTGTAGTTCCGATACAGATCTCTCACTGTTCAGAAAACTGTGTTCATTGTCTTTTATTTTTAGAAAATTCATTACAAGAACTTAAAAAGGAGATGTATTCTTCTGCATTGTGGCATATTCAGGAATTCCATTTTTACCCTGTAACACTATTCATTTGGGAACATGCAGTGAACCAGCAGGACAAAGTTCATTTCAGAAACTTGGCAAAGTAGGACAGTGTTCTACCAATGACAAAGAAAAAAAATAAAAATAAATTTTTTTAAAGAGGCATGCTTCCCATTTTCTATTGACTTGTGCTCTTGTATTTATAATACTGTGAAAGATGTAAATTTGAGACAAATGCTAGCTAGAAAAAATAAAACTGAACATGCAAATACTACACTTTAATGCTCTAAGCTTATTTCACATGTGGAAATATGCATGGAGTATAGACTCTCCCCTTGTTGGAAAACAAATTACAGGACGTCGACAGTTAGATATACAGCAGTTTGAAATGATGGATTTGAATTTGCTCTCATTATAGCATTGAAAATGATGCAATTTCCGAGTTAATTCCAGTGTAATTTGTATATGGATTAAAATCCTGACAGGTCAAAGAACTGAAGCTAATCTGCCAGATTGTCATTGCTATTAAGTAAAGATTTTAGTGGGCATACAAAACAATTATTTACACTTGAAATCTTTGTAGTCTTTTCTAAAAATTCCAGACACTAGAAAATGTTAACCTTTATGTTTATTAGTTTCAAGAAAGACATGTTTGCCTCTTCTTTTTCTCTCAGAACTAGCATGAGGAATTCTGAATGAGAAATCAAAATAAACCAGTCCAAGAGTTCACTGTCTGAACATATACTCAGATGTGTAAATTACAAGGTGAGCTTCTTTTATCTTGTCTTTTCTGACTAACCCTTGCAAATGTGACACTGCTCATAAGTATAGCTGTGTTCTAGTTAGCCTTTAAAAACTCAACATTTGTTTCTGTTGCTGTTATTGTGACCAGCAAATAATGGTGGTAAGAACGAGGAATTGATCATCTTCAGGTCTTTTGAAATATGGTTAGTACTTGTTTAAAGAAATGTGTGGGTTTAAGTTGGATAAAGAAATATCTTTATCAATGTCATTAGGTTTCTGCAGGTAGAAATTCTGCAGGTGTCTAGCAATGAAGCAACAAGCTTTTCCCACTTAATTTAGCTTGTTAAAACGATCAGCTATAACTTCTTCAGGAATATACCTTTTCAAAAATCTCAAACATTACCTGGTGATCCAGCCAAAATAAAGAGGCAGAGTAGAACTGGGACATTGGTAGAAACTTGCTTATTAAAATTGAAATAATTATTTTAAAAGTAGGTTAAGCAATAACACTTGTACTGAGTACTGTGTTTTATCCATTAAAAAAATATCCATTAAGAAATACTATCTGTGCAGGCTGTCTGTGAGCTTTATATCACAATGATAAAGCATTTGAGTTGCAAAATTGTAGAACTATTCTTTTTTTTTTTCTGTCGGAAGTCACACAAAATTCTGAATTATGTTATATTTCTGCAAAAAAATTCTACTCAATTTTAGTTTTATTAATAGGTTAAATTTAGTGGCGGAAAACATGATATTTAGTTTTAATAGATGAGTCAGAAGTATTTTCAAGAATTATACTCGCAACTGATTGCTCTTTTCATTGCTTTATGGTTTTACAATCACATTTCCTGTAACCTCAGTGTGTCTTAAATGTTTTTGATTACATACTAATTCTCATTTCACTGTAAGACTGGCAGTCTTTCACAGCTGCCAAATACAGGTATAAGCTCTAACTCCATCCATCTTATTCTCAAGCAGATAGGCTTAACATTGACCTCATCAGCTCTGATGTCAACACATCACACCTGCAGGGTCATGCACCCCATGTATTTAGGAAGTTATCCTGACTTAACACTGCTGATCTCTCAGTTAAGATTTTTTGTCAGAAGTCTAGTCCCACACTAAGACCTGTCATAGATTCACATCCTTTGTGGAGCAGACACCAAGTTCCATAACTTGTCCAAAAGCTCAGGGAAGCAGAAATAGCAGTGGGCTTTTTAAACAAAATCCAAGACAGTAGCAGAAACTTAGTTCAATTTTCATGGCTTGCACTGCAGTTTAGTGGTAGCATCATCTTTTAAAGACCTCGTTTATGGAAGTCCCATTTAACCACCTTACTATTCTATATACTTTAGTAGCTAGGTTTGTTTTTCTTTTCTGATTCCTGAGGTGGACACTCAGCCTGGACCCACTCCATGTAAGTTACAACACTTCACTAAACCCAATTAGGAACCTAGATACCTGCCAGCTTTCTGCCTCATCTACCTTCATCAGCAGCCAATGAAAAGACATGACATTTCTAGACAATGATTCAATTATTTTATTACCTTAAGTTGGGAAGGATCAGACCTTGTTGATTAAGCTACAGGAGAGGTGGTCCTTTGAAAATGAGCCACTGGTGAGCAGCTAACTCTATACTTACATAGCATATAATAACAACTACATAATTAATAAGAAGTAGAAACATGATACGGTTCCGCAAAACACTTTGGGTTGGAAAAGAATAATATTTTGACAAGAATCGCCTTAAGGTCAATATATTCCATTCCAGTGTAATTGTACATTTGCTGTGATATTGCCTAAGCTCGTGCCTAAAGTCTTTTTAAGTAGTAGTGCATGTTCAGTGACGGAGGAATTCATCTCACTTTGTTGAAAAATAAATACTCAAAGTTTAAGATATTCACCCTTCACAGACTATGGAGAGATGCTTAGAGATGACAGGGTATCTCACTAGTCTTTAATATCCATTTTTGTATGAAAGCAATTGCTTTTTGGAAATGCAAGTTTCTCCCCAGGAAAGGAAAAATTTGCTGAAGATATCCTTGGTGGAACTAGCTTAGATGCAGACTACCAACTTTTAGATGTTTATATGAAGTGAGATGCATCCAACAATAGCTGTTTGTACCATAAGAGCTCATAACCTCAGGGGGGATTTAAAAGCATTTAGAAGTAAGATTTGGGCTCCTGATATCTTATTCCCACAAGTTCAGACATTCTATTCATCATTGTAGTTTGTGAATACCTTCTAGCAGTTATAAAACAAATCACATTGGTCGTGTGCTGGCTGATCTTACACAGATCCTGGATTTTATTTTAAAATATTCTTAAACTTTCACATTTTGCATTTGTATAGTACATCTCAGAAATAAGGATGTTTGCCATTAAGTAGGCTTTTTACCCCATTAAAATTTGATGCATTAATATAGGTGGCCCTTTTTTTTTCTTCATACAAAGAAGGAGACATAATATACATAGACACAAAATCCTGGGATATAATTGATGATCTAATAAGCAGTTTATGAAGAGCAGTACTGTACTCAAAATACAGGTCTTGGACTGTTACAGATTTTTACCAAGGGGTTGCATAGGAAATTAAGACAATCCAGTGAAAAAAATACCAGAAGGGGTTTTATTTAAACTATTTTGTTATTCTTTTTATTTGGATTTATTTTTAATCAAACCACCATGAAAAATTCAAAAGAATACTTTAGGTTTATTATCTGTGTTCCTGTACTTGCACTTCAAAGGTATATTTTACAGAATAGAGCTTTAACTCATTTATTAAAACTAACTCTGCCACCTACCCTTCACTGTGGAGTAGGTTCTAGCTAATAATTTACTGTTGAGGTGGATTTTATTTGTATGTATTTTTAAGTGGCTGTCACATTTCTGTATACCTAAATCATTCACAGTTCATTCTAGTGAGAAGAGAGGGGGAAAAGTCCAGCTGAATTCTCTCTGCAGACTGATGAGAGAGGGTGTATTTGGTTTGCATGGTAAAATTTTGGTAGCAGGCGTCTACGGGGGTGGGTTCTGTGAGAAGCCTCTAGAAGCTTCCCCCATGTCCAATGGAGCCAATGCTGGCTGGCTCCAAGACGAACCCACCGCTGGCCAAGGCCAAGCCCATCAGCAATGGTGGTAGTGCCTCTGGGATAACATATTTAAGAAAAGGGGGAAAAACACAGGCAATAGCAGCTGCAGCCAAAGAGAGGAGTGAGAACAGGTGAGAGCAACAGCGCTGCAGCCAGCCAGGCCGGGGCAGGAGGGGCAGGAGGTGCTCCAGGCGCCAGAGCAGGGGTTCCCCTGCAGCCCCTGGTGAAGGCCATGGTGGGCCAGGCTGTGCCCCTGCAGCCCATGGAGGTTAACGGTGGAGCAGATAGCCACCTGCAGCCCATGGGGGGACCCCACGCTGGAGCAGGGGGATGCCCAAAGGAGGCTGTGACCCATGGGAAGCCCATGCTGGAGCAGGGTCCTGGCAGGACCTGTGGACCCGTGGAGAGAGGAGCCCAGCTGGAGCAGGGCTGCTGGCAGGGCTTGTGACCCCGTGGGGGACCCACCCTGGAGCAGTCTGTGCCTGAAGGACGGCACCCCATCGGGGGGACCCCACGCTGGAGCAGTTCATGAAGAACTGCAGCCCACGGGAAGGGCTCACGTTGGAGGAGTTCGTGGAGGACTGTCCCCTGTGGGAGGGACCCCAGGCTGGAGCAGGGCAGAGTGTGAGGAGCCTCCTGCCCCAGAGACAGCGTGTGATGGACTGACCGCAGCCCCATTCCCCGTCCCCTGTGCCGCTGGTGGGGAGGGGGGAGAGAAAATGGGGAGTGAAGTTAAGCCCAGAAAAGAGGAAGGTATGGGGGGAAGGTGTTTTTTTAAGATTTGTTTTTATTTTTCATTATCCTACTCTGATTTGATTGGTAATCAATTAAACTAATTTCCCTAAGTCGAGCCTGTTGTGCCCATGATGGTGATTGCTGAGTGATCTCTCCCTGCCCTTATCTTGACCCACGAGCCTTTCCTTGAATTTTCTCTCCCCTGCCCAGCTGAGGAGGGCCGTGACAGAGCAGCTTTGGTGGCACCTGGCATCCAGCCAGGGTCAACCCATCACAGCAGGCTGCTGAGAGAACCTGTTGCTGTGGAGCAGAAGCAGCAGCCTGTGGCTGAGACAAAGTTTGAGTGTCTGTATGACAGGGAGATTTTATATGCCATGATAAGAGAGCAAAATCCTCTTTGATAAAAAAAGCTACAAAAGTGCCATTTATTTGGGGTTAGAATTACACCTTGGTAATGTCTGTTCCCAAGCAGAAAAGTCTTCTGTCTCAATTAATTTTTTTTTGACTGCATTTGTTTATCAAAGGAGTTTATTGAATCAGATTCACTGTATCTCAAGACCTTTTAGACCAGTGCTTAGTTTCTTTCCCATTTTGAACATAAATACACCAGGTGCATGCAACAATCTGCTTTATAACAGCAACAACAAAAATCCTCCAGGGTTTTCTGATTCCAGACTAATGTGGGAATTTGGAAACAAATAAAAGAAAAAGAAAAAAAAAAAAAAAAAGTGGGCTTTTTTTTTCCAGCAAACTGAATTGATATCGTTAAAAAATAGGAAAAAAAAATAAAACCAGTCCTAAACAATAGAACATTGGACGTATAGCAGAAGCTTCATTAAGAACCAAAAATAAAGTGGCTTGTCAATAAATACTAGTATTATGCTGATGGGAGTGATAATGAACTAATATAGTGTTCAATTACTATAGAATTTGAGTTAGTAGATAATGACATATATAGATGAGTGCTGAAGGTCAGTAAATGAATTAATTGATTTTAATAAATGTCCAAGAGTTTCATAAAACTTCAGGAAGCTGGTAGAGTCTTTGAATGTTGGCTTGTCTGTGGCATATTAATAAACAAACACAGGATCTTTCTGTTTCAAATCTGAAGAAATCCACATGAATGCTGGCAGTGGCTCCTGCTGATTCTTTTGACACTACAGCATTTAGAGTTAAGCCAATCTCCCTGCTGCTTTGCAATGCAAACTGAATGGGAAAATTAAGGGTAAATTACCACCAGCACGCATGATATTGTAGGCAGTCTCAAAATCTGCTCCTGAATGCAAGATCAAAGCATTTTACTTTCAGCAGATGTAACAGGAGGCCATTATGAACACTTGTCTAATGAACCATGTCCAGCTCCATGAACCATATCCAATTGTGCGGGTTTTGAAAATACTGTGCAGAAGAGTGTGCCGCAAAGATATGTTCAAGATAGGATTTTTCTCCCAGTGATATTCCTTTTTATTTCTGGAACCTTCACCAACCCAAACCTTGCTGAATTATCTCTGAGTGAGGGGATACACTATGATGCGTACACTGCTACTCTCATGGAGGTCTTTGTCCGACATGCTGTGTTTCTGCCTCCCACTCCCCCCCAGGGAATGGCACCTCCAATTTTCCAAAACCACAGTGGGAACGTGGGAGCCACTGGTGCATCCCTACATCATCTTTTGCTGAATATTTTAGTTGTAATCATGTGGGTCTACCTCCTTGCAGTACTTTGCTTCTACAGTAGGCACTTGTTAAAACTTTCCTTCTCTGCAAAGAAGATAAAACAGTTTTGAAACACGCAGCTGTGCTTTCACAGAGAGCCTTTACACAGGTAACACGTGCAAGGCTGTATGGTGTGGGCTGTGCTGCTCTCTGAGGCTGTATCGGACATATTTGGTTTCTTACCCCAGCAGGGGGGACTGTTAATCAGTTTTTCTTCCCTAAGAAATATGATCAAAGTTCAGAGTTAATTTCTCCAAACAGCTGAATGAGTGAGGCTAGTTGTTCTGAATGGGGCCCACATTTGCTCTCCTTGTACCGATTTCAGGTTCACTGCACACTGACAGGCCCAAATCTGCATGAGAATGTGGCCTTGGCGGCTTGCCCCAGCCCATCAGGGCTACCTCAGCTCTGCAACTGGAGCATTGTTCTGGGCTGGATTATCCCTCCCTCCTGCTGAGGAGTGGCTCCAAGGCAGCCCATGAATATTGTTCCACCAGCCAAGCTCTCTTTGCAAATGACATCCTGCGCCACCATGCTCTCCAAAGGTTTGCGGTCCCCAAGACATGCATCTGCCTACCCGTAGCAACAGCTCAAGGCTGAGTGTCACTCTTGGCAAGGCCAGCCAGCCCTGAGTGGCCCCATACCTGAGTTATCTACTATCAAATGCCAGCTCAGCTATGAGTCAAACTGCAAATGGGACTCTATTCACACTTCTCCACTGCAGTGCCATAGACTAGAGAGGCTTTCAGAAGACGCTGACTGCTGAGTGAGGAGCTGTGCAATGCATCATCTCCTCCATGGTAATAAAACTTTGGGTTTAGTCAAGCAAATGTTTCTTGCTGTGAAGTCTGAGGCCCTACAAGTGCAGCCTGTTGAACTCTTGGCAGATTTGAGAGTGAAGAGGGACACAGTTTCATCACACATTGACTGAGTTCAAGAGAACACTGCCATTTTTCTAGAGTTGTCATATGACAGATTTCATATGAATAAAATTGAGAGTATTATTTCAGTATTTATTAAAGTTCGAAAACTATGATTTCTAGTTTAGACGTAGACCTTTATTTAATCCTGCAAAAGAGATCATTGTTTCTGTGAAGGGACCCTGTTTCTTAAGTAGAAAAACATAAGAGCCCTATGAATCCTACAGGGACTGCAAAAAAGGCCTTTATGAATTTTGAAGTCAAATAAATGTTTTTGGTAGGGTGTTTTTTGGTTGTTTGCTTGTTTTTTTAACAGTGACCCAAGACTGGGAAATGGTGGCATATATTTTTATAATACTCTGAGCTTGTGTGAATGATTAGAAAGACAACAAAGAACAATTGTTCAGCCATCATCAGGTGATGAGAATAAGAGGAAAGGGAGAAACTGGTGTTTGTTTGTTTTTTTTTTTTAAATTTTGGGGTTCTCTGATAATTACTCTTTTAAGATATAGACATATTTGTTGTGCTAGAATATTTCATGTATATGTGTATGTACTCATGCAAGTGTGTGTGTATATATATGTATATGTACATCTGTGTCAGTGTACAATATTTAGTCTGTTTTTTCTTTTATAGTCCAAATATGGATGCATAACATGAATGTATAATGCATTCTGTTATGGTCCATGTTCATATGCATTGAAAGTGTAGGTTTTTCCTTGGTGGGTATCCTGATGAATTAAATGGATTTTTTTTGGAAAAACAGCTGGGAGGAGACATTTAATTTTATTTTAAATTTTACTTATTTCAGTCTTAAAAGAATGATGAATGCCCAGATACCAAATGTACTCAAATAAAACTATGTGGGGAATTTGTTATTGATCAATAATTGCTTGCAGAAAGAATAGGTTTTCATTTTGAAAAATAATAAAATGCATTACTTTCTTGCAAGGTGAAGAGTGAGAAGGATGTAAACGGTGATACCGACATGAAAATCCTTTTTCCCACTCCAAATTTTCTGTAGAAAAAATTACATGACTCCTTTGTACTAGGTACTTGCTTTTCCATATTTGCACTCAGAATTTGGAACAGATAATTGACTTTTTGATCATTCCCAATACACATTTTTTAAAAAATGAAATGCCTAATTATTTCCATGGGAAAGATGGTTTTAGAGAATGTACAAAGTGATGAATATTTAGAAAATCATAGCTTTATAATGTCTTGGGTGCCATCCAGATATTTTTTAATGGTAACATCTTAAATTAAACAGCTCTCTATTAAATTTAAGATAAGCCTGTGCCAGAAATTTTAACTTGGTTGTCCTTCACATTTGGAGCTTCAGAAGGCTGAGTTTTAATTTCTATATCCAAATGTGATATGACACAATGAATCTGTCTGTGCAGAACTTTTGATTTCTGTTTGATACTGGACTCCATAATATGTTAAGACTGTAAAATGCATTTTGTGTAAGACCACTGTCTCTATTGTCTTTTTACCTCTTTTTTTGGAGTATTTTCCATGCTGCAGTTTCAATGGAGGGTAATCCAAGGTGACATCAGAAAGTTGTTAAATCCTGATGTTCCTCTTTTCAGGTGGAAGCCCCTTTGGACAAAATGTCGACTTCTGTCCAGGACAAAGCAGTTTGTCGAGTCATAACTCCATGGAGTTGTTAAATAAGCAACAGATCAACCGTTGGAAAACTTTGATGTCCTAATGATGCTAATTTGCGAACCTTCTGACAGAGAGTTCTCTGAGGTTTGGTGAGTCTAGAGGGAAGAATCTAGCATCAGAAATATTAAAATAAAGTCTGGCAGGAGAGGAAAGGGGAGGAGAGGTTTTGTGAGGGTATTTGGGTTTGAGTTTGGTGGGTTTGGTTTTTTTTTTTGGTTGGTTGTATTTTTCATTTTTTTGGGGGGGTGATTTTTTTTTGTTTGATTGGTTTTTGTTTTATTTTGTACTAAAGGTAACCTTTTCAATTGTATGACCAGGTGAGGATGAAACAAACTATTTGGAGACACTGTAGGTAGATAGACCCCTTTTTTCAAAAGAAACCCATGTGTAGGATCATGAATCCCTGGAGAACTCTGACTTATGACTTAGTTATAATTCTTGAAGACCTGGAAGAAATGGGGATATTGAGTGCACTTCTTGTTTTTCTTTGTTCTCTGTCAGCTCAAATTCAGCTGCCTCAATACAGAGAATTAGTGCCATTCCAGAAATGCTGGTTTATGAGAGACATCTACATGAGACTGGCATGTATAACATGGGACCTAAAGGGCACTATCATGCTCCTTTTTTTCTGGAACAGCAACTAGACATGTCACGGGATGTGCAAGGACATTTCAAATGGCAAAAACATTTATTTAGGTAATGAATCCTGCCCTGTATTACATGGTCTAGTTCAAGTAAAATGTGATAAGCCTTATCTGCACAACACTTGTGGATCTATATGCTTCTACTACTGTACAAACTCTGTTCTACCTCTTTGAGATTACCTGTACAACAGTGTTCCTCAAAGGATGGATATCAGTGGAAACCCATGTTTAAATTTTGGCTCTGACTCAGGACATAAAGGTATCTGGGTCTTGGTATCCCACTTCCACAAAACTGGAAAGGACCAAGGCAGTGTACCAAATAAGCCAGCAATGAAGCTTAGAGCTGTGAACTATGGATACTACACACAGCTCTAATTCAGTCTAACCACAATGCTAGTTTAAACCCAATGCAAGTATGTATCAGCTTCTAAGTTATTAAGCCTATTTTTATTCTTTTTTTTGATATGGAATTATATGGTGTGTATATACACACACACATATATATGTATATATTCTACAGTTTGAGGGATGAAGTTAAATCCTCGCATATTTATTTTTCCAACACGAATGTTCAAGATAGATTTTTATTTTTGTCCAAGCTAAATATTTATTCTTTATTTCTTTTATTTATGTCTATTACCTTCATTATATTTCTTTACTTTCTTTAAGATACAACTCTGTTCATTGCTTGAAAATGAGCAGTGAACAAAATCACTACATAACATTTTAGATATACAGTATAAAATTACATAATGTTTTCCTAGGGATGAAACATACCTAAAGAATGGAATGAAAAATAATAATAATAAAATAATAATGAGAGACAAGAATATGGTAGATGGGAATGGACTGAACTACACAAAAATATAGTCTCAAAACACACACAGCTTTAAAAGAATATGAAATAATTCAAGCTTCCGTATAGAACAGAAAGATGAAAACTGTGTGGTGAAAATTCCAAGTAATAAAGTTTTGCCCTAAATTTATCTTGTTGATTTTCTCAGAAATGTCAGTGAACTAATGGACATATTGACTCTCTGGACAAACTCATCCTTGCCTGTATCCTCAGACTGTCACAGCTGTAACAGGTATACTATATTAATCTTGTAAATTGAAGGTATATTAAGATATTTCATTATCTTATGAAAAGCTATGAAAGCTAGAAAAAGAAAATTCGTAAATACAGGGCTAAAGGACACTTTATGACTGCAAGAATAATTAATTTCTAAGACCTAAATAGTCTTGAATGATCAGGAGAGTTCCTAGTCTCATTCACTGAAAACTTCAGAAAACATGTTTTAAAACACAGGGTGCCTTTTAAGAAACACTAGATGTATGTCTGTATGTAAGGTAATTCAAATAGCTGATCTTCAAAACAATAAGTTCTATAGCATGAGCTCTTGCTTATAAATAAAGTAAATAAAGGATTGTGTTACCACATATGAAATAGCTTATGAGACTGCTTGCACTTCTCTAAATACAGGCTAACATTACTAAAGTTATCAATGAATATTTTGCTGCATGGATATCGTATGAAGCTGGTATAGCTTATCATTTGGCATAGAATGAAATGCATAGTACTTTATACTTACATTTATAGATATAAATGCCTGAGAACTCTATTAGAGAAATCAGTCTCATTTTTAGTACAGTATCAGGTGGGGAACTTTACTGATGATTTTTGAACCATGTCTATAACTTGAGAATAGAATATTTTTATCCAGTTATGCAGTCCTGATTTAAAATGATAGGGACTCCGTCACATCCTTATAGGTTATGTCAGAATTTAATTATCTTCCAGGTGCCAAAACACATCTCTTTCCACTCAGTCTGACTGTGTGCAGGAATGAAAATCTGATCTCATTGTGCCTTTTTATTTCACATGAGAGAACTCCCTCTTAGCATAAAACCTCTCGAGGTAAACCTTTTTGGGGAGCAAACAGAACAGATTGATTTGTCTAATTTTTACCCTTGAAGTTATGTTTTATTTGACTTCTATATTTTTTGCCAAATTCTGTTAAGTCTTATGTCATATTTGGTCTGAGTTTATTTCTACTTTCTGCTTTTTATTCCAATTTCTCTGTTTTGAAATGAATCTTCAAATTGTTCAAATATACAGCAGCTGCGTGTTTCTAATAATAGTCTTACTAATTTAATTTTAAAAAGTAAATGAAAGAAGTAAGTACACTGTCTAACAATGGAAGGTCACATTTGTTTTGTAGCAGAAGCTTTGATTTGAATGTCTGTGGTCTATAGGAATGGATACCCTTTAAAGTAGTATTTCCTTTCCTGCTTTCAGATATATGACACTGGCTGCACAATAGCCTATTGTTTACAAATCCTAAGGAATTCAGTTTGATCTATCAAAATGATCCGAATTCATCATTACTGATCACTCCCTTCTCCTGTCATACAAGTTGAGCAACAATATAGCCTATTATTCATCACTGGAGAGTAATGTGTAATTTGACAAGAGGAGAACAGCTGAAAAGTCACTTCAGAAAGCAATATTTCCAAAACCACCTTACTGATTTCATAACATATAAATATCTTTGGTAGATGATCAGGTAATCAGAAAGTGTAGATTAAATATGGAAATATTGATTGTGTTTCTTCTTGAGTACAATACAAGGAGGTCATAAGACACTGTTCCCTTTGCTTCTGGAGGAACAGAGGCTTTGTGTAGGAACCCAAGAACACAGTGAGCCTTGGTTCCATTGCATTATGTGTTAACAAATAAATGTCTTCAGGAAAAATACAATAACCGTCAGTGAACAAAGGTTGCTCGGCTCTGTATGACCGAGTTGCTCCAGGAAATGTTTCTGTGTCTCAGCTCAGTCTCAGACAGCTCTAGCTGGTACAGTGTAATCTTGCTAATTTATTAGCTTTTCTGTTCAGAATTTACTAACTGTAAAATGCAGTAAACCAGCCTAATCTCAACTGTGGTATTCTGCTCTTATATTGATGAAATAATAATACATGTGTAAAACCAGGAAAGCATCCTGTTCCAGAAAATACAAGACAGGAAGAAAGAAGAGGTGAAAAATAGTTTTTAAAAATTAGGAATAGAAAGTTTAGTCTGCAGAGATATCCAGGCTATGCTATTCCATATCTGAGACCTCATCCTGGAAGTCCTTCTTGAATTTGTTGTGTCTTGAAAGGTCTGCAAACTGTATGTGAGAGGAGTGCTCATGGAAAACAAGGGCTAAACAAGTGGTATTCCAAAAGGAAAATGGTTTTAAAAGGTTCCTTTCTCTGTGGCTTTTAGAGGTAGATGGGATCCCTTCATGCATACAAGTTCCAGACAGACATGCTAATTCACCTTGCTTATGATAGTAATGTGAGGTGGTTGCCTGTGGAAACAGAGGAGGTCACCAGCAGGAGACAAATCTAGGTGGCTGCATATTAACAAAACCACGTGCAAACCCAAATTGGTGCAGAGGGTTTCAGCTTTGTATCTCTGATGTATTAATACCGTTAGCGTAGGCTCGCTCAATGGCTCATCCAAACCCAGTCCACTAGTCGGAAACAGAAAAGGCAGAACACCCAGGACCAAAAGTCATCCTGCAAAGACATTAATCCTCTCAGCAAGGCAGCCCAATACATCCATGGTTTTCCAGCTGTGACACAAAAGGAATGACCAGGTGTCTCTTGTACAGCTGTTTCACTCTCTCACTGTGAGTAATGTAAATTTATTTTGATGTCTAGCAATGCTGCCCTGTGGGATTTTTAATGGTTTGTTTCCTAGCTATGTCAGAGACTATTAACTGAATCTTGCACAAGTCCAAAGTATGCTTGAAATACCTTTTTATTCCTGCTTTAAAAAAGATACTAAAGTTCTCCATGAATACAGAGTTCCACAACTGTTTCACATTCTCAGCTACTTTTTGGTTACAGAAGATGCCTTGCTTTCTAGATCGTGCTGAATTTGGACTAAATACTGCTCACATCTTCAGTGGCACCCTGCTTTTTCATTGTTCTCTTTGTTTACCTTACTGTTCTATTTGCTTGTTTGCTGAAGAAATGCTCTGCATTGCTGTTGTATACTGTAACTCTTCCTTGCTTTATTGCTAACCCCAGCACTACACATAAAGAACTACTACACAATGAATAATTAATCTGACAAATTTAGCCTCTTTAGATAGTTTTCTATTAATGCCTTTGTTTCACAGAAGTATTTTTGGAATGTGGCTGAATTTTACTCTGCATTAATCATGCGCCTATGTGACTATTTGCTATTTGTAATCAGAACGTGTTGGTTACTTGTGAAAGCCTAGCTAACTTACGTGTTATTGTTTCTGTTCTGCATTTGGCTGTATGCACAAAAACTGGCAGCCAACTGCTTGTATGTGTGTGTGTAGAGCCAAATTTCTGCGCTGGCAAAATTCCACAGTTGCACCACCAGAGAATTAGGTCCTTCGCATTCTGTTTCTGTGACTCTTTGTAAGGAGTTTAACATTTACTCTCCATTAATGTTTATGCCAGATCAGCAGGAGTGGAAAGAGATACATGCAGAGTCAAACATATTTCTCTAAAAATTTGGTGAAGTAGTCATGGACAATTACTTAAAATAATAAGCCTGCATACCATCTGTGATCATTAGTAATATTAATATTAGAATTGTTATCCATTCTTGTGTTCAGGATTTATTATGTAGTGAGGCCTCTTAACTTTTATTAAAACACTAATGTGTAAAGTGGTGTTTAAAATCTGTACTTTTCCCTTTAAAGGTGGCATTCTCTTAAATATAATGACTGACTGTGGATATGTACTTGAGTTCAACAATTACTATTAAAGCTTTCAGAGAGCTCTAGAGCTATAACTGATTTTCTTTTAATAATGACACATACCACTTTACATTGTTTTTTTTCATATTCAGCAGTCCTTTCAAACACTAATTACTCCATTAAAAAAAACCACCCTTGCCAGATGGGTCAATCATTATCCTTATCTTTGAGGTAAGAATAAAGAAATCTTCAGGCTAAGCTTTTCATTTTGGCTTCCTCAATGTGGAGCTTGTTTCATAAAACCTGGGTGTCTTTATGCCATATATCTTTAATCATTTTCATCTCCAAATGGAAGATCTCCATACATGCAAGGTCTTCTGTGTTCTATAACTCTGAAGTAATGGATGTGAGTCAGTTGGAAAATCTGATTTGGGGCACCTTCCCTTAGGATCAGCAAACAAGAACAAAACTTAGATGTTTATGTTTCCCACTTCTGGGCTCATCTTTAGCTTTAATGTGCCTGTCCCATAATGTGATCTATTCAGGTTTTATGCAATGGTTGTTTTGTTAAGTATACAACAGAATTACATAATGTATGTATATATCAAAGACATTTCAAGCATTGTATAGTATTTCCAAATTTACACATGACATGGCAGGTGATTACTCTGTTTGTCCATGACATTGCTATGTTTAAAGCATGTCGTCTTAGAAATTCAGTGACTATGTTCAAATGTTTTGTCAATGGCAAGTAATATATGTGCTGATATGTATAGAAAGGAAAAAAAGATTGACTAAGATTTTAATATGTGACTAGTGATTTCAGTCGTGTAGTTGGAGGAGCTTGGTTCTCACTCGGTAAAAGTTTAGCGTTTCGTAAAGATCTTATGAAGTTCCTTTAACTGAATCTCCAGAAGAAAATGAGCTCTCTTCCCCACAACTGCTAGTCATTTTAGAAGCCTATGGTATTGAGCTACACTGTTTATCTACTCTACTTATATACCTGCCTGAGATCTATAGCTACCACCCCAGTTGCCTTAGCCTGATTGCTCTGACATAGTTACAGTGAAAATATCTCTTTGACCTACCAATATGAAGACTGGTAATAATAAGCTGTAACTGCATCAGGTTTTATATTGTTTGCCTTACTTGATAAGGAATGCTGTTCTTGAGGCAAGACACACACATTTGCCAAGGGTTTAGCTTAATTTTGTAGGGAGTAAATCCAGTCTGGACCTTAGGGTACAGGAATGAAGGGTCTAGTACTAGATGGGTATCTCTGAGGTAACCTGAGCAGCTGGAAGCACTGACCTGCATTCAAGCAAGCAGATTTTCCAGCTGCAGTACTTTTAGGGCAGATAATAGAGTGGTTTACATGAATTTTATTAATAGAGATGTGCAGCCGATTCAGTAAATTCTAATGCAAGAAATGTCTATTGCAACTGTACTGGGTCTACACATTTTTTTAATATAAAATTTGTTGTTTTCAGTTTTCATTAACCAAATTGTTAGTTTAAACAGCATTCCTTTTTTATTGCTTAATATGGGTGTATAAATAAGTTTTTCACTGTGGTAGCATAATCTCAGATTCTGTATACACCTCAGGGAGTGTACATATTTTCTCACAGAATACAAAGTCATATTAGCCTAGAAATATAAGAATAAGGAACTGGCTAACATCATACATGTTCACCTCAAGAAAACTGCAGAGAGAGCTGATCTTCACTAACATTGGACCTGGAAGGAGTAGAAGGATGTTAATTTGGTGAAGGCAGGACTATTCTGCTTTGTGGACCAAGTAAATATCTTGTCATGGCTCAGTCCCACTCCATATGCACTCTGCCTGATGCTGGGCAAAATCTGCAAAAGGGAACAGCCCTTGCAGTACAAATCCAGCACAATGGTCCATTTCATGGTGCTGATATGCCCCAAACCAGTGGTGTCTCCATCAGGCTATCGTTGTATCACTTCCTTGCTTCTTATCACAAGCTTCCAGAGGAATTCTGCTGGAGTTTCTCTCAGAAAAATGATGATCAGAACAACTTTCAATAAGGCAGCCAACAACCAAATACAAAATGTAAAGAGTACAGGAAAATTACCCTCATTAACACCAAAAGGGAATGTGAATGGCTGCATCTTGGAAAGCAAAGGAGTCAGCTGTCTCGCCACTGCAGATAAACAAGGGTTATCAAACCTTTAAGACAGTCAGGGTGCTTGCTTCTTTGACATTTTTGAATCTAGAAATCAGCAGAAAAATCTTGACTGTGACTCTGCTGATACAAGTGGCTTTCCTCCATTTTCACATGTCCACCTGGTGCTTAAATGTGAATTGAACCTTGCTCGAAGATATGCCACAGAGAAAAAGCATTTTTTTCAGCTATAACTATGTATACACATGTGAAGCCAACATCTTTTGCTAACACTCCCAGAAAACCCAGTTATTTCCCCAACTCAGCTTGTAGGCACACTCAAAACCCAGCAGGTGTTTCTGTCTTTAAAACAGTATCTCCCTCCTGTAGTTCTCAGCACACTTTAACCAGTTTTTGTGGTATTTATCCTATTTTATGGGAAAACTTGCACAATCAATGAAAACAATTTTCTCCAAACTGAATATGGTTTTAGACATAAAGTTTTGGTTGGTTGGTTACATGGGGTTGTCTTTTTTTGGGTTTTTTTTTCATTTGTTTGTTTTGGTTGGTTTTTTTTTTTTTTTTATTTGGAAGTTATGTTGGAAAACTACTTACATCTCCATTTCAGAATGATACCTGGTAACTGTATTTGTATTTATATTAAGACATGTCTTGTCCATTTTGTTAGCCTTTCCTTCCAAGACCAGAATTCAGTTTCTGTAGTAAAAATACTCCCCTCTATCTATAAATGGTGTCTTAGAAGAGGTCAGCAACTTCTTTTGGGATACCTTATGTACTTGGGGACAAGATATGATTTGTCGATTCCCAGCTAACAGGTTCTTCCAGTGGGACAGCAATATCTAGAACAAAACTGTGACCCAAATTGACCTCAAGGCAGTTACTACTTTTGTCTGAACAGATAAAGCATAAGCACTATAACAAAAAAAGAGGATGGTCTTACATCTTGTGGTTGCATGCTGTGTATATGAGGTGCAACATCCATCTAAACCTTCTGTGGAGCTGGGATTTTCATAGTATCTCTTTCCTTTGTGGAATCTCTAAGAAGTTGTGCTTATAATTGGTGCTTTCCCCTCTCCGTTGGTGTATTAATCACATCTTTATCTTCTTTGGTAGCCTAGGAACAGAATAGCTTTAAGAACCCTTCATGGCTGGGGGGTTTTTTGTTGTTGGGGTTTTTTGGTTTTTTTTTGAGTCAGCCAGTTGGAGACCTTCACATCAATAAACACAGGTATGTTGTGTGGATGTAAGACTTATTATCCTTAGGAGACCAAGATACAAAGCATCTAGCTCTAGGAGTTTAACACAGACAAGATCTTTACTTGCTTGGACATTTAGGGGAATTAAGAAACCCTCTACTGAAATATAGGTCTTAAAAAAAAATTATGTGAATTTCTGTTTTATTAGTCTTCCTTTCTATTGACAGAAGAAATGGATACTAAGTCAAACAATATCAGTAGTCACAGTAATTCAACAGTTCAGTACTGTGATAGACCAGTCTGTAGGTGGCTTGAGATACTGCCAAGGTTTTACAACATGGCATTAGTTTCATGAAACTGTTTAAACACTGCTGCTTTGTACTTACTGTAGATGAGTATGGGTTCTTTATGGAGGATGATGCTGACAAGAATTAGGGATTACATAGAAGTGAAAAAAATAATTGGATATTTCTTCCTAACTTCTGATCTGTATACTTTGAAGGTCCAAATATTTGGGAGTTCGTATTCAGTTGTCCAATTAAAATTATGTATTTATGGTTGTGAAACATTGACATTCTAATTTGACCAATTTAAGGACACACAAACAAATGCCTAAGGCCTCTTACTAACAAGGTCCTATTATTTATAGGAACCTGCAAAGCTCTGTATGTTATAAAAAGCTCTTAGAGAGCTCTGGAACTTCAGAAATGGCAGCTGCAGACTGGCACTCATTTCACTATTCTAATTAGCAGAAGATGGTTAGAAACATGGTTTTTAAAACAGTAACAGAACACAAATGTGTAGTTACTTATTACCTTGGGTTCTTCACAGTCATAAAACATGCTTTTGCAAATTAACTTACTCCTTTTCATTTTCAGGGTTGCTATGCTGGACTTGATGTGTGAATTTGGCAGTATATATTTAAATATGAAATTATAGATATTGCTTTATTTAAAGTATCCCCTGGTGACTTGAAAAAAAAAATCAACGTTTTTTTAAATAATAGGTTAGCAAAAAAATGGGAATTTTGCCCAGTGAATAAGGTGTACTGGTACTCACTGTGGTAGCTAGATTCTTGTTCTTCATTTTTGTTTCCCACATAGCAGTATAGCACTAATTTGAAGCTAATAATTTCAAAGTCTTTTTGGAGTTTCATCATACAACTGTTACACCTCTGAAAGCATATACACTGGCAGTCAAATTATGTCGAAAGGCTTCAGGCTTCAGAAATGATGCCAAGGATTTGTCATATCAAAACTAGCGCAAGCTGCAGCACTGCAAGACACTGTAAACTGCAACAGGCACTGCAAGGAAGCCTTCTCAGTAGTTTATAAATAAAGGTTGTTGAGATTTTTGTTAATTTTTTTTTTTTTTTGCTGGTTGCTAGCATATTGCAAATCCATATATAGGAAATATATGACAGAACGTGGCACCATCAGTTCTTTTTTCTCTATGTGTGAGATGCTCTTATGACTGCCATTCATGCACTATATAAGATTTTCCAAAAATGGGAGGAAAGCAGAGGAGAGGATCAAGTATTTTTCTCATTCTGCATGTGTGCTTACTATTTTTTCTGCTTGTAAGAAGGGCCAGAATTATGTTGCAGCCTACTTTTCCCCTTCATTTGAAATTCTTTGGTTTCTATGGAAACAATGCATTCTATTATAGTTGTAAACTGGGGGACGGTAGTGCTCCAGGATTTCATAAGAAGCAGTAACACAAGTTCCCTGTGACTATGTGGAAAAGCCAGTTTCTCTGTGATGCTTCTATATGAAAGTGTATTCTGAAACATAATCAGAAGTCATCTACTGACCTTGATATTCAACACTATTACTTATTTATTAAAATGTCTATTATCTCTACTCAAGTTACTTAACACATGAAATTTTTGAATGGATATTTACAGTATTTACACCTGCCAGCATTTAATAACTCAAAAAATCATGTGTATGGTTCATCAAACCCATTGATATATATTTGTCAGTTGCTTTATTCATGCAGTATGTAGTTGCTCTGCAGAAGTGTAATTGACATTTCTCAAGAAACTTTGGTTTTCTGGCCTGGGCTTTTAGACATTTGCAAAAGCTGGAGGCTAATATTAAAAGCAGTAGGATGGTAAATCACTGTTGAATTGATAGCTATGACTGAATGCACTCAAAATAACATATTGATTACTCATAATACTGTAAATGAGCATGATTTAAACAGATAATTTCTTAACCATATCTCTATATTACTTCTCTTCATAAAAAAAAACCCCAAAACCAAAAAAAAAACAGACAGAAGGATAGTCCTAATGGGAAATGACTCTCTTTTACAATTTTCCAAGCATTTGTTTAGAATTTCTGGAAGTAATTTCTGAACTATTTTCCAAAACTTTTTAGAATTCTTAAAAAGGAAAAAAAAAAGAAGTCACAGAGCCTTAAACTGCAGATGATGTTTTATTTGCTTTTTTGCATCAACCTTGTCTTCATGTAAAACCTTAAAATATACTACTTCTTTTACTAGACAAACACTGTGAAGATGCCGTCGTTGTCTACCTGAAAGTTGCCCTTGGCACTCTTCCCTTCCCCTGTCACATACACATAGAGTTTGGTATAAAAATCACAAGACATTTTGAGAAACTAATGCATCCTAGTTCCTTTCTAGATACTTTTTATCTACTTAATGTTTTAATTTTTTTTCAATACTACATGAACATCTATTAAAAATTAACTTTTAGAAAATAAAGATATAAATGTGAATTGCAATGAACAAATTGATTAAAAACTAACTCCTTTTAAAGTATAGTTATAGAGAGCCGTAATCAAGTGATTGCATTTCAACAGCTCTCGCAGGGAATGCTTCATGACCCTATTCTCTAACTTTTATATGGAGAAAGCTGGAAAGGTATATTGAATTACTGCCAATACAGGTGCAACCAATACAAGCATGGGAGAAGCTGTCCATAGTTGTGATCTAGGTCAGTTCGTTACCTTGGTAAAAACCATACATTTTCTTAATATATAGGACCTATATGTAGCAACAAAAGATGAGTCCATGGCTCTTCAAGAGTAAGAACTTTATTCTGGCAAATAGTAAAGGAAAAAATGCTGGTACCATAATGGAACCAAAAGGACTAATATATTCCTGATGTATATGAAGACAAGAATAGGAGAAGACAGAGACTATATTCCTTGTGATCTTGATAATGGCAGAAACACTTCTGGAATTCTGTGTTCCTGACTTATATTGATATGGGAAAAATGTATTGAAATATAGAGTAGAATTTAGAAAAGCACCATGAAATGTATCTAAGTAGAAAGCCAAAGGCTTTTTTTTTTAATTTTATTTTAAATCATTTATTCTATCAAGAAAAAAATGCCAAAGAGTGATTTTGGCAAAGTGTTCTAGTTTACATATACCTATAAGGAAAACCAACTATAGAACAAGACCTGGTGAGCTGGAAAGAGAAGCTAGATGTGTTCAGTAACAAGAAGCAAGGCAAACATTTTCTGCAGCAAAAATAATTAGCCACTAGAACAACTTGTCATGGCCTAAGACAGATTATCCCCATCATTCAAAATGTTTGTATGAAGGCTGAAAGGCTTGGTTTTGGTTTTGGTTTGTTTGGGGTTTTTTTGTTTGTTTGTTTTTTGTTTCTAATATAGCCTGCAGTTCAATTTAAAAGAGAAATTAACTCAGGAAACTTCTTTATGAGAAACAAAATAGGAATTTGTAATAGATAGCCCCAACAGTCCCTTTTCAACTTTTAAATCAATGAATCTTGATTATCTTCACATTCATTGCTTTATTCTTTCTCTTCTTTCATTTACAGTATTATCAATGGGTGAGTATGTGTATGAGTACATATATGTAATGTATATATGTATGTCTATGGTCATGGGCGCAGGTTTTGTTGTTGGCATTTTCCAGCAGTCTCTTACATATGAGTGTTTTATGTTTGAAAAGCAGTATTTTTAATCCACCACTTCTGAAGGAAGTCCCTGGAGAAGGTGAAGGTGGGTCAGGAAGAGAAGGTGCTCCAGAATATGCAGTAGCTATATAGAAACTTCCCTTTGAAAAACCCTAACAGGGAAAGTGTGATACCAGGTGGACAGGGTCAGAGGAGCTAAGTAAGTTATATTAAATGAACACAGACTTCCTTAATTAGGCTCTGATTAAGTATTCGCACCTTAATCAGATATAAACCCCAGTGTATCCATGGCTGTGTCCAGTCCCACATGCTTCCAGGTGGAGGCCTGGAGCCTACGCACTAGCATGCCTAAATGCACTAAGCTCTTACTGCATCACCTGGAGACTTCATTCCATAGTGTTATACAAAATAAAAACATCAAATCTTACTCATGGTTGCCCAGTGGGCTTCTGTGCAAGTGCTTTTGGGGAAATCAGCCTCTTGCTAACAGCAGCTAGTTAGTCTTGAAGAAGTCTTAACTAGATGTATATGCTTCTGTTTTAGTGGCCTATATATTTCCTCTTCCCCCTTTATAAATTGGCAGAACTCAGAATTCCTTAAATATAAATGCATTAAATTCTTCTGTGCTCTGTAGTCTGTCTTCAGAATATTTTATTGATCTTACCCTCGAGGTTCATAACTTCATGGAACACTCTGCAAATAATCTATGGGCTTAGTGTTACTGTACTATCTCAAAAAATAATCTGGATGTCTCAGTCCTAACCCTTCTCTTCTTGCTGTCCTTTTCATCTTAAGGTTTTTAAATAGAAAAATCAAAACTTCGTGGTGTGTAACTACTCAGAAATGGGCTTCATTAAGTGAAATTTAAAGGAGTTCTCATTTTCCAAGCAGGTGCTTTTATGTCTCCAATAGCTGTTTACTAACATCCGAAGGAGGCTTTTCAAAACTGTTCCTATGACACCGTGATCAGAAATTATCTTTAAGCTTTTGACAGATGAGCTGCATTCAAGGTACATTTTTCTGATTTCCTTCTGCAGGCAGTTTATATGTCATGGTTATCAGAAAACTTGTGTCTTACAGGAGCTATTTTTATTGGATATGATGGAGAGCTAACTTAAAATTTTAGCACTCATTAAAAGTGGCATGTGTGGAATGGATTTGTATTATAAGATTTCTTTAAAAAAAGGCAGCTAAAGAAGTACTGGTACTTTTTACAATAATCTGAAAAGTTTGAAGACCAAGACCATCATGACACCCTTTCTTGGGATTTCACAATTTTTAGAATAGAAGTCTTCTGTTAGACAGCTAGTTGTATGAGTGTCCGAGTACGTTTTTTCGCCCCAGTTCTCCTCCCCATCCCACTGGGGAGGGGGAGTGAGCGAGCGGCTGTGTGGTACTTAGTTGCCAGATGTGGTTAAACCACAACAATAAGTTATCATTTACACATTCGTAAGAAATATTCTCAAATTCAGTAATATTTTACATGGGAACTCCTTCATGCAAGACACTTTTCAATATCTTTATAAACATTAGTGCTTATGATACTCTGAGGAACAAGAAAAAAAATTACTTATTTTTTAATATAACTGATTTGTAGACCCAGTGTGAACAATGACAACTGAGGAAAGAAAATGAAGACAAGAAGGACACACCACTCTTCAATCATTTGTCTACATCTTTACCTCTAGGTACCAAGAACAGGTATCCAATGTTAGGTGTCTAATACTAGGTAACTAATTCAATGTAGTCTGGGTACAACACATTCAGCTAGACCCCTCAGTTGTTGATAAAAACACTTTTCAGCTCAGTCTTAGTATTCTATGGCATGAAAGGCAAGGATAAGCTTATTTAATAAATATTTAAGTGCAGCTACATTATTTCTCTAATTTACTTTCCATGTCTGTGGTGTTCTGGACTTTTCTATTAGAACTCCACTTTGTGCAGGCATAAATGTACTGCAACAAGCTGAAAATATGCATCAGCACCCTGAATCATATGATAAAAATGACAGTTGCTCTTTTCCCTACATTGCAGACTATTCAAAGCAAAGAAGGACCCCATGGAGAATCCTGCATTAAGAATTCTTTTCAGCAACTGAAGCTTGCTGTACTGGTGGGTCCTTTCCTTGGGAGAAGCAAGGACAGAAGATGCTTCTGAAAAGGCCAGTTCTTTATAGCAAAAGCCAGACAGTCGCCTCTCCTGTCAGGGCAGAGCTAGCTGCTCATAATTTTCTTTCTCTGACTTCTGTTGAACACAGCCCTATAAAAGCATGCACTTAGGAAACTGGCAAACAAATGCAATATTATTCTTGCTTAGCTTGTTTCTTTTAGCTCCCTGAGTACAGTTCAAGTACACCATGCTTCCTCTCTTATTAGTTTCAGGTATTGATATGTAACTTTGCTTCTTCCAATTGTATTTCCAGCCAAGTTAGAGATGATTTGTTCTGTTGTGCTTTGTTCATAAAATACACGTGAACTGCGCTTAGCCCTACAGACTATCAGCCTCATGGAAGCTAAGAGCAAAAAGTCAAGCACAAGCATATGTGGTTTCAGTATTGAATGTAAATCAGTTACCTTAAATTCATCAATTCACCCTCCTATCATTCTTCTTTAAATAAAGTTTTAGTAGTGTGAAATCTTCACTTGTTCTGTTTTATATGTTAACCAAAGACCAAGAAAACCCGCTCGTCATCTGCCCAGTTACAGCGTGGCTTTAAAATAGCCTTTGCTTTGTACTCATCTGATATAATTAACTTTGCCTTCTGCTATAATCCATATATGCTTTATTGTGTCAAGAACAAGAAAGACAACCTCAGATAATACAACAGCTTTAAGTCATCAGCTGGAAAAGCTGCTTTAATGGCATATAGGGGAAAAGTAATTGTGTAGGACAGTTATGCACAAGGAATAGTTCTTGAAAAAACAGCTGAAGACAAATGAAATGTGTTAGTCTGGAATAGACTGGAACCGACTATCTCTTTCTGCTGAAATAAAATTCTGTGATGTGGCTACTCAGAGAAAAAAATATGTTATTGACAGATTCACTACCTCTTCCAAATCTTTATTAGTTAAAAGATAGTGGAAAAAACCTTAAGACTTATTCAATCTCCAGTTCCTTAGAAGTTCAAGCTAAGGTACATACATATGTGTTGAATTCCAGACTTAAGATATATAGAATAACTTTTCAAGATCCCTGTTTTATCTTGATTTGCCTATAGCCTGAGTTGGAAATAACAAGCAATGAAAAACTAATAAAACTTTCTTCTACCTATAGAAAGTTTGCTACAAAGCAGAATGTATTTATTTATGTATTAAGTGTTTATACTTCAGTGTGAAACCACTGAAAAGAATGTTTGAGGAATATTTTAATTTGCTGCAATGTTCAGTTCCATTCTCAAGAAAAAGAGGATTGGTTTTTACAACAAAAATATACAAATTTACACAATTCTTTATGACATCACATAAGAAAAATACAGCTTTCACAAGTACTTTCTGCAGTACAAAATAATTTAACATCAACTTCAAAAATTTCAGAAAAATATTCAGAAGAATCATACAGCTGTACTTGCTGTGTTATAGTGTTCTCCATTGTAAAATGTTGCTTTATAGCACACAGTCCTGTTCTGTTTCATTCCCAGACTTTAGGCCTCTAGTTGTGCAAAGATTAATGGATGTGTACACTCCCTGTACACTCTGAGGAGTTTCATTGATGCCAATGGAGCTGGTTGTAGCACAGAAAGTTAAGACAGGCATTAGTCTTTTCAGGACCAGCCTCTAAGCCTATTATATCAGCACACAAAACTAGGTTAGATTGCACTCTTCATCAGGTTAGTGAAGCCCTGTTGCCTAAACCATTGTGGTGCAGCTGAAAAGAATAGTAGAATTTCACACAATGGATAAAATAATTTAAGGGAAGAGTGCACTAAGAAGGCTTACCATGTTATTATGTAGGATAATGCAGGTTTGGGCAATTAAATAATCTCCTTTTTGGTGAAAGTCATTATTCTTTTAAGTTATCATGTGCCAGAACCAAATCTTAATGGCTTATACTGTATACGTGAAAATGGTCTGACTCATTGCAGCCAAGAACATTCTGTTTATTTTCTTAGTTCTAACATTATCTGATACTGGAAAAAATGACCTTTAAGTGGTCCCCAGTGCACTCATACTCTTTGTTCTAGGAATACAAGGAATCTTGAATATTGTCAGCTGAAAGAGATTTTTTATATACTTTATTTTTAGCAATAGCTAAAGTTTATCCTTCTCTGACTGAGAGTATCAAGATTACAGGAAGATCAAAAGCTGAGGCAGACAAGACTTCAGGAGTGAATCAGAATTTGAAATCTAACATTGTATATAAATTAAGCCACCATTCAAACTGCATTTATTTATACTGTGTTTTTTAGACATTGTTATTATGGAACAAATAATGCATTTAATTTTCTTGCAAATTACTTTGTAGTACATCTTATCTCTGTGAAGCCTGACTAACCAGAAAGGGAATCAGTTATTCTATTTAAAAAAAAGTAATATCAGTCTCTCATGGAGTTTAGAAGAGGAAAAATTTTCCCCAAATGTACTGTTCAAAGTAAAACTAGGGATAGACTTACTGGAATTAGTTTCTCTACAAAGACTCATCTGGCATCTTTTCCAAACTATTGGTGTTGACCAGTGACAAAGACAGTCTGAGCTGCTGTGGGCCTGGCTGTGTCCCTGGCCCTTGCAGCTGTCTTGAGTACATACTTTGTCTTGTCCAAGGGTCAGTTTTCCCAGAGAAAACAAAGATGAAAATCACAGGTTTTGGTTTTTAAATGTTTGAAATCAACTGATTAATTATTTTATACAGGAATTAGGTGGCATTATACACTTTATGCCTCACCTGATGTCTTTGTAACACTCCTGAGAACTGTGGTAGTGTCATTATTTCAAAAAAAGGGAGCTGGTTCAGCCAATTCATTTCATTTTAGAGATGTACCTCAGGTTCAGACAAACCTGGGAGACTTCTTGTTTTAATTGACTCCAAAGGGAGTGTAGATAACCAGCTCAGATAGGAATATCTACACTGTCTATCAGTAGGTAGACCATCTATTGGTAGAGAATCTCTGTTGTTTTTAAACTGGGACTAGGAAAAGTAAGAAGTGCACAACTACAGTACAACTGGGAAAAAACAGTGGCAGTAGTTTTCTTCTTACCACAGGGGGAATCTAAAGGAGGTAAAGAATGCTGCTTTTCAGGCCTTTCCCATCAGTCACAAAAACACCTTTCCTCTGTCTTAAGTTCACTTCCATTTGGCTACAAAATAAAACCCTGTGGTGATATTTGCCACAAATTTGTTTTAGTTTTGTTTCATAAAAGAGATTTGTTTTTTCTCTGCTTAAACAAAGGTTTACCCTTTCACACAGGAAATCCGCTGACAGACCAGACACCACACTGTTTGATCCATGCCATGTGCTTGCAATGTTAGGTTCAATACCTGAATTTACAGTGAAATTCATAACAAGATTTGAACTTCCACTAAGCAACTCCTTTGAAGCAACTATTAACCATGCAGAGGTATCTTGAATCAGATCAACCACTTCCTAAAAGGTAGTAGCTACTAGGTAGCAAGGATCTGATTAAATCCCCTTTAATCCTTGTAGGCTGTTTAAAATATAATAAATTTGGTTTATGTTAACTGAATCTAACCTTTCAGCTCAATATAACTCAATACCAGCTTTCTCCTTGTGTTTTCCATGAGGTACATTTTTTTCTATTAACAGTGGAGAAACCACTAAATAATACTTGTAAAGTCTTTACACTTATGAGTTGAAAAGAACCGATTTCTGCATGTATCTTTTACTTTACAGCCTTGTAAGTGTCTAGTTTTAAGATTTCTGTAAATTAGATTTTTGTGATACAGATGTTAGAATAAGGTGAGGAGCCATTGTTAACAGCCAATTGTTCCTTAATTTGTGCACATCATCTCGTTTCAGCCAACTAAGTTTTCATGTAACTAAAATGTAAGATGTTGTAGAAAGTATTGTAAAAACAGAAAAATTGAGTATTTTAATCTTTACTACCTGGCTGTTAGTAGAGATTTCATTGAATTTTGCTATAGAAGCTTACATTTTTGTTGGTATGTTGCCCATCTCTACCCATTATCAGATACTTAGAGAACAATTTATTATGCTCTGAAGAGCATTTACATCAAGTAAAGAGACTAATAACTTCGTTAAGGTGGTAGAAGGTGTCAAAATTTAATGAATTAAAAGGTACAATGAATAATTGAAGTGCATTAGACTGATGCACACAGGTTTTTATAATAAAGTGTTTCAGACAAAAAAAAGTTGTTTCTTAATCTAAATTCTAAAGTGGATGTGTTGTGACTTCATGTAATTCATTAATGAGTACCAGCTTATGTATAAGATATTTGTATTGTCAAAGTTAGAGTATTTTCATGACATAGTTTATGAAATATGTGTACTGGGATAAAACTGCTCATGTTTTTTTCTGTATAATGAAAATACTTCTGGTCAACACTTGGCAAAACTCTATGTAACTGTAATTACTTTGATTTGAATTCCATCTGTAAAATTATAAGATAATGTTTTGTTGCTATTTTTATCATTAGAGAAATGATAGTATATTCCTATCACTCTTCAGAAAGACATCCATAATCTTAAAATCAAGTCATATCTAATTGCATACAACATACAATGCAGATTTCATTTGGTAAAAACTCAAGTAACTCTTCAGTTTTCATTTGAGACTTCCCTCTTCAATATCCCTTTCTATCAAAGTGTCTGTTAACTATTGTTGGTCTGTTGTTGGAGATATTTGGATGCATTTCCATGCACATTCTATGGGGGTACCAATGCCTTTCTCATCTTTAAATTCTGAAAAAGAAAAAGAAAATATTATTGTTAAAAATACTAGAAACATGGATGTCAGAAGCACAGCTGGCAGATTGCTGTTTGAGAGGAGGTCAACTACTGGAAGGAAGACTTATGAGGATGTATCATAGGACCATAGAATCATAGAATGGTTTATGTTGGAAGGGGTCTTAAAGATCATCTAATTCCACACTCCCTCCAATTGGCAGGGACACCTTCAACTAGATCAGGTTGCTCAAAGTCAATTATTTAACCTATAGCAATAGCACATATATACAGGACCTTCACAAAATGCTGTAGAAGGTGCTCATTTTAAAGAGTAGCCACAGTAGAATAAGTCAAATGTGCAACAGTTAACAGTAACAGTGTGTGGCTGGAGCACTCACCAAATCTAAACAGACCAAAACTCCACAGGTGAGTGCATCAGTAGCTGAGCCTATGTCATTTAAGGTCACTTACACCTGGTTATTCAGCCTCAGACTTCATTGTTTTTAGCAACCATCAAATGTGGATATATGTCAGACATACCTTCAACAGATCAAAGATGTGGCCTACCAAGATTGATTTTTACCTGTAAGGTGATGGACAGCCCAGAGTTAAAAAGCAACCTTTTCATATTTATTCTTATTTGTTGTTTAATGAATTGGCTACATTCAGCACCACGGCAATCATGAAAAATAACTATAGGTTAACATCTTATAGGTGATTTCAATTGTAAAATATATACAAGAGAAAAAGGATAAATAAAGACATTTGATGTTGGGACACTTCTAATATTGCTGATTTTAAATCCCAAAGTACAGTAGAAGTGTGTGAAATTTTGAAGATGGCACACTGTGGGAATTATAATAGCAAAGTTAGTTTTTGAGATTAAAATCTTATTTGATTTTTCATCTATAAAATAAGTTATTATCTTACATAAAAATAAGCTTTTACGATTTTATTGATTATTATTTAAGAGTTTATTGAGACATTTTGATGGAAATAATGGTATTTTAAATTATTGTTAGACATGTTTTAAAAATATGAATATGAAAAGACTTTCCTAAATGATTTTCCCTGACCTCACCAGGTCATGACAAATCTTGAACTGATTTCCTAAGCTCAGTATTTCATGTAGTGTCTGCTGAGTGCTAGCTGCGTTTTTTATTTCAATCTCCTAAAAGTGCATTATTATTTCTATTACTTTAATTCCTATTGTGTCAATTTTGTATACACTTACAGAAATGCATAAAGTGATCCATTAATTAATACATATCATACTGTTATTGTTGTATTAAGTTTAAATTAACTGCATCAGTGAAATGCATAATTAGTTTAAAAGTTATCCAGTTTATTTTCTATGTTATCTAAATTGTATATACTTTTAAAATAAGGAATTTTACTCTGTGGCTAAGTGAAATTGTGTTTATCTATTCTGTAATCACAGTTTATGTATGTGAGAAGCCTAACCAGAGTACATTAATTTAATGTACTCAAAGTACAATAAAAGCACTGTGGTTTCAAAGTGGTTTCATGCTTACTGACTCAAAGGGAAAACCTGCTATGTTCACTAAGCTTGAAGCTTAGTTTCTGATGTGACTGGAAATAATTGATCTATTACATAGAGTGAACCTTGCTTTTATTTCTCCCCAAGTTTTTTTGGCTTGTTTGTTTTTGTTTTCCCTTCATCTAGTGCCATTTACAACACTGACAGGAGATCACCTCTATTGATAATTGTTTTAAGACTAATACTTCCAATTCAGTTATTACAGATGGAAGCAGTTGTTTTTGCTTTTGCATATATATAGGCATAGGTGGAACAATGGGTATTTGTTGTTCTCAAGAAGAAGGAAAAAAAAAGGAATAAACCCACAATTCATTTAATTTGGTCCTTAAAGCTTCACTTCTGGTTTTCAAGTCAATTTCCTACACATAGGTTTCATTGGAACAGAAAACCTCCTTGCAACCAACATTCATTTATTTCACCATTAATTGCCATTCATTTGAAATTCCATAGGTTAAAGCACTGTAAAATTTGATTTGTGACTTTGAAATACAGTAGGCTTAACCTTACTCTAATAACAATAACATATTGCTTCACTAACTGATGGCAGAAGGAAAAAGATCATCTCTTTGAAATGATGTCACTGTTTGCAGTTGTCATTCCAGACCCTTTAGTTATGCTATATTTCTACTCTAAAAAAAAGCTGCATCTTATGTCTCCACTGACACAGTCCTGTGTACTTAGAAACATAGTGTAAATATTAATGAATGCAGTTGAATAACTGGTCTTAAAGATATTTACCTAATTAAAAAAATTTATGCAGTGCTTTAGGAATTACTTTTTTTAGATTTTCTATAAGATTTTCACTAAATGTCTTCTATCTTTAAATACTGTCAACTTCAGTGCAATTTCTGAATGTCTTTTAGCTTCTATAACAGCTCTGTTTCTCTGTTTTGTCCTTATTAAGCTCTACAAGGTCTTCAAGAACATAATCTAACATGAGCACAATACTGCAGAAGTAAACATGTACCAAGACAGATGTTTTGCATATGACTTTTAATTAAGAAAATATTTGAGTGATTTTATGACCTCCTCAATGTCAAAAAGGAAAATTTTGCCTGAGGGTTAATTAACATCCTAGAGCCTTTATGACATTACAGCTATTCATTTTACATTGTTGATTCTTGTTAACAGTAAGAACTAATTCATATTTAGGTTTATATTTTCAATTTTTTATTAAATTAAAAAATCTCATGCATTGTCTTTTACTCATCTAATGCTAAAAATATCATAGAAGGCACAAAGAATATATTAAAGTTAAGATTACATAATAACTTTCACTCTGTTTTGTTAACTCATAGTAGTCAGGAAATCCTTTTTTTTGAAAGTAAATGTCTAGGCTAGGTGTATGTATATTCTTTTATATTTAAAGTCAAGGAACTTTTCATTCTGGTAAGCTCAGTTACATGTTTGTTTTTTATTCCTCACACAACACTTTCTAACAATAATTTTGTAAAACAGGGTGCTATTATGCCTATGCCAGGAAAGAAATCTTGTCCCATTTAAATAAAATTATTTATATGTAAATAAATAATAGCAAACGTTATGCATAGAAAAGAAGAAAATTATACATTCAGACATAGCAATATTGTTAGTAAAATTTCTTGAATATATATATTTATTTGTTATAAATAGTTTTAAAATTGATTTATAATAATACAAACAGTGGCATTTTTTTCCTTTTTTCTCTTCAGTGATGGATAACTGACCATATTTAATAAAGGGAGAGGCATGATTTGGTACAATATTCCCGCGGCTACTTACTTCTTATTGAAGGTCATACTTCTTTAAATATGCAAATTGTTCATTCAACACTAAATAATACATGTGTAGAAACACACATCAAATACGGTGTATTAGTTACTTTAAAGTGTTTTTATATACTGTAACTTAAGCATTTGAAAACTTTTTTTCTGTTTAAGTTCTCCTTTCTTCCCTATTCTTTAGACAGCTGTTGCACTGGCACTGTTTGCACAAGTATCCATGTAAAAGGTGATATTATGATATTTAATCTGGGATACAGATCTAGTCAAATGTATTCACGGAAGAGGCAAGTGTCTCTTGTGTATGCATCTACAGGTAGGTGTCTGTCTGTGCACTTGTGTCTTAACTCTAGTCCAGGGAGAGCTGGAGAACTGATCAGTTCAGAGCACAGGGATCCAGCCAGTTTGTAACTAAATGAAGAGCCAGAGTGCCCTGATTGCAGGCATACAGCTGCACTGAGATGTCCTGATCTCAAACCAGCTCTTACTTCACTTGCCTTAGCATAGGGCTCAGTGTCATTTTAGAAGCCCTAGGTTAGGCCATGAAGCCTTCACCTGATGCTTCAGAAGGTGTGGATCCTCCCCAAGCCCTGTCTCAGGCCCTCTAGCTTCATGTAGACACTCCAGGAATGTTTCAGATCATGCTAGACCTAGACAGCAGCATGGAGGCCCTGCTTTTCTCCCAGACCAGCAACCGACCTGCTTGGTGGTTTGAGCAAATCCTTAAACCTGGCATCTGCAAAAAGACATTTATAATACCGAGAACTAGTCAGGTAAAGCATTAGATAAATGTCCTAAATTCTTTTATGTACGTCTCAAGGAACTGCCGTGTGATAAGATGTTTTTAATATGCTAGGGGATTGGATTAGATGTCTATATAAAACCAAAATATCGTTATGTGGAAAACACCAACAAGATCTGTTATTCTATATTTTAATATAGTTATATTATCTCTCTGTATATATTAGTATATAGATTGCTCACAGATTTTTGAATCCCAAGCTGGGGAACAACCTCAGTAAGAGCTTGGAAAATTTGATTGATTTTATAATTTAATAAATAAATAAAAAATTAGTTGAGAAATGTTGAGAGTGTTGTACAAATATCCAGGCTGTGCAAGGGGTAAGTTGAAATGACTCAAGAGAGGCTCCAGGTTTTCTTACAAAATGATCACTTTTATAATTGTCCATAAAAAAGCTTAGTCTAAAAAAAAAGTATGTGAACACTCCCACCACAGAAAGCATTTGCATTTTACCTCACCCTTGTGTCAGAATCTTTGCTACCTGTGGGACAGGAGGCAGGTCACCATTTCATGCTGTCATTTGGCCTCAATATTGAGGCTGCTGTTAGACTGAAAAGTGCCTGACATTCCCTAGTGATGTTTATTGTGGTATTGATGCTTGCTAATGAAAAAAGGATATAAGGTCGATTTATTTTAGGCAGACCAGAAAACAGCTACTAAGCATAACTACTTTTGATCATGTACTCCAGATTTTACAGCTACCTCCTAGCAGTCAATGATTCTGTATTCATGGCTCATAAAAAATAACATCACCCTTAACATAGCTGGAGAGGTCAGGTGAGCTGTACTTAAGAATGTTTCTCACATATATCTTCAAGAATGCTAATCACTCAACACTGATTAAAATCAGAGAAGCTGCCCACTTTGGAACAATAATATATCCTGTAATGCTTTAAATATGCATACAAAATAGTTGAACCATTGTTAACTAGAGGTAAGACAAAACCGTTGTCTTCACAGTTTTGACTTCTTGGCATATCTGTCTTATACAAATCTCACGTGAATGTATTTATAAATCTCTGAGGCTGTATGACTCAGCACTCAAAAACTAGAAAAGGCCAAAGCAAAAGATTCAAATAATGCTTTCATGTAGGCATTTATTATCTGATCATACATTGATTTTTTAGGTAAAGTTTTGCATTCTTACATAAGGAAGTAACTTTATATTTTCATTCAGTGAGTTGATGAGAAGTCCATAATCCCGGTGTGGAGTATTATTCAGTAAATGTTCTTTACCCTCAGCTTTTTACATATTGTTTCCCAGAACTGCTTTTCAACTGAGTGACACCATATAGCATATTTCAGGATGGCCCCATGTCAGGCCCCTGTGGGCACTAATACGTCTGAAGGGCCCTGACCAGCCCCACTTGAGACACCACCACTCACCCACCCCCCGCCATGGGCCCAGGAGCCCCATTTCAGCTCAGCCCATCACCTGCAATCCGGGCCTGAGCTATGCTGAAAGGGTATCCATCTCTCTTTCCAGCTCCTGGATGGACCCCTGGAATTTATGCTGTGGTCTTCTCTCCAGCTCTGTTTCTTCCTGCTCCTCACTGGGTTCCCTGTCCCTGGTTCATGGTCCATGGTTCATGGCTTACTGTTGATGCACCCTGTTACAGCACCTGGCTCTGCTTGTCATCTCAGATTTTGTAGGATGGTGCCCCACTGCTAAGGGCACAGTCTGTGCTGGGGTCACCCTTGGCTCCCCTTCCCTTGGTGAGCAGACAGGCCTCACTGCTCCCTGACAGCCAGGTATCTAAGAGCAAAGAAGATAATTATTGTATTTTAACCATAGCAAGTACCAATGTCAACAAGATTGACAGAAGTAAGGTCAAGTTGGTGACTTCTGCCTTCACAACCTGAAGAGTTCTCCTTCTTAGCTTCTCACTCTGGATTCCTCCCGTGGCATTTATTACCTTTAAAATATCCCCAAAATAATACATAATGTTTTTGTGGTTTAGTCAATTAACAGCTACAAAATGGTTGCTACAAATTTGAATAAAAAAAAAGTACATTAATTTTTCAACTTAAAATTTTAAGACTTCTCCAAAGACATGTCTTCTTTAGCTTATACACTTTCTAGAAAAAAACATTTCCTAGGTTCATCTTTTTCCTTAGGAGACATTACTTTTGAAATGACTGAGGAACCTTGTCCTATGTATATCATGAAGGGTTTATCAAAACCTTTCCTGAATACTTAGACATTAATTTTAAGCTTGTGTGTCAGTGGTAGTTGCTTTATTCTTTGATCTGAGGAGGGTAGAAATCACTACTGGATCATTTGCAATAATAATCAAACCAGGATAGAGGAACAGAAAATACACACAATTTTCTGAATAAAAGACATAAAGCAGGAATCTTCCACATGTACAGTGTCTTCTAGTGTAAACTTGTGTTGCATTTTAGCAGCCCCCCTTACAAAGACCTCCTAAAAGAAGAGTCTAGCCCTTTAAATTACACTAGCACTCTACTGTAAAGCACACACCGTAAGTCATAAACCTGCCTACTGATTTTTTTCTACTTAAAATGAACTAGAAAGCAGAAGACTTGCTGACATTAGTTTTCATGTTGCTCAATGGTTCTGACAAGCAGATGTGAAAATTCAAGTGTATCATGATTTACAAAGCCAGCCTCTGGCTTGCCCAGTCAAAACTTGGCCTTGGTGATGTGAACAGGATGACTGCCTCACTGCTGCATCCTTTTCCTGCATGTCCAATGTCTCTATCAGCTGCTTAAATGCAGTGCACAAAGGAGTTTCATCCCGCTGCACCCTGCAGTACAAGGTTCCTCGCCATCACCTATAGACTAAACTCAAGAGCCAGCAAAACATAATTTGAAAGTGGAATTAAAGGCTTGGATTTCCTCTTAGAGATAAATGTTACCCAGTATGGGTTTTACTTCCTTTCAAAAATCCATCTGAAATTCAGCTGCTGTAACTGTATTCATTCCTTTGCCATCTCAGCAAGTTTGTCCTGTGTAAATAGTGTGATCTTAATAAATAAATACTGAAGCACAGCTGGTGTTGGCAAGATATCGCTGTTAGGTTGCTGCAGCCCTGCTATCACCAGTGGGTGTTGCTAATTATTCTCAGAATTGGGAAATATAGGGGAAAGGAATGCAGAGGAGAGTCAACAGAGGTCGGAACAAAACAAGAAGAATGTTTGCCTCAGTCCACAGCAAGAAAATCTGAGCACCACAAAGGCAAGCATTTCACCAAACTTTGTTCTGAATTGTTTCCTTATCAAAACAAGATTTAACAGCCACAGTGGTATAAAGATGTAGCTACATATTTGCTGCTTAAAATTCATAGCATTTTTTTGAGAGGGAAAGTGGTGGAAGTCTGAATACTTAAGAAACCTAAGAAAAAAAGAAAAATTAGGCCTAGATGAGTCTTGAATGAATGAATCATCTGAGGATACACACTTGTTGGGGTTTTTTCTCCTCTGCTTTGCTGGCAGTATGTTAATAATCTACCTTCGGACATAAAAGTGGTAAATTTTGGTTAGCTGCCATGGAGAGGAAGCAGATAGTTTTCAAACGTATATGAAGTCATGCAGCAGAGAATCAGTGTGTGATCTAACACCATTCTGGCTAAAAAATAATTTTTATATCTTTGTTTTTTTAATAGCTGGCAGCTGAAGAGAGTGACCACTACACTTTGTGTAGACTGTTCTTGTATTTACTTTTCAGACTGTTGCTGCCTGTCAGTACCACTGCTGTTTTGACTTGTTGCCTAAGGAGCGGAGTGTCAAGCTGAGTGTCAAGCAGCTGAGGCAGTATGCAGCTCAAGTTTCCTTGTCTACTTTTGAATAAAAATTTGTTCAAAAATTAGTGGGTAAAATTACTCTATTATTAAAACTGTTGAGTGTATTAAGCAGACATGATTTTTACTGTGTGACCAACAGTTTCAGAAAGGGTAAATTAAAGTTGGATATCTGATGGCAGTCTCCAAACACAACTTGTATATCAAAGTAACTTCAGCTCCAGCTACTGCAGAGGAAAAAACACAACACAATTTCTGGTTATTTCCTCTTCTTATCATTCAAGATGTCAAACTTGGAGTATGTGACTGGAATTAACTTTTCTAGCCATTCATAGTCTACTAATGTACAGATGTTCAGAACACAAATTTAGAATTAGACCATTGAGGAAAATGTGGGGTGGGGTAATACTGAGAATATTAAATTAAAAAAAATGAAGAGGTTCCAGTAAAAGTAATCCAAAGGTTAAAGTCTAGCAGTGCAATTATGTGAGGACTAGAAGGAACAAATATTAACTGAGGAGACAGGAAGAGCTTGGACCGCTGTATTTATGTGGGCTAGTAGGCTGGGAATAGGAGAAGGTAATGCAGTAAAGACAGGAGTACCTCTGAACTTAGATTGCAGCAGGAGGAATGTGAAAGAAACATCAAAAACCTGAAAACATATATGTTAGTCATCTATCCCTCCCTTACTTAACTTTGAGATTATTATGCTACATTTAATAAAGATTATCTTAATTCAAGCAGTTGAGAGAAACTAAAAGAATGTCTTGTGAGATTTGTTTATGTATGTATGGAAAACCTATAGGGAGCTTGGTCCCTTATAAAAGAAAATTCATAGAACTGTGTGTGGTTTTATTTTTTCCTTTTTAAAGAACTTAGTTTAATGTGTATATTATGTAGAATACTATTGTAAGACATGATATAGAAGTGTGAGTTCAGGTGCTACTTAATTCCCTTGCTAGCAGGCACAGAGCTCCTGGTTTGAATACTCTTGTGACTGTTATAAATGAAAAGTTTTGACTAACTACCTCTCCACCACTGAGACACAGAAGATTCCCTCAGGCTCTTAATGTGTTTGGAATAGTTAATTAGTGAATGCTACTCAAAAATTAATCCCAAATCAGTGTTATTTCCTGTTTTCCCACTATCTTTTTTTTTTTTTTTTTTTAAAGCCGTGTCTGAAGTGATAGGGCTGCAGTTTCAGATCTCATTTGGTAATTGAACATTTTTATTTACTGGTAGTCTGTCGCTCTGAATGTGAACACAAACTGGCTAGGGATTACCTAGCCAACATAATGTGCATAGCAGAAAACAATAAAAATACTTTAAAATAGGCTCAATGAGGAAAGGCTTCATTAAGATACCAGAAGAGCTATTAGTCAGTGGGGACAGTTCTCATGAGACAAGGAGAAAGCTCAAGCATTTAAATTTTTCCTCAGCTTTAGATGTGGATGAGAGCTTAAAAAATCTTTCACTATAGCATGTGTAGTAGGGTTTTCTGAAAGCACATGTGCAAACAGTGTTCTGAAGTTCGCTATATTCAGAGTGGGATTTCAAAGGATATTTGAAATGTTACATCTTTAAATACACTTTTGTGTCACTGTGATGCTACATTATGTATTTGTTTTAGATTTGTGGTGCTTTGTCTTTTACAGCTACACACAATAGCATAGCTGGTTCTAAGCCAGGGTCTCAGCTGTGGAGGCAGTGAGTTGTGCTCTGGTAAATCAAGTTTCCGAAGATGACCAGGAAGCCATGGCTTTCTAGAACTCCTCACTTTTCCTTATAATATATCAAGAGAGATAAGTCAGTAAAGAGATTACAGGGGAAGTTGGAGAGAAAAGGAAGAACTGATCTTTAACACACAGGAACCTAGAGTACCTGATGATTGCAGCAGAAAACAAGAAGAGAAATACTTTGAAATATGTCTGGTTCAACTACTGTGACAGAGAGAAAGTGATTTAACTTTCCATTGTATGTTGCTTTTCTCCAGTACTGAACTTGGAAATAGGACTTAACTTAATAACAGATCTTAGACGTCTGAAATAACTTTTTCTACATGCAGTGGTAGCCAAAAACAAACCCAAAAACCCAACCAAAACCACCAAAAAACCAAAACAAAAATTTAGCAGAACTTACCATTATCAGGAAGGTTACTGGGAGAAGGACAGGAAGAGACAGTCTGCCAGCACAAGGCTTTGAAGTGCTTACATCTTGAGCATGGTGGGCTATTCTGGTCTCTGTATCTCAAGAAGGACACAGTGGAGAAGGCAAAGGGACAATTAAGATGATGGAGGTGATGGAACAGCTGGCTTATGAGCAGAGGATAAAATGTCAGGGAGTATCCAGCTAGGAGTGAGATGTGAGCAAAGTTAAAAAAATCATTAAGGTGGCACATAAGAGGAAAACAATTTTGGTATAAGAGTCTGCAGTAATAAAACTAGGTGGCATTTTAAGAAAAATGTAGAAGTTTAATTTAAAACACATAAAAGGCCATACTTCTGCTTACTGTTAATGAGTTTCTGGAATCTTTTGCTATAGAAGGTTGTGGTTGTTGATGATATAGACACATGTAAAAAGGAATTATTGGACAGCAAGTCCATGAAAATACGCTGAAAAGAAGAAGCAGGGATGTGTTCTCCAGCATCTGCACTGCGACAATTATGGATGATGGGGGAGTAGGTATGGTAAGTACAGCCAGAAGTGGGAAGGCTTGCATGTTTTCCTCAAACAGGTTCTCTTACAGCCACAGTCTTTATTGTATTCGAATTAGACAACAGTCCAACAAAATCTTCAAGCCTTCTCAAGGAAGGGATGCTGGAAGGTTACAGAGAAAAGAACAGGAAGGAATCAGGTGACCACATGTGCCAAGAAATGAAAAAGAGGAGGCAGTATGAGATTCAAAGGATCAAAGATAGAGAAAAATAGGGAAATGTGAGTGCAGGGACACCATCAAGTGACTTCGCTGTTTCCTGAAAGCATCCAAGAAGCCAGCAGACATTGCCTAGCAGAGCTCTGCCCAGACATACAAGAAAACAAGAGAATGGAAACAGACACCATGGCCACAGACATCCTCCCTGATAGGCCTCCACTGCCTTGTGCCAGAAAAAACCAAAGTCACCAGTGCCAGCAGGCTGATGAGAAGGTCACACTGCTTGCAGGGCCTTTGCATGGGGAGGCAGTCAGTAAGAAGAGAATGGTGGTGTAACTCTACAAAGCAGGTTTAAGAACTGGGGTTGGCAAAGAATGTGCTCTGGCTCTTCAGGAGGTGAACACTGGATGGGAAGGGGACAAAAAAAAAAAAAAAAGAAGGTGCAGGGGAAGAGCAGAAAGACTGGGGAGATGGAGGGAGAATGAACACAAGAAAGAGAAGGTACATATTTTATTCTATTTTTATTTATTTTGTTTGAAATCACTGAGTTGGAGAAGGGGAAAAGAAATGTGAAGCAGGGAAAATTAGAGTAGCGTGGTTGGATGTGTGGAACACTGTTCTGCTTCCTCCTGCCTCCTTTCAGCAAGCCACTCTGTGAAAGAGCTGTAGCATATTCAGGGCAACAGGATCCAACTTTCTAGAAAAAAAGCTGATGATGGTGCACCATAAATAGCTACAGCCCACAGTCTTTGACTCCAGCTGTGTGAATACAGCCTGGATGCACTAGATAGTGGTGGTGATCACAGTGGTGGCAATGGTGTGTGGAAGTTTTTTCAGGGGGACAAGCAGGAATGTAACCAGTGACATAGTTCTCGTGCCACAGTTGGGTGTTGTCCATGGTGATGATGATTACCACCATGGTCAGCGCCCAAGCAATGCTGATAATGGCAGTCTGATGTACAATGCACATTATACCTGCCTACTTCAGCCTCACTGTACAGTGACCTAGAATTGTTGAGAAAACAGGTATTTTCATAAGTTCAAAGGCACTGTTGTGTAAAGAATGGAAAAAGTAAAATATTTTTGAAAAATTTCATTGGGTTTTTGTTGGGGTTTTGTGGGGTTTTTTTGGTTGTTTTTTTTTTTTTTTAAGCAAAGAGTTACAGGTGATGAGATAGTAACTATCATAATTGACAGATATTCCAATTTGAAATTGACAGAAGAGTTTTATTTTTAGGATTCAGTCCTAATTGAAGTTCTGCACTGCTACTGCACTGCACTCAGGTTTAGTAAAGTACTCCCCAAACAATCAGTATTTACATCTATTGAAGAACATATCAATATCTTCGATATACATTTTTATAGATTTCTGTGATACCAATCCAGTGTTGTAGCAGATTCTTTACTCTTGTCTTGGATTTTTTATGAGATCATGACACTATGATGACAAAGGTCCTTCTAATATTATTTCCTTCTTTTACAGCAGTGTGGAGTTATCTGTGCAAGTCTTGGCTTCTCACCTTTCTTTTATGCTTCATTTTCCAGAAACTGGAAGATCAGCTTTAAAAAAACAGCACTTGTTATGCAAATGTGAGGTTGGGTAGGTTTTTAGCTACTTCTGGATGCAAAGGAATATGAGGTTATTTTTTCAGGATTTTGTATTTTAAGAAACGGTTTGTGGGATAAATATGTGGTTTAAAATTATACTATGCACATAAGATTGCCCTAGCTTCATATTATAACTTAAAAAATATATAAATGTGTCTGAATTACAAAGATTTCCTGTTTTTGAGGGACAGTTTAGATGACCCAGATAATTACACGGTAGCCTGAAATGCGTCCTGATTTCAATATAATTATCCATCTACTCCTTCAATGCATTTCCTTCATACACAATAGCTATGGGGCTCAGCTGCTTCAGACTATCTGCCACTGTGTTTAATTAAAATCCTCACCAGCACAATGGCATCAAAATATTCAAAACTGTAGAGCATCCTGACTTGTGCAAATTCCACTGGATGAGATCAGGAGCTGTTTCCATCCCCAAAGCTCCTTTAAAATATGTGAATGTTCAGGGGAGAGGATAAGAAAAAAAATGTTAGTGGCCAGGAAGTGAAGATTTTGATGGTTAGAGACAGAAAAGGATCTAGTAAGTTTTCACTGTGTTGCATAACTGTTCCTTTCTTTGCCATTTGCGTTGCTTGCTTTTAAAGTAGTAACTATGTCAGTGCCTTGACTAAAAACTGACACTCCTGAGAGGTAACATCAGCTCTTCAGCTTTCCCAAAAGTTCTGAGAAAGTTGATGAATAAAATGATGGATATGATATCTAGCAGTCTTTAGACTTCTTTCACTGTAGCTGGTTTTAGATGCAGAAATGGTGCAGTTTGTGGGTTTCACTTCATCAGGTCTTCTTGATGGCACTTCTTTCCTTGGTGTAGTTTAGAGTCCATTGACATGGACCATTGCTGGCACAGGCACCAATGCATTTCTGAATGTCTCCACTCTCTCATCAAGAAGCCTTAAGGTATCAGAGCAGACAGTTTCCTCCTGTTGGGCATTGCAAAATTCTGTACATGTACAACTGCCAATATTATAGACATGGATGCTGGTGATAAAGACAGATGTGGATAGGGCCTATAATTTAGCCAGTGGCAATCTAAAAAAAAAACAACAACTGTATTTTCTGAATAAAAAGAGGGAGAGAAAAAAACCCCTTTGGAAATCATTAAATTAAGTTAGATTTAGAGAGAAATCATGAAAATAAAATCACTTAGGTAGAGCTGAACAGGTAAATGGAAATGAATAGTGTGGAACACAATTTCTTAAACTACCCTGTAGGTTACAAAACATTTACTTAGAATGTAAGGTGATTTAACTTAATGTGACATTACAGTTTTAGAGAGGACTAAGTATAGAATTGGGTTAAAGCGTATGAGAATACAGCTAGTCTATGTAGTTTTACAACAATTTAATTAATTTTGAGCAAGATATATGAGCGTATGTGTTGGCCAGTGGTCTAAATGTAGATGTGGTTCACAGTATGACTCGACGTGGTAGGGGAATAGGCTTGGCTAATACCAATGAAAAACAGTTTTGTTCAAGTTCTCAGCAGCAGTGGTAAATGCAACAGAAGTTTGCTTTTCTTTATAAATGATTACAGGCAGAAAGAAAGAAAGGTATGGTAATAAATGAATTGAAGCTGTAATGGATAATGACATTTTGGAATAAAAGCTGGAAAGGTGGCTATGTGCAGTAACTAAGCTATGATTTTACAGTCTGTAGATTTTATGTCAGTGCTTATGTGACTTCTGATATCTGTAAAATCTATACTTACTGTATCTTCTTTTTTCCTTTACTGAAGTTAATCTAGCCATTTTCTTTCTGCTGATTGACTGACATTAGCTATTAAGACAAAAATGAAGCTGCTGAATGAAAGAAGAGAAAACTAGAAATTCTTCAGGAAGGATTTGGAACACTTTCCAGTATTGATCTTTCTAGTTAGAAATGTACACATGCCTGGAGGGCCACAGGAATAGGGTGGAGATTGGCACTGTGAGGTACAGTGTTGAGGGGAGAGGACAAACTGTCTTGGGTTCTTTTGCTTTTTCTACTATTCCAAAAAACTGGGGAAAAAAAGCAGTGAAATATTTATGTTTTATCATTCATACACATACATACACACATATATACACATGCTATGTATGCTATAGTATATATGATATATGGTACTTATAAACCAATAAAAAACAATGGAATTGCATTTGAGATTGCATAAAACTTTCATTTGATCCAAAACTTAATTAAAATTAACGTGTTTCAAAATAATGCATCATATAATAGTTTGACAAAAAACGACAATTGTTCAATTATTTCAATTGTTCTTGAAACACTTTGAGAAAGTTGACATATTCATGAACAGTTTTGATAACTTGTTTATCTGAAGTTTTCTGGTGTTTTTTTAAGATTGTCTATGGAAGTCAGACAAGGGCAAGGCTGAGAAGAAGGGAAGAGATTCTGTATGAAAAAGCTTCCTGATTTCTAGTATTGACTGCTAATGAGACTGCTTACTCATAAGCATGGAAGAAGATAAAGTTGTGTTTTGCTTTGTTCTATGATGGTGTTGAACATGCATTTTGTAATATCTGCCAAATATACCCATTGCTTTTTAAGGTTGTGAATTGTCTACCGTGACTTATGCATATCAGTGATTTCTAAACAGACAGTTGTTAAAAAACAAATGAAGGGACATATAAAAAGATTTCAGATCTTTATGTTTTTCTGTTTGCAATGTGACAGTTAAATTGTATTACTTAACTTTTCGAATGCTATGAGGTAAAGCGATATTGTTTCTTTACTGTGATTTGATGGACCTTTTTCAAATAGATTGCTGAAACTCAGAAAACCGATCTGATAATTCAGTATTGGAATATTTCTAGTCATAAGCTGAAAATTTGTGTTTTTCACAGTAAAACTGCTAATTAAATCCAAGCAAGTGAATAGTCATAAAAGATATGGCTGATAATTTGTTCCAATAGTTGAGAGAACAACTTCTAGAAAACATTTATATGTTCGTTATTTCTCTACTTCAGAGTTAGCATTTTATTTAATTAAAGTTTATTACAAGTTAAATATTGTTTTCCACACAGCTTTTACATAATGTAAAATATTTTTTCCTACAAAGAAAAGTGGCTTGTTATGAATTATGTCTTTGGCTTTCTGCAGGCATCAAATCATTATCTACGAAATAGTCCTCTCCATTTGTACATGTCAGAAAACTGTGCTTGCAAAATCAATCATGATTCCTATCACACTGCCCTGAATCATATCTTTATTAGATTACTTCAGAGCTGGATGAGTCATAGTGCAAGGCAATCACTGCAGGGTGGGAGAGCTGCACCCCATGACACTGGCTGGGTGCCCTGTTTAGAGCTGTTCTCACTTCTGCCTTCTCCAGTGACTGGCATTGACTATTTCAGTTGTTGCTCTCTTCTAGACAGGGTAGCAAACCTACTGAACGATTGTCAATTTGGTAAAACACTTTGGTTGTCTTTTTACGTGTTATATCACCTCATAAGGAGCTAACTGCCCACAGGCATTCGTTTCTTGATTTCTCTTTTGAGTGACTTCTCAAAGTGTCTAAGTGTTTTGTATTTCACAACTTGATAAGCTTATACTTTAATACTTGAAAACTGTGAGCTGTACACAAGATAGTAAAGGATCTAATTATGAGATGACTCACAAACTGCGCCATGCTACAAATAAAAACCTGGCTGTAAGGAATTACAACCATTGAACTGGGTGGAAATAAAATTTCAGCTACATTATATGAAAACAGGGCAATTTTTTAGACATGGTAGGGTAAGTGGAATCAGACCTTCCCCTGGACAGTATTTACCCTATTAGCTATTCTTTATAAGGTACTTTTTAAAAACAGAAGAAAAACAGTGGTATTTGCAAAAGCAGTAGCTAAGTGTTCTGAGCATCTACCACTAAAGCATCTACAACTGTAAAGTCCAATATTTAGAGTGTGCTATCCTTTTAAGTTATTAAACAACTAGCTAAAGTATTTTAATTGTGATTTTTAAACATTGCTGGCCTTGTTCCCAGATTTTGCTATGGTAAGTGAGCTACTGATCTTTCACAGTCATCAAATACCTGTCATAAAATATTTCTGTCAGCGCTGCAGACTTTTCATGTTCTTATTGTATGAAAGTGAGGATGTCTGGTGTATTTAACTTAAAACCTTGTTTGCATAACATGAATTTACATGCCCTGTATTTACATCTATTTTGTCTCACCCTTCACAACTGCTTTATTTTATAATTTTTCTTCAGGAAGGCATTTTTAGGGCTTGAGATGCTGTCTTTAGTTAAACCAGAGCTTGCCTTAGATAAATAGGATTTACTTTTCCTTTCAAACTTAATTACTTTTCAGAATCATGATCAATTTCCCGCCTTGCTTGCTTGAGGGGAGTGACACTGTAGGAGACCCTTAAGCATTTGCTTTGTAATAAGCCTTTATTCATACACTTCGGGCTATACAATCAGTTCCTCTGCACCAGAATGTGTGCCTGTGTGTGTGGTTGCAGCCAGAGGCCTGCAGATTGGAATGCTGATGACGGGGAGCAGAAGTGCTGAGGAATGAATCTGTTTGAGGAAAGCAATAATCCAGCAATGAGTGTCCACAGCTCTTATTATATAGAATTAAGCTACTTTTGATGGCCTTGGTTTTTTTATTATTTTTATTTTTAATGGAGATTTCCTACATAATACCCTACCTGAAAGAGTTTCATTCCAGTGTTCTGTTTTTCACTTTTTAAAAAATGTTTTGAAAGAGGAAAGTAATAATTTTTCCTCAAATAAAAATGTATAGTAATTTGAGACCCTAATAGTTAAAGTAGGGCATTTTCTTATTGGAACAATTGGATTCATGTCTCAACTTCTGGCTTCTCATCTTTGTTTGGTTTAAAATAAAGTCAATTTTAAAGCATAAATTTAGTCCATAGGGAATACAAGTTTATGGAAAGCTAAAAATGTTATTTATAGTTTTGCTATGACAGTAATACTTCACATGGTCAAGGAACTGGTTATATTCATGTTAATAGAAAAGCCCTTTTTTTCCAGGAGAAGCATGAAGACTTACAGGGCTGGGGAGCATAAAAAGATATTGCAACCCCACTGGAAAACAATTTAGTTTGCACATTATTGCTTCTTAAAATCAACTTCTTGACAATTTTACTTGGTATCCAGAGTGATTTTCATGGTTGGACTTCTTCAAATGGACCATAACATAACCATTTAGTGAAGGAATAGTCTTTGCATTTTCACCTAAGTGTCAGCTAAAAGAAATAGAAAAAACAGAGAGGCCCATATTCAAAGGTTTCTTCTTGAACACAGGAAGAGTTCTGGATCTTACCCAAACATTGTAGATATCTTGATTTACGTGTTAGAATTATAGAATCATAGGATGGTTTGAGTTGCAAGGGACGTTAAAGATCATCTGGTTCCAACCCCCTGCCATGGGCAGGGACACCTTTCACCAGACCAGGTTGCTCAAAGCCTCATCCAGCCTGGCCTTGGACACTTCCAGGCATGGGGCATTCACAGCTCCTCTGGGCAACATGTTCCAGTGCTTGACCACCCTCATATTGAAGAAGTTAAAGTAGATGACGTAAGTAGATAAATTTGTAAGTAGATAAAATAAATAGTGTTTCAGTGCCTCTTCCGACCCTATTTCAAAACTGATTTCTGTAACTTTGGCTGCTTGTCTCCATAGTAGGACAGTAGGATAATATTTTGTGTTTGCTTTATTACAATCTCAGATGCAGAACAATAATTTTGACTGAATTCTAGAATTGTACAACCCAAATATTAAAAACAAATATTGGATTAAATTAAATTTCCATTGGGATTTCCATCTCAAGAACTGTAGTCTCAACTGATGTAACATGAATTGCCAAAAGGCTTGATATTGAATCTTTCCTGTAATCTGTGTTGTATCTCTCCTATAATCAGTTATTACAAAAGTATTCAAGGAAGGACTTCAGACAACCTAAAGGTGGAAAGAGAAAATTTATTAATTACAAGGGGTTTTTTCCTACTAAGCCATTTACACTCATCAAAAGTTTTAAAGTTGAGATTTTTATCTACTTAACAATGAGTCTTCTATCACTTCCCTTCAACTAAAAGGGTGCAATGTGACAGGAAGCTTTTCCTGTTGACTTGATCTAAATTTAAATTACTGATGCCTTAAACCATGGGGGTGTGCTGTCCAAAAAGGTCTGACACTTCAGTCCAGGAATAGAGTGGCACATGTGTGAAACTGGGTGAGCTGTTTTGTTCTCCAAACAAGGGTGGGGGCTGAATAACAACTTTGCTAATTGTCCCTTGAAAAGCATGTCAACTTTAAAGAAGCAAATATTTTTGCAGGAGGATTATACAAAAATAGACATTAAAGATCAAAATGACCTACTAACACAACCCACTTTGTCTATTTATTTCCAGTGCCTGTTAATTTTCACATAGTTTTTAGGATTAGATAGGTCCATACCAGTATCTTTCTGTAACTCAATTACAGTAACTCCTCCATATTTTCCCACACCAGATCTACTCATGTTTATGACTGGTTTTTACAGTTTTTAACCTGTTAGCCTCTATTTTGCATTGCAGCTGTGTATGTGAGAACTGGTCTCTGCTGAGAACACTGGTTCTAAAGCAAAGGATCCTGGTCCTTGTATAAAAAAAAATAAATGGATCCTAGTCCAACAGACACATATAAGCCATTGCTCTTTTGGATTATAACTTTTTTCTTTTCATACACATGTAAGACCTAGTAAAGATACTCACGTTTTGGTTAGGAGTAAGTAGTTCTTAATCACTTTAAGACAAACTTAACTCTTTGACTTAAAACAAATTAGTATAGAACTCAGGGATTTTTTTTGTGGAGGTCCATAAAACTTTTTTCGTGGGTATAACTACATTGATGTATGCATTTGATAAATTTATGCAACTTCATAGATAGGGTGTAACTATTCCTTTCCGAGGCATGATTTAAAAAGGTTTTCATGAAGTTAATACTTACAGACAGTGTTTTTAAAATATGATAATGAAATGATTGTGGAAATGTCATGTTCACAGTGACAGCAGCAGAATGAACCACAACCTGCAAAACCAGAATGCAAATGAATAAATTCTTCTGATATACATATAGGACAGAAATTTGTCTTGCATTGTTTTTCCTTTTGTTCTGCCTGTGATTTTGCCTCTTTTCTTTTCTTTCTTTTCTTTTCTTTTTTCTTTTCTTTTCTCTTTCTTTCCTTTTTTTTTTTTTTTTCTTTTTCTTTTCCTAACTCTTTTCCTTTCTATTAAAGTAAGTCAGGTACTATAAAACCATACTGGAAAACAGTGCCAAGAAGTATTGGCTCCAGTTGTTATAGGGCATCTGTCAACAACATTTGACAACAGTTCCCATCCAGAAAAGTAAAAAAAAAAAAAAGGGTAAAAAAGAGAAAGAAAAGGGGGGGAGGGGGGAAATGAAGAAAAAAAAAAAGAAAGAAAAATGTCTTTCCAGCATTTAGATAAGAAAGAGCTCTCAGAGCTCTTGCTTTGTACTTTTCAAACTATTTGTTAGGAACAATGTATCTTGCTATATTTTGAAAAGAAGTTAATGGAACTTGTACAAATGAAATTCCCTGACTCTGTAATAGTGTCTCAAGCTACCTATGGCAGTGAGACTTAGATCATGAGAGTTGTAACCAAATTTCTAGAGCTGTAATTCTACATTTGATATTTTGGATTATTGTCAATATACAGAGATATTAGAGAAAACTTAAACCCAAACAAAACTCTCTAGTATTTCCATTAAGCAATACTTTCTTCTTTATTGTTGTTTGTAGAGCCAAAGTTTTTATTTTCCAATGGTGATTTCATTTTCCCTTCTGTGACTGAGTGGGGCAAAGTAGAAAGACAAGAGAAAATAAATCACTTTATTGCTTCAATCTCACCAGTGCAGTGTGGGTATTCATCAAATTTCTATTTCATCTTGTACGGATATTTTCTGTTTAACATTACTGCTGAAATTATAATTACATAAAGATCCTTCCACAATTTTGACTCAAGTAGGGGATCACCTTACCCTGTGGTACGTAACAGGAGGCTAAAGTGAGATCCTTGGTAAGAGCTTTGTCTTTGGGCTGTCAGTAGGTCCAGGATTCTGTACAAAAAATTCGGTTAGTGAGGAGGACAGGAAAAAATGTGGAGATCATTATTTTTGCAAAGATGTTGGAAGAGTTAGCAAAATCATTATGCATCAGGATGCTGCATGTACTTTAGCGTTTGAGTCTTGATATTTTTGGCAGATGTGTTTTCATTAAATGCTGTAATGGTGGAAATGTGAAATCTTTGTTGAGTGCTTCCAATGCATTTATTTTATAATATAGTAGGACAATAAATAACTGATTTTTCTTGTATGCTTATTAGTACACATCTAAATTCTCAAGTATAGTAATATCAAAGTCAACAGATTTCCTTTTGTTGGCATTTCTTTTACACAGCATATTTGTCAAATGGCCTTTTAAATTCTCCATTTACAACTTTTTCAGTTGTGAGTCAAATTGTACAATACTTTGTACAATTACAGTTAAACAATAAACCTAATGTCTTTTTCTCAGTAAGACCTGAACTTTTAATTTCTGAATGACAAGGAAGAGAAATATTTTTGCAGACTATATGCAGAGGCAGAGGTTTATATGAAAAATAGGATAAGGTTGCACCTCTCTTTAATAGCAAAAGAGAAAATAAATTTGAAATGCCAATTCACAAGTCTCTATTGACAATTTTCAGTGTTCACTGTGAAATCTTTCACAATATACCTCTTATTTTTCACTATTTCTCTTTCTCAGTGTTCAAAGTGATACCCAGATTCTGGTATCTGTTTTTACTGAAAAGCTCATGCTTACATTTGGGGACTGGATATGGGGAAACAAACCCCAAAATACAATCAACACCATAGCTGGAATTCATTCAGGTGAACCCAAATGTTCAGAAATTCTTAAATGTTCACTGTGAAATCTTTCACAATATACCTCTTATTTTTCACTATTTCTCTTTCTCAGTGTTCAAAGTGATACCCAGATTCTGGTATCTGTTTTTACTGAAAAGCTCATGCTTACATTTGGGGACTGGATATGGGGAAACAAACCCCAAAATACAAGCAACACCATAGCTGGAATTCATTCAGGTGAACCCAAATGTTCAGAAATTCTTAAATGTTTAAATCTCAGCTAATCATCCAAGTTAATGGAAAAGAACAGGAACCTTTTCAGCTAAATCATTTGTTCAATTTTTTATACCTATTTTAGGACGAGATTAATCATTCTCCTGAAGTTCACACATTCCTGCACACTGGATATAAAGGCTGTGTCAGATGGCTAATACTAAGACATCTAACTTTTGGACAACTGAAAATTAGGCATGATGAACTGCATCTATAATTGGTTAGAGTGGGAGCTGTTTGGAACTTAGGAGCCGCAATATGTTCAATTTTCCGTCTCCCTATAAGCCGCTGTGGGAAAGTACCGCAAAATCTTTCCTTCCAGTAAATTGATCAGACCACTGAAGAATGTTAAATTTAGTCTTCACAGAAATGAAAAAAAGGAAACATGAAAAAGTGGGACATGACTTCTCTGAACCGTTTAAATGGACTTCAGTTGAGTGTAGCTTGCAATCTCTGTGTTTCACACCAATAGATATCTACATCTGAGAAATTCTCCATCCCTAGTCATATGCTATATAAAACTTGAAAAGATATCTGATAGTGTACCAGAAAAGCATTATCTCTAACAGAGTCAAGGCATGTTGTACTTTGATACTCAGGACGTGAACCCAATGACTGTCCAAATATTTTTTTGTGCGTGTATATGCATGTATACATATGCATATGCACATAAAACCTGTACATATATATATATATGTGTGTGTGTGTGTATATAAAAATGTAGTGCCTCTGGAATTTTGGAGGATACCCAAAAATTAATATGTTACTTTACACTGGGTTAAATTACTGATGGCATAACTTGGTCATTATACTGAAGATAAAATTTGCTGTTTATGTACAGAGTGTTAGTCTTGCTGAAAGAGTGACACACCACTGAACATAAGCAAACATATCTGTATGGCATTCAGGAGCCAATTAGTGACTTTGCACAATGCTGCAGACTGTTGTTCGTGTGGAGAGCCGTATCAGTACGCGCAGATATCTCTTGCACTGTGTTAAGTGGGCTTCAGCATTCTCTGTAAAGAGACTGAATTGTTTCAAAAGAAAAGTTTTCATCAACTTGTTGAATGTCACTTCAGTCTAAGCCCAAAGTAAGATTGTAAGAAGTGTGTCAGTTATGGCAAATTACAAGTTGCTGTTTTTTTCTTGCCCTATTTTACCATTCAGATACTTTCTATAACTAGTGTTCTGCTTAGGGGAAAAAAAATAAAAATCTCTGGTTTTCTTTTTAATGAGAAATTCTGAGATTTGCATATACTCTGGCTGCCAAGAAAGAGCAGCCTAAATTGACCTTGGGAAAAAGCAACGTGAAGTTTGTTGTAAATTTAAACTGTTGAGTGTGAGAAAGCAAAGGCTTATGGAAAACATTGGAGAGGAGAGGAAAACCCTGATCTCTGACAATGGACAGGAAGGACAAGGTGCAGTCCCTTCTGGAGGCCAGGGCAACAGTGTGGGCAGGACTCAAGCAAACACCATGTGGGAAATGTCCTACCTTAACGAAGTTAAATGCTCTTCTGTTTCTATGCCTGTCTGTGTAAACAGCTAGTTATGGCACAGGGCAAAACAACATAATCCACACCAGTCTTGACTGCCAGTTCTTGGTGGGGTTTTTGGGGGTTTTTTTGGTTTTTTTTTTTTTTGTCTCTATGGTATGCCTGAAGTCCCCACATGCTGTGTGGCATGCAGTTGTCTGTTTAAGAAAGGACAGGCAACAGACATATGGGTTGTCAGTAATAAAATATTTTGTGGAGAGGATGCAGCTGCTTCTAGTTTAATATCTGCCATCTGAAAGTGTCTGTATCACCCAGTAAACAGAAGAGAGAAAGGTTATCTCTGGGAAGCATAGCAACACTGTTTCTAGTAAATCATTTGTAAATCTAGACATACACCATAAAACCAATAAGCCTCCTTTACTTATTGTCCTGAACAGACTAATTATTCTATTTCAATCTATTCCAGCAGTCTAACTGCTTGATTTAATCTTTTATAACTAAACTTAGCAGATTGACCTGAGAAATCAAAGAGATGCCCGAGGTACTCATCTGAAATATATATCTTGTATGATTTAATTCTACCTCAGTGATATTTTCCACCCTTACGTCCTTCTCTCGAAGGGACGTACAGTGCTTCAGATCTGGGATCTTCCCCTCAGTAACTGATATATGATAAAGGACATCTGCCGTTCTCTTGATCCTAACCGCTGCTAGTGGCTGCTAGCCAAACACATCAAAACCAGTAATTTATCATTACCTCGTTATCCTCTCTGAATGGTGAAGAAGTCCTGCTCAAAGGCATGTATTTGGAAGATGTGAACCAAATCATAAATCGAGCATTTCATATTACAGAATATTTTACAACTGCCACGTTATCAGATAATTCTGTTGTCTAGGGTTACATGGGGCTTGGTAAATAAAGGTCTTACACTCCTAAAATCTGCAGAGACGTGCCCTCAGGTGAGGATTGCAGAACAGTCTGGAAGGTTTTTCAGTTATATAGGAAAAGTTAGGTGCCTGAGGGTGAAATGTAAGGAGTTACAATGCTGATTTCAGACCCAGCCTAGAGCTCAGCAATACAGGGCCTCCAGTTGAAATCCCACCCAAAGCTGCAACCTTGGTATTTCATTTAGAGATTAGGGGCAATGTTGCTATCAGATAATCATTCAGATGCTACAACAACATCCCATGAAGCAGAAGACCTATTTATAAGGCCTGCTCAACCATGGCTAGCACAAACCAACCTCCTAAACGGGACACTTAAAGTACATACCTCTGAGCAGGGACTGTTCTGAGATAAGAGGTCTTACTATGTTAGCGCCTCTTCAGACATGAGCTTTAAGACTCTCTATTAGCTGCTTGAATATCTTTATTAGCCAACTTCTTTGATTTGAAGGGTGATAAAAAATTATTTTAAATAAGGGTTATTTCCTTTCCTGATCCTCTGCCAATTTTGTTTGGCCTTTAACAATAACATATTCTTTTTCTTTTTTTTTCTTTTTCTTTTTTCCTCAACTTTGAATAGTTTCTATAACAGAATTTTGATTTTTATGCCATAGGAAGTTAGCTGCGTTCTGATCAGGCTGGTCTCACCACAAAATTAGGGCTGCCTTTACAGTCAGCAGCATTGCTGGTGAAATCACACACTCCCTGCCCTCCTTAATGTAATCACAGAAGTATTGCTGTAAAAAAGCTCAGACTGATACAGCTGATTCAAGCTCATTACAATGACATCAGCCATATTGGTGTCAAACTGCACCTACACAGGTGCGTAACTCTTCCAGTGAAAACTCACAGGAGATACTGATACAGTGAGGCTGGTAAATGCTATAAATAGACGGCATCCAGTTTGCATTCAGCCCTCAGTGAAGAGTACAGCAGTGAATAGTACAGCTTTGAAAGACAGTAAGATGCAATATCCCTATGTTTATTTGAATTTTCCTCTCTCTGATAACTGTCAGTTTTGAAAATTAACAAAGAAAATGCTTTGGTTTTACATGTTTAACTCTGAAATCCTGTATATTTCAAATCTGTTTAGGGAATATAATATTCATTAGAAAATGAACTCAGACTTCTCTGCTGAGGCTAAATGATACTGATGATGGATATTTTACTGGAAAGAGACATACAAAGCACCAGTGACCTTAATAATCAATGTAGGTACTATAGATTTTCTTTGTCAAAGATAAAATATTAGTTTTAATTCTAATGGGACATGCTGAAATATAGTTAATAATATTTAATTATTTGAGCTTTGACAAGCGGGTAACCAAATACTTCTCTACTTGCTTTGCCAGTCAAGCACTCTGTTCCCGTAAGGCTTTCATGGATTGCTAGACTTTAAAATCAGATGGTGTACTACATCTTTTAGTCTGACCTCATAGCTGATGCAGTTGCCAATAACTTGTGTTTGACTACAGTATACCTGTTGAGAACAAGATAATTTTGTATTTGGGTGAATCCACAGTAGGTAGCTCTGTTGATCTTGGCCATCCTCTCCTGTTCGCACACTGGAGATCCTGCTATAGGGTCCGCACAAGTGTTGGCAGGCAGCAGGCAGGAAATAGGGACACTGATATTATTTTTCCTCTTTTTTCTAACCTGCATAAATTTAGTGATTCTTTACTGAAGAATGCAGCCCAGCAACTGTTTATATTAGTGGTGGCAGCAAGCTGCAGATGATGAACAGCTGTTGACAGATGAAAGATAAGAAAAATACAGGAGAGAAGATGAAGAAAGGTTTCTCCTATAGAAAATACAGCATAGAAGGACACCCTCATGTGTCCAGGTCTTCTTCTGAAGAAACTGGGAAAATCGGGCTCTTCTTTTGCTTGGCTGCTCCTTAGGTTAATTGCTGCCACTGTTAAAAGAGTATGCCTTATTTTAAGCTTAACTGATCCAAATTATAAAGCTGATCACTAGCAGTATTGTTTCTGCTGTCTTTATAGCACAGGGATACTATAGTTAATAAAAACTAATAATGTTTAAACACTCTTTTGATTACCTCAGACCTAGTGGGAGGATGTACTGTATGAAAGTTTAGACAGGGAAAAGAAGTTATTGATCTATTGTTATTCTGCAAACAGGATCTATTCTAGGTTGTGCCTTTGAGTTATTATTACTCCATTTTCAAGCACTTTCTAGCTGTTATGTCAGAAACAGTGACCTGTATTTCTATTTTATCCTAGATTTTATACTTTCCTTCTTTATTTATACCAATGTAAAATGTGTATTTCATTGATAAAAGTTTAATAATGTTGTTTTAAAAGCCTTAATCTTTATATAACTGATTACTATGCTGTGATAAAAGTAAAATACAATCACAAAAGAGGCAGTGGAAGATATTGCAGTACTTCTAAAGTGTCCCCAGTAATGAATAGGCATTTGAAATAACTGAAAACAAAAAGTACTAGATAAGCATAAACATACAATGGTAATTCAATTTGAGATACTATTGAAAAGCTGGTGAGAAAATTAGTAATTCTGTATTTGATGTACATTTGAATTGTGTACCATGGCAGTGGTAAATGTATTGCAAAGGACAGGTCTGGGGGTTTTTGGTTTTTTTTTTTCCTATTAAACAAGTACCTATCTGGACTCCTTTGCTTGTCATTGAAACATTTAATTTTTACTTTGATTTTACTTCAAATTATATCGACTTTGGTTGATCTAACATAAATCATTATTTGTGTTCGGTATTGAGTAATGACTTATCTGTATTGATGTAATCTAGACTGACCATTATTACGCAATACATTCTGTAGTTTCTTAGATGATTGGTTTTGTCTCGGAACATCAATTCTTTAACAGTCAAATGTTAAATATTCTTATTTTAATTATAATTCATTATAAATAGACATTTTTAAATGTATGTCTTAATTTTCATTTGAAAAGAGAGTTTTGTTTCCTGTTGAGAAGTAAATACATTTTCAAATGAAAAAGGACAGGAAAATAACACCACTTCCCATAGGGCTTACAATACATAGACATTACACCACTCTGTGGCAAGAATTTCATGGAACAAATTAGTACATTGTTATACTACTGAAGCTAATTTTTTTAATTTGAATACACCCAGTCAAATTAAACTTATGGAGACCAGTAAATTTAGACACTTAAATTCTTTAGCACTTTGATATTGCACTCACAGTGATGTTGTTACATAGGTCTATATCATTTTACATGAGTTTTGGAAGATAATAAATAACTTGAAAAATAATTACATAGATCCATTAATTAAGTGGAAATTTAAACCAGCATTCACAGAAACAGAGGAACTTTCCTGATTCTCGTCTGACATCATCTCCAAATTTCACGTTCATTCTCCAAAGTATAGCCACAAGGTTTTACTTAAAAAAATAATTGCTTGTATATTGACAACATGATTCTTACCCTAATCTAATTTTCAGAAATATCTGAGTCATCTTAACAGGAAATATATTAGAAGTCTACCAGAAGCAGGGATCCAAGAGTTGCCAGCAAAGTTGCATAATTGTAAAAGTGAATGTGATTATTTGCTGCTTTACTTCTTTCTGCCTTATTCCTTTATATTGGCACCAGAGCCACACATTTCTGCATCATTCAAGTATATTTTTTGGGAAAAAGATATATCATTCCCTCAGCTGTGTTCCCCCTCCACATGCTATGGCTGATAGTCTTTCCAGGCATCATTCTCCAAAATAATGTATTAAATTACTTTAGCAAAGGATCCGTCTGATTATTTGTCATATATCAAAACACCTAGAGTGCTGTGATTAACTCCTGGTCATGTCTGTGCTTGTAGAGCTGGGTAATGCTTTTAAGATCTGCCCATGTTTCCTCATTCCCACTCCATGTCACCCTTGTCTCAATCTCACTTTTTACCAAATGTCTTTCATAGCAAAGGACTAACAGAAAGTTGAGAAAGACAACCAATTTTACACCTTTGCTATGGGTCACCAGATAAGGGGTTTCCAAAAGAGCTGACAAAATGCAGATACCAGGTTCTTCCTCTTCTCCCCTTAAAAATTTCAGAAGGATCTGGATCCCTTAATCCCTTATCCTCTTGGTGAAAAAAAAATTATATTCCATCTCTAGTATTTTTTAAAGCATCCAATTTTTATGAAAGATAAGTACTAAATAGAAATGGAGAAGGATTGCTCACAGACTACCTCACTCTAATGCTAGGAAGGCTGCATACTAAACATACTGTAAATTGATTAACCATCAGAATGATCCATATAAACATCCTCTGCTAGTTTGAAAATAAAATATGCTTGACCATTGATCTGACAACAGTAGCCTAGATCTTAAATATTCTGTTAAGAATTGCATGATTTAATTTGTATGATTTGTTTTGTGTATTCTTATTTACATATGCACTCTAGCAATTTATCACAGGAAAGCCATATGGCAGCCATAAACTCAAACTGATTACATTCAAGAATTTTCAACTCCAAACTGAAGTAAAGTCAGTTTCTATTTCATGCAGATGTATCCTCCAAGTTGTTAGATTGCTTTCTAGGAAATACCACATGTATTTTCCACATAATGTAGGTTTTGTCCTCTAGTTAGAAGTACGGGCAAACTAAACAGACACCTTTTTATGCTGCTGCTGAGGTATCTCTTCTTACTGCTTTCTATAGTTCTGTTCATACATGAGAAAGCATATCACCTCAGCCCCCCTCAAAAAAATAAATAAATATATATTTCCTTTTTAAGTATCTACTTTCAGTATTATGAATAAAGTTGATTTTGTACCAACATGCCTTATCGTTGCCACCTTTGCAAAACAACTGTGTAGATGCACTGTAGACTCTTCCCACACTGTTTTAAAATCATTCAGTCTATCTTCTGGCCACAAAGTAACCTTTTTCATATGAGGCTGTTCTTACAAGGTCTGCCAAAAATTCTTACCACAGATAAATCTTTTCTATTTTTCCAGTGTCTGAGTATCATCCTTTTAGCAATCATTAAGCTTGTATATATCCATTTTGATGATGCTTTAGGGATGCCTTTAACTCCCCAAATGTCAGACAAAATGAAAACAGAAGGTTCTGAGCATATTTTGCTTCCAATTATTTGACATTATGGACTAAAATAATTTACTTTTTCATTCTGAGAAGATGGTTATGGGCTCTGCTAGAAGCTAAGCATATAGTGAATTAGTTTTTGATGTTTTCTCCAGAATACGGTTGGTTTTGTTGTTGGTTTTTTTTTTTTTCCCATTTGAGGAGCAAATTCCAGAGCAACTTCCAAATGATGATAACTGCCTAGAAGAGAAACAATACTGGTAGAACAACAGAAGAAATTTATGCTAGATTATCTCCATGAATGACATTTGGTTTAGATGGAAAGATAAACATATTTTATACTAAATTTCTAAACTTTATTTTTTACTTTCTTTTTCCTACAGTTTTCTAATAAAGGAAGTACCTCCCTTCATAGGACTTCCAATGCTCCAGAACAAAAGATGTGAAGTATAAATCCTTCATATAGAAAAGACATTAGGAATAACATACCTCCTTCTATAAAAAATGCCCGTAGTATTTTTAATAACACAAAGAATGCATTTCATAAAGGATTATGAACTCAGTACAATATGCCACATACAAAACAGTATTTCAATTGTTGTAAGGATACACCTCATATCTGCTGATATTCCACCTAAGTTCCCTGCATTATCTCTGTTCATATATTGATATTGCTCTAAACTATGAAAAATATGCTGTTGCAGCTCAGTGTTACAGTACCCTCCAAACTATCACACTGCAACAAGATCCTTTACCATCTCATACCAACATACTCTTCATACAGTCCTTCTGCTGCCTTCTCCTCATCCAGGGCCCACTCTCACCTCCCTTGCTTCCTCCTCCCTCTGCTTCTCCCTTGGCTGCTCCCTTTCTATTGGCTGCCCAACCTCTTAACAAAACAAGCCACAGCTGCACCTTGCCTACATCAGCCAACCCACTGCCCCTGAAGCCAGCCCATGGTTGTATATTATCAGTGCTAATTAACCCAGCTTCATTCCTCTACAGCACAGTATGCACACTTTGCATAGGATTCATCTGACTAAATGCAGGTTTTCATTTGATCTAGTTATCCTTGCATTTCATGTCTTCCCTGGCGACATAGACAACATATTTAAGGTTTTACTGCAGTAATGTATCTCACCAATGTACATATTTACACCAGATCATTCAATCACACACCAACAGTGTCTATATTTCTTCACTGAATATAAAGGGAACCAAGTGAGTGAACAGCTGTCTTAGGTTAGGTGAATCTTACCTGTTTTCACGAATGCTGTGACTTGCAGTAGTTTCGTCTGTCTTCCAACTTCCAAGAACAAAACCAGCTATGTGGGATGGCTGTGGAAAGCAGCAAAGAAGATGGAAAATGATTTTTTGGGGAAAACTTTCTGATTAAGAAGCTGTGAAGGACAATAAACAATGGAATTGGCCAACAGGAATGGTGTAAGTCATGTTTAGATCTTCTAATACACAAAATACTGAGCTAGTGCTGAAAAATTCTAGACTGACTTGGAAATGAACCCCTTATTTATCTCTAACTGCTATGCACCTGAACAAGAATGAGTAGCAGTGGACCGTCAAGATAACAGAGATAATATCTTATAGCTTAATAGAATCAACAATCCTCAAAATTTAGTTTCTTTTTTGAAAGGTAATTCCTGGGTATGTGAAATTAAGTTAAAGGATGAACAAAGTGTCTCTGTCTTCTTTGCAAACAAACAAAGATTACTGACCGGAAGTTAGCATGGACAAGCTTCCTCTCACAGTCCAGCTTACCTAAACATTATACTGCTGAAATGCAACCCTGAATTCTTCACTGAAACAACAAATTCCTTTTACGCTCAACTTAAAAAACATATGAATTTCAATATCCAGCTGAAGCCAAAGGTCTACAGTAGTCAGAGAAGCATTTTCTAACAAAGGCATGCAAATGAACATTGTAAATACATCATGGAAGTCTGCTGTGTGCAATGAGTCTATGGGAAAGGTATGTGTGTGTCTAAATGTCTGTATTTAATAAGTGATAAATTGATGGGGATGTTAATACCATTTCATTTCATAAGCTAGTATCTTTGTGTGTTCTTGTTTGCATGTAGCAAATAGAAATTAAAAGTTCCCCAGCACAAACAATTTAGGGAGCTGAAGATTTTCTCATAAAAACAAGTGGGAATATTTTGTGTAAGTGAAGAACAGAAAGTCTGTAGGACTGCGGAGTGCATTGACACACAATTTAAAAATAAAGTGCCTTTTGTTTTGGCCTAATTACAAGATGTACTCTTCAGATGCACTGAAAGTCAGTAATTTGTGAAGAATAGTAAAAAGGTTACTGTATAGGAAATACAAATGTGGGATGTGGAGTGCCAAGGGTCGAATAGTACCTTCACAGAAACTGCTCTGCTGAAACCTAAGCAATTTGTTAGCCAGCAGTGTGGTAGTTCTTGGCCTCATAGGTTTCAACATTAGGGTAGAGAAAAAAAAAGAGGCTGACAGATGGGATATTTTACATCTGTAAGGTGATGTATCATTATGTCTGAGTTAATTAAAAGTTCTTCTGTTGGAAGAAAGATGTGCTTTGAAAGATTTTGGCATTTAATATGATGATGTGTTTTTTCACTGACAAAAAGAACTTAGCTCTGTATGATATACTGTGCTGAAAAATTTATTTCAGGGCAAAATAAAATGTGAAATTAAATTTGTTTTTTAAATAATTCACTCAAGCAAATGAAGATGCTAAATTATGTAAGAGCATGTGCGTCTTTTTCTCTTGGCAATAAATGAATGGGATTTGTAAACGGAAAAAAAAGTGCTTAGCTTTGAAAAGGAGGGTCAACTTCACAAAAGCCTTTTATATCATTTGTGCAAGTGTACTTAGTCTGCTGAGAAAGTGTGCTGAAAGTGATTGTGGTCACAGTCCTGCTGCTGTGTATGTACTGTTTCTCGGGGTCTATTCAAATGTGTAGACACAGCTTTGTTCCTTATTCCATCTAGTGCCAGAAAAAAATTAAGAGTACCCTACTTGCTTCAGAAAAGTGCATGTGTCTGCTCACTTCAGTGTCATATTTGCTTCCCTTGTTAAGTGTTACTCACACTAAAACCTCTGGAAAGCAATCTTTAGACAACTGAATTAAGCTCTGTGTCTCCTACCGGGACTGAGGTTCAGTCCTGTGCAATGGGGCCTCCTGTTGCATCTTAACTGCCTGTAGACCCTCAGGTCCAGATGTGAGTGGTACTTGAGTTGCATCTAGATTATGGTCACTCTGTACAGGTAAACAGTTATGGTCTGTTTTGAGTGGTATTTCTGGTTCAGAATTGTGCCTCAGTACAGACTCTGCAAAATTCATGGATTTCAGCTAAATTTGTATTTTTAAATGCATGTGTACATTGTACTTCATAGGACCCAGCCTGGCCTTGGAATCAGGCCTAGATAGATGGAGTCTTCAAATGACTGTGTCATTTCTGAGTCAACATGGCTAGAAGGAGCTGCAATCCTTGTATAATCTGGGGCTTATGTCATTCATAACAAACAAACTTGTTCTTAAATACATGTAATGAATGATGAATTGTTATCAGATGAGAGGTGATTGGTAGCTTTATGTACTGGCATAGCGATAGATGAAAGTTTTATAACTGTAAATCTTGCCTTGTATTGGATGTAGATATTTTATATTCATTTACACCAGCTCTAGGAGAATACAAGCTTGGCATTTTGTTTTGACTTGGTAGCCACTCTGTAACCACCTGATGTTTACTTGCATCATCACAAATGACACAGGGGAACAGCAAATCAAGTACCTGATTCTGGTGGATTTTGGGACTCTTTTTTAACTTTATTTTTTCTAATAATGAACCTGGACCTCAGACATACATAGTGGCTTCTTCTAATACTAGTCAACTAAGTAGTGTCAAGGAACATTCCTGGGCATTGGAACTTGAGTATTTAAGCTATTGAATTGTTAGAAAAGGCTTTGACTTTTTTTTGCTTATAGCAATGAATAGGGTCTGGCTGAGCCCCATAGCAGCCCTCATAGTGCTGTGCTTTGTATTGGCAGCTAGAAAGGTGGGGATAACACACCAGTGTTTTGGTGTGATGCTGAGCAGCGCTGGCACCGCATCAGGGCTGTCTCTCCAACATTCCCCACCACCCTGCCCAGTAGGCTGGGGGTGGGCAAGGTTGCGGGAGGGGACATAGCCAGGACAGCCAACACAAACTGACCAAAGGGATATTCCATGCCATACGACATCTGTTCAGATATAAAAGCTAAGGGAAAGGAGGAGGAATGGGGGGCATTCATTATTTAAATTTGTCTTCTGGAACAAACACTACATATACTGAATCCTGGCTTCCTGGAAAGTGGCTGGACATAGCCTGCTAGTGGCAAGTAGAGGAGATCTTTTGTTTTCTTTTGCTTCTGCACATGACTTTTACTATTGCTTCATTAAGCTGCCTTTATCTTGACCCACAAGGGTTTTTTTTCCATCTTATTTTCTCCTCTCTTGTTCTGCTGAGGAGGGGAGTGATAGAGTGGCTTGGTGGGCACTTGGCATCCAACCAAAGTCAACCCACCATAAAAAACTAGAACTCTGAAATAATTATAAGGTATGTCTTGAGATTAGCAGAGGCTGTTCAATGGAAAAGTTAGATGGTATTCTTTTTTGGAATCTGTGAAAGTTTAACAGGAAAGACATAGATGCTTGTCAGATACTGGCCTGAATGACAGGGAATAATGTCAAGCAATATGTTATTACAGAAACTGGCAAAAATAGCTAAAAATACAGTGTAATTACTCTTTTGCTACTGATCATTATTTATTTTTTAGCAGTTTTAAAGTCATTGCCTTTTAAAATTTATCTTACAGCATGATGAAAATAATGACAATTGAGAGGCCTGTTATTTTGTTTGCATGTTTCTGTGTTTGCAGACATATTTTATGAAGTTTTAAAGCTGCTTGACAAAAGCCAACCATACATGCCAGGATAGGGACACATCACCTCCATAGATGATAGCTTAATTATATTTCAATATTGATTTTTATCAATTTTGTATATTTGAAAATATTTACTTTTAATAACTACTAAGTCTTTCCAATTTGTGCATTCATGTCAGCACACATTAACTATTATACTTTTTCCCAAGACTGCCTGCTCTTCCTGCTAGCATCTTTGGGCCAGACTTTTTCCCAAAGTCCAACTAAACTACATTTAACAATTTTTTATCCATTATTGTTTCAAATCTTTTGAGGAAAATGAGGCTTAAGCAGTACAATTTCCTTTTACAGAAGCTGTGCTGATTTCTATTGTATTACACTCATTTGTGTGTTTTGCAAGTCTCTTTCAATGTGTTTTCAGCTAATTTACCTAGTACTAAAGTCATGTTCAGTGGTCTATAATTTTCAGGCTCACCCCTAACACATCATTTAAAGATGGCTACAGTGCTGGCTACCCTCCAGTCTATGAGCACAATAGTGGAGATTAATGAGAAATTCTGTATTTTTTGTTTGCAATTCAGTCACTTTGATAGGAATTTTCAAAGGTCGCTAATGCAGTTAGATACCCAAATCCCATTAACATTTAGTGAAAAATATGCATCGTACTCCCAGATCTTCTGTGGAAAACTCCTAATTTTTAGTCATAAGTCCTCCTTGGTGAATGCTGTTTCATTCTAGTTATACAATGGTATGAATTCACAGTTTGGCATAGCACCTTCCTTTTTAATACAGCCTCACTTTGGCTACATCAGCAGTGAAGCATAATGCAGAAATCACTAAATCCTTTTTGTGCAAAGCATAAAGTGCTAATAATAGTGGGGTCAGTTTAACCTTAGCCTGAACCTGACTTAGACCCTTCCATTTCATGCTAATTACTCAGTTGTGTTCAGCATACCTGCCAATGTTATTAACTTTGTTAATCTTCTACATATTCCTCTTCCTTACCTATCAAGGACTTCCTTCCATCCTTTGCAGTCTGTTATTCCCTGTTCAGTTGATACCATATGATGCCAATACTACCTGCATGTACCACAGCAGTTGTCGTCCATTGATTGCTTTTTATGTAATGTTTCTTTAGGTTGACTTAAGTTCTGAAGTTTTGGACTAGACCTGGAAACCTGAAGTTCCCATTCTGCTCTAGGTTTTTTAAATCTTATAGATAGTTGCCTGAGTTCACCTATGTACAGTATCTTTTCTAAAGAAGCCAAGACATACTAGGACAACACTGCAAGGGATCTTACAAGCCTGTATTGAATAAAAAAGTACAGTAGTAGAAGGTAAGTTGGGGCAGTTTTAAAACCAGCTTTTCCAATCCAGGGGAAAAAAAATAAAAAGAAATAAAAAAACCTGTAAAAATAAAATACTAGATTTTCACCCAAAGAGCACTTTCCTTCTTCAGAGGACTTCAAAATCTTTCGGAGAAATCCTGTTACACAGACAATTTTATGTGACCACTGTAGCTATAAGACAGCGAATGCTGATCAAGATGCTGCTGGATATTGACGTTAATGTTGACATTCCTAAGACCACTTGAGAAAAACCTGCTTAGGTTTATATCTTGGAATCAACACAAGACCAGAGGATAAAATTTGACATGAAATAATCATTATCCTATGTGATCATTAATAAATCACACAGAAAAAGCGTAACTTCCAGATGTCAGCCTGAATAGTCAGAAATAGAATTGGAAAACGTCTTTATAGTTTATTTTTCCTCCTTAAAGCTATCAGTTTGGACACAGAGATTCCAAAATGCTCTATCTAGAGGCTAAGAAGAACTTTCAGTGCTATAACTAGTATAACATACAATAAGTAATATACAAAACACAAGCTGATACTCTTTGAAATAGAATATAACTATTTGCTATTTAAATAAATAAAAAAAAAAACCCACCAGAATAACTGTTTTCTGTAAATTAATTTTTGGTTACATCTACTCCAACAATCTTCTCTTTGGGTGGTTGCTAGTTTGGTAAATTCTTATTGTATTGCATCTAGATAGAACAGTGATTTTTTTTCTGTAGTTGACATCCATTTTGTTTCAATGTGAGAAAGGAGGATAAAGACTTTTATTTTTAATAGAAAATAAAGAACAAGTTCTCCTGAATGATAGGCAAGGTACTGCTCCTTTGCCAGCATTCTTCTTAGCAAGAACTGACTGAATTAAAAAATAGTATTTGGTGACAAAATATTTAACAAGGAATGTTTGAAAAAGATTTCTCAGAGGCTTCAGAGTGTCTGTAAATATATGTTCTTCATCAAAATTTGTATTTTTAATATTTTTATGAATTTGTTTCATAATGCAGTTGGAACTATCCCTGCAGCTACTTTATTGTTTTCAGTACAAATTGGGGGAAAAAGTCAAGGAACTAACCTCGTCATTCCCATTATAATATGACTGGAAGGAACTGCAACTGCTGTATTTGCAGGTGTTTCACAGAAAAATTCTGGCTCACATTTATCATTATTACATGTTACAAAACTAAAATCCACTAAAGTCAAGAGGAGGGTTTTTTACCATGGAATTTAATAGAAACAGAATTGGGATCTGATCAAGCCAGAGAACACATGAGAGTAAAAATGTGCCATCTTGGGGACAAGAGGTTTTGCTGACATGGGTTATTTTTTAAAAATTGCCCGTTTGTATGATCCAAATCTTTTGCTTATGTTCAAGCTATATTTGAAACTCTGAGGGACAGTAGTGGTCAATGAAGTGATTTGAGAATTAATCTGTAAAACATTTGTCCATCTTAATTTGTTTTACAAATCTTGCCAAAATCTCTGTGATTTAGCCAATAGCCATTATAGTACAGTATTATGATACTGACTTCTTTTCAAGATCCTTGTGATTTCTAACATTGGAAGATCTAAATTCTACAGAACACTTTTTAATAAATTAAATGAGGCTTCTAATAAAGTGTTATGGATTTAGAGATGTGAGATTCAAAAGAACTCTTTGTTTCCTAATTTTTTAATTTATATTTGTTCTGCTTGAACAGGAGCACACTTTAATTTTATACTAGAAAAGAAAGGAGGTACTAAAAAAAACAACTATGTGCATTCATTACTGCTGAAATGAAGGCTTAAATAGGGACAAAGCAGTAAAATGAAATTGAATGTTAAAATATCATTTCTCTGCATCAGCTTCTCAGTTTCTATTTTAAATATTGGTTGCAGAAGCCAAAGCAAATACACATCTGCTTTGCATTGCAAACTGACTTGACACATTGAACAGAGTATTTAATCTGTTTTGGACACACAGAATGCCAATCACCGTAATACCTATGTGCTGTTGTGATGCCTAAGAGTATTGAGATTTGTGCTGCAGTGTTTAACTTACTGTGTATTGAACTTGTGCTGTAATATTATTCCAATGAATACTAGATTGTGTCATATACAAAGGCTTCAGCTCTATGATTGCTATGTCCAGCACCTACATAGGCCATTAAGTTTGTAAACACATATGTAAATGTATTGTTGATGTGAATATTATCTCCCTGTTTTGGACATACAAATAGCATAGCATCGTGGTGAGAAAAAACAATGTATATATATATAATTTTTCTCTGTCTCTTAGTCTGCATGCCTGCAAAACCAGAGAAATCCTGGGATTATCTGGCAGACCCAAGGAAGCATTTTGAATGATAACAGATTTTCTTTGCAGCTGACAATATTATTAAAAATATTTGCTCCCTTCCTCCCTCCCTCCCTCCCTTCCTTCCTCCATTATTTTATCTTACTCTACTTTTTCCTCCATTGTATTACTTGCTTTGGAAGCTGTTTCTGCTACTTTACCTCCTTTTTTCCCTCCCTTCCAAATCCTGCACTAAGAATATGATAATCAAACAACCCTGTAGGGTAATTAAAAACAGTTGTATTGTAGTGTCCTGAGAAAGAATTGGCTTAGATGGTTCATATGAAGTTTTATTCACTTTTAGATACTTCTGCCTGGCAGCCAAAAGGCTAATTCCAAAGGCAGATTTTGGCCTCAGCAGTAGAGCTGTAATCTGAAAAGTAAATGTAAAATTGACAGGGTAAGAGTCTGTGCTCACTGTATCACTGTGAAGTTAGACTAGGTGTAATCAGTGGACAGAGAAGATCAGGCTGGACTCAGAATAGCACTGAATTCTGTTCTTTTCCTTCCATCATCATGTATAGGAATACAGGGAAGAGGGCCACTGTGAGCAGCTGGCACAGTTATGTCTGCTGGTGAATGACTGGATCCCTGGCGAGGCCCTGGCCCTCAGTAAAGCTGAGTGGGATGTGGACACGACATGTGAAACCGGTGAGCAGGACACATAGCAAATGGAAAAGGCAAAACTTCAGAGGTATCTCAACAGACACTTTGGGGGAGCAGAGTTCTGCAAGGCTGACAGCCCCCATGTCAGAGAATCTGTTGAACTATATAAGGCTGAGATTACTTAGGTGACGGTGTCAGAAATACCAGTGGATGCAGCAAAAGTGGCATCGATGGGAAAAATTGTTCTTTGTTTTAGGAGGAGACTGGGGCAAAGAACTGGGTCAAGAAACAGGAGAAGTAATGACGTATGTGAATAATGTGATCAGTGTTTTAAGGGTACCTGTGGGCAGCCTCAACCCTGATCACTGCAGCCTAACCAGGACAACAGGCCACCCTGTTCTGACAATACCACAAGAGTCAAACCTGCCTTAACACTCATGGTGACCGGGGTGGCGGTGACTTCCCTGGTTAGAAGGAGACCACCCACCAAGTGGATTAAGCCTCCTGGTATTACCATGCAGGTACCTGCTCCTGTCCTGGAAGCATGGACAGATACTCTTCCAAACAGCAAAGATAAGTGATTTACTTCCCATCTATGTCATAAACATCTTGTACAACCTTTAATACTTTAATTTACTGTTACATGGACTGCTCTCTCTCTCTCTTTTATGCTTTTTCTATCTTCTTGCAACTAACAGCACTTCAGTTCGTGAACTGATCTCTTTCTGTGTATACATACATATGGATCTTCTATCACCAGTGGCTCACCAAGCTCAATTTCTTCATGCATTTATTCAACATGCATGCTAATAAACTAGATCCTCACTTATGTCTGCAAATCTCTGCCACTGCAGATCTTGATCTGAGGTCACCTTTTCAACCTCATTGTTTTAGATATACTTGTGCAGTTAGAATCTGCCAAAATCTAGCAAACAAATTATCTTCTACAAAAATGGAAAATAAAAACCTGTGATTAGGAATTATTCAGTATCTTAAAATTTGGGTTGTCAACAAAGTTTTCTTGAAGGCACCTGTATTTGATAAAAATGTTGATTTTCTGACTTTGAAAAGCAGGGATTTAAGAGATGTTTGTTAGTCACCCAAAGTGGCAGTGTTAATCATTAGTTGCTTTGTTCCATAATTCAGCTCAATTTCCTAAACAGTACAAGAAAGAAAATAAAATGGATTAAATTACTCTATTGGTCTCAGCTATATTCTCTTTAGAGTGTAAACCAGATTAAAAAATAATTGAGTATATACTTGTGATTAGTGTAAAAAGTTATGACCATGATTCTGAATGTGGATATGGAATTAATTCATTGAGAAAGCCATGTGACCTTTCTGTACTCTCACTTTCTGTAGTGGAATTGAGTTTGGACTAGAATTGAAATCACAAATTAATTTATTCATTAAAACTCATTTTTTTTAGTGCAATGCAAAGAACCATTTCAGGGTCTTAGTCACCAGAACAGTAAATTTGGAAACTGGTGGTATCATTTGATCTGTACAGATATCTGTCTTACTTGGATAGCTTTCCAGAGGTAATGAAGAAGATCATTAAAATTGTCTGATCTTCTCCATAAGCTTTTTATGGCTCTGATTAAGTGACTTGGGAGCATTATGCTATGCTTGAGAGGGTAAATTGACTCTTTGTTGCAATAGTCTTATTATTTAAGCCTGTTAAAAATCTTGGAGTCTTTTACTGTATATGAATTGTTTGTAAATACTGTATTTAATTTGAATGTGTGTATGTTTTCAATGTAGATTTTGTTTCCTTTTCCCCCTTTGATCCTAAAATAGATTTTGCTTCTAGGAAATAAAAAGAAAGAAAAAAAAAAGTCCAGATTTCTGGTTCAATAAATTGTTTGGATAAGTTTATGCAATATAGCCTTCTTCAGCTGGTTGAATTTGGAACACTGATTTGAAACATCTTGGAGGAAAACTGTGGATATTTCCTGTTTGTGGAAAGTCAGATTCAGAAAACTGTAAGTTTACGTATTTAAAATATTTTCTAACATTTTTGCTACATTTACACTCACAAACTGTGATATAGGAAATTATATGGCAGATAAAGCTGGAAAGTCTCCAGTGTTGGGGGTTTTGGTTGTGGTTTTTTGTTTGTTTGTTTGTTTGTTTGTTTGTTTTTGTCCAAAATTCTACTTAAACTGAAACATTTTAGAATGTATACTAACTTCAACATGAATTAAATTTCTCACCAATCTGAAAGACTCACTAAGCACAGAATTGTTAAAAGCCTAGGGATCTGTGTTCTTAACTAGGATATAGAAACACAAAATTCAAGTCTCTGATTCTGCCTGGAACTAAATTGTAGTACTGATCACTTGTTCCTGATTTGGATGTAGAGAAGTAAACCATTCTAAATATTTTCCATTGGGACTTTTAGTATGTGTAACTCTGTAATTATTGTGGCAGGATCCATACTGAACCTAACTCTTATAGATCATTGTGCTTTTGAGCAACGGACAATTTTGTTGCTGATGAGGGCAAGACATTGGGTTTTATGAGTGTGTGTGAGATTTTTTCTTATTCTGATGACTTTCATAGAATGGAAAATCTGTATTCTGTTCAAGTTTAGTGACAATGTATTAGTCTTTGTAATGAAAATGAATACTATCCTGTTGGTAATTTTGTTTTAAAATTATTATCCTCCATGTCAAACTAGGACCTATTTGGGGAAATGTGGGTTAAATCCCTTCATAGAAAATTCCACTTTAAAATAATGATGAATATCCCATATAAAATAAAGATAACCAAATAAGGAAAAATAAATGTGTCAGATGTGAAACTGTGCAGTTAAGAATAAGGGCAGCATAATTTTCAAAAATATGTTTACATAAAGTGTAAATAATAGTGTAAATAATAGATACACACTCTTAAAGAAAAGTTGCTGTGCTTCCATTCCCACAGAATTTTATAACTTATGTACACTCTAAGCCTCCTGTATAAGACTAACAATGTCATACAGTAAATGTTAAGAAGGTGTCTTAGCCCATAACTAAACCCCTAAGCTTCTAATAATATTTTCCATATTTTTTTCCTCTTCTTTCAAAGAAGAAATTCACATTAACAGCTCTATTTTTAAATTCATTGGAAGTGGAAAAAGACATAGTCTTCTCAGGGAATTACCAATTCAGAAGTTAAATCTTGTAAAAAGGAGGAACGAATCAGGCATCCATCTGACATCTGGTACTGGTCAAAGATCTCTGCACCAGTTCAGAGGTGATTTGTACAGTGGCACAGTCAGTATATGGCATTCTGATAAAGAAGACACTTCAGGAGTTATTTTTATAGAGTTCTATGTATAATTACAGCCTAAAACACTGGGTTTAGGGTTGGGGTTTCTTTTTACTACAGTAAGTGTAAAGTACTTGAAGAGAATTTCCAGCTAAATTGGGAACTTGGTATCTTAGAAGTTCTTTGCATAAACAGGGAGCTAGTTGGGACTTATGGAAGTGACAAGCCTAGATGAGAGGAATAACCAAGTGGACTGCTCAGTCTTTTTGCTTTGTATGACCTTCTCCTGGGAGCCAGCACTTCAGGAACTGAGTCTCATTTGCATTTTGGTGAGAATACAGAGCTTCACACTGCCCTCATGGACTGGAGTAGAGCCCAGTTCTTGCTGATTAGGCAGCCTGATTTGGGGTTTTCATCAATGAAGGTCTGTTGTGTTGACTGTAGAAAGTCTTGTTCCACCTAGGTGCTCCTCTTTGGATTTAATAATACAGCAAAAAGTTAGCCTCACATGCCTGCTACTTGTGAATGAATACCTGCTCAGGAGTTACCAGTTAGCTAATGTGAAAGCCATCTTCCCTGCCCTCATCAGTCTTTTTCTGATGATTTGGGTATGCCAATCTTTATCTATTCTTTCAGAACATGCATGGTTCTCTCTGCTTCTCTCAGGAATCTAAATAAATGAATAAAAAAACATTTTAATCTTAAGTGCTCTGGGAGCTGAGTTGCTACAGGACTTCTATCTCTTTGGAAGAGTGTCTTGTTAGTGCAACCACCCTTCCCCTTTCTCCTCTGTCTCTTGTCCATCTGCTGCCAGTCACTGTTTCCTCTCTGCTGCTCTCCCAACCTTTCCTATGGAAAGGTTGGCTGCCCCCATGACAGTAGACTGCAAATGATGGTAGGTCCACTATGATGATTTTGGCCAAAGACAGAATTCTGGTGGAAATAAAGAGGACAGAGTAGGGTCTTTATCAGCATGTTACCTTTCAGCAGAGTTATCTTTTGGCCCTGGAAATAAATCAATGAGCTTGAATTAAGATTAATTACTGGCTATGAATGGAATTAAAGTCAGCTATTAAAAGTAATTTACTGGCAGTTTCTTACTCCTGTGTTCTCTACAGTCAGTTCTTAATTAGATATCAAGCAAAATGATTTTTTTATATACTGAGTCTTATAAGAACAAAGTGTTCTATACTTTTCATTTCACTTTTGTCTTTCCGTTGTATATAACAATTGCTGGTGTTAATTTATATATTATACTTTAAATATGCTATTATCTACTTGATAAAAGGCAACAGGCATTATTTGCGGTTTAATCCCCTTAGCACTAAATGCACAAGAAGAGAATCGATGTTTGAATCCTTGTGTACGACATTCTTTAATGTAGTTCAGTTTAAGTGCTTTTTAAATAAAGATGGTTCTTTAACTATGGTAATGTAAGATATAGGGGTTTCTTAGGTGCCCCTCAGCCTGCCCTGCTCCCTGGCTGGTGTCTGGTGTCCAAAGGTGGTGGGACAGGTCCCAGCCATCAGGTCCTTGCCCTGCTGCCCCCCTAAGGAGCTCCCTCCACTCCTTCCTCAAATACCCCTGAAATCAAAGTAGTTTTGGGAAAGAAAGCCTTACCTATTCCAACAGAGGAAATGCATTTACATGCTATGCACAGATTTTAATTTAAAAGAGAAAAGATTTGCAGCTTGCACAGTATGTTTGTCTTCATTTAAAACAGAGTTCTGTGACCAGAGGCATGGAGTGCATTTTGCACTTAGCAGCTTTGTTTCAATGAGGTCAGAGCTGATGGCTCCATCTTTTGTTTCCTTTTTCATTGTTTGCATCCTACCTCTCAATAACACACACTTCAGTAGCAGTCTCAGTCATTTGGAGAGCCAGTCATATGAAGAAAATTCTCCTTTTCTTAAGGGAATGAACATTTTCACATCTCCTTGAGTGCTGTTTAAATGAACTGCTGTGCTCATTTGATCATGTTGAAATAAATTATAGCAGACTTCCTTTGCCAAATCTAATGCTCATTCTATGTACAAAAAAGAACTCCACTACTTCCTATTTTATTTTCCTATTCGTAAGAACTACATTAAATAGTACACTGAACAAAATGTTAGCTGTAGTATGCAGAGTCCATGACCAAAGTAATTTAAAAAATCCATGTATTTACAATGTTATTTAGACTAAAAATAACCAAACAAACATAAATTGTAATTTCGACATCATAGGCATTTTTTAAGCAACATGAGATATATGTATTGTATTAACATTTCTAACTTTTCTGTGGTTCTCGGATTACAAGGAAGGTAACGCTTACCTTCTGCTAGATTTGGCTTTTTCCCTGAATGGGAGTGGGAGGTGTCTGTCATTTTGGCTATTGTGACCATCCTTTACCCTGTAAGTGAGATTCATAAATCTTACAATGAATTTTAAATCCCCAACACTGACATCTATTAAGTCTTCTTATGTGAGAAATGAGCTGGCAGTTGGAAGTGTAATAGCAAGAAAAATAAATGAGTCTTTCTCCCAGGACTACAACAGACCTTCAGAAAGACTCCTGTTTTCAGTACAGGATTACTTCTACAAAACCTCAAATCCTTCCCATTTGTGAGGTCACTGGTGTTTCATCAACGATTATTCCATACTCTGGTGAGAAAAAGGCTCTCACTGAATTCAGTTAATGTCAGAAATGTTTATAAATGAGCTGTTATTAGACAAAGTCCAAAGAGTTGAAGGAAAGTTGAAGACAGTATCCTCTAAAATGTAAGTGTCTGTTCAGCCATTGCATTAGACTTTCTTGGAGTGTGAAAGAAATGACAGGTTTGTTGTGAAATACATGACAAGCCCAAAGTAAAATGTCACAGTAAAATCAGTTTTTATAAACTACAAAAGGAATGAGAAAAGGGGCAAATCGTTGTGAAATTTTTGTGAATAGATGATGATTTTCTTGAATACGGGCCACCTGAGAGAATACTAAGTATGCAATAAAAGTTGTTTTGTAAAATCATGTTGCTGGCAACCTTCTCAATAGGTTTGACTTCAGAACTAATGAACAGTCTCTCTAAAATAGTAAATCAGTTAAATTGTTATCTAATGCTAGGCAATACAGTGGGCATATTAAATAGCAAATTCTTTACCCTTTATCACACCACAATGCCAGAACTTTGTAATAATATTTTTATTGTAATTTCAATAGGTTTATTGTAGATCAGAAATTTCACTTACTGAATAAAAGAACCTCTCTTGTAAGTAGAATTTATAAAAAAAAAAATTAAACAATTGGACAGCAGTGTTTGAACTTATGAACGATTTAATGAAGCTTGAATGTTTTGTGCTGAAACAAGAAGTACCAAACTGACAACCTATTTGTAAATGATCATTCTCTGAAGACCAAACTGCTGTGTGAATGTGTCAGGGGTTTCCCTTATACTATGAATTGAGAGGTACATTTTTTTTTTTCTTTTTCTTTCTATAGGGGTAAAGAATCGGTATTTCTTGGGTTTTTTAATGCTAACCTTTTAGCATCAGACAGAGGAGCCTCCTGCATTATGTCAAACAATCTCCAGCAAACGGTACTGACTCAGAGAGCTCAATCATACATGAATCTGAGTAGAAAGCTAAGTTCAAAATAAGTATACTTATTTCATTGCCTTTAACTACAGAAAAATCCTGAGCTTTTGTGGCTTTGCAAGACTAGAGGAGGTCCCCTGGATATGGTTCCTGCTGGTACTAGCATTCTCATTTGCCATGATGACCTGTAGGTACACAATGTATGGTTTCTGAGTAGTCAGCTGGTTCTTATTATATAATCAAAGCTCTCAGAGATTCTTTACTAGCAATATTTTATAGAGTCTGTCAGGAAAATACCTTTTTAAAGTTGTTATAATTTACAGAATTCTAAATGCTTTCATGTATTGAATAAGGAGAAAAAATAAAAACATTCAAAATATTCTGGTAAGATAAATCAGTATATTTCAACTTTTCTCTTTTTATTTTTTTTTTTATTGTAAATAGTTTCTACATGAAAAATAATTTTCAAATTAATTATGAAGTTTTTGATTTCCAAGTAGTTTATCTGACAACTTTGAATAGTGTGAGAAAAAGGATGATCGAAGTACCTTATTTGTCAAAAACATTCATTTCTTGCAATATATATAAATAAAAGAAAAATTGACATTGTCAGAGTAAAGCAGGTCAAGAAAAGTGATCCTTCCACTCTGCTCAGCCCCAGTGAGACACACCTGGAGTGCTGAGTCTAATTCTAAAATTCCCAGTATCAGAGCCAGCTGGACATACTAAAGCAAGTCCACTGATGAGCCAAAAAGATTATCAAGGGCTTGGAGCATCTGTCAGACTAGGAGAGGCTGAGAGAGCTGGGACTGTTCAGCCTGGAGAAGAAAAGGCTCAGAAGGATCTTAGCAGTGTGTAAAATACCTGATGGGGTATTTCAAACTCAGCAGCTCTGGGATTCTGTGATCTAATCATTGTTTCATGAATTGGTATGCAAACATTCTGCTAACATAGGTGATTAAAAAACCCGGTCCTTCCTAAAGAGGACTCTTTGATGAAGAGTTTGACTAACGAGGTCTTTTTCCTTCTTTTCATATTTAGCCAAACAAACAGGTTTGCATAATAAAAATCAATACCAAACCTCTTTTTTTTTTCTGCTTAATTTTCCCCTTGCTTTTTTGTAAGCAAAGGTAAGCCTTGAACCAGGTTTTTAGCTTCTTATCTTGGATCAAAAACCATACTCAATAGTCATAAAGATTATTAAAGCTATTAACTACTTCATTATTTACTAATGACACAGTATTTCCATCTGGTCTATAAGTCATCTTAAGCATTCTCCTAGAAATGGAAGTAAAACAGGGTTTGCAAGATCTAGACTTTAGACATCACTGTGATGCAATGATTCACTGTCTTCATCTAGAGGCCTTATGCACATAATTAAATATGAGATGTGGGAGAGATCTCCCAGAAACATTACCTTAGCTGGGATTGAATGATGGAGAGAAATGAATATCTCCAGACAGCAATTTATCCATTTATTCCATCTAAAAAAATATTATTTTAGGATAGGATATATCCTCCCTTGGAGATATCCATCTCTCTCCACTTGCAATTAAGACTGTATTCTCTTTACTGATTATATCAGCTTAAAACAGTTATCTAATCTTATTAGACAATTTCTCTGAAGTGATGTCAACTCCTTTTTATAATGAAATGTCCACAATCTGCCAAAGAGATTGAGAATTTCATACACAGAAGCCACTGGGTTTACCATATACATCTCATTAGTTTTTAATTCTGCCCTGTGGCCACCTTTTTCAACAAGGCTTCTGGAAAAGTCATTAGCAGTCAGTTAACGCTGGCAACAGACCAGTGCACGTACAGTTTGTTGCAAGTACAGTAAGCACAATTTACATCTAATTTTTACTTCTTGAATCATATCATGACACTGCAGAAGTGTCTTTTCTCCTCAACTATACTTTGTTTCTAGGTCAGGAGTATTCATGCAGAGTTCTTCAAAGAAATTTTCCAGAAGCTGCACTGTACGTCTGACTGTGTTCACAAGTAGAAATCTGTGTTTCAGATGTAGCTTCAGAATATGGATGCCAAGCCTTCTGGTATTTATATTGACATATTACTCTCAATATAATTTATTTTATGTTGAGCACGTTATCTTAGTAAGAGATGTCACTTGAACCTGCATTCATGAAAGTTCGTTGAACTATTCAGGCATTTGTTATGTCTGAATTAGTGAATCATTCTGGATTTGACCCTTATTTACTTCTGAATGACTTTAAAAACTGCTGAACAGGAATTCAGATTGTAAGCTTTGCTTATTCATATACTGCTAGTCAGCAAAGAGACATTATACTGTTTCCACTAATTCTATGACCGTAATATTTCAAAGAGAAGATTAAAGAACAAATCCATTATGTCTTTCTGGTAAATACATTGGCCTCAGAATGAGTTCATATGGCACTCGGGAAGCTTCTTGCATTCTGAATGTTTTCAAGATTCCCAGAGAACATTCATTTGATCTTACAAATCTCGCAATGTATTGCACTGGGAACTTCTATTTGGGGAAAAAAAAAAAATCACAAATAGTGTTTTTATCATTCTCTGATAAAGCCAGCACTGAAGCAGTTGACATTTGATCTCAGGATTAGAAGCTAGCAATCTTGGGTATTTCCCAAAATGGTCTGAGCTCCTTGGCTTGAAACACTCAGTCTCTTGAGTTGTTTGTTTGCTGAAAATATATTGGGCATAGTGGCAAGGTGATTTAGACACCACTCTACATCTCCTGAAGTGTAAAATGGTTTTGGTTCAGAGACTCAAGACAAAAGCTGCTTCCCCACTACTGTCCCAGTGAAGAAGTCCGACATGGCTGGACATGAACTATAAACAAGCTGGTCTTGCATGTGGTCAATTGCCTATAGAAATAATTTTCCTTCATCAGGATATTCCAATGGTCTAAGGTAAGCGAACATGCCACATGTCACAACAATGCAAATGCCTTCTGCCCAAATGCTCCGCTTTTTGCCATAACTATAGTTAAATCTTTTTTTAGCATTTACCCAGGAGACCAGCAAAAATTGATTGCATAGTAACAATGATCTTTAACTAAAGGTTGAACAAGAATACATTGAAAACCTCAGGGATGATGAAAGGCATGGGAAGAGTGTTGCATATTAGATTCTGTCCTTACTGCAGATGCCATTGTATTAATAGAAGCTATAATTCAGTGGGGAAAAAATAAAAGGCTTTCATCTCGTAGCAACTTCCTGGCAGGTTTGAAAATATATCCTTGATTTGTCTTTGTGTTTCTCACAAAAGTACAACAGACCAAGACAGTGGTGTTCTTATTGATTTTTTGCTGTTTGACAGAACTGCTGAGTTTCAGTGGCTTTTTGCATACACCTTCAATTAATCATTCAGGTAGATGGTGTCCATCTGAATGTAACCTTACACCAATACATTTGTTCACTGTTTCCTACCATGTGACAGCATTTATCTGATTTGCAGTAAAAACAGGTATAGACCTCAGTAACAATAAAGAGAATCCTGAAAAGGATTAGCTGCTGTAAATGCAGTAGTGTTAAATGACATAACAAGCATCCAGCTCTATTTCATTAGCATTTCTATTCAAATCATATTTATTAGCTACTTCTCTTAGCAACTGCGTAAGTTACAGTCTCCAAGCAAATTGCTCTGTTTTGTACCATCTTGTTACTTATTACAGATGCTTCCTCACAGCATTACCAAGAAAAAGGCAAAGTTTGCAGTGCGGCTCTAACACCAGTTAGATACAAATACACTTATCTGTCTCACCAATGCAGATGATATTAAGGAGTAAGGAGCCAATCTGATCTGACAGGAAAGAGTTTTGACAAGTATTGATATGGTGAAAGGCCATGACATGGCTTGTGGTGGAAGCAGAAATCCTTTTAAGTCCTCTCTTCTGTCACAATCCACAGAATACTTCCAGCCCACAGGGGAGGTGGTAGCAGGCACAAAGCTTTAAATCTTACCCATATGCCTTGTCAGCTCCTTCATGGTGGTAAGAATTTGGCCAGACTGGTCAGAGGGATTGCATTTTAAGAAGTTAATGTGTCTTAAAGACCAAACTGAGTGTGTCGATGGATGCCTTGGTCCTCTGAATCCTAAGATGGTATTCTGAATTCCTGTTCATACAATGCAACCCTTCCTCTGCTGAATTACCTTTTGGTTTGGGCCTTTTACCAACCCATGCAGAGCTTACAAATGTACAGCAATTTTTTGTTGGTAAGAGGCTTATTAGGTAGGTATGTTGGCTGATATGTGAGACTAATGTGTTAGTAGACCAATCATTAGCATGCAGGTGCTTGAAGAAGGCTGCCCAGACACCCTTCAGTCAGGGGCAGCAGTGTCAGCCTTTGAACAAGGCTCTGATGAGTTCTACCTTTCAGTTCTCTAATTTTGTTTTCAGCATTTTGTATTGTTTCACACTGCTATTTTTCTCTGTATTCCCTGAGCTGGTAGCTGGTATTGTCTCAAAAATTTCTCCTCTGTTTTTGTTTTTTCTTTTCTTACCATGAACACCTTCAGCATAGGAACTCTCCCACAGCTCAACAATTTTTACACTAAAAGTGAGCCAAGGTCATACAGCTGTGTTTCACAGAGATGGGGCTTGGACTGCAAATAGCTGGATCCCTGGGCTGTGAGTTACATTGTAGGCAGACATTTATAACTGTGGGCATCTAAGAGCTGATGATGGGGAGGGAAGGGTGTTCAAGCACACCTTAGTCACCTTTTAGTCACTATTCTGGTATCTCCCTGAATAAATTGAGAGCTTCAGTCTCCCAGAGGGGCAGTGAATTTTTCAAGAGTAAGGTAATGTAATCCTCACTTGTATCTAAAGAGAACCATTTCAACATGGGGATTTTCAAAGGAGATCAGGCAGAAATTAGAGACCTAATTAAGTTCTTTTCCACATCTAGCTCCTTTAACCTGCTTTTTGAACTTCCATTCAGGTATTTCAGCTATAGTAAATCAAAATAAATAAATAAAACCATGAAAAAAATCCCAAGAACCCAAGGCTGGAGAAGTTTTTGATTTTTTTTAATGTATTTTCTTACCGTTCAGAAAACTCATTCATTAATAACGTTTATCTTGAAAACTGTTATCTGGGTGGTGGTGGTGTATGTGTGTTGTCCTATCTTTTCCTATTGGAAGGCCCTGTTCCAGAAGCTGACTGTTGTAAGAACTGGGATGTATCTTCTAATTTCCCGCTAAATTTATTTCCAGCTGTTCACATCCATTTGTTCCTGTGACAACACTAGTGTTTCACTTAGATGGTTCTTTTCTCTCCTGATGTTTACTCTACTGATGTATTTATAGACTAGCTTCTATTCCTTCTCAGCCTTTGTTTCACTAGGCTAAACAAACAGAGTTGTTCTAATCTTCTTTTAAATAGGCAACCTAGCCTTCATGCCATCCCAATATTGCTTCTCTACTTAAAGACTTTAGCTTCATAGCAAAACAAAGCCCAGATCTGCAGACAACATCCAAAGAGTAAAAATTTAATTAATCTCTAAGTTTTTCTGAAGTAGTGCACTAAAAAGCAGTTACAATAAAAAATAATATTTCAGGTGAGTAGTAAGATACAGAAGGAAACATGCTGGTCCTGTGTAGAAGCTAATGTTAAGACTGAACCCTGTTTCATCAGCATTTTGCTTCCTTCAAGTATTTTTTTTTATTAAATGCAGACAGAATATCTTAGGGGTAAAAGATAATTTCTGATGAAATTGTTCAAAGTGACTTTGGAATGCTGACCTCTGCCTTTTAAAATAGTGGTCAGTTAGGCATTTACCTGTAATGCGACTACCATTAAAAAAAGGTTAACATAACTGCTGAGATATCAGGGTTGTCCTTCAGCCTGCCTGTGGGAAAGCAGTAGTTAATTTGGTGGCTGTGTGAGGGTTGAATGTGCGTATGGGCAAGAGTGAAAGTGCAAGGAGGTAAAATGTGAAGGAGGTAACCAGTATCTCTGGCACTTTTGCTGACCAACAGATTGCTTTCAAGAAAAGCAGTATAGACAGTTTTAAACAAAACTGGGCATGAGAAAAAGTTTTCCTGAAAGCATATTCTGCATAGTCAAAGCTCAGGTCCTGTTGGTGCAAATGCATTTTGCTGTGTCCATTTTTAAGAGTATAGCTTCTGAAGGTCAGTAAAATGAAAAGGGAATTTGTTTTCAATTTTCTATTTCTGTCTAAACATTGTTGTGTACTCAGAGGACAGAACAATCTTTATGGTCCAGGGATGCCTTGCTACAAGTGTGGGAAATTGCTTTGAGTTTTCTCAATGGGAGAAGCAAGCTGACTCCCAGGATCCTCAGCAGCACAAAGACCCTGATTGTACTTGTAGACAGAGGTGCATGTAGCCACAGGATTTCACTGGGAATAATATCTAACTTTGTCTTGTGAGACCCCCATCATATTCTCTCAGCTCTGTCATATGATCACCAGACAGCTGAATGGGATAAGCATGCCATTTTGCTTTTGGGTTTGACCAATTACTTGCTCTCCAAAGAGGAGAGCAGATAGACAGCTGATACATAAGTGGAGCCTCAGCCACACAATAAACAGAACATATCCTTAGTTAGGGGAACAGAGGCTCTTGTTCAATGAAGAAGGCCAGTGGTGAATGGTGAGGCTCAGAAAAAAAAAAATCTATACGAACTACCATGTTTGCTTCTGCAGCGTTTTCTGCAGCCTCTATTGTATCCTTCTCTCTCTGTAGCCAAGTGACCTCTAAACCTTGCAAACAGCACACAGGGCTTTTTTCTTCCTTTTCTGTGTCGACTATTATCCTTTCATCTTGAAAGGTCATCGGGTATCAGCTGAAGAAATATACCACTTAGCTTTGAGTGTTCTCTCTGTTTGAAGTGATTTGCCTGTTTGTTTTATAAATGGGAGTCTGTCCACAAACAAATTGAAAATTAGTTAATCGCCTTTTCCAGTCAACATACAGTAGGTGTTGTGCCAAGAGAAGAACAGGTTAATCCTAAAGCAGATTGAAATACTTCATCAGCCACATGCAGGGCTCAGCGGTCTAGTGCAGTGAGGAGGCAGTTGGAGATTCAGTGCAAACAGTTCCTGCAGGACTGGGGACAATAAACTGTCTAGAGAAACTTATATTGAAAGGTTAGAAATGAGTTGGAGGGGGATTTTTTGCCTGAGAGGTCATGTGCAGATTGCATACATATTTTAAGTATCGTACTGGTAAATCTAGACAAGCTTGAAAAAGTCATTACATTTATCATTCATACAGGACAAGACATGACTGGGGAATCTGAAGTATTGCCTGTCATGTTTCAGTCCTGAGGTGGAATCGTCTTCAAGTATTTTTACCAATCTGCAAAAGGTGTTTTATTTACATGCAGATGGCAAAGACACCATGAAACTGTGCAAGATGAGTTTCTCATCAGCCCACGTTTGTTACATCCAGGAATTTTTAAATGAAGCCCTGGATTTAATGAAAATTGCAGGGAGCAGTGGGGGGTTCTTACAATCCTTTGCAGGAAAAACATAGATGTTCCCGTGTTTAATTAACTTGCCAATTCAGTGAATTCAAAGAGTGGAAAAAGAAAAAATAAAGGAAACAAAAAAAGAGAAAAGCTATAGGGTTAGATAATTGATGGCCGTATTTTAGACTAGAACAACATGCTTATCACTTCAGTAAGTGGTCTTTGATTGCTGAGGTTGGGCCTGTATCTGAAAAAAGAGAGCAAAAGCAACAGTTTATTCCCTTCTGGTGTGAATCAGAATAGTCATATTACCCCTTTCCTTGTGTTGATTACATAAACATACTTATTATCAGTTCCTCCTATTTATTTCATCTGAAATGGAAATGGAGCAAAAGAAGACCTACAGTGAAGTTGCAAGGGACAGCTGGAAGTTATGAAATGGCAGAAGAGGACTATGAGAAGGAAGCAGCTGTGAAAAATAAGACATCAATATACTGATTGTGAAGGGAAACACCAAAATTGCCTGGAGAGGTGTGGACACTGGTAGTGGTTGAAACATGAGTAGTTTCTTCATCACCCATCCATCAAACAGTTTTATCAAAGTAATTAAAAACAAATGCACATTACTAGGAAATCCTAGGAATTGCCACTATTCATCAGGCATTGGCATTTTTTTCCAGATAACTGCCACCACAGGTATTAGCTGCAATTTCCTACAGCCAGGGATAAAGCGTGTATGTCTAAGGCAGGCAAAAGGAGCCCTCGACTTCAGAAGTGGTACTTGCTATTATGGAGGAGAGGTGACTTGACGGAAGGATATGAGTCACGCTTGAGCTAGCGCTCTCTGTGATCTCTGTGTTTTATGGCTAAGTACAGCTTTTCAGTCTCCTGGGATGTCAGGCTTGGCACCTTTCAAAGCTCTAGGATCATTATGTTTTTCAGAGAATTGGAACCTATACATTGTGTGCAAGTTTACTGTGAAGCAATTAATCCTTGGTTTGATGACAAGCACTTAAGTGATTTTGAAGACATATTGATGTTCCAGCTTGCCATGCTGCACATTGCAGAAAGTTAAAAAATACCGTTTACTGGAAAGCTGCTGTGTTTATTAATCCGTTCCATACTGCAGCTCAGAGATCATGAAAGAAAAAAATGTCATTGACACCGCTTGTGCTCTTTAGCTTACTCCGCTTTTTGAGGCATTGGAAATTAACCACATCTAAGTGTAGGTATAAGATCCCTGAATATTATATAGGATTTAAAAATCCCTTAAAATGGAGAATAGTGGGGTTTGTGTTCCTTCTTTTAGGTTATGCTGTTCAGAGAGCCAGAGAATAAAAGATTTTTGACCAATTGAAGCATTCATTTGAATCAAGGCTGCCGAGTAAAATTATGTATTTCACCATAGACAAAGTTATCCCCTAGAATATTAGTCAAATGTGCACACTTTTCTGTGGCAGCCTGTTTATAGCCAAGAAATGTAATGATATCTCAATGGAAGAAGAAAATCTGCCTATACCTAACATTCTTTTTCAATAAAAAAGAGTAATGACACCTCAGTTGAACTGCTACTATTTATTTTGATAAAGATTTATCTGTGATTTCCATAACTGATTTTCAAATAGCTAAATTTTTTAACATTTTTCTGGTTTTCTTTCCTTGAAGTAATAGTCATAATTAATATTATTTAGTAGTAACCAGGCTACTACCGTATGAGGAAGGACAAACACTAAGTGACAGATGTGGCCCCAGGTAACCACCTGCCTAGGTAAATAGAAAAATACAGAATCAAGGACCTATAATTACTCCAGTGTTACCAGAGAAGATGGTAATGTCTATTAATTTGCACAGACTAGCCAAGACCATGATACGGTGGAACATTGACACAACACATAAAACATGGTTCTCCAAGGGCTTTTAATTCCTGTGTGTTACCCAGGATCCCAAAAGCAGGGAGTAGTAGTTATCTTCCAAATACCACTATAGCATAAGGAGGGCCAAAGGATTTCTAGCAGTATATAAACTCTCATATTCAGGAAGTATGATTTATTGAAACTGAGACTGCAACTGAGAAAAGGTCATTTCTGAAAAATGTATTTTGCAAAAATAAATCATGACTTTTTACAGTTATTGAAGTGTCCATTTGATGTTTTTCAAAAAGTAATATTTCATTTGTTGTTGTATTGTTTGGATGATTTTGTTTTGAAATTAAACTAGTTTACAGGAAAATGCTTTAAAGATTGAAATTCAAATAAATAAAACTTTTCCTAGCTATTGGAATGGAACTCCATCCAGTCATAAATTGAATAAGATGTAGCTTCAGGTTTTCTGAAGTTTTTAGGCTCCTTTTTGGATAGGAACAAAACTGACAAATTTATTCACCGGTTTAAATTAGATATAACAAAATCCATCAGTCCTCAAATCTGTTGCTGGCTGGTTAAATCAGTTAACAAAACAACCTATTTCCTTGCTTAAAAAACACTGTATTGAAAGTAAGGGGTTTTTTTTCTGCTTTTAAAAATTTCTACTCTTATTTTTTCTTTTTTAGTTTTCCTTAATAGAAATACTGCATGGGTTCTGGCAGGTGTCAAAATGGAGGAACTAAAATATGACAGGTTCTTCCCTGGAAGTATTTTTAGTGCATGTGGAAGCAGGAAGAACCATCCCAAAAGAATTCTTTTTTTTCATAAAATTTCTGTCTCAGATGGCAGGCTCAATCATTTGTCATATTATGAAGCTGCAGTCTTATTTTTGGACACAAATTCACATTTTAACTAAACCCACATCATCATCATTGAAATCACTGATAGTGATTTGATTTTTAACGTTTTTACTGCATTGGGGGTGGGGAGGTGGGGGGAGGCAAAGAAGTAGCAATTACATTCCAGCCTTTGGCTGAAAAGGCATGTGGGTTTGACTTCAATGAAAGTGTATATTCAGAAGAATGTCACTTACTGTTAAGGAGTCCTTCTAGACATGTCAGGATTAAGAGAGATTTCAGTAGTCATCTACGGGAAAAGAAAACTGTATCTGAACAAATGCAATAGCAGGATTGGCAGAACAATCCTCTTGGCATCCCTAGACAATCAGAGTGTCTTGTGATTACTGTGCAAGACAGATTGAGAAATGAACAGTTACAGATTTTTTGTAACCATCACAGCATTGAATATTTTTTTCTGTGGAAAATTTTGATTTTGAGAAAAAGGCATTTTCCATCAGAAAACCATTCTAACGGCAATTTCCCATCACACCTCTACCTTGAGGTCATATTAGGTGAGACATTTCTAACAAAGACTGGAGACTGCTAGTGCCAGCGTTCAGAAATTACTCTGGACCAACCGGTCTTAGGTTGCTCTACTATGCCCAGTGCCTCACCAGCACAGCTGTTGGTGTCTGGTTCTATACAACAGGACAACTGCATAGCTCTCCTGAGAATCACTGCAAGACATATTTCCCACCCAACAGATGAAATGGGTGTGGTCAAGAAAGAGGAAACTTCTAAAACAGGGGCTTAGAAGAACTAGAAATTAAGATGACACAAAGCTAGAAAAGCTGTGCAAAGTTATTACTCCACAAGAACATACCTGTGTAGTTTGTCAGTGCATGTATTTAGTCTGAATATTAGAAGTTTTCGGAGGACTGAGGTTTTGGAACAATCTTGCTGCGGGACCTTCCAGAAATCTAATTATGTTTAAGATCAAGCATTGCAGACTTGTAAATACAGTTTTTTACCATAGTAAGGGAACAAGAACTGGCTCAGGAATTTCTTGGCAGCCCTGACGTTCATGTTTTCATGGGATTGTAATGGTCAGAAGCCAAATGTATGGGAAACCAGCTATAAGTAACGCCAAGAAATGTTTTAGGGTGCTTATGTGATGGCGTTTGCCTGAATATATTACATTTTGGCCATGAAAATATGAAGGAAGAATAAAGTTAGTGGACAAAGCATGAAAAATGACAACCCGGTTTAATGTCAGTCAGTTTCACCACTCCACAAGGGGAGACAAAGCAGAGGTCAATCGAACCCATAAAAGTCCATGCATACTAAGGAAGACATGAATAATATCTTCTTGCTTTGAACCCAAATAAAAGCAAATTTAAAATAGTATGACTGGAAAAATATCCAAGCTTCTTGTAACGTTGTAACATGACTAATAACTTTTTTAAAGACAGCTAAGCTTAAATATTAAAATAATAGCCATAGCCCCCAAGAGGCAAACAGAGGTCTCTGGTGTAGTTGCACAAGCAGAGAGAAGGAAAACATGTGCAAGCAGTAAAATCTGCCAGAGGAGAGCTAAGGATGTAAAACAGGCAGTAAGGGTGTCTGTTAAAACCAGAATTCTGCAGAATAAGCTAAGACAGACTGAGTCCTGATCCCAAAAGTAAGGTGTCAAGAGCAGATGAGATCACCTCTTTTCTTTCGAGGAAGGGGATGTAGCAGCAGGAAATATCAGCAATGAGAGAAGAAAGATGGGGAAGAAAGAAGAGAGCCCACGTTGCATCTGCTTTTCCTCGGGAATAGCCTTGACTGACCTTGACCTTGGTGACAGAGAACAACCCTCAGTGCCAACTAAAACTGCGTCAGTGCCTGGGTACTGCACACTCCTGGCTGGTTTAGGGTTTGTCAAGGGCTCAGTGTTTTGCGTTGTGCAGTGATAATGATTGCTAATGATTAAGAAGTAGCCATTGATGACACAATGTGCATTGCCAACAAGTATCAACCCAGTAAAGAGTGGCCTTAAAATTTGACTGGTCTAATTTGTCATTCTTTTAAACACTCCCATTACAGCATAATCCAATTCCCTAACTGATATATAAAAATTTCCTTGTACTTACTTGCAACACAGGTAAAAAGCTTTTTTGCTTTTAACATTTGTGTGGGAATTTGTATTAACAATTTTTACAAATCAGCTAATGTAATACAGCCTATTTCCATTACAGAGGATGTTTAACTTTTAAAATCAGGTCAAATTGAATTGCCAGAGGTTAAACATGCATAAATTATCAATCCCGGTTTTGGTGGTCTTTCTTCCTTGTTTTGTCTTCCTGTTAATTTTATTTCTGAAGTTTTCTGAAACATTAAAATCTGTGTTGGTGAAAAATAGACAGTTGTAGATGTGTTTTAAAATAATTATTTCCTTGGGAAATATAAACCCCACTCATCAAAGCCATTCTAAACCTTTTTTACAAACCTGATTCTCAGTTCATGTACTTTTCTGTTAAATTCAGAGAGATCCATAATCTGTATTTCTGACCCTACAAGCTTAAAAATCCATTTTAGTATGTTGTAGCTAACATTTTCTATCCAAGAGAAGTCATTAACCAAAGCTAGTGTGTCAGATTGATATTTCAGGATGCATTTTGGGCTGCAGGACTGTTTCTCAATAAAAATGGCAAGGAAAGTACTTGTACAGAATTTATAAAGAGGAACAATACAGGCAGATGGTTCCTGAAATATTTAGTGTGTTATATATTTGTAAACAAATTATGTAAATTAAAAGGAAAATCTACAAATTGGTCTTCTAGACATCTGCTACAGACTGAATTTATTAAACTTACTGGAAAATAAGAAAATACACAACAGTATTCTCAATTCTCACTCTTTTTTCTTTTAATTCTCATATGCCAGGAAATCAATGAGGCCACAGTTAGACAAAGCTGCATGTGGTGTAAGATTCTAATGCTAAAATTTAAGCCGGCCTTGTCAGCAATAGTATGTTATCTTTATTTTATAACATCGCCAAAGGTTTTGATCAGGATCAGAATTTATTGCACCAGGTTACACATACATGAAAAACTGTGATTTCTTCTCCTCTGCAGCCAATTAAAGAAATGGTAGCCTACGCAAAAGAATTTAAATGTAAAAGGTAGAATAAGATATCAATGAATAAAATATTCAGAAGTTTTTCATTGTTTACATTTGGGAAGGTGTTTTAGACAGGCAGTAAGTGAAGAGGAGAATGAGACAGAGTACCAGGGAGGGAATAGAGGGGTGAATTCTGGATAGCTAGAGGAAGGTAGTTACCACCAGGAGTCTCTGGCAAGTGTAAGAGATAAACCTTTGTGACTGTGGAAAATAAAAAAAAAGCAGAATGATCAAAGAAAGAACAAGAACAGAGAAATTAGAAAACTAGCAGTTTGGTAAATTTTGTTCCTATTGTCAAATGTGTAGCCTTAGGATTTATGTTATGCATGCTTATGCTGAAGCCAGGATGATTAATTTTCTCATGGGCTTCTCTATAACACCCAAATAGTAATATCAGAGTGCTTCACAAAAATTATTTAATCTTCATAACACTCTAGTGATATGAAGAGATGGTGTAATTCCCTATTTTATAGGTACTAGAGAGAGACAAAGAGGTCAAGAGCACTCATGGATTTTGAGAGTCCAAACTGAGGGCATAGAATATGATTTTCCAGCATGCACCACGGAGCATTTTAAAGGTTCAGAGCACTTTTGTGCCAGATCCATGAAAGCTGAACACTTTTGCAGACCAGACCCCATGATCTCAGGTTAAGGCCAGCATATGATGAATACACAGCTAATGACTACTTGTGAGAGGTCGCTTAACTTCATGCAGTTTCATTTTAAACTATGTGATATATCTTGCATGATGAAAAAACTTTGCATCCTGTGCAAAATATCTTAAACATACACAAACTTCCTCTACTACACAAAACTTCCATGAATCTTCTCTATTTCAAGAAGCACAAAACCACGTGTCATAGTTTGACCCCAACTGGCAGCTAAGCACTACCCAGCCACTCACTCACTCCCCCCATGGCGGGATGGGGGAGAGAATCAGAAGAGTAAAAGTGAGAAGGCTTATGGATTGAGATAAAGACAGTTTATTAGGTAAAGCAGAAGCCATGCACACAAGCAAAGCAGAATAAGGAATACATTCACCACTTCCTATGGGCAGGCAGGTGTTCAGCCATCCCTGGGACAGCAGGGCTCCATCACGAGTAATGGTTACTTGGGAAGACAAATGCTGTAATGCTGAATGTTCCCACTTTCTTCCTTCTTCTCCCTCCATCTTTTATTGCTGAACATTACATCATATGGTACAGAATATCCTTTTGGTCATTTGGGGTCAGCCGTCCCAGCTGTGTTACCTGTCAGCTTCTTGTGCACCCCCAGCCTGCTCACTGATGGGGTGGTGTGAGAAGCAGAAAAAGCTCTGAACCTGTGTAAGCACTGCTCAGCAGTAACTAAAACATCTCTGTATATCAACACTATTTCAACACACATCCAAAACATAGTCCCATACTAGCTACTATGAAGAAAATTAACTCTATCCCAGCCAAAACCAGCACACCATTGAATAGATTTAGTTGGGTTAAGTGAAAACAGTACAAATGAAATATTTCAGTGTCGTTATTTATATTGCTTTGATCGGTATACAATACTAAGATGTTAATTGTTGAATTACAGAATACCTAATATAAAGCATCTACCAATACTTAATGTGGTTTTGATGGTTTGTTTTCATCATAGTTCTACTACAACAAACTAGATATTTTCAACATTCTTTCACAATACTGCAATGAAGCTGGTCAATCTTTTATCCTGCAAATGGCTTCCAGGTTTCCAAATCATCATTTTTGGAGCTCGTCTTCAGTAAAAACCAGTGTATTTTTTTCCAGGTTGGAAGAAAAGAGGTTTGAATATTTAAAAATTGTCTGCAGAATAAAACCTCCGGATTCCTCCCAACCCAAACCACGCTTTGTTGAACCTTGTCAGAGAGACAGTCCTCATTACCAGTTATTGTATTTTGTACCTTTTCCTCCTTACCTATCTGAAAGCTTGTTTATATATGTCTAACTTCTTTGATTTGTCTCATTACTAGCACATCAGAAACATCTTACCAGAAACATCTTATAACTCAAGTGGTGCTTTCTAGAGTCTCAGCTTCTTTTTTTTCATTAGTAGTGTGTTGTGCCTCTTCACTGTCAGATTAACTCACTGGAATACCTGTTCAGCTCCCAACTATTGGAAGGGCCATCCATATAATAATTGTACAGATGGAAAATTCCAAGAAAAATTGCCATAATTATAGCAATTTATTGAGTCAACTATCACCCGCTGCCTTCCAACGGCTATTTGTACTGGGTGAAAGTATCTAGTACATAGTTATGACTGGTAGTACTCAATAAATGTAGATTGACTCAAAAATTTAGAAGTTTTCTTTTGCTGTGTTCCCAGGCCTTGGAGATGAATCAATGACATCTTGAAGATCCATTTTTAAAATTCTAGAAATAAATTTGGAATCTCAAAAGGAGTTCCACAACATGTATAAATGTAGCACAGAATTTTCAGTTCTAAATAGCTTTTAAGATTAACTGAAAGTACCTAATCTGCTGTATAATAAGTATGACTCATACATTATTTAGTAATGGACTGCTCCACTTTATCTATCACAATAGTAATTTGACATATTACTGTATGGGAGCTATAAGCAATTGCTTATTTTCTGAAAGTGATTACCTGAGAAGTTTCTTTTAGCATTTAATCTAGTAGGGGCACTTGGAAGATGATGACTCAGAGTTCTCTGTGTAAGATCTTCCAAGTAGACATGGCTTTCTTGATGTAATATTTCCTATTTTATTTGACAGAAACCATGTTGAAAATATTACTATGATTTATTTTTGGTTTTACTGAAATTGAGATAAGTGTCCCCAAACAAATTCTGACTTATTAAAAAAATTACTTCAAATAATAGAATCACCCAGCCAGCCACTTCTCTTCACCAAACAGCATTTTCAAACAAGAACCTTCCCACACAGGGCTAAGAGCAAACCATTGATCTCTGCTTCCTCAAAGCAAGTTGGGATGAAAGGGTCTTACCTGTATGTTAGCAAATACAGGTTGTTTTGGAACATGGAATTTCAGACCAGTCACTTTTAGCAGGGTCTTTTGCTTTTCTATCATGCCATACTGTGAATGCTCATATTTTATTTAGTACCCTACAACATCAAGCTGCTTTCACGCATCTCCCCATTCAACAGTGTAGAGCAGATTTCTTCAAATCTGTGTAGTGCTGAGCTTCAGTATTTGTGCCATTACTGGTGCAGGAAATTATGTCTGTTGCCAGAGCCTATAATATCATAGATCATTGAATGAACAAAGACAAGCATTTACTTAATGTGATAGCACTGTTGGGTACAACGGTTCTGTGGAGCAAAAAGTCCATCTATGTGAGGACCTTGCTAGTGTAGGGTTGAATAGACTGAACTCCTGAAAGTACTGAAAACAGTTTCACAGCTATTATGTGTGGCAACATATACATCTGAGCATGGGAAAAAATGCAGAAGTTTGTGAGTGTAAGGGAAATATTACAGTGGATGAGCTGCATTTGTCAGTACAGTTAAAAGTAAGATTGTAAAATAGCTTAAACAATACATTGCCTGGTGGAAAGAGCCTTGATCTGGTTGTCAGGCAAGTCAAGTTCTTTTAGTGGCTCTGACATTACTTACTCTTTATGTTGGATAACTTGTGCTCTGTCTGTAAAAAAAAAATACACACACACACCCCAAATAAATAAACAAACAAACAAACAAATAAATAAAAGCAAAGTTCCTTTAGGTCCACTAATGGAAAATAATACCTGTGAATGAGATATCTTCCTAATGTTTATAGATTCAATTCATAACCATCTTCTTATGCTTACAGGGTCAAGTTAGAATGAGCTCGTGTTCATCATGTTAGTTCTTACAGGCATGACATTTTTATACCACCATATAGGCACTTCTCCCCCTATCAAAGGTATTGCATACATATGTGCCTTTCAAAAGCTTTCCACTTTCTAAAAGTATTGCATGAAATGCTGAGTGATTCTAACAAAAGCATTTAAAACTACCGAAGTCAGCTGAAATATTTTAACTGAAACTTCTTTCAAAGATAAGAAAGCCAAATAAGAAAAACAAGTATTTTGACCTTCTGTTTGCCTTCAACCAGCCCAGTGAAACATAATATAACAGTTAATAACAACTGACATGATCTCTTACAAAACAGATTCAGGCTGTTTACTCATTCCCTTTTCCTTCTTTGCCTTTGGCTAAAAGGAAGAGGTGAAGATATGTAGAAAAGACAGTGTGTAAAATTACTTTAAAACGGTTTAAGTTGTCATCATTTCAGCCTTTACTTCTTTAGTTTACAAACAAAAAAGACTTATTTTTGTGATTGATATTTGTGCTTGTGCTGGCTGTATTCTGAGACAAAGTGATTTTGCCTTCTCTCACATTACGGTAAAAAAGATCTGCAGGACAAACACTACCCTCAATTATAGATGTGCAAAAATGCCAAATTAATTTGGAAAATACGAGGTCACACAAATTGCAATCAGAGAATACTTTTGCACTGCTGAATCTTTATCACTGTATTAATATAGACAAAGGAAACAACCATGTTCCAAGAATGACAGATCAACATGAAGCCAAAACTGTGCAAACAGTAGATGGATTTCTCAGTTTGTTGATGGAACCAGAAAAAAAAAACAAAAAAACAAAACCAACCATAAGCTGTAGTATCCTAAAAGAAATTGTCCTAAGGGGAAAAAAATCTCCATTGGTTTGGTTGTCATGTCCTTTTTTTAAACCAAAAATTAAAATCTGAGAACACAGAAACCTTTACAAAATAAATGCTGACAGTTCTGAGTCAGAAAGGAGAAATTTTGGTCCTGTGTAGAAAGCATACAGCATAGAATGATAGAATTTTTTTTTCAGCTTCCTTTTGTTAAATCTATTGACTGAAATTGCATTAAATTCACAGTTTATGTAGGTATTCCTTAGGGTGTTGTAGATTTTTAAGAAAAATAAAATAAAATATAATAAAATAAAATATAATAAAATAAAATAAAATAAAATAGGCAAAAGTATCTTCAAATTTTCTCTACTACCTACTCACCCATCCCTACCTTGAACTGAAGTTGTATACACACAGTGAAGCAACACCAAAAGGATGAACACAAGGAAGATGATACAGAGGTGACAGTATATAAATCACACTGTGCATTTGGAAACACAGCCAACTTTGACTTGTATCTTGAAGTTTGCTATTCTTATAGATAGGACACTTCCCTTTTGAGGGCTGTGTCATGAAACAGATTTTCTAAACTTCTACTGCTTGATCATTCCAAGGCCCAATGTAGTGTTCTGTTTATAGGACTTCATTCATACCTCATTAGTTATCAGGGAATGAGTGAATTCTGCAAATTGAATGTAAGAATATGAAAACCAGGAAGAAAAACAGTTTCTGCAATACTAAAGAAGCAAACTGCAGTAAAGGGAGTTGGCTGGACTATTTGAAGGTGACAACGAAAATATTACCAAAGTTTAGTGTCCTAAGCCTTTTTGTTTGGTTGGTTGGTTTGTTTCGGTTTATCATAAAGAAACAGAAGGACAATGTCCTCATGCCTTTGTTTTTCATGCTGGTTTTGCACAAGAAACTGAAAAGCTTTTTACTTCTGGAATCTGGTCCTCTGCCCTGTTTTGTACTAGCTAACAGTAAGTCCAATTTGAAAGCCTGCCATCTATTCCACTGCCATAGACACACCTGAACTACAGCAAATCTCAAAGAAACACAGAGAAGAAAAGTCCTTGTGATTTGCCCTGTAAGACCATTACAGAGTGTTTCTGGACTCTCTGAACTCCTCCAGAGTTTGAAGGAGAGTATGTAATGCACGTGGAACACTGTCTGCAGTTTCCCGTACTAAAAGACTTGAAGAAGACATGTTTCACTTTTCAGCTGTCATTAATCCAGTGTGCTTTTCTGTAGAAAAATTTATATTTAATCCATATTACATGGAAGTTCCTAGAAAGAAAGAAACTGATTGATTTCAGGCCATTTTTAATATACAGTACTGCCTAATATGAAAACAAGACTTCCTAAGCTGAATTTGACTACTGTGTATTAAACAATACGAAGCAAACTCTCTTTGCATTGCAGGTGGCTGAAATAATCAATAAACTGCTAAGTCAGCAACAGAGACAAGTGGCCTGCAATAACAAACAGTTTAGCAGACTAAACTGTTTAAAGGTATTTATCTGGACATACCTTTAAATGAGGAAGGGATATAGTTAACTGTTTTTTCCCCAATTAGGAGATAAGAAGTAAGTGGCTATGTACTTTCAGAATTTTTAAAGTGTTTGGTCTGATAAAGTTAATTCTAGATTCAGCTTTTCTCTGTGTTTGGTTTACAGCAGAAGCTATCTCCTTTGATAATACTCAGATTGCTCTGTCCTTCATTTTTGAATGCAACAGGAAGCTTAGTGTGTGTATATGATTTCTAATTTAAATCTAAGTTATAAAGGGTATCTTTCACCTTTTACATGTTGTCAAAAAAGTAACTAGTTCTAAGGTCTATATTCTGATTTCAATTTCACCATTGGAGAGACCCTGTTCCTTAGCAATACTGCTGTAAATGGGATTAGACTTGTTTCTGAAGGGACTTTAGGTCATTCCATTTGTGTAATTTATGTTGAAATTCAGAAGAAAAAAAATAGTATAGCAAGAAAACTAATTAAAAGAAGAAATTAAAAAGTAGTAGTAGCCACAAGTAGTTTTAACATGTGAAATCTTGAATCTTGCATTTCATCAGACTTCCTGTTACATCAGCTTTGCTTTCTTCAAGCACCATGTTTCTCACTCTACATTTATGCACTCAGCCCACTTAATTTAAATTTCACACCATTGCTGAGTTTATTTAATGTTAGGTATAGGTACTGTTCCAGCAGGGTATAAAAGGATTTGATAGACTGGCATTGGCATTGGCATAAAATATAGTGAAATGTCTTACCAAGACAGGAAGTAAAGCTGTGTTATCACCTTCACTCTGCTCAGTATATCTGCAGCTAATGGTGACAGAGAAAAATAATTTCCTTTTTGTACCTCATTTGCTGTTTAATTCAGAAAGCTAGACTATAACAATTTCTACAGCCCTATATGATCATGTAATATATTTTCACTCATATTCCTTCTGGTAATAAACTGTCCATTTGATAGGCCTCCATCCCATCCATGACGTTTACAACAGCTTAGACTATTAAAGCAATAGTTTTAATCAGCTGGCATAAGACTGAGTTATCTGTGTCTCTAGACTGCATTACTAATTCCAGCAATAACCTAACTAGAGCTAAAAAAGTTCTTGGATCCTCTTTTGCTCTTAAAAAATAGCACTCCTTTTCTTTAAGAACAAAAATGTGTTTACCTGGTAAGTGGGCAAAACAGTTCTTGAATGATGTGTTATTTATATTGAATAACCAGTTGCAGAGATTTTTCTGTTTAAAGATAGTGTCTTAATATGCAAAAGCATGATCCAGTAGGAATAGTACTGGATCAGCACTTAGACATTCAATTTTTTTTTTTTTTGCTCTGCCATCCTTAGGCAGGTTGTTGTATCTCTGGAAAACTGGTTTCACATCACAGAATGCGATATAGATTAATCATGTATATATATATATATACATGTGATCCAGCCAGCTAGCCAAAATTTAGTCATGTAGATGCTTTAACTAGGTGGAGTAGTTAATGATGAAGCCAAGTATTTCCTTATTGTAATTTTTTCTTAAAAAAACTCAAACCAGCATCCTTTTCTCTAGAGTACAAGAGGATTTAAGCAAGTTAAGATAAGCAATTTATTTCATGGAAAAAAATCTCTTCTGATCCATAAGCCTTGATAACTATTTTAAGCCTTTTTTATATAGTCAAACTCTGCATGTTTCTGTGATGTTTTAGCTTTTGGTTTTTTCCATTTATGCAAACATTACCTTAACTAGGTGTTCCCTTGGAATATTATGCGTAATGCCACCCTGCTAGAAGAATGGTGATTCTCAGATATCCAGCTCTGTCTCTGTCATCCAGGTGCTTGGTAGAGAGGTTTATTATGTTAATTGCAGTGTCTCAGGCAAAAACTTATTTGCTCTTGGTTGTATGTAGTTCACAGTGAATTGCTTGGCTAACTGTTATGTTACATGAATTCTGCCTGAGTGGAAGATATCATAACAGTTTTCAAGGCACTGCTTTATACTGTATTGGTTCTGCCCAGAAGAATGGTGTTTCTAAAGGATACAAGGTTACTTGGACACAGTTTTATCATTAGACTAATTTAAGGATGAAATAAGAAATACTCATCTGTAAATTTGGGGAAACCACAAAAAAGATTTAAGTTCTTAATTAATACTGTACTTCTTTTTAACACTTAATTGGTCTTGAATCTTGTCTTATGAGGCTGACCGTTTAGCCTCTATAATCTAACCCAAGGCAGTGATCTGAAGAGTTCTTTCAGCTGCTTTTTTCCTGCACTTTTTTAAGGATGTCTATTAGAGATGCCTACTAGGGCAACCAATGTGGGCAAGGTTCCCAGCAGTCCAAAATGGAAACAATAGTTTTGTTTGTTATTCATGAAAACAGGGTTTCCATATTTGTGATGGACCCTTGGTTGGCAGTACTAATGGAAATACATATTGTGCTCCCAGGAAAAATGATGATTTTTAATGAAAATTAGCAGATAATATAATTTTCTAAATAAATTAATATTTAATTGCTACATATTTATAAAAATCCTACATTTTTCAAGTATCATAATACCCTTACAGCTTCCCCCAACTATGGTGGAGGAACATTAAAAATTGTAAGAACTATATGAAAATGTATCAAGGTTGCCACAAGCTCCACACTGGGTCCATAGTTGCATTATGAGCAGAACAAAACACTGGTGTATGACATACCAGGATGGCATAATATCTTTCTGCACATATTGTACATATGGGACAGTCAGTCATTTGTAAAATTAGTCTTTTCCATTTATTTAGTAAAACAATATTTTAAATTTTATTTGTCTTATGTTTACTGGTAGAGGAAAGAATTCCAGATTTCTGGAAAGGTCAGTTCATTTGAATACTGGGAAAGGGTGTCAGATCTGCGTCGGTGACTTTGAACATAAAGCTGGAGCTCTGAAGAGGCCTTCAGTTATGTAGAAATGAATTTATTATTTTTTTTAAAATCTAGGTACAAGATTAGTCTATATTAGTTTGCTGTCACGTAAGAATAGTTATGAGTTCCCATACAAAGCAGTGTATTCCATATGAGGTATATGAAGCATTTTAAATAGTCTGATCAGATCAGATTGCTATGACCTGAGACACCTTAAAGTCTAATTTTTAAAGACAGACAGAGGATGAGGAATAGGAGTACTATGAAGGAGGTGGAGAAGAGAAGCACAAAGAAATTACATGATTTTTCCAAAGTCACAAAAAAATCCTATAGAGCAAGTGGCAATGAAGCTTATACCTTCTGACTTATAGCACAATCTCTTAAGTCCCACATTTCTAAAATAAGAATACTGTGGTAAATCTTCCTATTGGGGCTGCAAAATAAGATTATGATCTGTTAAAATCATCAAGCCTGGTGTCACCAACATAATTTTGGTTTTTATTGATCATAGTCAGTTTACATGACACCAAGGGTGCTGACAATAGGTGGGGTACACCTGTCTCAAAAGGGCAAAAAGGGTGTTTGCCCAGGAGTTAGCAGAGCTCATTGAAAGAGCTTTAAACTAGATTTGAAGGAGGGAAGGAATAAAACCAGACTCAATGGAGATAAGCCTGGGGGCCACACACCAATATTTGAGGGACAGTGAGCTAGCAAGGTCCTTTGGTCTGCCATCTCAGTGGAGGTAGGGGATGGAGATCCATGTGGCAGCAAAGAAACAAGGGTTAGATGTATCAGAACCACAGAAGTGCCTGAGAATGGTCGCACAGGAATTAGAGCTTCCCCCCCAAAGTGGGGGTGGTGGGATCAATAGCCCAGCTGGAGTGCATCTACACCAATGCACACAGCATGGGCAACAAACAGGAGGAGCTGGAAGCCACTGTGCAGCAGGAAAAATATGACGTAGTACTTTATGGGTAAGAATCAGGGGGAAGGCCAACCAGGCAGATATCCTGGTGGGAGTCTGTTAGAGGCCACCCAACCAGGATGAAGAGGTAGATGAAATATTCTATGAGCAGCTGGGAGAAGTCTCACAATCATTAGACCTTGTTCTTGTGGGTGACTTCAACCCACCTGATGCCTGCTGGAAACACAACACAGCAGGGAGGGAACAGCCTAGGAGGCTCCTGGAGTGTGTGGCAGGTCCCTTCCTGACACAGCTGGTGAGTGAGCCACGAGGGAAGGCACCTCGCTGGGCCTGTTGTTTGTGAACAGAGAAGGACCTGTGGGTGATGTGATGGCTGGAGGCCGTCTTGGGCACAGCAAACATGAAATGATAAGAGTTTTCAATTCCTGGAGAAGTAAGGAGTGGGGTCAGCAGAACTGCTGCCTTGGCCTTCCGGAGGGCAGACTTTGGCCTGTTGAGGAGCCTGGTTGACAGAGTCCCTTGGGAGGCAGTCCTGAAGGGCCAAGGAGTCCAGGAAGGCTGGACACTATTTGAGAAGGATAACTTAAAGGCCACCCCCATGTGCTGAAAGACACACTATCAGAGAAGAAGACCAGCCTGGCTAGACAGAGAGCTTTGGCTGGAACTCCAAAAAAGAAAAAAGTGTTCATGACCAATGGAAGAAGGGGCAGGCAACTCAGGAGGACTACAAGCGTGTTGTGAGGTTATGCAGGAAGAAAATTAGAAGGTCCACAGCCCAACTAGAACTTAACCTGGCTATGGCCATAAAAGGCAAGAACAAATGTTTCTATAAATACATGAGCAGCAAAGGGAGGGCTAAGGACAATCTCCATGCCTCATTGGATGTGGGGGGAAACATAGTGACAAAGGATGAAGAAAACCTGAGGTACTTAATGCCTTCTTTGCCTCAGTCTTTAATAGTAAGACCTGTTGTTCTCTGAGTACCCAGCCCCCTGAGCTGGAAGACAGGGACGGGGAGCAGAATGAAGCCCCCTAATCCAGGGGGAAATGGTTAGCACCTGCTACACCAGCTAGATACTCACAGGTCTATGGGACCTGATGGGATCCACCCAAGGGAGCTGGCAGAGGTGCTCACTGAGCCACCTTCAACCATTTATCAGCAGTCCTGGCTGACCAGGGAGGTCCCAGCAGACTGGAGGTTGGCCAATGTGACACCCATGTACAAGAAGGGCAGGAAGGAGGATCTGGGGAACTACCAGCCTGTCAGTCTGACCTTGGTGCCAGGGAAGGTTATGGAGCAGATCGTCTTGAGTGCAATTGCATGTCAGGTATAGGACAAGCCGGTGATCAGGCCCAGTCAGCATGAGTTTATGAAAGGCAGGTCCTGCATGACTAACCTGATCTCCTTCTGTGACAAGGTGACCCACTCAGTGGATGAGGGGAAGGCTGTGGATGGTGTCCACCTAGACTTTAGTAAAGCCTTTGACACCATCTCCCACAGCATTCTCCTGGATGAACTGGCTGCTCTGTGCTGTGTAAAACTCTGGCTGGTTGGCCAAGCCCAGAGTGATTATGAATGGAGCTAAATCCAGTTGGTGGCCAGTCCTCTTTAATATCTTTATCGATGATCTGGACAAGGGGATCAAGTGCACCCTCAGTGAGTTTGCAGATGACACCAAGGTGGGCAGAAGTGTTGATCTGCTTGGGGGTAGAATGGCTTTACAGGGGAATCTGGACAAGCTGGATGGATAGGACAAGGCCAATTTTATGAGGTTCAACAAAAGCTCAGTGCTGGGTCCTTCACTTGGGTCACAACAACCACACATAACACTACAGGCTTAGGGGGGGGTGGCTAGAAAGCTGCCTGTCGAAAAGGGCCTGGGGATGTTGGTCGACAGCCTGTTGAGCATGAGCCAGCAGTGTGCCCAGGTGGCCAAGAAGGCCAGCAACAACGGGGCTTATATCTGAAACAGTGTGGCCAGCAGGACAAGGGAAGGGATTGTCCCCCTGTACTCAGCACTGGTAAGGCCACACCTTAAAACACTGTGCTCAGTTTTGGGCCCCTCACTATGAGACAAACATCGAGCACCTGGAGCGTGTCCAGAGAAGGGCAAAGAAGCTGGTGAAGGGTCTGGAGCATAAGTCTTAGGAGGAACAGCTGAGGGAAGTGGAGTTGTTTAGCCTGGAGAAAAAGAGGCTCAGTGGAGACCTTATGCTCTCTACACTACCTGAAAGGAGGTTGTAGCGAGTTGGGTGTCAGTCTCTTCTGCCAAGTAACAAGTGACAGGAAAGGAGGAATGGCCTCAAATTTTGCCAGGGGAGCTTTAGATTGGATATTAGGAAAAAATCCTTCACTGACAGGATGGTCAAGCATTGGAACAGGCTGCCCAGGGAAGTGCTTGAATCACCATCCCTGAAGGTACTTAAAAGACAAATGTTGGACTTGGCAGTGCTAGGTTAATGGTTGGACTTGATGATCTTAAAGGTCTTTTCAAACCTAAATGATACAATGATTCTAAATTTGGGACCTGAGTCTTCTCCAAACTCCTTTCTTTCTGCATTGTTATTTAAAGGTTTTCAATACTGTATTTATTAAATATCCCCACCTTATGTCACACTGTCTGTACCTTTTTTCTTTAGTTGCTTTAGTTTTTCTTTAGTTTTATGGTCATTGTTATTCTATTACTATAAATTCTTATTTCAAATATAAAGAGGAAAATTACCATATAGTAAACCTGATTTGTGATTTCTCATTGTCTGTTGTACTGGAAATTTCAGGTTCCAATTTCAGCGCCATCTAGCTGTTGAATGGCTGGAGAGTGGGGACAATGGATCCTTTGGAGATCAGTAACCCTTTTGAGTCTACCAAAGACACTGCCTTGGCCCCTCCCAAAGTAAAAGCTTATGTTTCCCACTCGGCAACGTTCCACAACAAACATTTTTCATTCCATTTCAGAACTTGTCATATTATAATTTTCCCCTGGAATACGAATTCTAGGTTTCAGTCAGTTTTCAGTAAAACCTTGAATTTCCAGAGATTCAGGAATAGGGTGGAATGAGTATAGATATATTTTCAGAACATGTTGACTTTTCGTTTTGTCTCAGAGAACTTCTTCTAATCTGGAACACTTGTGGCCTCAGAGATACATGATTAGGTACAGTTCCTGGGAAAATCTATTTCTAAAACAGCTGGTAAGTCCCAGCTGAACACTACAAGCCAGTAAAATTTGCTCTGAAAGAAAACCTTTAGGTTTTGAACACAGAACCCTTCTCCAGTTTGAGAAGAAATTTACTTACACTGAAGAGGTATCCAAACTTTGTCACTCAATGTGAGTATTCCTCACAATTAAAAGAGCTAAAATTGGCTCTTTTTTCCTATTGTGTTTCAAATTATTTTGTAAGCTTCAACCATTAATTGCTGTATTTTTGAGCAACTCCATTTTCTTCTCAAGGACTGGGTTTTTTTCTTATTTGTTTTCTTTTTTAATGGTTATTTACTCATTTTGAAAGAAGGCCTGGTTTAGACCTCTCATTCCAAAAAACTCCACTAGTTCTACTTTCAAATCTTGATCAAAATTAGTCACCATTTGCTTTTACATTTTTCAGACAATATCTACTTTTTGTCTGCTAGATTGCATCTTTCCTAAAAATCTTTAATGTTATGAAGATTATATTTGCCCACCTGATGAGATGAATATTCTAAGAAAATATAGCCACACCATTTTTTTAATTACTGCCTAACATTTTGTTGGTATTGAAATGGTTAAAGTCTATTCCTTCCCTTCCATGTTAGAATAAAGTCAATAAGCAACTAGTGACATGCACTGTAGCTGCTAAAGCTAAACTTCTAAGTAATCCTAAAAGGAAGGAGGAAAATTGTTCCTGACAAGCTGAAATGACATTATAAAACCTCCCATATTTTGAAAAGCAATAAGTCATCCTAGGCATGAGGCTTATTTCAGTGTTTAACAAAAGTTGTTTATAAAGAAAAAATCTTCCCCAATATCAGTTTTCCAAAAGCATGCCCTTTAACCCCTGCTTTTTTGTTTCTATTCATTGTTGGCATGGAGACGAAGAGGCACTCCAGTAGATTGATCAATGCATGCTAACATCAACATAACATTTTCAGTCAAGTTCCCAGGAGCCTTCCTCCTGAATCTGTCATTTTGATTCAGATAACTAAATCAGGCTAAGCACTGCAATGATAACGGATGACTTGCCTCATTAGCTGTCTCCTGCTGCTTTACTCTGTCAGGAAGCACCATAGTGACTGTCTGGGATCCTGTGAGAGAGAACTGGTTTCCCTTGTATTATTTTGGTATATATATGTTTTTCTCATTTCTATCCATTTTTTGGTCTATATTCATGTACAGAAAGAGAGAAATGCAAGCAGTGTTTAATGAATATTTTACTAAGAGGAAATAGAGTTGAAATTTTCTTTATCAAGATCCAAAATTAATCACATAAACATATTTCAAAATATTCTGTTAATGCAGCTATATTCTCTTATATTCACTGTCTCAGACTTTGTTTTCTTTAAAAAGGATCTTTTTTTGTTAAGGCACTTTGCTTATCTGAACATTCAATGAATCAATTACCTTAATTACACCAATATACAATAATTAAAATCCTAAGAATCATTCCTAGATGAGTAGTTTGAATTTTAAATATGCTGTTGAATAAATAAACTGCATTAAAATAAAACCTATAAATGATAGGACAAACAGATTTTCAATTGTAGCTATTAAACAGACCACAGGTGTACTACAGTATGTGAAAGTACAGCCAAAAATTGAATCCAAGTGTATATTTAGCCAAGTTGTCAATGCACACATGATGATAGTAGTAGCTATGTTTATTTGTTATCAACTGTGTTTGTGGGTAGGTGCTTAAATACAGAGGAAAATAAAGACTAGACATATTAAATAACCAATCACAGTTGTACTATCGCTACCATCTTCCTCATATATTTGTGCCATTTACTGGCCATAAACTAATCAAAATTAGTGAAATAAGAGTATACTAAAATCACAGTCTTTGTCATAGCTCCGCTCAAAAATACACAGGTTGCTTTGAATTCCAAAGGACACAGAGATTTATTGTTAACTGAGAAGAAGCCTTGCCCCAGCACTGAAATAATACTGCTCTGTGAGCATCAGCGAAAGCATCTCAACTACCTTGAGCTAGCAAGGTGGTGACACAAGGAATGAGAGAATGGTAGAATTTGCCATTTAACTCATTTAACTTAATTTGCTCTTTGCATGGCACTGCAGCTTTTAACCTCAACTGAAGAAGTGCAACAAAATATTTAAGCTGGGCTGGGGAAGCCCTGTTTTTTCCCCATGTTCAATCATGGGATACTTGGTCATTCTTATTAAGACACCTTGGTTATTTTCACTGATTAGACTCAGAGAGTTTCACTGCAGTACTTGGAAGACCCTGGTCTTGACTGCTAGAGTACTCACAAAAATCTCATTTATCTGAGTGAGTCAGAATCACCTGACAGCCTGACACATATTTATTTACTCAAAATTCAGTGGGATGCATAAAATATATGTTCTCTGGCTAGCTCACTTATAAAGCTTAATACAGCTTTTATGGACTAAAGATTTAGGGGAAATAAAGAAAACTCTTGGTACTGTTTTTTCCTCTTTGTAATATTGATATTTGAAGAATGTAACTCAATCATTTTTTTCTGAGATTTATTTGAATAGTAGAGTATAGATGTGTACCTGTTCTAAGTACTGGAAGATCTGAGACCACTGGGCACAGGCTATTTCAGGATTTTTCTCTTGTTTTCTCATGAGGTTGTTCCACTTTGGACACTTAAATGTTCAGTTGTGTAAACTCAGTTCTGCCAGTTTCCCCCAGGGAAAGTGCTCTAACCATGGGTCTTTGGCCTTAAGGGTTTTCACACACACACGGACACACACAGACACACACAGACACACACAGACACACACACAGACACACAGACACACAGACACACAGACACAGACACACACACACACACACTCTCTCTCTCTCTCACACACACACTCTCTCTCTCTCTCTCTCTTTCTCTCTCCAGGAAGAAGTTCCACTTTTAGAAAGATATTACTTTCAAGTAATTTCAATTAATTGCAAGTAAGAAAAGTGTTCCGTATTATTCACACAGTTACTGAATATGTCTTACAGTAAGGCCCCTTCCTTGACTTACAACTTCATTCCTTAATCTTTATACATTGTATAATTACCTGAAGGTGAGCATCATACATGGAGATGATAATCTACTCTCACCAACCCACCATCTATAATGACATTTGGCTGTGTGCGCTCCTCAGAGATGTTTGTCATATCTGAACCATGGTACACCAGTCCTTCCTCACTTCCCTCTTCCAATAACCACTCCGTCTGTATGAATGTCTAGAACCACATTTCAACCAAAATCAGAGGACTGGAAGGGAAACCTGCTCATCCAAGAAGAAGATATCTCTCAGCTCACATGAATGAAAATCTATCTAAAATTCGGAATTCTTTTCCTGAGAATTTTCTACTTCACTAAGCAGTTTTCCCTTCTGCAATATCTCTACAAGTTAGAAATTACTCCTTAAATTATTTTGGAGCATATATAAGGAAATGATTTACCCTAGTATCATTTCTTCTTTCAAAACAAATAGAATGTTAGTAGTTAAACTACTAAGTTTAAATTTCTTTCTAGCTTTAGATCATTGGGTAGATTTCATTTAAATCAACACAGAAAGAAACAACAAGCCAAAGCCAACTTGTCATACTTCTTAAGGCAAGAAAGTGGAAAAAGATTTGAAACAAATTTTCTTCAATTGTTTACTGGATAGGGCTGAATGATTTCAATTATGTAATACATATGATTCACATTTTAAAATATTCAAACATTTAAAAACTACCTCACAGAATCAGTGTGATAAGTTATTTATGGTTAGCAATGAAAGATGTGTGATTATAAATATTTTGGACTTTGAAATGTCTGTGAGTACTATACCATTTCCCTTCAAATTGTTCTGCTATAAAGAAATATAACAGAGTATAAATGAATCCTCTTGGCATTACTTCATTTTAGGATACTGAAATCATCGAGCAAAATTGTGCTAGAGGTCTTATATGTACGTTTTTTGTTCATCATTTATTAGGTTGTGTATACCAGTCATTATTGAAGCATATCATATTGGACATTACTAAAACTTGGTTTTAGTGTAAAAAATTTGAGACCTTTTTGATGAAACCTTTGACAAATGGTAATTTTTTTGGAACGCTGAGTTTTTGAGACACCAAATCATTCTCAGCAAATTTTGTGATTTAGCATGTTAAATATTTTCCTTTTTCATTCTTTTTTATGCAAAATTCCATCTGAATGGAATCACTTTCATCACTTTCCTCCCTGATCAACTATACAGTAGGAGCACACCCTGAGAGATAAAAAAACATTGTCATGAAAAAGCATGACTTCATGGATCTGGACCATATAAACCATGGCGGGACCAGTTATCCTTATGTTATTCAGGTGGAGACATGTAAATCACATTTGGTTGTTTGGGTTTTTTTTTAATTCTTTTATCAGTCTTTTGCATTCTTAAAGCCTGTTTTTGTGTCTTCCTCTTCTCTGTTCACTTGCTCAGACCACACTGTTCACAGTCTTCTGCTCTCTCCTCCTAGAACAACCTTATTAGAGACCTCAGGTTATTCTCACTGTTCTCCTCTAGAGGCTTTTCAAGTGATGTTACTTATTCCAGAGATGTGATGTTCAAATCTGTATGCAATACACTTGTTGGGGTACTGCCAGTGCTACACAGAATGAAGAACTATGTCCGTGACTTGCAGGCTTGCTTCCTGACATATATCCTTTTATCAGATTGGCATGATTATGGACTCCTCTTTTATGATCAAACTTTAGTTTGTTTCTCATTCGGTACTTAAATCATTCTTAGATTTTTCTTCTCTAACATTTTGCCTTTGTCCCCATTTTTCTGTGTTTTGTTGTTGATTGGTTGTTTGTTTTTCTGGGCCATCTGTCTTATTTGCCAAAAGTACATGTATAATCTAATATAATCTAATCCCTTCAATTTTTGTACTGACTTAATATGGAGAAGTACATCCTCTGTTCCACCATACAGATTATTTATGGAACTTTGCACAGGACAAGATCGAGGCTAGGTGTCTGCTGCATTGCATTCAACACACCTTCACATTCTACTCACTATTCTAACTTCTCTCTGCATAGTTCCTCAACCACACTTGCACTCTGCTCAAAACTAGGCCACAGTAAGGCCAAGACACAGATTGTTATTGCTTCTCCCCATATCAACTGTTCCCTTTAATAAACAGAAGGAACTTTGCTTAACATAATACTATTTAAAACTGCTGTAGCAGAGGGAGATCAGACTTGAAAGCTGCATAAATTGCATTTGTGCTCCACTCTACCTGCACCAACAAGGTGTTCGGTGATGAGTTTGAGTCTGCATGTTTACATGGGGGTGCCCAAAGATAGTTCCTTCTTCTAGGATTCCTTGGTGTAATAAAACCCTGTTTCCACTGAACTGGCTTCAGGTTTCTGCCGTGACGTTTAATGGCCCATTTCTTCCCTTGCCTGGTGTTTGAAATCTGACGCTCTCCTGCCCCTTTGAGAGAGAACTGTTAGATGGGATGCAGAAGTAATTTGCTGGGTCATGTGTGGGGGAGAGGAGTTACCAACCTTCTCACTTTCAATACAGAGCAACATTTCCTCGTCCCAGTGAAATTGTCCCCATTTCACTGTCGCAATCTGATTTGTATTTTAACATGCTGAAACATCTTCCTGCCTGCCTGTGAATTTACCATGGGTGGAAGCACACAGTGTTACCAGTTCCTAATGCTGCAAAACCCTGAGTCTGCACCTCCTGAAACCAGGAGACTGATTTTAAAATTAGTAAGTTTTGAAATAGTAAATGTTAAAGTTCTGTTCTTATTTTTCAAATTTAATATTGTTCTGGTTTCCCTTGCAAATAGCAGACATATATGTATACTCATTTATAGTCATTTTTAAAATGAAAGCTGAGGTATTTCTCTAATCTATTGTTTTCAGCAGCCAGGGCTTTAAAAGATACTCCCTTCATCAGGAAACTAGTCGTGTAACAGAACCAAGTTCATATTTTCAGAGTGAATCTTTCTCTTTGTGGTTAGGGCAGTTTCCTAGCAGAGAAAATGCTTTCCATTAAAAAAAAAAAAAATAAAAAAATCCCTGAGCTGTCATCCTCCCACCACTGGATTTACCAGCACAGAGGATTTCTTGCACAATTTTCTGAGCAATTCCTGGAATTGATATTTTGCAATTGCTTTAACCTCTTTACAAAGTGACTTCTTAATACATATTTCCCTCACACATTCATATAAGATTAGTATTCCCTTTTAGCTGAAGAAAAATTAAGATGATCACTGTCTTAAAGTCTTTGATTCCCTCTTTTCAGCTATAGTTCCTCCTACAGTAAATAATACTTACTGAATTGAATAAAGTTCCGTTATTCTTTGTCAAGATACCATAGTAAATTGAACCACAGCAATTTTCTTGAATCAAAACACCTGTTACTTGTATTTCTTATATTTACAGATTACTTTGCAATCTAGGAAACACCTACAATCAGAAAGACATTATCCTTGAAATAAGAGGTGTTAAAATCCTGGTGTCGCCTTCCAAATTATCAGAGAGAGAAAAAAAACCAACAACCAAAATAAAAACCCAAGAAAATGCAAACTCTTTATAAAGCCTTTTGGTGCACAGGGTTTACAAAACCTCTGAGCTTCTTTGCCTAACACATATTTAGAGTAGAATAGAGTCAAATAGAGTATTTCAGTTGCCATGATGCTTTTAACTTCAACAATTTGAACAATGTTTCATTTAAAGTGTTTTTTTTTAAATAAAGCCGCAGGATCTATAGATCAGCATAGGTCTGCTAGTTTAAAGATATCTACTATTTCCCAGACTCCTTAATGTATCTCCACATTCGATTATTTAGTATCTGTGACAAAGTATCAATATAATGGTGAGTGCTTCAAAGTAATTACTGAATGCTCGCTTTACATTGCTGACTTTATCTCATCTTCCTAGATAATTGACTCTAACCTCAAAAATGATATTGTATGGTAAATAACTCATATTCCTATAACTCACATGCTATTTGACTCAAATATCTGTAGTGTGGAAATGTATGTATATGCACTGTAAACACAAGAGTATATTTTTGTATTCAAGTAAAAAAAAAATTGTAGCTAGAATGCTAGAGATGGCTCTAAGCTTATACTTCCAAGTATTTCTATTCTGAATACGGGTTCCCATTCCAAATCCACTTCTGGGTTTATTTGTTTGCTTTTTTTTTTCTTTTTTTTTTTTCTGTCTTAAAATTCCAAAGATTTGTCTCTGTACACAAATAAACTGTATTAAACATCCTGTGAAGCAACAGTTTCTTGGGTTTATTACTAAAGGCAAGGATATACAGTCACTACTAAAATCACTTTTGCAATGAATTCTTTCACAATACGGGCACTGATCTAGCTGATGGCAAAAGCCTGAAACTTTGCTTTGGGGAAAAAAAGCTCTTACTAAGATAGTGTGCTATTGGATAAAAATAGCTTTCCAGTTTGGCTAGACTGGGAGATGTGCTGTTCTGGGCAAAGTCTGCAGGAGGTACATTTTGCCCACTACACACTTTGGAAGTGTGCTTAAGACTAAGATTACTGGAGTCGAATATTCAAAAACATCAGCAGCTACAGCACAGTTTACAACATTTGCATAGACCACGACAAAGCTTTGTAGGCTATGAAGAAGCATATTGCACCTACTTCATTTGTATACCTCGTATGTTGTACAGTAAAAGAGAAAAATCTGGAGAATTCAAGGAGAACCATGACTGTGGGTTTTCTGAAGGTTAGTGGATGTCATAACTCAAACAGTTCTTTAGGGATGCAAGCAAGCTTAATTCTAAGTCCAGTGTGGGAAGGAAGAAAACTGTTGAAGTCATACAGGATAAAAATGAATACTGTAAATGATTCCCTCTTAAACAGTTACTATTACAGTCTTTGTTTCAGTCTTCAACTCCTTTTCTTCTAGAAAGGGTAGAGATACATGAAATGTAAAAATTATTTCAATGTTTTTGTTCAGATAAACCTCAAGAGAAAATGTTTGACTTATATCTTCCTTTATTCAAATCTGTTTTGTGCAACCTCTATACTAACTAAACCAGCAAAATATCTGTTGGGTATAAGCAAAAAACATTTATTAAGAAAATTTATGCCATCTGTCTATATATTCTTACCACCCTCCTTCTGAATACTGTAATTGTATGTCAAACTAAAAGCACACAAAAAATCACATGTTAAGTTTTGTAATTGCGCATATTAAACATGCAGTACAGAAAATAAACACTGAACACATGATCAGGGGTGAAAGTGCATCCCAGTGCTTTCAGTTCTAACATATGTATCACACATTCCCCATCTCAAACTGATTTCACTACCCAGAGAAAAAGTTGAAGATCTTAAACTGTACCACATTAGGACTAGACTGAAATTGTTTCTCTTATTCCTTTAATTATTTTTTTTTAAAAAATAGATTTGATACTTATGTGGTCCTCCACTTGCTGGATCATGTACCAACTTTACTCCTTTATCATTTTGGAATACAAAGCAGAACCAAGGCAGAAAAGTGCCTAGAAGTACCTAGGGTTGTTACAGGGGTATGTTTTGGTGAACATAGATATCAGGAATAAAAAAAGAAGATGGTAAAGTGATGAAAGGGAATAATGAGTTTGTGTAGTTTAACAATTCACTAACATTGCTGATTTTCTTCAGTAGAAACACTGTTCTAATAGAGTATTAATATCAAATAGAATATAAGAAGAAAATATTTAAAATATATTTGTTATAAAGCTGCTTTTTAATAATCTATTATCTTCTTAGCTTCGTGTTCCTCAGAACATGCTTATTTGCTTCAGACACAGGGGGTCCAGGACTACAGAAATATCCCTTTTGTATAGCACAGCACTCACTTGAGCACAAGGTGTTCAGAAAATAAAAAATACAGTGTGCCTAGTTTACTAACTTTATAATCTCTCACAAGCTGTGTGAACAGTATTTTTAAAGGGAGATGAGTGATTTCCCTTTAGACATCTGCAGGCATCTGTATATGCCTGTAAAGCCCATCAATAAGCAGCAGAGTAGTAAAGAACAAAAAGCATTCAAATCCACCGTTTACTTTAAAATTACTTTGTAGTTTGTAAACCTATGCAAAGCAAACTGCATAGGTAGTAAGACCTCTAAGAATTCATAGAGTTGTACTAATTTTATACTACCTCATCTGCAAAAGACCTAATTTTCCAAAGATTTTGGAACTAGGCACAACACACACTGGAACGTCAAGAAATCTGAGCTATGTGTAAAGTGCACCTAAACTTTAATTTATCTTCTTTTGAGCTTTCAAACATCTACTGTATCATATTATATAGGGTGTGTGTGTGTATATATATATATATATATGAAAATAAAATCTTTTATTAACAGTAAAATGTTTTTGGAACATTTCTCTATGGGATTGTGAGATACTTAGCTATCCAAAGCTTGATTTAAGCTCTTGTCTCAAATGACATTTTACTTGAGCAAAATGATTTTGACTAAATAATAGGCATAAGTTTGAAAACAGATTTTCTAGAGTCATATATACTAAAATTTAGCAGTCATTCTGAACTGTAGGGATGCAAATATACAGAGGCTGAAATCCTTTATTTGACAGTTGGTCATAATAAGTGAAGATCCCAATCAAATTTGATATTTGTTCCACAGTGAGATGAATATAATTTTTGTTATTTAATTTTGAGCTATTACTGTGACATCCAACCACAGAATTATATTTTTTTCGGAGCGCTATTGAAAAAAAATATGTCAGAAAGCATATAAGAAACAGTATTTCCTTTAACAGCCAAGTGCTTTATAATTTGGCATGTAAAAGCTAAAATGGAGATAAGTCTGTAATTCTTTGTTGCTTGGTCTGTAGCTAATTAAGTTTCTTCTTGCTCATAATTGGGAATCTATTTTCTTGCAGCTTTCAGAATGTTCTGACCGCTTGGATCCACACCACATATAATTCTTGTTGCTTATACCTTAGCTATAGAATGCAGTATAATGTTTCAGTCTCTCTTATAAACTTCTTTATCTGTTTACCCTTCTCTCCTTCTTACAGGTATAAAATAAGCTTCTTTTGTACATGACCTTACATGTAAGATTATTTTTCCTATTTTAAAGCTTAAAAAGCAATATCATTATACATTTTTTTTCTGTGAGTATATGTTATTCATTGTTTGAGAAGAGCTTCTGTGTCCTGGGTGATATTATCTCTAACAGTAGCTACAGCAACATCAGTTTTGTAGGACAGACACATGCTAGCTTGTCACTTGTCTTAGTTCTGGTATCCCTTGGGGGTATTTTGGAGAATATTGACATTTATTTCAGGTGCTCATTCTGATCGTCTTTAACAGAGTCATATATAAATGAGTTACTCAACCGTTTTACCTCTGTTTCAATTGCATTCTCTTGCAGATGTTTTCTTTTTGTTAAATGCTTTTCCTTTTCCTTTTTAATACTGTCTTCTTTTGCTCTCTTGTACCATGCTGTATTTGTATACAATTCTGAGAAAACTGAAATGTTTTCTATTCTCCTATATTTCTCCCTAATTATATTCTTGTACTAAACAAATTGGAAATGTACAAATAATGGATGGAAACTAGCTACATAAGCCCCCTGTACTGAAAGATATTGTACTGTAAGGGTCTATTATTACATGGTAATTGAATTCTAGCATCCCAAATAAATGTTAGGCATTAAAAAGATGTTATTTAACACAGTGAATAATTACAATTTCCATTTCTTTCTCTATGGACATTTGAGAACAGATAATATTGCTCACACATTTAACTTTTTTCTGTATTGCTCTGTGGGGATTGTTCCATGAAAATAAATGAATAGGCGAGTGAAGTATAAAACCACATGATAATGCTCAAAGCTTGTTCAACAAACATGGAAGTGAAAAGAAGGCTATCCATTGCTTTTACTCAGCAAATATCAAGGATGTAGATAATACTTTCCTTCAAAAGCTCTACTGTGCTCTAAAAATACCATCAGCCTTTGCAAAGCTGCTGTAAAATATCTTTGGTACATATTGTTCCTATCTGGCAAAACACAGAATGCTTTTACAGAAGTACCAATTATATTTGAATCAATTAATCTTCCTCATATTTACCACTATTCTTCCAAACTGAGACCTTGAAATTCCCAAGGTCTGGATTTCTTTATTTCTGGTCCTGTTTGGAAGTGTGTCAGAGGTGGTCTTAGTGTAGTGGGAATGTAGCAGGGCATGCAGGAAGTAGAACATATTGGGTTCTGCTAAGAGGAAGGTGTTGACCGATCAAACCTCCCCAGTAAGTCCATGATTGTCACTCCTGCACCAGGGCTGAGCTTTTGCTCCTCATGGAACTGCTGATCACTACAGTTGAACAAACTGCACCTTTTCTGAGGTCCCTGCAACACCTGGCGCAGCTACCCTTTGTCTGCATTCACACAGCTTAACTGAGATGTGTTTCCTATGTACCTCAGCTCCACAAACTACCAAAGCACAGCAACTATCAATACTATCAGTATCAAGATGAAACTAACCAGGAAATCCTCTAATACAGAAAAAGCTTGGAAAAAGCTTTCATGGTGAGGTTCCAAGGGAACTCCTTGCAAAGGGAATATAGTTGGTGGAATACATATGGAAAGAGGTAAATGGCTGTGAAAGGAATACTTGCATGTTGCAGTCCTGGTACAACCTCTCCATGCTTTTCTTCTCACCCTACATCCATATTTAGAACCTTTCTGTCATGTCCCAGAGTTTTCATATTTTGCTGAATAGAACAGTGTGTAGTTACTTTCATGAACTGTTCTAGAAATCCTCAGCAATTCAAAACAGGATGCAAAACAAGGATGAAAGGAAAAAGTCACTAGCTGTAATTGTAGTTACATATGTGCCATAAACATTATCTGTTGCATTTGGTGAAAAGCAGATATTGCAATTGACATCCGGAATCCTCTCCAGAAGTTCAGCTCCTGGAATAAATTTATTTTTGTCAAACTGTTTATGAGGTAGAACTATTTATTATTTGTCATCAAAGCTAGGCTTGAACTCCACACTTCATTTCAATCTAAACTAAACTTAACATTGCATGGTTTGTAGCAATATCAGCTATTCCAGGATTAGCAGGTCCAAAAAAAAAGGAAAATACTCTCCATCCCCCTGCAAATATAATAATGATTTCAGATGTTGCTTACAAAATAACAACCTCCAACAGAGTAGCTGAGTATTTGCAGCAAATCTCTCTAGCTAAATGAATTTTTAGAATTTTTCTTTGTTTTCCTTATCTCCTGAACTGTAAACTGCATTCTTGGTTACCTGATGAATATATATGATACATTCAGCCTGAGTTTTTGAGAGATGAAGTTACTTTTTCCCTTGCCACAGCATTCTGTTTTAGGCAACAAAACCTGTGCAAACTGAGTGATATCAAGCTTTCAAATCATACCTTGACTGAAAGGAATACAATGATTTGACAAATAAATATCTTTATTGTTACTTTTCTCTTATTCTTTCTTTTTATCCTTTCACCTCATATCAGTTTTTGAAAATAACAAAAGCCTTACACCTTATCATCTTCTAATTATAGAAGGCCATATGGTTCATTGTGGAACCATATTAAATTTATTACAGCTTTCAAAGTGACTTTGAAAACCTTATTCTTTTACCTACTTTACTCATTGTATATGCCAATATGTATAAAAACATAGCTTATCCAACGATGATTTTAAAAAATAATATATAAATAAGAGTTCAGAACCAGTTGTATTCCAGATAAGTAAGCAAAAGTGGTGACTAAAATTTATGGTAAATAATGGCAAAATTTTCATTTGGTAAAGATTTAATCTAGGTTATACTACATGCAACATTTGAACTTCTCTGCTATTAACTTTAAACAAGAAAACAAAAACCATTAAAACACTTTTCACATGCAGGCTTTGAACCTAGGCTCCAAAATACATACTTAACTACCCAATTATACAAAAGAAAAAAATTAAGAAATGACAAATGAAAAAAAAAATATTAAAAAATTCTCTTTGAGTTTCTTCTGTGAAGGTTTTCCCCTAGCCTTTCTCTGCAAACACTTGAATATTACCATTGATCTAATGAAACAGGTTAGTCTCAGAAGAGTCTCAAGATGAGAAGCATTTTTTACATACGATATTTTTCCCCTTGAAAATACCAATTGATTGATGTCTGATTGTCTCACTATCTGTGGGAAGTTTTCATGAAATCTTCTTTTCATGATTTTCATCAAAAATTGAATTTTGTTTCAAGTAGTTATGACAGTGTTGAAATATTACAAGAGTTCCATCTCATGATTCAGCATTATTTTGTTTTAAAATTATTTTAGTGTTATTTGAATAATTAATTTGAAGGATACATATTCAATCAATCAATCAAAAAATTGTAATCAGCAAACATAAGTAAAATTAATCTTATTGAACTTCTCAAATAAAATCATTTTATGCTAAGCAATGTTTTTTTCTTTAGAGGGAGATTTGACTAGTTACATTTTGAAAATTTTAACTTCTGAGAAGAAAACTTCTACACAGCTTTCAATTTGTGCATGTGTATAGGCTTAAACTAGAAACTTTTCATATCATGAACAGTGAAAACAATCCCTTGGTAATCACCTTGGACACCTAAAGGGCAATTGCTTGCCCCTTCCTTGCCTGTTTGGCCACATTAATAAATTTGGTGTTATATAAATACTAAGAAAGCAAATGGGTTTCACCTCATTTTCCTTTGGTTCAGTACACACATTATTTTAGTGAAAAAATACTAGTGTTTGCTAATTTTATGGTAATTTTGAAAATCTCCTTCCCAATCTGTTTCTTCAGTTTCATATTTAATTTGCCTCAGCCTACTTGCAGTCTGATTTAGGAATGCAGTGATAGTATGTACATTTCTCAACATACAAAGACTATCATATATATTGACAAGGATTTGTTAGTTTTTAATTGTTTATATAGGACACTAAGCAGACACTGTTGACTGTGAAAACATGATACCATGCTGAATTTTGAAGACGTTGGAAACTGAGATTTTCAGATGGAAAAAAAGAAAAGAAGGTCGTTCAGGTATGCCCTTGAGCTTCACAATAATTTAACTTTTAAGGAATTTGTAGACTTGAAAGTGAATTGTCTTCCACCTGCAAATGAGTATATATGATGTATTCATACTTTTCTGCATTACTTACAGTACAGAATTTAGCTGCTTACTTTAGAATAGATGAGCATAAAGTCTCCCAACAGACAGCCTGCGTGAATTTGTCCAGTGTCACATGTATATATGATAGAGCATGCTCTTCAGTGAAATCCTTCTATACATGTTACTGCCACACCAGAGAGGTTAGCAGTTTAAATCACAAACTCCAATACCTGCATACTGAAGGAATGACAGGATGTGTGGTTACAACAGATAACCTTCTAGATTAAGGGCTGAAATCTGAGAGGCATATGCAGTTCATTATACACGGAACAGTTGAGAAATGATCACCATCAGTGAGAGCAAACACAATAGTGCCTTGAAGCTACGTTAGAAAGATAGCAGTGCTGTTAATAATTAATTCTCTCTGTTGTGTCTGGCATCCTGCCTATGATAGCAAAAAATCCAATAGGATATTGCTATATCCCCCAGCTTGTACAAATCCACCAGGGGTGCACTACGGCTGATATGTTGCTGCCCAACAGTACAAATTAAATCAAGAAGTGCTGTCAGAAACACCCTCCCTCATCTCATAGAAAGCAATCGAATGTGGGAGATGGGAGAGTGTTGAAAGCCCTGGTCTAAAGTTGGAAAAATCTATCTATTGCAGCAAGCCTGCTAGCGGTTGTTAAATCATTCCAGATAGCAACATAGCTATGCCTTGCCCTTGAACTTTCACCCTTTCTGTTTTGGGGGGTTTTTTTTGTTTGTTTTTAATTTAAATCAAATTTAGCCCAAGCCCTTTTCAAATGGAGGGTCAAGCTATAAGACAGTCCTGCTAAAACAATCATATATCCAAACCCAGATAATTTTTATCTGTTTACATAGCTTGTATCCTTTGATCTATTTCTATAAAAGTTTTCATAGAGTGTCCGTACAACAGAAATATTGTATAATGTACATGACATGGCCCCACTTTTCTTGAAGTTAAGCTCCTGATGATCTTTAAAGTGTTTAGATGTACAATGTGTAGTCTAGGTAAATGCTGTTATACAGATTTTCAGAAGCACACTGGAGAAGAAATCAAGAAATAATCGATGACAGCAAAAAAAAATAATCATAGAAACATAGAACCATAGAATGATGGTTTCGGTCAGAAAGGACCTTTAAAGATCATCTATTCCAGCCCACCTACCATGGACAGGAATATCTTTCACTACATCAGGTTGCTCAAAGCCCCATCCAGTTCAGCTTTGAACACTTCCATTGATGGAGTATCTGCAACTTCTCTAGCAACTTGCTCTAATGTCTGACCTCACTTATCATGAGTCTTATGTCCAATATCAGTCTACCCCCTTTCCATTTAAAACCATTGTGCCTTGTCCTGCCACTACAGGCCTTTGTAAAAAGTCTCTTTCTGGGAGAGAGACTTTTAAAATCTTTGGTCCATACAATATGCGTCAAAAACCTTGGAGCAATTTTTCTTTTAAGCTATGTACCTTTCAAGTTTATACCCATTTCAAATTTAATTCAAATATTTAGCTTATTAGAGGACTCACACTCAGTGTCTTGGGTTGAGGTAGGTTGGGTGTTTTAAGTTACTGCCTAAAATGTCCCTGAACTGAAAAAATACCGAAATAGCTGATATTAGACATGTCAACTATTCTCCACGTCTGGTTTAATTTCAAATTCATTATAAATCTCCTTCTTCTAATACTCAATCCATCATAGCTTAGATTTAAGGAATTAGTTCAGGATTTTAACATTACCCCAAAATCACCATTCCCCCATGTTCCAAAAATTAGTGAATACATATTTTTATTGTCTCTAAATTCTGCGACTATCTGGTTCTAGAATTCTTCTTTTTCTTTAAGTGCACTTAATAAAACATGGATTATTATTTTGTAGGTTCTAATCAACTTTTCTATGCATATGATCAATAGCCAATGATTTCTACTTTCTTCCTGGGCAACAAATTTCTGCTTTCCTTTGCTTGCACTCCATTGCTTTCACTAGTTTCCTGAGAAGTTTCTAGTCAATATGGCTTGTATATTTTAAGATTGGAGCCTTATACTGATAGAATGAGAGCAATCAGTCAAACTTTGAAAACAATCCCTATATAAAACGTAACACAAGTAAGTGACAGATGACTTTACAGGATGTTTTTGCCTTATGAAATCTCTTTCATGGCAGTAGCTCCAAATTAAAAATTAAGAATAATCTTTTATTAGCAATACAGATTCTAATGTACTAATCTATGATTAGATTATCCTATTATACATGCTTATTTACATTTTATTAAAAATATATATATTTAATTATATAATTTTAATTTGATTTTAATTAATTGATATTTAAATTGAATACATGTTATTTTTATGAATAGAGATATATTAATTTATCTTTAATAAACAAATGCAAACAAAAATAATATTTATATATGTATTTATATAAGTATATATATATTTATATGTGTATATGTATATATATATTTATATATGTATATGTGTGTATATATATATATATATATAAAATTATACAGAACAATTCCAAGTCGTAGAATTTTCATATCTCTATCTTTGAGCAGGCACTTTGTGTATTTTATTTAAACTCATAAAAATATCCTAGCATCAGTTGCTGCGTGTTTGTTTTCACTATAGTGCCTGGAAATTCTTTAAAAGTGTGTGCAATACAAAAATAGTTAAAAATATTTTAAGGCAGAAGTACTGCACACTGTTCTGGCACTTTCTATGAGTGGCTGGTTGAATCAGTTCTATCCTATAGAACACTATTAGAGTACGAACACCTAAAATATAAAAAAGATGGAATTTTTACTCTAACTATTATGAAATTTACAGTTATTTAGGGTGCTTTTCTTAGTTTTTATAGAGAAGATACTTGATAATTTTTCTAACACAACTTTTGTCTGCAGATATTTCTTCCTTGAAAAAAATTGCTCACTTGTCAGATTTAATCTCATAATCTTATTGTATTGCATGGACTGGAATGTACATTGAACACTCAAAAGGTTGGCAGATACAGCACAGAGAATGAGTGAAAATGTTGTGCCTGTTCAGGTAGGTGCAAGGTGATATTGCAGCATGTTATGCTCCAGTTGTATTTAGTAGTTATTGTTAAATGAAGGAAATCAAGCCATTCAGCTGTAGCTTTCCTCTAAGTTGAGTGGGCACAAAGACACTATAAACTGGGTATATTAGTTTCTGACTATGCGTACAGAAACCTAAATATTTAACATACATTTTTAGTTTAGGAATAGATACTGAAAGTTGATTTCTTTTCAATTCCATTGAAAATTCAGGGTTCGCACTCAGTGCTGTTCAGAATCTTGCAGGATTATCCCTAATTTATAAGATGAAAGGCCCAATTAACAACACTTTTTGTTGACACTAAAGAGAAAGTAATTTGAATATGGAGCTTGGGCATGACGTCGTCAGGGTTTTGTCTCTTGGAACTAAGGGACACCTCCTGTTTTGTGGCAATAAACTCAAATCTCATCAGTTATTCTGGGTTATCCAGAAAACTGAACAGATGACAGTTCCCAGAATATCAGTGCTGGTTTATCTGGTTAACGTTCCAGGTTTGCCATTCTGTTTAAAAAGTATAGTATCATGCATGTACCCTAGCTTTTAAAAGAATCAGAAAGTTATTCAGAGTGGAGCACTTTTGCACATAGAAGTATTTAGTTGTATGTATGACAGTAAATATTATTTAATTGTCTTTGAATAATTTGCCCTAGTTTTGGTTTATCAAGCTTTTTAATCCCTGATATATAAACTATTTCCATTTAGAAATAATAATCTTATTCAACTGATATATTTAAAAATTATTCTAGGATGTCTGCATTGATAGTCTTAGCTGACATTAGCTTTCAAATATCTGTTCTGATTATTTTTTATTTTTTAAACACAACTTTCTCATCATTAATAACACGTGTCTCTTTTTTGACTATTTTTGAAAATTTCTTTATAAAACACTTTCTTAGCTTTATTAAATCCACAACCTCTTCTGAAACCCTGATCCTTACCTTTTATTTTAAAAGTACATGATATTCTTATTTCAAAAGTACTGTTATAACACTTTTGGTTAAAAACCATATTTTAAAAATGAGAATGTGATAATTATATATTACAATGTCACTATAAGTTGCTTGTTTTCCTGAAATTCAGCCTTACTGAAAACACAGATTTTAAGACAGAGTATCTGCTGTAATTTAAATTGGTCAGTATTTTGCAACCTGGATGGTGCTGTCACATATTCAAGCAAGCACACTGAAAAAATATTGCACAATTCTGCAGTGCACTTTTATTTTTTGGTTAATATCTTGCTTTGGAAAATTCCTCCTTCTGAAACAATTTTGCATGCAATACAGAATTAGGAAATCAAGTACTTTCTGCCAGAGCCACGTCAAGTCCAAGTGGAGTTCTTTTTTTTTTCTAGTTTTTCAACTTCCTCTTTCTGTCACTGTGTATATTATTTTGTTGTTTAATTAATTTTACTGTTCTTTTTTCCTGTCATCCTACATGTGATTCACAGTTGTTTTGGGAAGAACAACACTGTCCATTTATGACTACCAGTGTAAGAGAAATCTTACTCTTATATGAATGCTAGTCTCTGTGTTTCTAATCCTTTTCCTTTATTAGAAAGAGTAAATGCTGATCCAGGCTAATCATTAGGCTGAAAACTAGCTCTGGCATCTAGTTCTGCAGCAGAAAGTTACAGAGACTTAAGATTCTCTCTACATATGCATTCTGTATGCTCATTTTATGTTGAATTGTCAGTCATACCAGAATTTATCACCAAGAGCCTAATAGGTTATCAGAGTGGGAAGCTCGCTCTGTCCACTCACTCTTTTTCCACAGGACTCAATATCTGAACATCCCAGCCTGAAAAATGGTCTTTGACAAGCCAACACTCCAGAAAATTTGACATAGTAAATCATCTTGGGAAGTCCTTCATGACTGCTGGTGTTGTGAAAGGCATCACTTGCCTTTCCAGATCCTTCTAATGACCCAGACACTACAGTGGTATTACAGGGATCTGGTGTGTGAAGTCCTTGAGGAGATGGAACGCCTTTGACAGTATTGTCATTCTCAAATTACCTTCTCAAATTCACAGTCTAAGTTTCTCTTTGCAGAACCCCAATGTGATCTATTAAAACAACAAATGACAGGCATCAAAGGCTTCAGTGAAGCTCGTGCCTACAGTTTGGTCTAGGGATTCAGGCAGTCACAGTATCCTAGATAACGGCTTCTACAGAACTCTATAGAACAAGAGAATTGTAACATTATATTAACTTTATTTTCAGTGAACAGTGATAGTGGTCAGCTTCCTTCAAGCCTTTCCCCACATCCTAATGCTTGCACCCCTGAAAAAAATGCAACCTTTTCCTCTTGAACTCCTGTAAAGTAAAAAACCACGTCTACCCAGTCTCTGAACTTAGGTGGTTTATATCCAGACAGAATACAAGTGGGGAAACCTCAAAACAGTTGCTACCTGCCTGAGGAAATGTATCAATTAGCATATTTGCACAATTTCAGGTACAGGCAGTGAAGTCTTACATTTGGACATAGAGGTGCTCAGCCATTTAGGAAAGTGTTGACATAAAGGAGATGGCCAGATTGCAGGCATGTAACCCGAAGTCCCCAGCATTAATTTAATTCCTAGGAAACCTATCTCTGCTTCCTTTCATAATTTCGTTAAGAATTCATTTGTCTAATATCCAAGACATGGTTGCCATAGCCAACGTATAATAACTGGTCTTCCTTTGTCTTTTGTGGATTTAACTTTCAGGCACAAGTTCAAGTTTCTAGCTGCTGCAATACTTAAGAAACCTGCTGTTATGCACAAGTTTTTCTTCTGTATAATATAACATTAGTAGCTAATAGCTGTGGTCACTATACCTTTCATCTAGTAGTGAGCTATTTTACTCTCATTTGAGCTGTTGTTAAGTGATAATCTAATCACTGGCAGGTGAACAAGTTTGACAGTCTATTCTAAAAAGCTGTGAATTAATAGACAGGCTAGGCAGGAAGAAGCTAAAAATTACCTAAGCAAACTAAGAATAGTACAGAGAGCAGGTTAGAAGTGTATTTTGAGGAGGCCTTTGAACAGAATTCACAGAGATAACAACTTGTCCAGGTGGAGATACCCAGGCTGTATCTAACGTTTTGGCCACGTATGGAGCAATCTTCCAAAAAGCTCCCTCTCTAATCAAGAAAGTTACTTGCAGAGCGGGTGTCTGAGACCTGCAGAGGAAAAGGCAATGTTAAGTACAGAAATTTTGAAATCAGAGTTAGCTCTTTGAATGTGCCCGTCATATATACAGAACTGTTTAAAACATGAGTTAGAACCTTCCCTGTCTTTTAATGCCCAAGGGATTTGCATATGTGCAGGTTTCTATAAAAATACCAGACAAACTATTTACTTCTAGCTAACTTGGTAGAATTTGCACAACCTTAGAAATAAATGCCAGTGCACTCATTTACTTTCAAAAGAAAAGAAGAAGAAGAACCGTCAAAGAGAACATTGTATCACAGGTATAGTAAAGGTTATGCAAAGCCTGAAATAAGAGGGAAAATATCTGCTGTTTAATGCAGATCTTGTGTCTCACATACTTAGGTAAGGACCATTTTGACTGCTATTGAATCTGTCTTGTTTAACTCATAGTGCCATTTTTTTATTTACACTGCAGCACACATTCTTTGTTCCTCATGTACATTTTCTTATTACAGCAGTTCCTACAGTGGTTGCAAGGATGGACTTTTTGCTGTGGTCTGACATGAAAAACCAAAGTTGTCAGAAGACTGTAAAGCATATGGCCAAGAAAATTATCAGTTCCTCAGTGTACAGAGTACATCAAAGGTAACAGGCAAATGTTGCCTTCTGTTTGCTGGCAGAATTCGCTTTTGTCACTTTCTTGCATGGATCCAGTTTATTACAGCTATTAAGAAACATTGCATGAGATCCTGAAGTTGTAAAGAAGATGAAATGAGACGGTGCTGCACAAGCCAGATGTACTTGTAGAGACATTCCAAGTCCTAAATATCAATCTTCTGAATTGCAAAGGCCATTTATATGTGTATATGGTTCAAAGAAGAGATATTGGCAACACACACCAAAAAAAAAATAAAAAATACTGGTAATTCAGTAGTATGTACCCAGTTCATGTGAAGCAATGAAATAATTTTATGCTCTTACTTTTACTTTAGATACTAAAATTCTCATCAGGGTCTACACAAACATTGGCTGCCTGCTTCTGATTCAGGGACAATCATAGATAAGAGCACATTCTGACAATACAGCTCCAAGAATTGGGAAGAACATTTGATGCTGAGACCAATACGTACCACTAAATACATCACCACCATTTGGCTACTGTTTCCACTGAATCAGAAAGGTTTGCAGTGCTTGGAATGAAAATAATTTCAGAGGTTTGCTGTGTTTGAGTCCAAATAATAGTGATAAATGTGTTTTGTTTTTTCTAAGGGGCTGTTATGCTTCAACCCCAGTCAGCAGCTAAGCACTACCCTGCCACTCACTCACTCTCCCCACAGTGGGAAGGGAGAGAGACTCAGAAGACTAAAAGTGAGAAAACTCATCAGTTGAGTTTAATGTATAAAGCAAAAGCCACGCACACAAGCAAAGCAAAACAAGGAATTCATTCACCACTTGCCATCAGCAGGCAGGTGTCCAGCCATCCCCAGGAAACAGGGCTGCATCAGTGTAATGGTTAAGTAGGAAGACAAATGCCATAACGCTGAACATTCTTCCCCTTCCTTCTTCCCCCAGCTTTATATGCTGAGCATGACATCCCATGGTACAGAATATCCCTTTGGTCATTTGAGGTCAGCTGTCCCAGCTGTGTTCCCTCCCAGCTTCTTGTGTACCCCAGTCCTCTTCCTGGTAGAGTGGGGTGAGAAGCAGAAAAGGCCTTGACTCTGTGCAAGTAATGCTCAGCAATAACTGAAACATCTCTCTATTATCAAGACTATTTTCAGCCCACATCCAAAACACAGCCTCACACTAGCTACTCTGAAGAAAATTCACTCCATACCAGCCAAAATCAGCACAGGGGTTTCCTTGGTTCTTGACCTACAACATCTAGGGCAGAAAAATAGCATACCCTTCTTATATGTTTCTTCCTCCACAAGCAATTGCAAAGTGTCTTGAATAAATCATTGCTTTAAAAAAAAAGATTGTCCATAAGTATTTTACAATAAAAGTGCTGCTTTGCTGTGCTGCTGATCCCTGACACTTGTGTTGCACAAGTGTGGTTTACTTTCACAACAGTTAAATATTAGGGTATTTGGTCTTTTCAAGCAACTGACTACCACTGTCCTGTGAGAGAGGGACAGGAACTCTGTGGGGTGAAATTATGTTTCCATGGAGGTAGCAGAAGCTTTTATCCCTCCTTAAAGTTGATCATAACTTCAGCTTTGTGTCTTGTACCTTGGTTAGATAAATTCTACATTTTGGTTGAAGGAACTAACATAAACATACATGTGTTTCATTCAGCCCTGAATCTCCTTTCCAGGTTAAAACCACAAATTCTTCTTACTTTTGTATGACACAGTTCAAATGAGAAAGTACTCAAGGAAGGGATCACTTATATGTCATGTTGAAAAGGTCCATGTTAAGTTGTGCTATTTCCAAAATCTCTTGATTTTCTAGGACATGGTAGAACTAATTATAAACTGCCCCAGAATAACTATGTGACAACAAGAATAATACATTATGCATAGCAGTAGTCTTGCTGTGATGAATTTTGAAAGGTAGTGCTGGGTAAAAGTCTGGTCCTGCGTAGACTCAAGCCATATTCTGATATTTCTGTATATGTTCACTTTCCAGAAATCTCTTTCTGTACTTTTCTGTGAACAAACAGTTGCAAGTTATATCAATCTGTACAGTCCTTTAAGTCATCTGGGTCTTATTTTACTTGTGCATTTTCATTAAAAGAATCAATGCCTTCCATTTGGTATTTTTGATTTCATGAATGAGTAGAAAATTATTCCTTCTCAGACATGTCGAAGTTATTGCATTATTTAGGGCAACTTTTCTCTTCCACTGCTTTTCTTGTCTTAGTACCTTTCAGAACCCATTTCATATCTTTTTAGGCAATGTACATGAGATGCTTTCTTTATACTACAATTTTTCTTTTATTTTTCTAGTACATTTAGCCATACAATATCACAGCAAAAAATGAACTTAGATAACTGGAATTCCACTTGTGAAATATTAAAATTAAGCAAATATTTCCGGTTTGCAGCATATACTTTGACACATTGTATTCTACTTTGATCCCTTGTCATGGTTTAACGCCAGCTGGTAACTAAGTACCACATCAGCCTCTCACTCACTCTCCCCTCACCCAGAGGGATGGAGAGGAGAAATGGAAAGGAATGTAAAACTCAGGGGTTGAGATAAGAAAAATTTAATTTGTAGAACAAAAGCTGTACATGCAAGTAAACCAAAACAAGGAATTCACTCACCACTTCCCATCGCAGGCCGCAGGCCTGTGTTCAGCCATCCCCAAGAAAGCAGGGCTCCATCAGTGTAATGCTTACTTAGGAAGACAAATGCTGTAATGCCAGATGCCCCTTCTTTCCTTTTTCTTTCCCTAGTTATTATACTGAGCATGATGTTCTATGGTATGGAATATCCCTTTGGCTAGTTGGGGTCAGCTGTCCTGGCTGTGTCCCCTCCCAGCTTCCCGTGCCCTTCCAGCCCTCTCGCTGGCAGGGCCCAAGAAACAAAAAAGTCCTTGACTTGGTATAAACATCACCCAGCAACAACCAAAACTATCAGTGTCCTATCAACATTGTTCTCATACCAAATCCAAATCACAGCACTGCACCAGCTACTAAGAGGAAAATTCACTCTATCCCAGCTGAAACCAGGACAACCCTTCAGTTGTCTATATGTACATATCGCTATTTTATTTTATTCAGCTAAAGTTTTGGTGTGCAATGCAAGGCTGTATGAATGTCTTTGGAGAACATTTTTGCTGTCTGACTGAATGCCTTTCTTATATTTTAAGGCCAAACTTTAACACTCATTAAACTTTAATTTTTCTGTTCTTATTCTGTAGTGCCTACTTAGAGTGCCCATGCTTTGCATGATTCCTGAATCTTTCAGATTTGGATGTGGAATTTATCTTGTTGCTTCATAACCCCTTGCAAATGCTATATTCCATCAAAATTCTCGTACCCTCCTCAGTGTAAATGTAGCCTTAATTCTAGAGCTGTTTGAAAACAAGGCAAATAGGATTTGTGGTTTGGGTTTTTTTGAGGGTTTTTTGATGTCTTACTCACCCATGATAAATTCCTCTGCAGCTTCTGTGAGAATATAGCTTCCGTTGTGCAATTGTATGTATGTGCCACTACACAGATGATACAAATGTATTGGACATCTGTTTCATGAACAATGTCTTGTGCTTGACAGAATGCAATATTATGGACATATTCCTTCAAATAGCTTCAAAGTAAAAATAAAATTCAGCAAGGAATGAAGACTGTCTTTAGTTCCTTAATCTTCTGCCTCTATGCCCTTGTGGATTAATCTTGAACTGTGAGCTTGGATAAATATGCCTGGCAAGAAAATGCTCTCACTCACTCTTTCTTTTCTTTTTTCATTTTTTCCCCCCTCCCATAACTTTTAAGCTCTCCAGACTGTACAGCCTGGAGTGCACAGCCTAGAGTGCACATAATTATTTTCAGCAAAGAACTCTCCAGTGAAATCTTAAAGTTCCATATGCAATTAGATTTGCTGGTGGTTCTGTCAGTCATGCATTGGCACTGTATACCTACTTTTAATTTACTCATGGTGTGTGAGTCTGATTTGTAAAGTTCATTCAAAGGCAAGTTTTATTTGGCAAGTTTGCAGGGAAATGGGAGAGATATTTTGGTTGTTTTAAGGACTAGGATTCAGTCTTGACAAATAGGGAATTCTGTTTACTCTTCCAGCACTTTTATCTAAGCTGATTGCTTGACTATAATAAGTACTCTAAACTCTTAAACGGATACTTTGTGAGCATATCACATCATCTCTATTTTCAAAAATAATTTTCCATGTATACATGGTCACTTACAAAGAACTGATATAAACCTACCAAACTAAGAATAAACACTTTTATTTTCACCCCACTTTCCCTGAGAGAATCCTCCCTCATCATAATAGCCACAAGCTAAATACAGAGTACCTGCATATCCTTGGTAATGTCTACAGATGGACAGAAAATGAAAAGGTAGTTAAAACAGGTTAATAATTAAATTTGCTTTCTCTGAGTATGTGATAGACAGGCATCTTCATTCACCTTCAAGGAAAGCAGTACTTACCTATGGAGGTAGATCATAATCAGATTTAAATTTAAATACACACATTTTCAGAGTGCTATGAAAATTTCCTATGAAATGAGACATTATTCCATGTAGTTTAACTTAATGTGTTCAGATTTTGAAAGCAAAGCTGATGATTGCTTGGAAAACAAAAAAGATAGGATTTGATGTAGCTTAACAAAGGAAAGCAATGTGAAAAAGAAATTTGAAAATCATGTATCTCTTCCTACCTTTTCTGAACGAACTGGAGTTCTTTGGCCTTGTCAAGAGCCCTGATTAATGAACCAGTTATTCCATTAAGAAGGAAATAATAACCTCTTGTAAGGAAGTTGGGGGGATATTTATAAACATTTTCTTGCAGAGAAATAAGATGGACTTTTTGAACCCAGTGGGCTTTACTTGTTCTATGGTTTTCTGTCTTGTCCTCAACACATAATATGCAGCTTTAGCTTCTTTCTTCAGCCTTGCAAAACAGCTCTTATATTCAATAAATTTATGCCAGTTTGTACCAGATTAATCTCTCATCCTGAAATTGTATAACTTTTTGAATTAAATGATAAAAAGTTATGGCAATTAGCAAAAAAATCTTAGTCACAAACACCCATTTAATATCCAAATTAAGTTACTGAATAATGTCAGCACAATACTCACAAAGCTACAGAGTTTAAGACAAAAAGCTTCTCTTCATTCTACAGTGAAATGGAGTAAAAGATATGTTTTTATCTATTTGTGGACATTCCACAAAAAGGAAAATGAGGTTGAATTCATGGAATAAGTTATTCATTGCTAATTATATACTGCTTTAGCATCAATGGAAAAATCAACCACAAATGTACTGCAATAACTTAGCAACGTGAATGGGAAGTGTAGCGCTTCCCTGATGCACATGAATACAAGATGCTAAATTGTATGAAAATGGCCCCAGGATATTTTTTCAGATTCTGTATTGGTTTCTGTATGAATAACGTTGCTGCAGTGGAAAGAGAAAGAAAACAAACAACTCCAAATTTTTCTACTGGTAAAAAATATATCAGGCAAAATCCAATATTCTTATGGATCAGGAGTTCAGGTTCAATTACAAACATTCACTTGGCCAGTTGCTTTATTTTTTACCCTATTATCCTGGATATTTGTTTGCTTGGGGAAGAAGAAAAAAAAAAAAAAAAAAAAGGTTTATTCTTCACATTTCACTTCTCTTTTTGCTTTGATCCTTCAAGTGGACCTAATCCCATGTTTGTAATATCCTAATCCCCTGCTATGGAAATTAATGTGGTGTCACACATATTCAGTATTACAGACTTCCAGTGCCAGAAGGTACAGTAAGCCTTGAAAAGAGCAAGATATTCTAAAAATAAAATAACAAAAAAAAAAAAAAAAAAAAAAGCACCCCAAAAAACCCAAACCCAAGCAGACAAATAAGCAATCTTTTCAATAAATATGGCCAAACTTGCATGATGTTACTGAAAGCATAATTTGCTCTGTTGGGTTTGAAAGATCCCACTTCTTTATTGGGCTAATCAGGAACGCATATATTTTGATATCAGAAATGGGGACACTAAAAAGGCATAGTCTTTTCAGTGAAAAACTGGCAGAGAATGGATTTTTTTCCTAAAATAGTCACATGAATCTTTGCAAGGTTTTTGGAAACAAATCCTTCTAATGTTTCCAATAGTTCCTTCCACTGGGAAAACACACAAGAGAAGGAGAAAGCAAAGGAAATGCTTCTTACCTTTTGGGAGGATGTGGTGAAGTTCTCAGGCAAACCCCATAGTCTATTCATCATTTCCATAGCTTGTGCAAATGTGAAGGGAAGCCAGCTCTATCTTGAGAAAGGTCTCTTGGACTCTGCTGACTTATGAGCTCCAGGTCATAGATGTATGGCTGGAGATCTACTGAGCTGGGTTTTCTGACACTGTTAGTAGTCCCAGTATCACTCTGGAAAAGGAATCTCCACTGCACATCTTTGCATCTAGATGTTCAATACATCCTCATGAATCCCCCTCATTTTCTTCTATGCTTTTATTTTCCTTGTGAATGAAGTATTTGTTTCTACTGACCCATATCTTAAATGATTCTACAGAGGGGAAAAAAAAAAACCCGACAAAACCACCCCCCCCCAAAACAAAAGAACCTTTTAATGTGCATTTAATTTAAGAAGTGTCCATAACTGTTTTGCTGATACTGTAAATCCACAAACAGACTGAAAGTGACTTTAAGATTCATTTTAAAAGGGATGCTGAGGGGAACAGAACTGTAAAATCATTGTCTGTAAGTTCATTTAAGAATTTGTCCCTTCATTCCACATCTCTCTTTCCCAAAAGCATTTACAAATGTGTTTTTAATTATCTTGAACATCTGATTAATTTCTGCATTGCAAACTGCAGTCCTGGTGCGAAGATACCTGCCAAGGCATAGCAAGAATAAAATACATCTCTTCTGAGAAGTATGGAATATGGTTAGTCCAGTTTTCAACTCTTGTATTACGGTTCTTAGGCTTTTTTTTTTAATTTTTATTTTTAAGCATTTATCTCAAAATATTGCTGGCAAACAGTTTATATGGTAGTTCATTATACTGCCCAGCAGGCAGCAAAATCAGCAAGAGCATGGGTTTGTTGGGCTGCTCCATATGCTTATTTGCTAGCATGTACAGAAAACAGCCTCACACACAGATCCTGTAAATGCTGAATCGAGCAAATACAGATCTGGAGGCTGGAAGAGAGGGAGTGCGTGACGGGGAGGGAAGAGTGAAATGTGGATGGGAAATTTCTCTCCTGACAGAGGAGAAAGGCATCAGAGTCCTGAGTGCACCCATAGGCATTACTGGGCCAGCCCCCCTGAGCGCTCCCCAGGTGCCCTCCCCCTGTGGCACGGGGATGCCATTCAAGCCCTGGCTGGGGTTCAGCCCCCAGTTCATCCCACAACCCCAGGCTGACCTCCAAACCCTGCAGATACCAGAGGTGGCAGCGTGCAGATGGAGGTCAGCCCTGCAGCCTTCTCTAACACCCCAGCACGCAGCGCAGCCCCGGTTCCCCCCGTTTCCAAACTGCTCAGTGAGGTCAAGTGAAAGTACAGCATATTTTTGATGACTCATGACCTTCCTATGACTTCTCATTCCTTTTCTGTTCCACCTCAGTCATCAGTTTTATCAGTATAAGAGAGAGGAAAAGATGATTGGTGACAAGAGCACTGCCAAATTGCAGGAGGCATATGGGAAGATTTGTAATTCTATGTATACTGTGACTATTTTGGTTTTATTTCATTCGTGGAGGGCAGCTTCAGGGGCTTCCCCTTGTTAAACCAGGGCCTTAATGCTTGATGTTATACAAACACAGAAGAAAGCAGCTGAGCTAAAGAGTTTGTAGTCTCAGAATCCACCTGAAAAGCCTCCAGGCAGCTCTTCTGCCAGACAAGGTGATCAACTAGAGTATGTTTGAGCGCCACCAGGTAGCCCAGGATTACACTGCTCTTATTTTTTCCTTGCTGAATGTCATAGGCCATTGCAGCAGTACATTGAGCAACATGATGGATCTCTGTAGTTTTAGTTGTTTTTCCCGGCTCCTTCAAATAAAGAAAACCTTGTTCAGCAAAGTGCATTGTTGTGGTAGGGCTTTTTGATATGTGTTAGAGAACAAACCAGAACAAACATACCTTGTGCTCAGAATGGATTAATAGAGCCTACCCGTAGATCCATGATGGTTCTAAGTTCCTCTGAGGTTTCATTACTGATCTTGGACTGATCTCAGAAAACTTTTATCTCTTAAACACATGGGTTTTCTATGCAAGTGGCAAATAAGGAAAAAGGAATAAAGCAGGTGTTTAGAGACCTATAAAAAGCTATGAACATTATCTATCTAGGCACCAAACCCCAGAAAAACACAACATTAATAAACAGTGCAAAATAATCTAAAGAAACATTTTGCTATTAATAGAAACACTGAGATTATCTGGGTTTACCTGGATTTATCCAGGTAAATTGCCTGGATTTACCCCTCAAAGTCCTCCAGTGGAGAAGACACATTTATGGAAAAATGTCAGCTGAAATGTATCCTTTACTAAAGAACATAACTTAAGCAGTTACTATTATATGCTTAGCAATTTGTATGCTAGTGGTGTAGTTCTACAATATTTTCCTAACTGATAGTCTTTCTGTAAAATTGAGTCCATTGCCTGTGGTGTCCTACCTAATGGCTCTGGTTGTTGTTGTTGTAAGATATGTATGTGTATACAAAAATCAGAAATCTCAAAAAATGTAGGACACTAACAAATAATGAAGGCAACTTGTAACACCTTGATATTGTAAAGCCTTTAAGCTGGCATAGTTCTTGGCATAACTCAAGAGATGTTCTTGTATAATAAATACACAAAGACATAGATTAGTCATACCTGTGGTAAGTTTTATTTTCCATGAAATCCTTAAAGAAAATCTTTAGTAATTTCCATTACACTTTTTCAGTATCGGATGTAGAGTTCTGAAATGTTTTCTTAATATGTAAGAGACATTATAGTCAATTATACTATTTTATTCCTTAGGTAATTCCATTGACTTCAGATTATTTTTTTAAAGTAGATTAACACTCAGGATAAAAATGAGAAGTCTCTATTTCACCTCACCTCATCTGGTAGCTGCCAGCCCAGCCTTTGGATATGCCAGGAATTAAAATAAGCCCTATCACCTAAATTCCCCAATAAAACTTTTAAAAGTGTCTTTCTTTGTGAATCAACTGCTACCAGTAAGAACTAAATTACAGAACACTGAAATATATCCTCAGTTTTTGGACAACTCCCCATTCATCTAAATTGCAGAGGAGGGCAGACTGATTTTTTTACAGGGCAAGACAAGTGAAATCAAATGTATTATTTCACAAAATAATTTGAGTAAAATTAATAATTCACTGTTACTAGATTATTGCAGAATGGCTCCTGTGAAACTATTGGCAAGACCAGACTTCTGTGAAGTCAGTTCTTGAAGTTAGCTTAATTCATGGAGGTTAGGAAGACAAGTCTATCTGCTTGGCTAGTACATCATTCTGGCACACTACAGAAGAGTATTGGAAGAAATGTGTGTAAAGCACAAAGGTTTAATACTATTATGTTCTTTTAAATATAGCCCAGTGTTGGCTTGACTATTTGAATGTGTCTGTGTGCGTAACTGTTCTGCCTAACAACGTATGTGAGACTACATTAGATTAGAAGAAAGTCTGTAACTTCCATGCTACCCTATACTGTTGGTTTGCCCACCCATCCAAGAATACAGTAAAGGTTTCTACCAAATTTGCTGTAACCCAAAAAGTATAAGGTTTAGACTCAGTGTACTTTCCAGCCAGGTTGCTGTAGAAGTTAATTCCTTGGGAAGCAATGCTATTACATGTCAGCTTCAGCCTGTCTCAACGTGGGATTCATAATATCTTCTAATAACAGTACAATATCCTACAACATAATACTAAAATTATGTATTCCAGTCCCTAATGTCTCTATTCCAAAAGAAAAAAAAAAAAAACAACAACCAAAAAAACCAAACCCAAGACTGATACAAGATACTGCTTTAACTGCAGGAAAGATGCTCAGTGACAATAGTTCTCAACTCCATAAGCAGTGTTAAAAAATGAAGCTTAGTTCTTCAAAGTTACTGCAGGAAAGACATGGAGTTGTTTCAGTCAGTCAGAATATCCTAAGAAGTTGTTATTTAGATTCATAGCTAGTTTTATTGGCCAGATAGAAAATTGCATATGATCTTTTTCCATATAGTTCTTTGTTTCAGTTGTGCAATTGGTGATTACTAGTCAATCAGAATGCAAGTACCCCCATGACAGAATAAGGACAGAGGTGTCAAAATGACATAGACCTCTGAGTCTTTTTTGAATATTTAACTTCATTTAGCTCTCATTACAAATAATAATAAAACAATATCTATGTAAAATACAACTATGCCATGGGCCAGGGATAATTTTTCTCTTTTGTAATATTTTAAGTTAATAATTCATAAAAATGTCACTAATAATACAGAGTTTTATTCACATTCAATATCCTTGGCCTAATAAAAGATATTATCACATGGTTTTAAAGAAATTTTGCCTACTTTAACACAGACATTGAATTTAAGAGCCTTAAAAGGGGCCTGTTTCAAAGGGCAGATAATTACTGTTTCTGACAATCAGTCCTCTTCTGCATGCCCCAGATTTACTAGTTATATTTAGAAAATCTTGACCCTGGGTCTCTGAACTTTTTCAAAATGAGCATTGCTGATTCCATTGTCTATGTTTATTAGTCTTAGCTAAGATTATTATCCCGGTAAAAGGTAAGCATCTTCAGATTATGATTTTAATAATAGTAATTCAGGGTGAGGCTTTAGCTAAATTGTCCACCTGAAATCAAGGTTATGATCCTTTCATAGCTGAGGTTAATACTGTAAATACCAGTTATGCCCCTTGCTGAAGGACTGCTTCAGTAATTCACCAGAGTGTAATGGCCTCAGTCTCTGAAAATGAAGATCCTCTAAAGGTTCTGGCAAGAAGCTATATAAAGGGGTAATCAGAAGTCAGTGCCACAAAATGGGATAATGCTATCCTCAGTCTTATTTAATTTTGGGAATATAAAGATTCCTTCTTTCCTAAAAATTCAGATTAAAGGGAGAAAGTAATTCCGTAATTTACACCTCTGACATTAAGCTGAAAAGCAGCACTGCAGACACCTGCTTCAGAATTGTCATTGTTTCCATGGTGCCACTTTCCATCACCTATTTTTAATAGTTTACACAACAAGATCAAGGGTGTCCCAGCTGTTACTGCCACTGTTGCTAAGCAACCTTTAAATCAGAGTTCAAGAAGACAAAGAATCATGCTTGAAAAATTTCTCAAGTGTCTGCTTTCCCCCTTCTTCTGTCTACACTATTTTTCAGATGCCATGGTTTTTGTTCCTTTTTTTTCCCCCTTTCAAATTCTGTGTGAATCAGCTGCAGTCTCCAAAAAGAATAAACCACCTTCTAGCTGCAGAAGGCAGTGTTTTATGCCAAAGAGGAAGTTGTGGCATGAAATAAAGGGCTTAAAATATTTACTTTTTTTTTTTCCCAATTAAATCCAAATATTTTTAGAGCTCTGTAACCTGCTGGTGCTGTTGTGTAACATCTGTGCATGACTGCATCATGGACTGACACACCGATCAATTGTGAGAGGTTCAGAGCCTGCAGGGAATTTCAATGCCCCCCTGTGCTTTCTGGAATCTTAATGCAGTTACCTGCAGAAGACTCAGAGGTTGAAAACACACAGCAGAAAGAAGGGTTTGCATGGATGTGCCCTGAGAAGTTTGGGGCTCGATCTGTGTACTAGAATGTCATCATTTTCCAAACTTTATTGCTCAACCATTAACATCCCTCCCCCTGCACTACTAATTGCATGAAAAAGAGTAACATGTCTTTTTAGTTAAATACATTAGCTGTACTAATGTTGGAAATAAAGCGATGCTGTATAAGGATGTAAGGATCAAGGAAAATGTTAAAGTTAAGAGATCCTGCATTTCATTTAAAATCTTTGCTTGGCTCAGTACCCTTCCTTTTATTTAACCCACTGAAAATGTTATGCCTTAGGGTGATTTTTTTGTTGTCTCTTAGCTCCTCCCTTTCCTGCTGTTTCTTTCAATTCTAAATGCTTCATCCCATATCATAACTGCCTGAACCCTTTCCCTTCTTTGCACGTCACTGCAAGCCATCAGGACAGTGCTTCTCTTTTACTTTCTTCTGTTTGAAATTTATTCTACATCTAAAAAAAAAAATTTTTTTTAATTGCAAAACACTGTCTTAATAAATTCTCTTTCAAATTCTTCAAATGAGGACCATGTTCTGCTGCTGCTCATCACCTGTTCACACTCCCAAAGCCACTGTTGTTCCCACAAATTATGCTTTCTCTGGGTTTTTACCCTTCATGCTATTCCATAGTTTGCCAATCAGGTAAACAATTCACTCATACTGAGCATTTCAAATAGCTCTTTTCACTCAGAAAAAAAATCTTTCTGCTCAGTTTTCAGCTTGAAAAGAATCTCCATGCAAATTAAACGTCCATAGAGGGTTGCTGGTCATAGAGACACAATTGTGGGCAGCTCCACCACCTTCCCTGCCACACTGCTGCCTCATTAACTATCCTCAACTTGAGAAACTGCCTAGAAGGTATAATAGCTGGTTCTCTCTGTCCCTTCAGCCCTCAGCCTTACTGTCTGACCCCTTTATAGAGACTTCTCAGCAGGAGTGCTGGTTCTGATGACATTTATTTATTTATTTGTTTGTTTGTTTGCTTGCTTGCTTATTGTCAGGAAACATTTATCCTCTGGGAACAGGACTGAGATCACCAGATTCATTTAAGGGAGGATACTGAACTGCTGAATGATGCAACCTTTGGTCTCTATCTGCCTTGTCTGACTCTGAAGCTGCCATGAGGAAATAAATTACTTAATCTGTGAAGCTGTTTGACCCTTATTTTCATTTCATCTATGTTGGTGTACGTTAGGAGAAACCTCATCACAGTTACAGAATGGCCAGCAATGTAAAATTGCCATAAGTAGGAGAGTGGACATTTAGAGCTTTTATTCAAAAAAAAGTAACTCTGCTGCCAGCATTTAATGTGCTCTTTAAAGTTAGTCCCCCTATTCTGAGTAAATGAATAGCTTGTGCCTTAGATTTATTTCACTGATTTCTATGCATCCTGCCAAGCAAAGATAGCCTCTTAAAACTCCTAGGTAGAAACTTAACGTATGGCAGCATAGCTGTCCTCACTAATACTCCAAACATATTTTATGGTTTTGTCTGGATCCTAAGCACCTTTCTAGATTTTTCTGCCCCCAAATTCTGAAGGAATACACTCAATTTAAATGAATGCTGTTACATTAATATTTCCTATATGAAGCCCAAAGCTGCAAATAGGAAATTTTCTGGCAGACTGGTTAGGAAGTTGTGAAGTCTGCTTTTTTGCCAAAGCAATATGGGAGCTGCAGCTCCTTATTATTATCTTGCAATGTGTTTTTAACACCTTTGTAGTTAAACGATTCTTTGACAATGTCTGCGTTTAGCAGAATCTTGTCTACAGCCATTAAATTAACAGACTAATTTAAGAACAGTGACACAAAATAGGTGCAAGTCTGGGGCCCTGGCATCCTGCTTAAAGGCTGAAGGCAGCCCTCAGTCTGTACGCCAGCTTTGCTGACTGAGGAACAAAGGTAAAAAAAGCAATTAAGACACGCTTGCTGTAACAGCCCGTGCCTCAGCTTACCCTGCAGAGGTGAGCACAGTTTTACAGCGTGCAGCTAGGCACCAACACCAAAAGCCAGCGCTCTGGCACCGGCAGCTGCTACTCCTGCCGGAGCAGGAAGCCTTTACGGCCGTGGCACAGCGCAATGGGTGCCGTATCGCTCCTGGACTGCTCCCAAAGAGCTGTTAACACGGTTGTCTCAGCAGTCAGCTGCACGGAAGCAGTTCCTCAGGGTTCAAACTATTGATCAGGTCCTCACTGGGCTTAAGCGCTGTACAAACACACAGCAAGAGCGGGGTCAGTGTTTGTCCTGAAGAGCTGTGTACACTCACAGGAGCATTTCTCTCTCTGAGTGACCATTCCCTCAGCCTAGCAAGTGGTCATGAGGAATATTGCTGCAAATACGTGCGTTTTGCTTTCCCGCCTCAAACCCCATGTAAATTAGTAGCAAAATCATGTAACAAGAAATTAAATTTACAGTGCAGCATAAGATAAACAAGTGAATGGAAGGTAATTTAATTGAACACCACACCATTTTATGTGCTCAAAACAGTTCAGCACAGCTATCACTCCTGGCATTTCAATTTCTGTCGCTGCGTAATATTAAATCAATATTAACAGCACTGGTATAATACAAATTATAATAACTTAAAACTCATATTTTCCTGCCAGAATTCAAACTCCTTGTAATTTGACCTCATGATTTCGATTGCAGAGATTCCTCCTGCAATCTGTTACTCACACTGCATGGTGGACACAATTCTCTTCACCTTCTAGCCTTCTCATGGTAAGTAATATCAACAAAAAGAAAATAAGTGTATTAGAACACAGGTGAATCACAAAGACACTTCAAAGATCAGGACAAAGAATCTGAAGACTATCCTCTGATGCGTCAAATACTTATTAATATTAATAAGTGTGAGATTTCATTGATGGGATTTGACTTTTTTAATTTAGCAAGTCTTCTGTTATAAAACCATCACAGAGTAATTTATAAGCACTTGTTCAACTCTTCCTTCGTGAATCACAAATCACCACCTAAAAGAACTCTGTAAGAGTTTTTTACAGCTAAACAGGGTTTAAATATAATTAGAAGAATCTAAGAATTTTAAGATGAATAGTCCTGAAACAAATAAAGGATAGCTAGCACAAATAAACGGAGAAATGTTAAAGCAATAAACAAAAAAAACCCCAATTACTTGCTCATTTCAAAGATGTCATATTGCATTCTTTATTCTGATTGTGGAAAATTAGCCATTGACGACCAGGAACAATTGATTTTCCTTCACAGCTGTTTTCTAATTACATCTGAACACTGCAAATTCTAGTGCCACCACTCAGCTGTACAAAGAGTCTCTTCAGTTGGTTTTCTTATTACAGCAAGTGCCCTGTTGTCCTGCTACCAATACATGTACCAAAGGTGCTTTCATTGTAAACCCTGTCTTTCAGGTATGTTCAAAAAGTCAGAAATTTTACATTGCAACAGGTTGGAATGAAACACAGAAGCTGTCAGCATAGATGCACTTGTAGGACTTTTTCTTTCCTGCACTGTTCGGCTTAGTACTCCTAAATTGTAGGTGTGGTATATTCATTAAATTCTCGAGCTTCAACTTTCTGTATATACATATACCTATACTTATACATACATGTATACATATATATTTATATATAAGTGTATATATGTAATATAGATGTAATATAAATGCATATATTTAGAGAGAGACAAACACACAAATGTTTTTAGGCCTATATATGCTGGAAAGTCAAGGGGTCACAAATCACATTAAGAATGACTGGTGGAATCTGATCATGCAGTGACCTGAGTACTTTTTAAGGAAAACATGCCAAAATTTGACAGGGAGATTTCCAGACCTGAAGTTCAGAAAAGTAACCTCAAAGCTGTTATGGACTTCTTCAGGTTTTACGTGCAATTACAAAACAAGAGTAGCAGCACAGGTTGTTTTGTTCTTTTCTGTTCTGCATTTTTATTACCCAACTCCTTTTAGTGCTGGCAATTCAGCAACAATTTTGCACTTAGAGATCTTCCACCCTTTTACTCAAGTAGAGAGTAATCCTCTATCTCTTCAGTCTCATACATACTGTATCTTATGTTCTATATGCCAGTCCTGGTAACCGAACAATAAGATTAAGTAGAAATACCAGATGAATTAAGTAGACATAAAGACTCAGATCTCATTTTGTAGTAAATTATACCTGAGATCTTAAAGAAGAAGCTTCCAGCAGCTCAGGAAAGTGTTGGGGTGAGGGTTGAGATACACAGTAATAAAGCCCAGGGTGCACCTGGAGTGGGACTGGGAAGGAGCTGCCAAAGAAAAGTGTTAGGATTCTTAGAGCCTTACTCTATTCATTCAACTTTAAAAAAAAAAAAAAAAAAGAAAAGGGTGCATTTTATACCAGCTAACGAGAAATTCTGTTGCCCATGACCACAAAGGTAAGTGCTAAGTGTTTTGTGAGCTATTGGATATAAATACAATTCTTTTTTATTATTTGTTGACACAAAACAGAGAAAAGACTAAGGAGAGCTGAACTTATTTTCCTGTACTTATAGTAAGGAATAAAACTGTTATCAGAAATGTTATGTTGTGCTAGCTGCTAGATTATTTTTTTTTAATAGCAGGTGATTAATATTGTTAGTAATACTGCAGAAACTCCCTCTTTTTCTTGGTTTTCTTGGTGAGTTTAAGACTGAATTTGTGGTAGTGTGTTCAATCTCCTACAAAATACGAGATTTAATAGACACTTAATTAAAAATAGCAATAACTATATATTTTGTTCAACTCTTTTTCCTTTTTCTTCCAGGAACAAGCGTATCTCCAAATGCAGCTCCTAATGTATCACATGAAGTAATCACTCTGTTCCAGTCTTCATTCCATATGCTATATGATCCGGTGACAGGATTTGTAATTTCCTGTAGGCTTCTGTCATCTATTCAGTACCTCTAGACATGCCACTCTAAGAATCAGACAAATGTTGATCTTGTTGTCCTCAATCATATGGTTAAAATGGAAGTACGCGCTTCAGTCAAGTGAACTATTTGTTATTAATAACACTTGTTGGCTTTGACCAGAGGAAATAGTCTATAGTTCCACAAAGAAAGGCTTTCCGTCAGAAGACACTCAACAGATTTTTCTATCTGCATTCTCTACTTTCAATTGGATTTTCTTTCTTTTTACCTCTCTACCTTTGGACTCGCAAGTAGACCAGAAGGTGTCAAGGACTCACTTTGGTTGTCAGAACCTGCTGTGTCTGAAGAACAGGGGTCTGGAAGACATATTGCTTTTCTCATTTGGCCATACCCACCAGCTACCTTGAGCCTGGAAGTACCAGCCTTTTAAACTGGAAGAAATATTTTCACTGTGACTGGAGCATGTTTGAGTATAGAGGGAAATATCATTGCATGCTATCACAAAACTTTTTGCTATCACAAAAAAAAAAGCACAAGAAGAATTTAAACCAAGAGTTCCAGATTAATGTTCCAGTAGGAGCTTTGAACAAGAACTTTAAAATTAATTTCTAGATTGGCACCTGGATTAAAGCAAAGCCTTAAACCAAATGAATTCAGAAATTACATTGAATATAATGAATTTCACTGTCCAATGAGTAGAAAAATGACAAACCTAGTCAAATCAAAGTGACTATTTGTCATTGTCCATAATATCTATAAAGGAACTTTGTTCTGTGTCACAAATTTCTCTGCTGCAATCCTTTTCCCTTCATGCTCATTCTCTGCTCTGTAATGAGTCACTTACCTTTATATATATAATTCAAATATTTCAAGCATCTTCCTATGATTATTTTTAAAGCAATTGCTGAAATAGAAACAAATGTCTCCCAGCACTCTGTATTCCTATCAGGCTCTTATAATCAGGATGATCGCTTAATTAGCATGTTTGTTTCCACTAGGGTATACCAATTATGAGATATAACCACACTGCTGTACATTCCTACTAATGCTTTTCTACATTTAAAGTAAGATCAAACATTTCAGCAGGTGTAGCTTTTAATGCTAACGGAAGATTTTCCAAAGGATATTGAGCTATTATGCCATCTGTTTTTACACTGGTATTCTTAAATTACTAGAAACTAGACATTAGGTGTTGTTTGAGGGGTTTTTTTAGAGCTGCCAGAATATTAACTTTATTTCATAGTTTTCACAAATGTATTGAAGGTAATATTTTAATACAAGTACAGGTGACATGAGTAATGATTTCTCAGAAATGCTACTTCCACAGATGCATCATCCCAAGTAAATTTGCAGTTGTGTGCCTACTGTGCTTGGTAGTTATGATAGCAATATTATTCTGAAAAATTCCTGCGTTGGGTCCTCTGTTTATCTTTACACTGGACATAAACCTCAGAGCTTCTTCTGCCTCTTCGATTTTTGGTGTTATAAAACATGTTTTCTTCTGCTCATTATGACTTTGCTAAAAAAAACAAACAAGTAATGCAAAGTTTACATTTATTTCCAATAAATTTTGAATTAGAAGCGGAGTCATCTAAAATTCTTATGCTGTCATCACTATTATTAAAATTTATTTTGTCACATCCTTATATCTCAATTTAAAATCTGTTTTTTATTGTCAGTCTTGGTTCTTTTCTAGAAGGACAAAAAAAATTAAAAATGAGCTTTTTCACACACACTCACTAAACTGTTCTAATACATAAGTATTCACAAAAGTGTTCATTATCAATATCCAACTATTCTGAAATCTGTATGCACAAAAGTGACTGGATATTATTTAGAAATTGTTTTTAAATATGCTTGTACATTTTCCCAGTATAGATCTATAAAGAAACTGCTTGATTTTCAACTAAGCTTCTACTAATTGATCTGTGATACACGTAATTAATTCATTTAGAATTATTAAGCCTACAGAAAACACTATTAAAAACTCAATATTGCAAGTCTCAAGCACAATTTCTGCAATATCTAGATGTCTCATGTGTCTCTCAATTCAGGTCTCAGCCTTAAACAATCACCGTAAGTTTTACAGTCTTAGTTTTTTAGCAATTGCAGTGTTGGAATTGCTAGAAGGCTTTTCAAACTGTTTTCTTCAACAATGACAGTTAGACAGCCAGTGGACAGTTCTGTTCACTCTTCTATTTTTATAAAGGATATGGTACTGTTTCAAAGGTAGTGGCAATTTTCACAAATCCGTGACTCCATGAGTTGATGTTTCAAGAAGAAACATGAAATAGAGAATCGTGTAACAGAACTGAAGCTTGTCTGTAGCTGCAATGCTTAGAAAAGAATTGCATAGTTTCATTATCTGTGTGGAACAGAAAATAATGAGTTTTAAATATAATTCTGTGAATGTGCTAACACCAGAACAGCAAATAAGAACTCATGTGAATCAGTTTCTTTTCTGCACAGTAACTTTAGAATGAAAGAGACTTATAAAAATGGGATTGTATTCCAACATTCCCTTTCCTAATAGCTTTTAATAGATTTCACTTCTTTTATGAAGTACTTATATGTACTGATGGCTATACAGTTACAATTCTTTAAAGCCTGTCACTGTAAAACTCTGTTTTCACTTACTGTTTTGCCAGACTGTAAGCATTAATTTTGGACCAAGAAAAGTTTTCCGTGAAAGTTGGCTTACATTTGTCTCTTCCTAGGGAAAAAAAAAAAAAAAAAGTTCTATAATTTCTCTAAACAAAATGGAGTAAACAAAATAAAAGTTGCTTTTTGGTTTGGTTTGGTTCCCCACCCACTCACCCTCCAAGAATTTCACTAAAACATCCTAGCAGAGTTCTAGAAGCAAAGACTTGCTGTTTGTTGGTGGGAATACTAACACCAAGGCACACCTTCTGAGGATCTTATCACGTTTGACCTCTCCCCAAACAACGAGGGATTTTCCTTCTCAGATATCCACCTGTGAAAGCTCACTAGGGCCTTGACATACATAGGCAGGTTTATTCCATGAGGTTTCCATTTTCATCAAGCGCTCAGTCTCAGGACTGCAAGACCTGGATAAAACTTTACCTACACATATAGCTCAGTCAATCTTCTGTCTATCTCCCAGTCCTTGAATCCATACATAAAAGATTTTGGGACACATTGAAGGAATTTGTATGTATCAAAATTGTGTCACCTTTTACACATTTAATCCAAACAGACTGGTGATTGCATGGTAATAGCGTTTTGAAATGGTATCACTTTCCAAATTAAGACTCCTAAACGTAGGTGTCTTTTGGTAGGTATCCTGTGTGCAGTAAGTGATTGACCTTCAGTTAGTGGAATTATTGGAGATACAGGGCTCAGCTTAGTTGCTTAAACATAGCTATCTAGTGCCGATAGAGGCAGCCCAAGGTACCTGAAGCATCCAAATCCTACAAACACAGAGCTATGAAACTCTCTTATATCCCATGTCATCTCTGTCATCCCCATATGAAACACCGTAGGGCATTTCAGATGGCAGCTGGATGGTGCCTCTGGTCTTTGTGTCAGAGCATGGAGTGACTCAGTTCATCCTAAAGCAGACATCAAGCAGCAGCCAGTTTAAGCTCAGGTTTACCCTCATTCTCGGTTTCTACTTCTCCAGGATACACTGTCATGCAAATAATTCTATTTTAAACAACAGGCATAGAACCATTTATAATTATGCTTCTTTCAACTGCTGTTCATCATGTCAAACGGGCCAAAAATGTAGCGTAACAGACACTAAATGGGAAAAAGCCAGCTTCCATTTTCTAGGAAGAATGGATTCAACAGCATGCAAAGGGGTGGGGGTGTGAAAAAAAAAAGACCAAAAAAAAGGAGAAAACACCCTTGTTGCAGATGAAAAAAAACAAAACTGATGGGTTTATAAGTGATAATTTTTTGTTCTGTAAAAATTTGAGAGTGATTTTCAAATGCAATTCATCATGAAAATGAGACAGGAAGATGCTTTTTTTGTGCCACTAAAATCCTGATGATTTCAAGGTACATCCTATTCTGATGCTCTCAGAAATCATACATGTCACAGGCTTCAAAAAAAACCCAAACCCAAACCACACAGAAAAGGCACACTGGATTGCAGGGTATCCACTAGTATTCATTAACATGTAGAAAACCCAAGTACCTTCTTTTCATTAATTAGATGAGGATCTGAGATCTGCAGCTTCAGTTTCTCATAGGTTTGATTCCTCTCATGACAAAATTTTTGAGATGACAGACTCACTCTGAGCAGAAATTACTTATGGAATGTGATGTAACTTCTCTAGCTAAAGACTGAGACTGGAAGGCTTTGGTAAGAAGATTCAGTGTGAACAAATTATGTGGGAAAAAATCTTTAACCTTCTTTACCCAACACTGGTGTGACTTTCCTCTCGTAAAAAACACCAGTCTCTTCAATGCTGTCAGCAGTTTCTGAGGAATGTTTAAAGGTAAGCTAAGACTAGAAAATATATGAGAACAAGAGTCTATTTTCCAGAACATAATTTCACCAAAACTGCGAAAGATTTCTGTGTTTTTACTAGTAAACACTTGAATAAGAATTACCTCTCTGACTGACAACAAATGCTATGCTAGCGTATGTGATGATATCGTTTTGAAGAGTCGCTTCTAGTGACTATTGTTCTGCATGAAGTCACAGTCAATGTTTCTAGTATGAGATTATATATTCACAGGGTATGAGGATGACCTATCTGTGTAATTACCACTTCTAAGAATGGAAAAGGACTGTCACAGTTTATGTCAAACCCTGATCATATTCTCTAAGCAAGGCAATAATAAATAAAAGTTTTTTCCTCAGGATGTGTAAAGCTGTTGGTCTAAAATAGCAACAATACCAGAATAACCCCCCAAGTCTTTGAGGGCAAGGTTTTGAAATATGAAAATGTCTGTTTAATTATGAGTGTTAAGGATTTGTTTTGTGTCACCTTGTACTGACTTTGCTTTTGAGTACCTTTGATTTAAGGTTAGAGTTAAATTAGGATTATGATTAAGAGACAAAACCCAGAGGTGCAGCTGGAGTAAGGGTGGAAAAGGGGCTATGAAAAGAAAGCATGAGGTGTAAAGAACTGTCCTGGTTTAACCCCAGCTGGCAACTAAGTACCATGCATAGCTCCACTCCCTTCCCTGGCGGGATGGGGAGGAGAACCAGGAAAAAAGGTAAAGCCTGTGGGTTGAGATAAGAACAGTTTAATAATTGAAGTAAAGTCCAATATACTACTACTAATGCTACTAATAATAACAATAACAACAACATCAACAATAACAACAACAACAACAATAATAATAATAATAATAATAATAATTGTAATGGAAAGGGAGATAACAAAGAGACAGAGGAATAAAATTAAAGAAAGCCAAGTGATGCAAAATACAATTACCACCCATTAACTGATGCTCAGCCAGTCCCCAAGCAGCGATCAGCCCATCCTAGCCAACTCCCCCCAGTTTATATATGAAGCATGACATTCTATGGTATGGAATATCCCTTTGGCTAGTTCAGGACAGCTGACCTGGCTTTGCTCCCTCTCAGCTTCTTGTGCACCTCCTCACTGGGAGAACATGGGAAATGAAAAGCCCTCAACACAGTAAGCACTAGTTAGCAACAACTAAAACATCAGTGTGTTATCAACATTATTCTCATCCTAAATCCAAACCACAGCACTGTGTACCAGATACTAGGAAGAAAATTAACTGAACCCCAGCCAAAACCAGAGCAAGAACTTGGCTGTGAAACACCTTGCCTGGGGACCTTGCCCTAGTGTATGTTCAGTGTGTGTTTAGGGTCTAAAGTTTATATTAAGGGTGGGATTAGGTTTAGGACTAGGTCTGACAGAGAAAGAAAGCCAGGAAGTGCAGCTAGAGTAGAGCCAGAAAGGGAGAATTTCTTCCAGCACTTTTAAAACAATTTGTAGTGCCATAGAAATAAATTTTTGTCTTATCTTTTAAGCAGAAATTGATGAAAAGTTTATATTTTTACCCTCTTGCTATCTCAAAACATCCATCAGGTATTCACCTTCTTGCTTAATTCTGTTCAGAATTCACATGCTGACATTTCAATATGTTCAAAACTGCTTGTTGGTTTAAAAAGTTTGTCACCATTGACTCCAACATTTACATTTGAGTTGCAGCAGTTTACCTTAGTTTCATTTGGATTTCTAATTTCTATTTAAGTTCTAAAATAATTTCTATTATTTTAATAAGGATGGAAATACATTAATATCTACCCAGATGGAACATTTCAGAATTTCCAGCAATGATGAGAAGAGAGAAAAGCAATAAAAATAGATGGAAGTGGACCAAGAAATAGGTTACTCATAGTAAGAAAATTCCTATTTAGATAATCTGTCTATAGGTATCATACCAGCTATTAAATATTTTGTCTTGTTTCTCATTTGAATGTGGCTGGTTTCAGCCTCTAGGTATTGGCTCTGGATATAACAAAATCAAATGCCTTCACCTACTAAATTAAGGAACCCATTGATCGCTGCTGTTTGCTTCCTATGGAACTATAGCTAAATTGTAATCAGCTCACATCTCCATGTTGTTCCTACAAGCACCTAAGCCTCCTTTTCAAAAGCTTTCAGAATTTCATCATTCACACAGCTTTTCATGGCACTTCATGGAATTCTGTGCAAATGGTTAATTTTTTCACCATTATTTAAAAAGTGGGAGCATAAGAATTGTGAATGGCATTCCAGTATTGATCCTCTTTACATGTTATAACAGAGAAATTCAGTGTCTTGCTTCTGCTTTTCCTATTAGCCTTTTTGCCAAAGCATATCACTGACAGGAGAGATTAAGTTGTTTGTCCACTATGGCTCTTATATCATCTCTGGAATCTTGATTTTCATTATGGAGGCCTGTCTTCTGTAGAAATTTCCTGCACTGCTTGCTACAAGACATGTGACTTCTTATTTGATTCTGTCGAATTTGGCTGTGTGTAAGTGGGCTCACGTTACTCAGAAATCACGCATCACACCCATTTCCATGTCTCCATCTTTATTACTCATTGCTCCAATCTGTGCATCGTTCATTAGTTTTGTCCATAATTTTTGTTTATTTCTGGACCATTGCTAAGAATTCTGCATAAAAGTTGAATGTCAAATAATCTAATCTCTATGGAGCTCCACTGGAAACACATATTCAGTACTCATTCCCGGCTGACACATACTTCCTTGAGATCCCTCTGTTGGATCAATTTCTTATGTGATCTATTGGTACTGTGTAGTGTTAATCAGAGTTCTGGGCCACATGTTGTCATATGCCTATCACAGTCCAAGTATACAACATCTGCACATTTACCTTTCCAGCCAAATTTGTTATCTAATCAAACATTAGAATCAGGTTTATTTGACTAGATCTAATTTATGTAAAATCGTTTTGGCTGGCATTAATTGTACTCCTATCACCAAATTTCTTACAAATTAATTTTATACCAACATTTCTATTATTGTTTATGACTCATATAAGGCTTACCAGCTACTGAATATGGCAGATTAACATTTTTTCAAGCTGCTGGAATTTTCTTATTTGGAGATTTATTAAAATGAACATTAGAGGAACAGACACTTTCTCAACCAATTTTTAAGGACTCTTGAATATTATCTTAATTGAATATATTTATTCATGGTAGATGATGCTTGAAGTTCAGCAGTATGTAGTGCTGTGATTTTCCACCAGTTTTATATCCTAAAATGTAAAATAGACTCTCACTTTTTTTTCTAAGAAATGAAGTCACTACCTCACAGGGAGACAAGATACAGGCATCAGGTCCTCTCAGCAGGAGCCAGGCTCTGTTGCTGCCACAAAGATGTGAATTAAACTTAGACTTGTGCAAGACAGCAGTTTTAAGTTACTCTGGAAGAATCTCTGGAAACAACAGGGAGTCCCAGTTTTTCAACATTATCTTGTTTCAATACTGCCATTTTGCTGAGTTTGGAACCATAATCTCCCTCCTTTCCCCACTTTGCTTTTTGTGAATTGATAATAGACAGTGCCTCACATTTTTCTCAATCACTACAGAGTTAGTTTATATCTAATTTTCCTCATTTCACTTCTTTTTTGTTTGGTATATTAAGTAGGGGTACTTAATGAATATTTTTCTGTTTACTGGATAAATGTTATTAATAATTTTGTCATATCTACCTTGCAGTGAATATTGCTTTTAGGTATTTCTCTCAACCACGGAATTATTCTAGTATCCTTATGTTCTTTTATCAGTTTTAACAATTTAATCTTTTCTAATTATGACTGTACCAGCTACTATTTGTTCTCCTCTATGTTTCTCTTATATATATGGGAAATATATAGAACCATAGAATGGTTTGGGTTGGAGGGGACCTTAAAGATCATCTAGTTCCAAACTCCCTGCCGTGGCAGGGACACCGTCCACTAGACCAGGTTGCTCAAAGCTCCATCCAGCCTGGCCCTGGACACTTCCAGGGATGGGGCATCCCCAGCTTCTCTGGGCAACCTCTTCCTGTGCCTCACCACCCTCACAGTAAAGAATTTCTTCCTAATGTCTAATCTAAATCTACCCTCTTTCAGTTTCAAACCATTCCCCCTTGTCCCATCACTACATGTCCTTGTACAAAGCTCCTCTCTGGCTTTCCTGTAGGTCCCCTTTAGGTGTTGGAAGGCTGCTGTAAGATGTTCCTGGAGCCTTCTCTTCTCCAGGCTGAACAACCCCACCTTCTCTCAGCCTGTACTCATAGGAGAGGTGCTGCAGATCATCATGTGTGACCCTCCTCTGGATTCATTCCAACAGGTTCATGTTCTTTTTATGTTGGGGGCCCCAGAGCTGAACACAGTGCTTCAGGTGGGAGTCTCATGAGAGCAGGGTGGAGGGAGAAAATCATCTCTCCTGACCTGCTGGCCACATTTCTTTTGATGCAGCCCAGGATACAGTTGGCTTTCTGGGCTGCAAGTGTACGTTGCCAGGTCATGTTGAGCTTCTTGTCCCCCACACTCACAAGTCCTTCTCCTCAGGGCTGCTCTGAATCCATTCTCTTCCCAGCCTATATTTTTTTTTGTATTGCCCTGACCCAAAGGGCAGGACCTTGCACTTGGCCTTGTTTAATTTTGTGAGTCTTGCATGGGCTCAGCTCTGAAGCCTGTCAAGGTCCCTCTGGATGGCATCCCTGCCCTCCAGCATGTTGACTGTTATATTATAGATCAAATCACATTTATGTTTATACAGTATCTTATATACACTATATAAAAAATGAAATAAAATAAAATGAAATGAAATTAAAAATAATAAAATGAAATTAAATGAAATAAAATAAAATAAAATAATATATATATCATCATATGCATTTGTTGTTTCTATTTCTGTCTCCTGTCCCATCTTATTTCACTAAACATTTACAAAACATTGCTCTTCATGGTTATGGAAACATTAGGTTTTTCGGTGCTTATTCATTCTTTTAAAAAACTTTCTATTAACATTCATAACATTCATATTTTTCTCACAATCTAACATCTTCTAATTCCTTACAGACATTATCTATCATGCTTTTCCTATTTTTTAAAAATAATCTTTTTACAATACCTGTTGGAGGATCTTGAATGTTGAAATGCGATCATATCAGAACACTAGTACTACTAATAGTACAAGGTATTACCTTTTTTCCTCTGGGGTACAATTCCCAAAATCACCTGAAAGTGTTCTCTCTGATGAAACCCCCCAAAAGACATTTTAGCAGCTACAGTGAGGGAAAGATGTTTTCCTGTTCTTGTAAGTTTACGTGCGCAATGATAAATAAATAAATAGACAGTTGTTTTGGACTAGGAACCCCAAGCAACAAAGAGCTTATTTCAGCTTTATGACATGACTCAGACCCTGATGGGCTATTTGCACTCTGGCTTTGTTACATAGTGCATCAAATGATAAAGACCTAAGTGCAAGGGCTCAGCTCTCAGGTTTGTGAAAAATCTAAATGCTTGAATATTTTTCCAAGTGTTAGTAAATTTGTGGAGAGAAAGAAAAGGAAAATAGTAAAGAATGTCACTGATTAGACTAGTTGTATTTATGAATAATTTTGGGGGGTTTGGAAAACTAGAGCAATTATGACCTTTTTGTTAGTGTATTTTCAAGTAAGAAAGGGTGGAAAATTAATGTGAACTGCTCTCTAAGGCATATTTGAGAGGCAGATCTGAGGTACACATTCTAAAGATGGAAAATAGTTTTAGTTTCTGAGAGGTACTGTACATGTGATCTTGTGTAATTGGTTTACATTTTGGTTAAATAATAAAGAAATCTCTTTTACATAGGTTTGTGCAGATATATTCAGAATAGCATATATAACCTTGATGGCTATTTAGGAAAAAGTAATCAAGCTGTAACATTCAGATTATTTTATGTACTGAATTGATGGATCAGTAGATAAAGCTTCATTTACAGTCACAGAATTGTAATTTTAATTAGAAAATTGCATAGGCAGTGTTCACTATGACTAGAAAAAATTAGACTCATGAAAGAGACAGCTAAGTCATTTTTGAAATTATGCACATGTGTCAATTAAAGCAAGAAAACATCTTTTTCATTATAGGTGTTAAAATGCCTTTCACGGACTGCACTAGGAAGAATACCTTTAGATGGTCTGAGGAAGTATAACCTAGAGGAAGGAAGCTGAGGCCCATACTCTAAGTTGTATCTATGTATTATTTGACATGGGAATTTTAGCACTATCAATGAGTGAGTGTCATTGCTTGAGTTAGATACTTTGCAAGTTTAGGAGAGCAGAACTTTCGTAATACCTTACTGCAATAATGATTATTTGGACACTGTAGGAGTAAAAAATGGTTGAGACTTTCCAAAAATGTCTAAGGATTTTGTAAACCAACTTACAAAAAAATTGATGCCCTTAGGAAGCTTTGAAGAATATCCAGCATAATAAGTAGTATTATGTATTTAGATTACACTGGATTTTTAGAAGAAGTGACTAGAACTCAAACAAGCAAGATCCCCTTTTATGGGACATGGATTGATTATTTATGCTAACAGTTTTAGGATAGCCCACTTGTAATTTATACTACCAACTACATTAAGACTGTTAACAGTCTTCAAGAAATCACTTTTGTAGTTTTAGCACCTACATTAAAAATTTCAAGCATGGGAAACTGTAAACATTGGCAACTTAATTTAAAACTGTAAAAGATGTAAGTGAATCTGATGACCTCATTAGACGCAATCCCTCAGTACAAATTACAGCGGCTTTGGTGAAACAGTTACACACACACATGCATTCTGAATTGTGTAATACTGATGTAACTCAAATCAGACTCCCAAACCTGGAGTCTGGCAGGATGGATGAAAATAAGCTGACATTTAGAAACGTATGGTATTTCCATTCGGAAACCTTTATGTTTTGTGAATATTTTGATTAAAGAAAAAAATTAAAGTACAAACAGAAGATGTATTAAAGATGGTAAATGCATCTTACAATTGGGAAGCCAGATGAGAATTTCTGTCTACCAAGGAGACAGGTCCTAAGGAACCCTTAACAACTTCTCCCTGTTGATACTGTGTTAGCTGTATAGTCAATGCTATTAAATGAGCTGGCTGGTCAACTCCTCACTTCCTCCTCCTGCTCCTACTGAGGTTGTTCCAGCTTTCTGAAGAGAAAGTAAAATAAGATTGTGATCCACAGAGCACCTAGCTACTCTTTGTATGTTTTTACCACTCTAATCAATAGGTGTTACAGACCTTTGTGGTATCTACTCTTTAGAATGCAAAGAATGCCAGCAACATAGCATAGACCGTAAATTAATGATAAATGTATATGGAAAGGTGTTTAATACTGGAAAGTGGCTGGGAAGGAGATTCCATTTTAGTATACAAACACTGCTAGATGGATATGCATGAGATATGGAAAGTGGCATGTTTTCAACACTGAAAATGTAAAGAATGCATTCTGTGTGTTCCTGTAGCAAGAGAAGGAAGCCATCTGCTGCTGTGTCTGTGAAAGTAGCTTCTTTCTGCATTCTTCTCATTCCAGTTCTGTTTACTTATCATTTATGACAACAGAGATAATGGACCTTGTAAGCTTAAAATTTCCTTTTTTATCATTCCTTTTGCTGCATCCTGAAGTTCATTAAGCTTCTCTTGGAAGCACAGTATTTGCACTTCTTTATTTTCTCATCCCCTTCTCCTCCACCTAACAGTTCTACCACTGTTCCCTGCAAGATGCTAGAATTACTCTGAGTAGGGCTTTGCCATAGGAGCTCTTCCCCTACTTATTGTGTAAACATGAAGCAAAGAATTCTAGGAAAACAAAGCATGATTTACTGTTTAGACAGCTAGAACTGCCTAGGAGAAATAGATTTATCCCCACGAGAATGTCCTAATGAAGGGTTAAGATAAATAACCTAGAACCTGGTTTTCAAATGGATGTTATTTTTAGCGTCTACAAAGATTTCATAACTATGTTCCTAAATCTGTCATTGAATTGCACACAAGTTGTGTTTTGGATAAATAATTCTGTGATGCAATAAGTTGTCTAACAAATCAGGCTATCTTCATTTGGGTATCCAAAATCACTGCAGTCTTTTTAAAAAAGTATACATCGATCTTACCTCCCTGTCTATTAAATGGGAATAATAACATTTCATGTCACAAAAATACCAAGAAGATGAATAAATTATTCCTTTGACACATTCAAATAACATAGCAGTAAGTATCATAGAAAAACTCATTAGAATATTAATAATTCTGTATTCAGAGACTCAATTAAATGGTTGCAGTAAGCAAAGCATGGTGCCAAACCTTGAACAAAGGGAGTGGAATGAAATACTGATCTGTTTCTCATATGCTGAGCATAAGCCTTCCCGAGCAATGAAAAATCTGGGAGTCAATCAGAACTGGTATAGTGCTTAATGAACGAACAATGTATACCTGAAATTAATTCTTATCAGCATTAATTCTGGTATTTCCTAAGTTCAGACCTCTTGGCTTTTAACCCTAATACTCTTTAATACATTTTTGGGTGCATTTTATTAAAGGTAAACTTAAAAGCTTCACTCAGCGTGGTCCTATTGTACAAGACTGTACAAGAACACCAAGAGACAATGACTGCCCTTAAGTAGTTTTATAATAGGTGCAGTTTTTGGAGAGTGCTTTACGTGTTTGGGTTTTTTTGGAATAGGAACAATGGGGCTTTTTCTTTTGTGAAGGCGTTCAAAATGGCACGGAGATGAGGGCAGCCAAGTGTCTCCACAAAAAACAGTTATCTAAAGAATTGGCTTACGGTGGGGTTCTCAGCCAGAGGTTATGGAGTTACAGCCAGCCTGCCCTGCTCATGTTGCTGAAAGGGAAATGAGTCTTTTCTAAATCCTAGATAGACAGGACAGGCTCCTGGCAATGGGAGAGAAAGTTCTGGTAGAGAAAAGACTGTGATTTCCTGAGCTATAAACAATTGAATCACACATATTTTATTGCAGATATTTGAATGCTGCTGGAGAAAATACTTTCTGCAGGATTCGGAAATCTCCACCTTGCCTTTATAGACAGCTCTTAGCCCACTATTTCGTGCACACAAACTGAGCAGTCGTATTCTTGCTGATTGATTTTCAAATTGATATTGACTTTCCAATTCACATTCCCCTCACTGAGTACCTTCCATTCATCCATCTATCGTATTTCTAGCATGCTCATCACTGTAGCCTGTCAAGGCCTTACATAAATCATCTGAGGCATAATCATATGTCAAATACCTATGCAAATGATTGTTCTGTTTGCCCGTCCCTATCATCTAGTAACTTGCAAAAGCGCAGAAACTGTAATCCTTTCCTTTCTTTTGCACTTTGTTATACAATCTTTCCATCTCAATCTATCTGCTTATTTTAACCTTCCTGTTTTCTTTACTGAGAGCAAAAATCAGGCTTCAGCTGAAAAGGAGTCAATGGGCATTACAACAGCCCTCATGAAATCCAACGCAAGGAATTTCATCCCTGTGAAAACATCATGTGTTACAATACTGTACTGCAGAGCAGTATATAGAACAGTGCATATTGACTGAATTTATTTAATTAAGCTTAACATGTTTTTGGAAAAAAAAAGAAAGTAAACCCCACCACTTCTATTCCAGACTTTCAGTTCCTAATATTATTTTCTGTAAGAATTAATTCAGCTGTCATAAAAAGCATGCAATGTTGTTGCAGAATTTGTGCTAAATTGTTATAAATTCAGTTTCAGGAAGATACATGTTAAAGATACATGAAAAAACTTTATGATTGACTGAATCATGGATTATCTTTTACATTAGAATTACCATTAATAAAAAAAAAAGGTGTGTTTCTTGATGTGAAAGAATTTTCTTGAGCATTTTTCTGTTTATGAATAAAAATAAATAAATAAAATCAGAATCATTTGAAAAAGTGGCTATTTAAGAAAAACATCTCCTTTGCCCTCAACATGATAGGTAACCACGAATATTTGGTCTGATATCTGTTCCTTTCAACAAAGTAAGTGCTGTATTTTAATACAGATATTTCTCTTACAATGTCATTCTTTTCTTTTGGAGAAAAGAACCCTTGCACAGTGATTCACTTTGCACCTTCAGCAGAATTTGTAGAAAAAATTGTTCCTGTTTTAAATTTCAGTCAATACATATTTTAAATTATTTTCCTGAGGCAGTAAGTAACTGTGAGTATTTTCCACTACAATGAAATTTGATAAACATTTCAGAAAACCCAGTGCACTTTTAATAAACAGACACAAAGACCTACATGTGTGAAAGAATGTGTCTGGGCTTTCACATTTTTGTTCAAAATTCTGTCGTGTTCTCTCATCCTTATAAAGGGACCACATTTTAAAAAGTAAGCTGCAGCAGTCATAGTTGTACTAGCCATCATAAATTGTAATTATAATCACCCATTTGCAATGACACAGCTTTGAGAAAAAAATGAAGTAAGGCAGAAAGGAAAAGGAGAGAAAACACAACAGATTTACTTATTATTTTCATTGTCAGATTTGCTGAATATATACGGACTAATAAGAAGTAACTAAAATAGCTACAGATGTCCTGAAACTCATTCTTTGGCAAGAAAATGAAAGCCTAAAAGTCACATTATTTTTTAGCTGTTTCAAGTCTACCTTGTAACAAAAAGTGGTGAAATATTTTGCCATCACATCATAATTCTATAACCCAATAACAGAGTATTTGAAAAATTACTAAAAGTTTTATTTTCCATCACAGATAGAAATACCAACTTTGATATGCACTTTCTGTTTTAATTAAAGGTAGAATTATACTTTAAAAATAACAGGCCCTCTCTTAAGAGAATGCCTGGAGGATGCTGGTTGCATGGATCCCAAGAGGACTGGGAGAGGACAGAGAGGGACTATCCTAGGAGGGACAGTCTCTGGTCTCTGTCCTGGGAATTATCCCCCACTGCTCACTGCCAGCATCAACAGGATTCAGTGGGAAGGAAAAAGCTGCCCTGTGTGACACGTAATCCAGCTGTCCTTTCTCTTTTCATTTCTGTAGTGCAATCAACCCTAATTTTGCTCTTCATCCTGAAGTAGCAAAATTCAAATTTTCCTACATTTCTGGCAAGTTTTAACTCAGATGCTGAGAAAGGAACTGTTGTTCCAGGAACTGGAGGGATGAAAGTCTCATGTTTCTTCTTAGAGCTGCTACTCCTAGGAGAGCTGTAGCATGTCTTCCACTCAGCAGCCTGATCTTCCCATTCCTGTTTCAAGGCATGTGATTTCTCATGTATGTTATAAAGGGAGGATGTAAGCCTTCACAAAGGTCTTGGATCCTTCTTCAAGTTAGATACCTTCATCCTTAATTATACCTCATTTGTACTGACTAGCTATATCAAAATAAACCAGTGATGGATACAGCTTTCTTGTGACAGCCATATTTATTTGTAACTTCTAAAAAAAAGATTCATTCGACTACAAGCAGTTCTACCTGACTACCCAGCAGGACTTTTCTAAGGATGTGCTTAATTGTCTGCAAGATCAGGACTCACACTTCCACAAAATGAATGAAATTCTTCTTCTGATGACATGGGGCACTTTTTGGATAATATTTTGTCAGTTACAAGCTCAAGTATTTTTATTTCTATCTTGGTACATTTTTAGTATTTGTTACTGTCCTTCCAATTGAAGGACACTGCTTCAATGATTTAACTAAACGCGCTAGGTAGGTGCATCTTTTGATATATGGCATTCTAGGTAAGTGCATCTTTTGATATATGGCGTTCTTATATATAATGAATTTGTCTATATTCAGTTTGCATTTCTGAAATGCAGTATCACAGGTACTGAAAAATGATTGATTAGATTTGACAAAGGAAAATGCAGTATACTTGACGTAAACTGTCTATACTGCAGTCAATACTTTTCTGTGTAGCTGGGCAGATAATTAATCTATTTCAACCTTATTCATTTATTTCCTGTTTACAATTATAAATAAACTTCAAATGGGTCTCTTTGCTTCCATTCACCTTGCTCTGCGCTTACCTTTGCTGCCCTGCCATGCTCTGCACTGCCCTTTTTGAAATATACATTCAGTGAAAAAGAGAAAATATTTTTTAAAAATCACAATTATTCAGCATTTCATGAATAAAGAAGGAAACAATGTTTAGATAAAAAATGTTCACAATATCTGTAAGAATCCTACTTAAAGGAGCAAAAATGTATTGTACACATGGATGCACTGATAGGTTCAGCAGGATGTTAGGTACCTATATAGTTGTAACACACAAATGTGAATCAGTTTTACGGTATTACCACTCTTTTAATAGATAAACATTAACTTTGTATTAGACAACTGCCTGATATTACACCCATGGAAACAGACTGTTCATGCCAATGCATTTGTCAAGAAGCTCATCCAATATTAACAGGTAATGAGTGTGTGGGGACTTGAAACTTAAAGTACATTGCATTTATCTCTGAAATTTCCAAGCTTATTGCAGCAACAATACCTCACACCTTGTTTTATTGGTAAGTTCTCTTGCAGAGCATAATTAAATCAATAGGTAACTGGGCATGACGCAATGTTCTGGTAAGTTTCAAGCTGAGGAAATTTAAATTGACTACTAGCTACTTTGCAGAAAAAGAGAAAAATCAACCTTTCCTGAGGACATAACTCTCACAGTCTCAAAAGCTATCACTGAGTTTATCTGGGGTATGGATGGCTGCATCTGTAATGGTTTAGCAGCTTCAAAAAAGATCCTAAGGTTTAGATTTCTGGCTGAAAATGTTTAAAACAGAGCCATTGCTTTTTTTTTTTGCATCCAATACTTAACTTTATATCTTTCATTCTTTTTTTTTCTTAAAGAGACTTCATTCAATTGTAAGGTAGTCTTTTTTCCTTCCTATTTTAGTTTTATTTCAGGGGGGGTTATTAGTCCTTTTTTTTTTTTTTTTAATGCATATCATCTTTCACGAGGCATTTCTTTGGCATGTTACAAGAAGATTTAGATGCAGAACTGCCACTAAGCTAGTGGGAGTTGTCAATTAAATGTAATGTGTAACATCGAGAGTCTAAGTATCTAAGCATACCTTCAAGTGTTTCCATATGGTGGAAAAACCTCTCTGAACCCGAGCAATATTGAAATTTGTACAATATAGCATTAGGAAAATCGAGGTAGAATTTTGTTGCCTTACATAGAACATCATTATCCCAGGTGGAATAACTGTGTGCCTCTTCTCTTAGGAGAAGAGTTTAAGATAAGTCTGAGCATTCAGCTTTCCTAGGTAAAGGGAGCTCGTGTATAACTGATGTTGATAGCATTAAATGAAGCACTCATTGTCTCTTTTTTTACTAGCTGACTTCAGAGTCACATTGACTGCAAACAATGAGAAAATCAAGCAACCAACTCCCCTAGACTGGTTAATTGCTTCAAAAAAGAATGTTAATGGAAAAGAAAAGGCACTTCCAGTAACATTAGCAAACCTAATAGAAGTTGTCACCAACGAGAAATAGCAATTTGACAAAATGAGAACTTTTTCACTGGAAAAGTAAAAAACTCCTATATATTTGTCCAGAGAAATAGTCCCACGAAATTAAGTCTATTGTGCGTGCACTGAAAAGATAACCAGTAATTCTACAGGAAGTCTGATCGGTAGGGTCTTGCCATAACAAGATTACTGAAGTGGGAAGCTGACTTGAATTTCTCTGAAAACCAAATACCTACACTTTTCTTTCCAGAACATCCATGACATCCAGGAATTTCCAGGACACTAGATAAAAATATATGCCTGATAGACCTAAAGAAAGGTTGGTCTGAATTAATTTCTGTGATTAAAAAACTTTTTTGAAATTGTCAAAAAGAAAAGTGGATTTCTGATTTAAAGAGGATACTGATTTTCCATTTTCTAAAACAATTTTTAGCTTAGAAATGGTAGTAGAATCATTGATAACAACTGGTACTGGATAAAATATTTCAGAATTATTTATATTTTGTCACAAAACCTTTTTTACTTTCTATTACAATTCAATTACAAAATGTTCCAAAATCCTTCTGTTTCCACCACATGGAACACTGTTTCTTTGTAATTCTATACTCAGTGACAGCAACTGAATCTAAACTAAAAGCATTTTCCAAAATGTTACACCACCTTCAGATCAATGAAGCATTTCCAGTCACTAAAAATGCTGAACTCATCCATATATATTATCAGCAGCAAACTAACTTAAGCATTATTCAATACGAAACTCTTCTAAGTTCAAAATAACTGTAAGAATCAAGTTTGGACATATCAAAGCACAAAATTAAATATGAGGAAGCTTCTTCAGGTTTCCATTTGAAAAGAACTATTAAATAGAAAATTGTTAAGGATGCTTCTTCACCCAGTGATTCCTGCTTGAATACTAAAAGGAGCAAATTTAAACTGTCAAGTTTCTTGTGCATCTCTACATACCTTATATTGTACCAGTGTTATAAGTAAATCTTACATCTTTTTGTACTGCAAAGAATTTATGTTAATTACACATAGTTAAGGTCCTAATTGAAGTGCTGTAAGTGCTTCATTTGTACTATAAAGAGTCTTTGACTGCATGCATTTGAATGCCCTGACTACTAAACTACAAGTAATGAAGTCTTCAATGAAGATTAGAAGTCTACAGGTAAGGTTAGAGACAAACAGTAAAGAAAAATAAAAGAAAAGAAAAGAAAAGAAAATGAAAGAATAAAGAAAGAAAAAGCTCCTGGTCACTTCAGTTATTGAAAACTAAATTAAAAAGTAATTTAATAAAGAAATTAATAATTTAATAAAAAAAATTACCTCCACCTATAAACTTTACCTTGACTTTGTTCTTAGACTGCCATGGCTACAAAAGCACTGCTATTACTGAAGGATAACAGTCAGAAATGTGATCCAAGTCTCCCCATAATTCCAGTGGTGCCACTTATAAATATAATATGAAGCAGAAGATATTAAAAATGCAACAATATCAGAAGTTCAGAAAATCAGTTTTATTTAAATGTAAATTAACAAACTCTCCTTTCCTCCAATCTAACAGAATTGCATAGTCCACTGATTTTAATTAAGATGGGAAACTGTTTTGATAAAATAAGAAATGACCCCAACATGTGCCCAAAACTTAAAATGAAACTACATTTGAAGCCAATAGAAGAAAAAAATTATTGTTAAAGTCAGCTTTTCCTCTATTTTTTCCCCACTTTCTCTCCTTTTTTCTGTCTTTATTTTCCCTTTTTTTTTTTCTTTTGGTATTTATGAACTGGAAAGCCTAAACTTCACTAAATCTCTCCTTTTATGAGTGTGAGTACAAATGTTAACAATGTACAAAAACATGGAGATATGTATTGCAGATAAAGAATGTTTTCTGAATGTTTTTGAATGTTTTTAATGGACATTTCATTAAAATTGCATGTGGCACATACAGCTGAAGTTACATGCTGAAAATTTCTTCTTGATTTTCACTTTGTGTTTAGTATAAAGAACATCCACAAAATCTAATTGACATCACTAGTCATGGCTTAGAAACTACAAGGTTTTTTCTAGATATTTTTCAGAGATATGAAAATCAAGCCAGAGCAATAATAAAAATATCCCTTGAATGACCTGAATACAAAAAACCTCAGCCAACTATCCACCCAAAACCTAACCAATCAAACTAACAATTCAAAAACTTCAAAGACACGTTCCATTGTCATCCAGCCATTTGTGTTTAAAAACTCTAAATATTCAGGAAGATGAAAAGCAACACATGGCAGTTGAAAAGGTACTCAGAACTGCTCCGAATATAAGCAATATTGTGTCAATACAGTTTTCACAGGAACAGCTGAATGACACACTGATACCACCAGGGCTTTAGCAGTCAGACTTCTTGATCACCATGCTCTTAATAACTGCCCTGGATACAGGTGTATTCTAGACCATCAACATCTTCACTGCTGTTGTTCCTCAGATCTCTCAGACTACCTGTGGAAGTATTGCTTTAAACTTTAGTGGGCTGTGGGTTTTTTCACTTAGAAGATCAGCTCATGACAGAAAATAGCTACTTAAAATTCTCTTGAGGTTAATGGCCACAGAGACAACTCTGTCACATGGGCAACAGAGACACACAGCCTATGCAGGTGTAGTGTAAGCTGATGGCTCAGGTAAGAATATAAACTATTTATTTTGCCTTGTATACTCCTCATATATTGCATTAGAAGAATTAAATACTATATTTTTAGGAAACACATGGGATAACAAACTGTTTCCTCAGTAAGTCCATCACTAGAGAGAAGCCTGGCTGTTAAAGACATAGGTAGCTGCATAATTTGTATAATTACAGTAGATAATCTCCACATGTCACAAGAAGGAAAAATGGAGATCTTACTTTCCTAACATGCCTATGAGCTGTGAAATTCTAGAACCATGAATTACTCGGGATGGATTAGATGTACAGACGTCCTACCGAAAAGATACACACCCATACAGCTTGTATTTGCAAGTATTGTAGTATGTATTACCTGGTAATTAATTTAATGATCCATTTTCATAAGATCCAAAATGAGTATCAGGTGACTACCTACTGACTACAGTATCAAACTTACAGATTACATGAGTGGTAGCTAGTATAATGCAACTATTGTCATATATAAAACTATTAAAATATTGATCGCTTCATCAGCCTATTGCTATCATTAGTTGTCTCTGCCAATTTGTCTCATCTCAATTTGAGTCTTTCCTAGATTCAGTGAATTGATTATAATATCCATAATACACTTTGAAGGTAATTGAAGGAGGTATATTTAATTGTCATGTGTTCTAAAAGACATAAAAATATACTGGGATTCTGGTGTTCGGGAATCTGTTTTCTTTGTATAGAACTTTGCCCTTTGAGGATCTCTCTAAAGGTATCTCCAGGAAAATACGTCTTCTGCAGAGTAGGAATACAGTACGGTCTTCTACAGTGTCTGTCTCCAACACTCAGTGATGTGTATCCAAATCTTTCTAAAACTCATTCTGTACAGTCACTGATGTATTTGCAGTTCTCTACAGCAGCTGCTGACACATAACCAGTTATTTCACAATGAAACCTATAATAACTGTTTCTTTCCCAGTGAAACTTTGTCAAAACTGGCACCTAGATACTATGATTGCAGTGGTACAAATAGCTGACAGAGGGAAAACTAGCCTGAGCACTACACTCATTCTTCTCTAAAGTACGTGTGCAAAAGCATGAATGGCTAAAAATCATGGTAGTTTCTCACATATTTCAGCTTTCTTTTCAAATCCTGAGTAGTGTTACATTTACATCATTTTACAGTTCAATCTCTCTGCTGGTTTAATACCAAATGACTCTTCTTTAAAAAGAAATGTATGTAGATTTCAACTATATGCATACATGTGTATATGTTGGTATACATATATAAATGCATATATTTTTTAATTATATGCCTTTTTACTTTTTGAGCTGCAGAATGTCACCATGTCATTGCACAGTAAGAAGAAAGAGGACTGGGCATATCACCTGCTTGTCTCTTACCACTCCTTTCCTTTCTTTTTCCCAAACCAATCAATCCCCACACTGCCCTCTCTTCTGTCTTGCCTCAGCCCCTGCGCCACAAAACTCAATTGTTTGCAGAACTTTCTCCTAAACTTGTGCAGTGGGTTGCCATTCAGTGCATAAAAGTTGCCTTAACCTCATCAACCTAACATAATCACAAATGTTGGCTGAAAACTTATGCTAAACTTCAGTCAAGTGAGTGTATTATCCTGCTATGGTAACTGTTGCCTGGTTTATTGCACTTAGTGATTTTGTTGTACCTGATATAAATATAATTTTTACACACACACCTTCTAACCAGAAGCCAAACCTGTGGCTATGAATTTTGAATAGATGAATTTGTTACAGAATATATGTCCAGACAGTGTATTTTAAGCAAATGGGAGCTTACTGTGCCTGGACTACCGAATAGATACTCCTTTTGACATTAGTATTACTCTAAACACAGAGAATGCAACTAAAACCACAATCCTAATGAAGAAACATCTAAAACCAGGAAGCATAAACTACAGTGGAAACTTTTAAACTGTAAACACAACAAAAAAGTTTTAGAAGAGCTCAAGAGCTCATTACCAGGTAATGGGTACAGAATAAATGGTGATAACTAAGTGGCTTCCAAACTCTGAACTTTGTGGACAGAGTGGTTTGCAACTGTGCAACTAATCGTTATTGTTTTGCAGTGTTTTCCAACTAGAAGTTCAATGTTAAGAAATGTTCTAGTTCATAGAAAGTGCTGAGGTTTGAAAAACATAATTTATACAAAACATTTGGGAACACAGCTATTTTCTCTGCATGTTTTTTTTTCTTTACGTGTATGTTCTCCACCACTTACTCCATTCCTGAAGTGTTGGCCAAGTTCAGGACGACTGAACATTACCCAAGTCCCAACATGTAGTGCTTCCTCTTGCCCACACAGCTTTGCAAGGTTATATAGAGACATCAGTGGCTTTTAATCCTATTTCTCCAGTCCTAGTCATTTACACTTTTGGGGATTTTTTTCCCAACTGTTAAATATGACCTTTCCATGTTCTGTTGGAGTTTTATCATACAGTTAATGCATGATTTTGTACTCAGGGGCAAAGTGTATGGAGACAGCCCATGTTATACCAAAACATTTTTTCCCCCAGCATGCTCCTTTAACTGGGACATTATTAAACTGTGCCTCACTCACTAAAGATACTGTAACTTTCAATAAGCTGTTCATCCACACAGGACTCAAGACCCAAATCCAGTACTTTATCTTCCTCAAATAGAGCATTTTCCTCTCAATAGCTGTTTATAGGAAGGAACATTACCACTTTGTGCTTCTACCATAGATAATCTTTCTTGTCCTAACACCAATAATAAGCAATTAGAAATAACAAGACTCTGATTATAATGACAATAATATCAATCTTAATGTATGTTAAATACCAGGTTGTATCTGCAGTATTTGAAGAACTGTGGAAGAAAGCTTACAGCATGGCATCAAAGCTAATGGCAAGAGATTTAGGAAGAAGGAATGAAGCTCATAGTGAAATGTTTATACCTTGCCTGCCTGCTTGGGTTTGTGGGTTTTGAAAATCTGTGTTAAGAAAATGGTGTCCACAAACTTTTTGCATATGATCTGTGTTGACTTAGTAAGCCCACTTTTATGGATGATAAAATTCTGTAAAATGAAAACATGTCACCCACAGCTGTACCTCATTCTAAAATCAAGGATTACCTTTTGACATTTTCCACATACTAGGGCAATCTTTCCTTTCAGAATCAGGCACCCAAGTCCCTGCTAAAATGCAGAAGTTTCCCTGATTTGCAAGGCAGAAGGTCAAAAGGAAAACAGCCAGCAGGTTGTCCTGGACAAGAATAAAAATTGTTTCTAACTTCTGTTCCCAGTGTAGTTTATCAGATTAATAAAATTGTCCTTGATTTACATGGCCCTGGACAATGTCTGTGAAACACAGTGTACAGGCTGAGCAGGAAAATGGCTGGCTCACAGGAGAGCTGGGCAGGATGCTTATTGCAAGGTGCAGGCTGTACTCAGTGTACCTTCAGCTGGGTGCATCATGCCAGCAGCAAAATCCCAGGAGCTGGAACAGTACATGAATTAACTGCCATAAATTTTTTTTTCTCCTTTTTTTCTCTTGCTGTCTCCTATTATGCTTCTATGCATAATAAGCACTCCTTAAGCTCTTGGCTCTGTCCAACAGCAGCAGCTACGTGGCTCACAGATGGCTCATGGAGACTTTAGCTCCCTGTTTCTGTTGATTCTTGCAGGCACTGAGAGTTTTGTCTGTGACTAAGCAAATCTAAAAGTAGTTTTCATTATAGGAGGTGTTGTCAAGGATATTAATTTGTCTTTCATCCGTTGCAGAATATTTTCCCATCTCAACTGGGAACAACTAGGAGAGCAAGCCCTTCTCATTTCCAGTAGTGTGATCATACTTACTCTGCAAGATGAGAAATGCTGACTCTGTGGGTGACTGGATTGGCAACAGTTGTCCAATAAGCACAGTTCAGCACTGCTTTTTGTAGTGCCATGTCTGTAACTAGAACAGTTGATGCCAGAGAAACATATTGACTAGGTCAGGACATTCTTTCCCTTCACATATAAAGAACTACATAAACATTTTTTCCAGTATGCAGAAAACAATTCCTGATTTTAATGGCCCCATATGTATACAATATGCTGCTGTTACTGAAAACAAAATGGACAAGGTATAACTGCATGTCTGAAAACTGCCATGATGTTTCAGTAGGTCCCAACAGGCAGAGTATGATCTACATGTGGTGTTCTATGAAGCTTGCAAATATCTCCAAAACATCATGTGGGTGATGTTTCTGGTTTCTGAATGAAGAAACAAGCAGAAATTCAATATGGATGTAATGTCAAGTACTTATTAATAAGCACAGTTATCTTTAATATGAAAAGGCAGCTGCAAATGCTGTTAAGGAATTGCCTGTTTTTATCCATTAAAAAAGTAAATCTCTTTTTAGTGCCATTTGTTACATGGGTCACATTGTGTCTGGTTAGATCAGACTGTGTTGTATCAAAAATGCACACTGTGTGTGCTGACAAAGCCCAAAGCAATACAGTACAGGATGCATTTTCAGCCTAATAACTGGGAAGCTACAGCTGTGTCTTCTACCAACAATGACAAGCATCGTATTTGCTTTCCAACATGCCATTTTTCACTATTGCGTAAATGTACTGTAAGCAGAAGTTACCTTTAGTAGGATGCAATAGGCCTTGGAAAGAAGCGTGTCACCTTAAATCTGTAATACAGCCAGAAATAATGACATACCCTCATTACATTTAGTATTATCATCATCATCATCATCATCATCACAGGTGTGCAATGTACTATTTCATCAGTGTGGTCCAAATGTAACCATTAGATTCCTGAAAGCTCCCTGATACAAGGAGATACCAAGTTTTGGAGCTGCAGTTCTTGCATACTGGAACACATTGCAAATCCTGCTGCAGAAACAATTCTTAGTAAATGGGATGGAAGGGGGACATAGTCCACAAAAGGAATTTTATTCCCACTTATTTCTCCATGTGTTCTCTCCCTAGATGTCCCACAGCTCTTCTTCTTGCTTTCCTTCTTAATCCTTTCATCATTCTTTGTACTTATTACTTAACTCTTTCCTCTCTCATGTCTTAATTTTACTTCATGCGTCACCCAACCTCATAATAATCTAACTTCACAACAAATACTTTACAGAAGACAGAACTGAGAAGGTCTTAACAATAATTGCTTTTTCATAGACTTGTGCGGGCAATGGCAGTATTGTAATTCTTCTTTATATTTGAAATATTTAGCTATTTTTAAGGAAGGAAGTGGACTTAAAGCCCCCCTAACATTAGTTCCACCTAATAGTGAACATCTTCCTTTTACCTCCTGCTTACCTACCTTTCTTATTTCTGTTCCATATTTGGAGTGTATGTTCTTTGGGGAAGGAACTTTTTTTTTCTTTCTTTTTTCTTTTCAGTTACACCTAGCACATGTATGCTGTATCTAAAAAGTGATGCCAAAATTCTTGTCCTTCCGCTACCCTTCCAATCATCTTCCAAAACATACACTATCTCACACACAGATCTGTAAGGTCAGAAGCAATACAAGACACTCAAACACAGGCATAACTTAACTGAAGCATGCAGCTAGGAGGACGGTGCCAGGGGCCTCTAACCCTTCTGCAAAATCCAGTGAAAGGAAGAGTTAGTCCTGAACAATGGAATACAAACTATGAACTGCCACACATATACATCCGTAAGAACACACACATGTATCTGATCAGCTGCTTTTGCACCTCTCATGACCAATGGCTCCTCACCACAGTTTTAAAAGTCAGCCCGTTGGATGGCCTTTCCCTGAGCAAATTCAGTACTAAGTGCCATTCAGGAAGACAATTGACTTTTTTCTAGAATAATTTGGTGTGGTATATTGTGGTTTAACACCAGCCGGCAAGTGTTACACAGAGCAAATCCAAAACATAGCCCTATGCAAGCTACTATGAAACAAATTAAATCTATTCCAGCCAAAACCAGAACATACATACTTGCAATCTTTTCCTGCAGCTTTTCAGGCATTTTATGAAATGTACATTTTATTTTTTATCAGAAGGATTTCTTCCACCTCTCAAGGAGAAATTTCAGCATGTGAAAGAGTGAAATTTGGGCCATCCAAATGAATTTGGGATCTTTATGCTAAATGGCACGTAAAGACAGCACAATCCCTTGATCCATATCAAAAAATTGTTCCCAGAAAGCAAAGCTTTTTCTTCTCAGAAAATGTACACATTTCTGTGGCTTATAGTGTACAAATGTCCTTTCCTGGTCTTCATGAAAGACAACTTTTTTTTTTTTTACGTAAATACTCCTTAGTTGCTATTAAAAAATCCCTTTGTTTGAAAGCTCCAGCAATTTCATTTTAAAAATAGTACAATCCTTGCAACATGTTGCATTTAGAAAATTTGCTCGTCATATGCAAATTTTCTGATTATTATTATGAATAAATTACATCCATCACTGTAAGACTATTTGTTTCCTTCCAAGAGGAAAAAAAATCCTGTATGTATATTTATGACTACATTTGAGTTCGCTTTGTGAAATGCCTTTACATGAATGCTTAATTATTTCTGAATTATGCAAGCCAGTAGTTAGAAAAGAAAGCAAATTTTAAAAGACCGTAACACTTGTGCTAGGTTTCATTAGAACACCTGCACTGGCTTTGAAGCAGAGTGGTCAATAAAATCAATGACAGCTACTTTTAAATAAAATAGAAAGTCAAAACGGATTCATGATGTACCCGATAAAGGTCATGTGCCAGGCACATTCAGTATCTTAAAACTGTAGAAGAGTGAAAAGGCAGACTCATTAGAAAAATCAAGATTTGTTTCTTCTTTTATATCTTGGCTTCCTTTCTCTGCCTCTACTGCCCTTGATGTTCTTTAAGTTATGTGCAGTTCAGCTGTGTTTGAGGAAGCTTCTGCACAGCATCACAACTATGCAAGATTTGTAGGTGTAGTTTATCTGTCTCTAAAAGGCAATCAGGTGCATTTGCTTGTGCTAACGAGGCTTACCTCTTTTCAGTAACTGTTTTGCACTCAATACCAGAATTACTGAGTTAGTATGAGGAAGAAGAATTGAGACAAAAGGGAAAGACTATATTAGTGAATATAATTTTTGTCCAAATGTTTTTTTTTCTTCATTTGTACAAGAGGATTTTTTTACAAAGGGAAAGTAACATGATCCAGTCATGGCCTGCAAGATGAATACAGTTCACTGTTTTTTCTCCAAGAGGCAAATGAGAACAACTTCTGCATCAGCAGATGCTGCAGAAACAGCAAAGCATTGCCTTCTGCCCACCAGAGCTCCCTGTGGGAGATGCAGAAACTAGTGTGCTTGGCAGCTGCTGCTGTGTGAGAACGGAGAGAGCAATACTGGATGAGTAAAGGCGGAGTGGCCCCAAAACCCAGGTTTAACCTCCTCGATTGTTTTGCTTGGATCAACCATGCTTTGGTGGCATGGCATCAATTTCTCACAGTGTAAGGGAAATACAATCATTGTTGAAATAGCTCAATACACACAGAGAAAACTGATTAACATATGCATTCGGGAAACAAGGAGAGAAGAAAATGTCTTCCTACCTTTCAGTCAAAAGTTAACCTGAAACACTAGTGATGTTTATTGGCACAAGAAGGATGTTTACAATAATATAAAACCTGAGGTCTGGCAAAGCAAAGACTTGGTTTTAATTATAAGGCAGCTGGCCCAGCCCAAGTTAATTGCAGCATCAAAAGTAGTCAAAAACTATCTTTTTTTTTGTTTGTAGCATATGTTCCATCAAGATATCACAGTATGAAATTCATGCCCTTTTGCTTGTGATAGCATTGCCTTAGTGTGGTACAGTGGTGTCTTTTTTTTTTTTAGGAGATAGTTATTTCTTATGAACAGTGGTCCATACTGCAGTATATTGTGCAAAACTCCTAAGCTGTTACAAGTGAAGAGTGAACTAGTAGTTATTAAGTGAAATGGCTCTCCTGGTCAATTTCTGACATGTAAATATATGTAAATAATTTTTATTTGCAACTACAGAATCACAGGGCCACAGAATCATTCAGGCTGGAAGAGACCTTGTGTGATCTCTAGTTCAACCTCCTGCTCAAAGCAGGGTGCACTGCTCAGGTAGCTCAGGGTTTTATCCAGTTGAGTTCTGAACGCCCCTGAGGGTGGAGACTACACAACCTGTTCCAGTAGTTGACTGCCACCATAGTGAAAAAATGTTTCCTGATATCCAGTCAAGCCCCCTTTTTCAACATGTATATGTTGTCTCATTCTCCCACCAAGCCCCTCTGTGAAGAGCTCAATACTGTCTTTTTGCTGAACCTCCCCTGCCCATTCTCCACCCGGGGGGCTGCTGTTAGGTCCTCCAGAATCCATCTCTGCCCCAGGCTGAACCAGCCCTGGTCCCTCAGCCACTCCTCAATGGTTGACTGCTCCAGTCCCAACCATCCTGGTGGACCTTGCTTCACCTTATTAATGTCTTTCCTGTTCTGGGGCACCCAAAACTGTCTTCTGGATGCAAGTTTAACAAGTACTGAGCAGAAGGGTATGGAGCAGAAAACAAATTGTTGCCAGGCTGTGGTTCCAAGCACTGTCCCATGGCCATCCGTGCTTTTGACTGACCAGCATACGGCTGAGCTAATCAAGTTAAATAAAGGTTTGATTTACTTTCCAAACTGAATACCCTCAGTATAGACTCACACGTAAAACATCTACTTTCCTCTTTGTTCTGAACAGCCAAGATGGATGGACTCTTCTGTTGCTACAATAGCACATTCCCAAAACGAGGTAAAAATAATAAATGAAAAAATAATCCTTGGAATAATGGCATAACTGAGAGGGAAACAAAGCATCATTGTTGCTATTCAGAGAGAACTGACCATGATGAAGGCATAGGGTGTTTCCCTGGCAATACAGATAATGAAGTTTCATTCTTTCTTCCTGCAAGACACACCCAATCCTTGAAAGCACATCTACAGATACTGTTTTAATAAATGCCTTCCTTGTTCCTGAACAAGTGTTGTTAAATAACATCGTATCTTCAGTTAGAAAGAAAAAAGTAACATGAACTAAAACCTGATCACTGTTTAGTTTCTATAACTTTACGACATTGGTACAATGAGAAGTTAGATAAGCACTTTAGACACCGATATTTTGTGAAGTAGCCTCCCGCACATATAGGCAGAGACTCATACACAGTTATTACAGCTTTCTGAAAAAAAGACAGAAACTCCTTGCACAATTCATAAAATTTCTGTGAAACTCTATAGACTGGTAATATCTCTGTCTGATGAAGGGGAGGGGAAATATGATTGGCTCAGAGGCAAAAAAGAGATAGAGTTTGATTCCAAAATTCTGATGCACCCACTGAGGATGCTAAAAGAGGAAGTAATTTCAGTTATGAAGAGAGTAAGAAGTTCTCTGTATGGCGGGTATGTAACAGGTTTTCGTGGGGACTGGCTAGTTATTGAATGGAAGACAAAAGCTCCTGTCATCCAAAACTTCTTTTCAGTTCCACGCTTCAACGGTTTTAACATTTTTCTTTCACACTTGGTGTTACAGATACTGGGGACATTTTTGCAACTTGCAAAGTTGATTTAAAAAATAATTTGTGACTGAGGAATCTAAATTATTTTGGTGCTTATATTCCATTTTTGCACTTAAAAATTCCTCTCAGTTACCATTTCATACAACCTAAACACTCTTCTATGGAGATTCAGCTTTTAATTTTATATTTAGACATGTTTATATAAAAGATTAACCATATTTAAAAACAGTAGAGCATTTCATACTCGGACACCTTGACAGATGAAAGGGTTCATTTGGTCAGTTTTAAAATATATGTGTGCTTATGTTTTTCATGGGGTTTTATTGCACCACAACTACATACAAATTTAGGTTATTTCTTATTAAAGATGTGAAATGTGACAAATGAAACATCAATGAACAATGACATCAAATGGTGCCAAATGAAAAATGACAGACTCCTGCTCATTACTTTGCAGAAACTTCCTCCAACACTGATTTCCCTGAAGATTCTGTAGCTAACTACTCTTTGGACACTCCTTGTTTATTTTATATGTTGTATCGATGATCAGAAAGAACTATTTCCAGAAACTATCAAACATCAGAATGCAACTTTTTTGTCACCCTTAGTCTTTTAAAGCCATTCTTATTCTTCACACATCACAGCACATTTTACTAAGAATGTTGTCAAAGATTAAGGTGAGATCTTGATAATGAAGTTGATTATTACCCTGCCAGTTTGGGGCATGTATGTGTGTAGGAAGAATATTAGTGGCATTAGCTAAAGGCTTCTATTGATAGCTACAGATAAAGTCCATATATACATAAAGGGTGTAGTTTGGAGAAGAACTCGATTCTTAGATTAGTCAAATCTATGATCCCAGTGTCTGCAATCTGCTTATGCTCCCTATATGAAAATGGTGGTGGCCCTGTAAGGGTGCAGCCTGCAGAGGGTAAAATAGGCTTGTGCACAAACAAATTAAAAATGCTGGAGAACACTGGAACTGCCTGAACTGTCCAAGTGAGAGAGCAGCCCAAAGCGGTTTTGGGCTGTGTGAACTGGCACGCCCCTAAACAGCGCCTGGATTCAGCATGGGCCAGGGACCATTCCCAACAGGCACTCTAGCCTGGTGACACGCTGCCTGCGGCTGCAAGCAAATTTAAGTGTATGGGCATGGGCTGTTCCCCACCAGCTGCCCTCAGGGGATGAGATAGTGGTCCTGGCAACATTTCATTGACTAGCGCAGATTTCGCCTCTACAGGTCTGCCTTTGCAGCACATTGCAGGTGGGCATGCCCTGCTCCAAGCCTGTGGAGCGCAGGCCAGCACACAAATTCTGCCTTTCACGAAGGCTTTTTCATGTGGGCTTAGCCCTGCTGTGATAGAGCCATGTCTTTTGGCTGTTTCCTAGAATGGACAGGATGTGTCCAGGTCTGATTGTGGCATGTCGCATGTAATGCCTATTGTCAGATCATTTCCCAGGCACCAGATTAACCTGCACGCTACTTAAGGTACATGTGATTATTAACAAAATTCAGATCAGAGTTACTTTTTGCTCATGCTATGTCTGATGGCTTTTCCTAAACTCTGACCCTTTAGGAACTGTTAGTTTCTCTGTAGAGACATATGCTTTGAACTTGTGCTAGTGTGTGTTCAAGTGATTTACTGTAGACTAATTAGATAATTTAATTGACACAATTAGCAGTAATATTTGTGGAAACAGCACATAATGCTTCACTTCTTGTGTCCTTGTTTTTGTCATGCCAATTATCCTCTGCTTTTCTAATCAAATGATTTTGTGGGAGACTCACAATGAGATACAGAGTGTGACATGAGACTTTTTCTTTATCATTAAAAAGGAAAACTCAGCTCCTCACTTTTCAAGGGGGTATTTTGAGTCTATTCACCCTTTATTATGCAAATCATATATTACACCATCCTGGCACAGAGAACCCCTTGTGAGGGTTTTTTTTGGTTTAAAATAAAAAGCCTAGTGTTTGTCAGAAAGAGAAATGCTGATACTACTGAACAGAGGGAACAATAGTGCAGCAGGTACTGTGGAAGCTTCCCCACAGAGCTCTGCTGATGGAGTTGAAGTTTGACCTGCAGTACCCTCTGTTATTTTATTGTCACTGGATGCCAATTAAGTTCATCACTAAAACTGCAGCAACCTGTTCACCACAGTTTGATATCTCTGCTGAACAAACAATCTCATTCCCATGCAGAAGTTCATGAATGAGTGGACCGATATTCACCTGTTCAGCACACAATAAAATTGATTTTGAAATCAAGTAATTGTATCTTTTATCAGGGAAGTCCATTTGTTCTACAAATGGAAACTAATACATCTGCTTAAACTGATGTGACAGTCAGAACATGCCATCCCAAAATGTTCGTGCACTGAACAGTTTTTCTAAGCTAGAAATAGACATCTGTGCATCCTGAGTCAGGAGCAGCTCAGCTTTGGCATGTAAGCTGGTTCCTGCTCCCTGTTGTATATAATTTTCAGAGTGCTCCTCTGGCATAAGCCTACACATCCAGTGATGGCAATGTGGTGGGTATATGCACAACTGGTCATGTGATATTTTTGGCATTCATGGATTTGGAAAATGTGAGAGCAAAGGTGTTGCAGGTCTACTCATGATATGCTTGGCATGCACATGCGTACACTGGATCATAAGGAAGGGTATGATATACTGCTGGGGCAAGTTACAGTGTGGGGCTGTCCCATCACGAACTTTGTGACTAAAACTGTCTAAAAGACTAAGCATCTCTGTTTTGAGTTGATTCTCACAAGGAAGCAGAGCACTGAACAGACAATACACAGAATTATTTTATTCTTATGGGGAAAAAGTTGAGGTGATGAAACAAAATGCATCTTATTTTGTGCCACTTATTTTGAAACTTCAAACACAGCACTAACTCTTAGTGTGCATCACATAACACAACTTTAAAATAGAAATTCTAAGCTCTATGAAATTCTTCAAGCAAAAGAAGTAAAATGTATTGATTTTGTTTGAAAGTAAAATAAAAATTCTTTTATGTCCATGTATTTTCTTTTCAACATCTGGACCTTAATTAAAAAGAGAAAATAATGTGTTTATAAGTCTGCAGAGTTTTCTTTATCTAATTTTTTTTTTCTGTGCTGCTGCAGTACTTTTCAGTTGTAGCAGTTATTTTATGAACTCATGAGCTAAGCAGTTCCAAATTGGAAAAGTACCAACCACTCCTACTATTCAACAAAATGTTATCAAGAGCAGTTAAATATACCAAGAAAAAAATGTATCCAAACCTCACTCTACATCAGATTCAAGCTTAGTAGTAACGACATTAACTCTTTTGGCATCTAACTTGTCAAATAATAAGTTTAGCACTCTAAGTCCACAGTCATGTCTTGTTTTCACTGAGGACTTCTAAGAAAGGAGTCCTGATGATTCTGTTTTTCATGTATTGTTATCAGTGGGAGACCACATGTAGGCAAGAGTCCACTAGCCACATCTAAAGTCACCACCATCTTTCACCTTGTCTCATGCTTCTTCAGGTAGTGGTAAAACCAGACCTGTAAGAAGGAATCTAGTCCTCAACACAGCTCATTTTCAAGCAAGTATAGGGGCTGACAAACTAGTCGACTAGCTTTTTATAATTTCCAGATGAAATGCAAGGATAGCGACTTGTAGATGAAGTCAGCGGTAATACCAGCTGTTGCTGAAGATGAGAAACTGTAGTGACGCTGGTGAAATTCATCTCTCCTATGCCTGAAAAAATCTTTAGCTAACAAAATCTGTTACTGTGATGCTACTAGATGTTTGATGGTAAGCCGCACAAAAATGGAACCAATTTGATAACCTCTTAGAGAAAGTTTGTATGTCTGCACTGTCTTTAGTTTGATTTTCTCTGACACAGGCAATCATAGTTTATACTTGTGTAGTAAGAAGTACATGAGAAATAAAGATGATAAGACTGAGGGAGGATACTATTTTAACACTGCACTTTCATAGCTGTCTCCACCCGAGGGTCTGAAAGATGTGTCTAATACTAACACATTTACTCTTTCAAGCTCACAGCATCTTTGTGCTGTGATAACTATTATTCCAACCATAGAACACCCACCCACACCTAGAAGGAAAGAATGAGATGTTATGGACACCAAGACTATGTTGGGGTTTTCCCTCTTCTTGCTTCTTCTCTGAAACTTATCCAAACCTTTGAGATTCACAGCAGAATCTATATGCTAATATAGCTGGTGTCCTACTTAAATTCATTAACTGTAATGAACAACAAAGTTATAGCCCTAGGTCCAATATAGGACTTCAGTGTCTATTAAAAGAGACACAGCAGTGTCTTTCAGGCACTGCCATCCAATTTGGTATACACAAGGATTTATGCAGTATAACGTGCAATGTGATCTCTCCCGAAATTACCAGGTACTATTGAAAAACACTAAGCAAGGGAAATCTCAGCTCATATACTTCACTTGAACAAGGGAAACCTGAGTCCACAAAATGGTTTGCTTTCATGTACCCTTGCAAAGAGCAGAGTTCACTGCATTGCTTTTAGAAGCCAAGTGATTTACAAAACCCATGCCCACCATTTACAGAACAGCTTAGTTGTTAGACAATTCACCTGGAAACTCTGAGACCTGCTCAGGCACGGGTAACAAAAGGTAAAACGAAGGCTGAGGCATTCCTTGCTCGAATGCCTAAAGCTATAGGCTGATCCCTATAAGTGCTGTGTAGAAATGGGATTAAAAGCATAACTGTATAAAAGTAGGTATCACACTCCAAGATGGGATTTAGGGCTCCTCCTTTCTAAGTGAGTTTGCAAACAGCTAAGCCAGGGATGACCAACCTACTCAGCTGCACATAAAAAAAAAAATCTTCATTTGGTCAACAGCCGTATAATACCTTAGAAAGCCAAGGGGAAGCCACTCTGGGAGTGGCTATAAACAGGACAGGACAAAGACTCTTCAGGGGACACACTGTCCCACTGCAGAACAGATCTGATTGTCTATGCTTAAATAAATTGAACAAATCGAGTCTTTCTGGGATTTAATACAGCACTCTACCTATCTTAACTTCCCAGTGGGTTTTAGGCAGGAGTTACTTACCTAAGCCCCCAAGCCAAAACAGCACTGGTAAGCACCTGCAGAATGGAACGGAGTGATCTGAGCTTGCAGAGTTCCTGATCTTAGCATACCTCTGCAATTTCACTGCTTTAGATCTAGGCAGAATTTCAGATTCTACCTAAATCATGTTTTAGTACCTACATTGTTTATTTTCTTTATATTTTTGCATCTGTTCCTTTCAGCCAGGTCATCTTCTGTTTTAAGTAAGTCTATTTTTCTCCCTGCGTGTTTAGCAGTGGAAAGCCTAGAGTGATGAAGAGGATTTTTCCTGTCCTCGGTCTTCCTCTTGCTGAAAACTCCTCTGTCATATCTTTTGGGAAGTCAAATGCTGCACTGAGGGCAAAATCTGTTCTTATTGAAATCAAAGGGAGGTCTGCATTGACTTCACTGGAAATAGTATCAAGTCCTTAACATGATTTAACCCAGAAAGAACAGCTTTGTGAATCTGATTAAGCACATTCTGTAATAATTGTTCTGACAACTTTTACCTTCCTTTCCACGAGCTGACACTGAGCTCTGGGGTAATGTGGCTCCCCGTTAGATGGAGATTAAGTGATGCAGGAGATGTTATCTCATCTTTGACCTTCAGCACCACCTCCATAGTGAGATACATTACTCTGATCTCTGGAAGGGGAAATCAGTCATCTTTGCTGACTAAAACTGCCTTTTTCATAGTAAAATTACAAAAATACCTCAAGGAAAAAGTGCATGCTATTGCTTTGCACCAGTGCTGGCAAAACTGCACATTTTGCCTGTTTGGATTTGATATTTAACACACATCTCTGCACAGCCCTCCCCCTCCTCAGTGTTCTTCTGAACAGAATATCAATGTCACCAGAGAGGAGTCATCTTTCCTTTTTTTTCTCTCCTTTTCTGCTGTTACTCCTCAGTGGGTTTAAATTTCATTTACTTTGGCAAGAGGGCTTTTTTTTTTTTTTTTTTCCTTTAAAAGTTTTAATCCACCTTGTAACACTACCTAAAAAGAAGCGAAATTAAGCTGCAGTGTGTACTAGGAGAGAAAACCTACTTTATTTATCACCCAGCCCTACTTTACCATCCACTGACCTAATTACAGCCCACACCACGAGGTAGGAGGAGCCGGAGAAGGAGCGCTTCTGCCACCTAGTGACTCCTCTCCTCCCGCAGTAACCAGCAGCATCCCTTTGTGGGTTTTGCATTTTCGTGTCCCTGGCACTTGAGAGCAAATGACCTTCCCCAGCCTGCCTGCATGGATGCCGGGCTTATCTGCATACTGCTCTTTTCTTCTCTTTCACTGCTTCCAAACAGCTTTCTCGGGTGAATTCTGTACTAGAGGCTGGCAAGTCACGGTAAGGCAGGTGGGATTAAAAAAAAAAAATAAATCACTTGAAATGATATAAAGTACAGCAAAAAAACCTGGTGTGTTCGAACAGTGCTAATACATGTCTGAAACCAGAAAATATTTTGTATGCATAGATGTAGGCTGGGATTTTCAAAGGAAGCACGGAGAGCTGGGTGCCTCTCTGGCTGTCACAAACGGGATGCACAAATGATTTGGGTCTTGAGCCCTTTCCAAGATTTTGCTTCTCCCTCTCCTGCAATTGTAATTTAGGTAATCTTGTTCCTGTGAAATGACAGGTGATCATGCACCAATTAGCCTATTTCTCTATGATACCATTTTCAGCATGAGCTTTGTGGACAGAAAATGAAAAACAGAAATCGTTTCCTATTGCCACAGACATAAAAACATTACCAGCAGACCCAGATTTGATTGTTTGAAAATTAAAGTTTTTTTCCAGTCTTTCCTTTTCAAACCATTTAAATAGTTTTTTTCCCAAAACTGCTCTGAAGGTAATTTTTCTTAATTGGGATGTTGTTGTTAAATTAAATGTACATCATTAGCACCACTTGCTGTGCATAAGTGAGAGGATTCCTATAAGTAAATCTGAGCATTCTTCCCCAATGTGTGCACAGTGCTGGAAACATCAGCCATTATTTTAAACTCTGTGTGTAAAAAACCCTTTCAATTTCCATCCCTTTTCAAGTTCTAGTGAAGGGGTCCAGTACAACCAATGTTTATACTTTTCTTATATTTTCATGTAAATGTATTACAGTGAATGAAAATTAAGGTTTCATGATGTAACATTGAACAATCAAGAATTATTCTTACAACTGCCTCCACAATTTCCAGTCATTTCCAGACATGTTTCTTTGACACCCAGGGTAGTATGTCCAAGGGCCTATTAAAAATTCTGAAATTTATTCTGCAAATTTGCCTTCTCATTTTAAAGAATATTATCACTATCTTTCACAAATATTTCATAGTGAGTCACTGATGTTAAACAGGGGGTTAATAACGTTCACTTTGCTCCTTGCTGTCATGAATGCTCAGGTTGTCCAGAAAGGTGCCTGGTTTGAATATGACAAAGTTTCCATCCAGGTCATGTTCCCCTGTTGCCTCCCCAGAGAAGCCAGGATGCTGAGACAAGGAGGGAAAGACAGCTCTTGCCACAGAGCCAAAGTACAGCCAAAGGGCTTGCATTGCCCACAGCCTTAGACAATCCTTTTGCTTGTCTTCTCAGTGCCCATCTCCTCCTTGGGATCTGCTTTGCAGAAATGCTGAGCGTGTTTGTTTGTAACTGAAGCTGGGTTTGCATTAACAGATGACTATGTCATACCTTAAAATGCAAATAATTAGGTCTGAAACATCTCAGATTAGTCGCTCCGCATTAGTGTAAACTTTTCACCTTTATCTCCCTGTGTCTCTGTTCTCTGTGCATAAAAAAGAAGTAATCCTCTCACAGAGGTGTTGTGAAGATAAAGGAATTGTTTACAGAGCACTCATATATATATCATTGGTAAACACTGTAGAAAAATACACATGAGGAAGAGATCAAAATTGTGTGCAGTAGATAACTTACAGAAGTACACAATGAACAGTGAGTAGAAAGAGGTTAAAAAATGTTGACTGAGAGCATTATGCATTCTGTGCATTGACTGGAACAGGGATCTTATAGAAATATATAATGTAAATAATATATCTGCATATTATATAATGTTCATACCAAAAAACATCTACCCAGAGTGATTAACACTGGACAAATGGTTTCACTTTTATCCCACATAGTTACAGGTCTTACTAAAATTCTAGGATGTTAAACATATAAACAATTGCACCCTTCTTGCTCCTTCCACAGGAGTCGATGAACAGAGAGCATCCGACACTGCAGTCTAACAATGTTCCTTTCATATATTTTTGGATGCAATAATAAGCATAATTTTACCACTACTTATTTCCCTGGAATGTTGGTTCTTGTTAGATTGCAAAGGAAATGGATTTGGTATCTGATCTGCGTTATCTGTCAAGACAGGGTTAGGCACTATCTGGTATGTCTATGATGTCAGGCATATCATAAACATATCAGAAAATAAACAAAAATTCCCCTCTCACTGATAGAAGTTAGATCAAGAATAGGTTTTGTTGGGTTTGAGTATACACTTACTAAGGAAAGGTAATGTGATGAAAGGTGAAAGGAGTGATGTTTTCTATTCTGTTATAAGGGCAGTCAAGGGGGCGGTTACTCCGAAAATTTTTGAGAACCACCCGTTGCTCTTTATCTGTTGCCAGGAAGGGTTTGCCCTTGGTTTCATCTACATGACTGTTCAATTCAGACGAAGGATGCTTCTGCAGCTAAGCAGGATTATTACCATTTTCTGTGCTTTGGATCTGTGTTTTGACTCTTACAGGTCTTACGCGGTGTTATTCTGCATGAACTGAATCCATTCCAGATTTCTATCAGCTGAAAGGAGCACTCAAGGAGTGCACCTGGTGCATTTCAATCTCAAATGGAAACTTAGTAAATGGGACCAGACTGGAAGAACTCCTAAAGATAAACTTCTGAAATGGATCTAGGTTGGACATTACATCCTCAGCACAAAGTATTTTATTCTACTTGCTATTGTAGACAGACCTTTCCAACTACCTGTCCATATCGTTCTTGCTGTTGTTGATATTATTGCTTTAGTGGAAAAATATAGATATAATTTTCCATGTACATAGGAATATTTTTAGAAAATCAGGAAAAGCTTCAAACTCAATTTGATATTCAACATTTTTTTTAAGAAAAGGAACAAAATAAAGTTAGTTTTTATGTCATGGGATAAAGCAAATATTTGAGAGATATTAAAACCTGTCTGTCACAGAAATTCAAATTTAACTGAAATTTGAGCTACGACATTTCAAATATTAATGCCTGTAGTCTTCCCATATCACAAGTAAGTATGCTATTTTGCAAAGTATAGGTAACTTGGGAATTACTTGGGGAAAATCTTCTATGTTCTGTTTGGGTCATTATTTTGCAACAAATACATATTAAAAAGATATTTGGCAAAAGCATTTTTCCATTCCAAAATGTGCCATGGGTATAATCAATAAAAAAATTTAAGTGCTTATAAATTAGGCACAGCAGAGTCTTTCAGAACACCTGCTGATGGCCATCAGCACCTGAGTATATCTTGCCCTACCAAAGAAATACAATGACGGCATCCTCAGCAAAAGCAATTTTCTCTAGTTCCTCTGAAAGAAACTCACTCTTTAGGGAGTAAAAAATCCCTAGACAGAAAAAAAAAAAAAAAAAAAAAAAAGAAAGAAAAAGAAAAAAGAAATGGAGACAACTGTGCCAAGTCAAGTGTCTGAAAACACAACAGCTGAGAAGGGGAACTTGTAGGTGAATTCATTGGAGAATGTGTCTTGTGTAAGAAGAGGTCTGTTGATTGCTGGCTGTCTCAGATGCGTGGAGGGGTATTGCCTTCAGGGACCAGAGAGGAAATTATTTAAAGCAAATGCCCTGATCTGGAAGGTAAGAGACATTACTCCTATACAAATAAATAAATAAACAAATAAACAAATAAAAAGTGTGCACTGCTACTTTATGTTCTAAAGTCTGATCATATCTTAGAGAATGAGAACATTGACAGAAAAAACAGTCAGTAGATGCTTACTGGTTTTGCTCCCATTATTTTCTGTGTTATCCAAACTGAAAAGGTGGTGTTTAGAAGTGTCTTGAAAAGTCTGCATCTCCTTTCTCCAGATAATATACTGTGCACTTGCACATTTCAGAGTCACTACTAGTGGAGGAAAAAACAGCATGCAGTCCTTCCCATAGGGTTTTAGGTTATGCCTAGAGTGCTAAAACTATCTACTATGACCTCAGTACCAGGATGTCAGGACCTGGGAATGACCTAGAGAGCTAAGCTGTTTAAGAATGTAGAGGATTGTTTCTCTAGCTGGAGATCCATTTACAAAAAGTGATAGCAGACAGAGATCCTCTATCCTGGAAGCACGTTCTTCAAGCTGAAGCCAAGGAATGTGGCTGGAGCCTTGTAAAATCTAGAGGTTCTTAATGAAACCAGATGGCCTTGGCATATCAGTTTTAACAGTAAAGTTGGGTTGAGTCCACCAGGAGGAGTGCACTGGGACACTGCTCCGTGGAGTAGGAGCAGCGGTTGCATTTCTTCCTGCAGACTGCTCTGCAAAAGCCTCTTGGGAAATTGCCCTGACACAGTGAGCAATTAGGTAGACCTGATTTCTGTTCTTTTATTGACAGATTTTATGTCCATATTAGTTGTGGAGAAATCACTCCTGCCTTTAAATCACTTATCTTTGAGGCTCATAAAGTAAATTACTATTTCTGTTATACAAGCACCTCTTGTCTCCAGCCAGATCAGGTCTAACATGACTAGTACTGTAAACAGAATAATCACTGTTTGCAATGGAACAGATTACACCCAGTATCAGATATCTACAGGAAAAGCAATTTCAGTGGAAAGCATCCCTAGATACAGTTAGAAACTCTTAATTAGGTCATCCTTAGAATCCTACCACACAAACATCTAAATAACATGAGTTGAAAACTATGATGTGCTATGAAGATATTAAACATATTTCTGGAGCAAAGCATAAACATTTCCACCCGAGTGCAGTTGCTATAATTTATGTTGCCAAGTGATAATGGCTATTAGCTTGTTTGTGACTATAAGAAAGTGATTTTGTTTACATGGAAAAAGGGGAATACATTTTTCACGCCTTCAGTTTCCTCTGCTGCACAGTCTAACAAACAGGGTTGATGGTGGATGTGACAGTGGTGCTCCTTTGTTGCAAAATTTATTTTAGTACATCTTGGTTCTAAAATGTTATGCAGAGCTGCATTATATTTTAATCCTCAGGTGGGTTAGATGAAGAATGGTCCCCTCCAGGGAAACAGTTTGGGGTTTTTTTTCTTCTGATTTTTAAGAAGGAAAATGGTTTGAGGCAAAGTTCCAGCAACAGAGGAAACTTGCTTAAATCAACAATAAGGTGCTGTAAGGAGCAATATGTCAGAACCACTAAGCCAGAGTGACACACAGATTCAATGTAAATCCCATGATCACTGAATGAATCCACTTACGGCTCACAGCACCTGCAACCTGCTGCTCTGCACCTCTCACTCGTCTACAGAGTGGCTCTGCTGTCTTCAGTTCTGTCTCTGCACATGCTATGTCCTTTAGCCGCTCCTACATTACACAGCAAGTGTCTATGTAGCAAAGAAGCTGTGGAAAAGAATATTTGAGCAGAATACAGTTTCTCGTACAGAAACTACACTGCTGATTCGGAAGAAAGGGAAAGAAGTTGTGGAGGGTATCAGATAATTTTAACTCTGGCTGCCACACAGTCAAATTCAAACAATTTTGTGGCATATTATACTTCTATTGCATGCTACACAAAAGAACTTTAAAATTTTCCTAGGGTGCCAAAATACAGTTCCCTTAATATTGTGTTTGGTGATTCTTGATCATTAGAGACTATTTTTGTTATATGTATATCTGACTCTCCCAATACGCCAAGTAGCAAGCCACATCCACTTTTCCTTTATCACATCTTGCTGGGGACCTTTGGATTTCCCCCTATTGGGAAGAAGCTGTTTGGTATCTCGCCATTCCTGTTCCATTTATTGACTGAAGAGATAGCCTGATGAAATGACAACAATTAAATATCTCTATAACCTTTCAAATTTCAGACAAATGTGGAAATGAGAAGGCTTACCCTCTTTTCCTCTACCAGCTTACAATATTTTATGGGTAATTTGGCTTATATTTTGATCTGAAATGTCTTTCTAGCAAATGCATAGAATTCTGTGATCTAAAGACTACAGAATACATACTTTAAAAATGTTTCAGATCTGTCTAAATAGTGCTGAATGTTGCATATATTTTAATGTTTTATCATTTTGGAATGACAAAGACAGATAATGCTTTACTTTAAAGAACGCCTGCAATTATACTGAAGTCTACATTGGCAACATACAGCTGGGACAACTGAAACAAACATCTCACTTAGGCACTAGCTTTCTGGCATTCAAATCACACCACAATTAGACTTTATAAAAATGTGCTGGTTTTTTTTCTTTTTTTTTTTTTCTCTTTTGCAGATGTAGGATGAGAAATATAGAGATCTGCAATACAGACCTATTCTAATACTTCTCACACCCTTCCTATTTTGAAAGGTTTTTTAACAATGTCAAAAAAACCTGAGACTCCAGTGAACACTGGAAAGATTTGTTTGTTCTGAGTGATTTGGGGACTATCTTAACTCATTTAGATGTTTCCATTCCAGTCTGGTTTAGGCTTCCAAAACATGCCTGTAATGGGCTTTCTAAACTACTCCTTGGCCAAGCAAGATACATTTGATTCATCTTTCCAGCATTTCTGTGAGTCAAAATTTTATTGTGCCCACATACAGCACACGTTTTGTTATCCTTCATTCTGCAGACTGAGAAACATTGTATTGTCATTCCCCTTAGTCCCTGAATTATTCCAAGTGGAGTGTATACTCATGAATGGCAGTTTTCTCAATTTGTTGACCTGGTTAAATAATTCCCACCGAGAACAATTTTCCAGCTGCTCTTGCAGACAAGATTGCCATGATTTTGTAGCAGCCTGAGAGGGCAGCAAAAATAGGCCTAAGACACCTTGGTCAGGATGAATGTTACTCAGTGAGTCACTGATAAAGCTAGTTAAGAGACTTTATTTGAAAGAAATTTCTATCATAGAAGCCTCTTTTGGAAAAACATTCCATACTAAAACCTGATTGTTTATTTTCCTGTCATAGCATTTCAATCTTGGAAAATGGTGAGGGTTTGAGTATAATTTTGTATTATTTCCCATATTTATGTGTTATATTAACATTTCACCTTGCACTGTCATATATCATTGCTGTTGAGGTACACCAAAACTAAACACTGAAGTGTTCTTACTTTTTAAAGTGGTTTTTTTTTTTTTTGAGTACTGAGGGAAAGCTGTTATTTAGTAGATGGAAACATTATTTTTTCTTGTAGCAAACTGTTTTATTAGAAAATAAACAAGAGACAACAGTTATTTAAGAATGTTTTCTATTTCAAAGGAAATACTCCCATGTTTATTCAGAATTTTAAAAAGCTGGCTGTATTAAACCTTGTCTGATCTTTATATCAATGAAGGGTTCAGGGTTTCATATAGTTTGAAACTTTTCCCATGCAAGGACTATGTGGTGTGAACGGGATGAATATGGTCCAGCACACCTACAGTCTTTCTATTTTTTAGATCTTCGTCATTTTGACTGTCACTTACCAATGAGATGAGAAGACAGCTATCCCCAAGAAGTCAGATATTTTTATATTTTTCACAGATATTGGATATGGAGAAGGTTTCAGACCCAGAAATTCCCTCTTCCTGGGAGAGGTGGTATTCTACTAAAGCCTAGAGTCAAGCAGACAGATAATTCTTTTGTCTTACCAGGAAACAAAGAATCCCTGTGGGTTCAAATTCCAAACAGTACAAGATCAGTACAATAAATCAGCCAGCCAGGAGAATGAGAGTACATGAAACATACTAAGAGAAATCACATCAGGGCAGAATGAAGTATTATAAGGAGAATTCAATTGTACAAAGAGATACACAGTTAAATTGACATGGACTCATTAAAACATAATAGGAAAAATACATTTTTAGACACCTGAAATAGAAACTATTATATTCTCACAGGTAAATTTATATGGAAAGAAAGAAAGCCAAGTGCAGAGCTTGATTCAAAATTTTATTGTCAATGTGTCCATGATTATAGTATATTTACATTTACCATTTTCACGAAAGCAACAAAAGTCAAAATATGTACTACAGTAGTTGATTTCTAAAAGAGAAAATTATGAAAGAGTGAAACACTTTTAAAGAAGAAATTAAAATGTACAGTCAAAAGAGTGAAATGTGTGCAGGCAGCATGGAGGGTGTTCGAGCACATATGTATTAGTGTCTCAGAAAAAAACGTATACAGCCTTAACAAAAAGACTTAAGGACAGCTAAAATTAAAATGTTCTGCTTTAGAAGAAGGGTGGAATGGAGTCTGTTCAGTTGAGAATATATTCTTCAAAAAACTGAAGGTGTGGCCATGTGGGAAAATGGAAGTTAAGTTCCAGTGCTGACTGTAGCAGCACAAGACTAATGCCAATAGCACAGAAACATCTCAGGAGCAGGAAGCCTGAAAAAGAGTGAATAATGTCAACAGATGATCAAAGTAAAGAAGCACTTAAAAAACAGAGCTGCAGTAGAAAACTTAGAATATATTGGACTCATATTCACCCATTTGGGAATGTTTTTTTCTGAGAGTGATGCAGATGAGGCAGAAGAAGTAGCAGTGGCTGAAACCACGTTAAAAATCAACAAAGTGAATACTATGGGACCATATAGCATTTATGTAAGACTTCTTAGGGAAATTGGGATTAAATGCTTCAACTATTGAAATACAACCTGTAACTTCAAAGGCATAGATAAAGGAAACAAAGTCATTTAGCCATCTGAAAGGTTTTCCCAGTGAGGAATATAGCTTAAGACTCTTACTAAAGACAAGATACCTGTGAAGGGATGTTACTGAAACTCATGTAAGATCATGAATAGTATGCAGAACATGAACATGGAATGATTCCTTTTTTCTCTCTCAATAAAGAACAGAGGGGCACCAAGCAACTAACAGGCAACATGGTACAGAAAAAGCAAAAGGACATACCGTTACCTGCAACACACATGAGATGGCTGAGCTCCTTGCCGAAGGATGTCATGAATGCTTAAGTTTCACAGTGGCTCAAATGTGATTAGACAAATAATTCAATAAAACAATGAAATTAACAAGAAAATATCCATGAAAGGCATTCAGAACAAAGATACTACTTCTAGCTTTGAAAATCTCTGTTGTAAATATCCTGGTATTATATGAGAAGAGAAATATTTATTTTTCTCCCCTGCTTTCATAGTTTTAATATTATTTATATTGTTTTATTATTATTATTATTAGAGAAGACAGGACACTGGACCAGCAGGAACTATAATCAGAATTGGTGTATCCTTCTCTGTATAACAGGAAAGAACATAACAGTACTAAAACCTCTAAATATTTAAACTATGTGTGTTGGTCTTGCTTATCATGAGTTTTCAATATTAATCTTTATTGATAAACTCTTTTAGCCTCACAGTTCTTTGATCCTATCTTAATACCATAAACATGTAGAGTTGCCTTTACTTAACCAGAGACATTAGGTGCTCGTGTGGGGTGGGAGCTGTGACTTTGAGAAATAAAGGTTTGATATCATTACAAAAGCTTGCAATGAGAATGCAGCCGTAGTATCACCTGGAGTCTGAGCCTGTGAAGGCTGAATGACTTCAGATCTGAGACATGTACTCTGCCTGACCCATGATGGTTTGGGGCTATGACTTTTGTGACATGCAAAGAAACAAAATTACAAGTGCCACACAACAAGGGAGTCACAGCTCTCTTTCCACCTTTAATAAAGTATATTAATTAATGCATCCACTATCTGTAAACTAAATGTGTTTTGCAGACTTATTACATATTAAAATAATACTTTATATTAGTTATAACTCATTTATTAACACTTAAGAATAAATTCTAAATACAATTAAGATTTTTAGTATCTTTATAAGTTAGATTTGATAATTATAATTTTATTTGTGAGATATTAAATATATGTCCAGATATTATTTATGAGCTTGAGTATTTGGAAATGGAAACAAAAGACTTCTCTGTCAGCATGTAAGCGCTACAGCAGAGACAGTTTCATACAACTCTGGTGTAATTCCGCATATTTTGTTTTGCTTCTTGAACAAAACAATATTTCAATATTTTTAGGGTTGTAAATATAATTATCCATTGAACACTTATTCATTCTTTTGCTATTGAGAGAAAGAGCATTTTGAATTGAAAGACACCTCCCACTGAGTTTGAACTTCCTATCTAAATCATATGGTGCTATCAGTGCAATTTTCTCATTTGATCTAAACCATTACAACGAGCCTCAATATTTTTGAAGTATCTATAATTGCTGAAGGGAGACAGAACACTTTAAAACATAATTTGAAATAAGCAGTTTTAAATAATGACTCTTATTTGTTACAAACTGATGAGACTTGGAAGACAAGTTAAGTTAAAGTAGATAAATCTCCCATTTCTCCTTCCTGTGCAATCAGAAGGAAGGAAAATCTTGAATTTTAGTGGTGGTTTAAGAGGGAGATAGAGCTATTTTCTAAGAGACACAAAAAGATTCTTTTAAATTCTCTCGGCTTGATTTTGACTACCTTAAAGTGTGCATGTACCATAGGGTGTCTCTCTCCCTCGTTTCTCTGAAACATCTGGTCAGTGACAGGTTACCAGACTAGATGGATAACAACTCTGATCTGAGACTGCAATTTCTCTTTTCTAATCCCCAGCAGCCTACTTGATTGATCCTAGAGCTATGCTGCATAAAGATTAATATTCTATTTGTTGAGAATCAAACAGCAGTAACCGACACCCAGCATTCATCGCAGAGGAATTGGGGAGCATCCTCCGTCTCGAGTTGACAAGTTGTGCATGCAACACTCTTCTAGACAGGTGAGAGGGAAACTGCAGAGGAAGAGAAGAAATACAGCCATGGAGAATTGAGGCCCTGTGTGAAGGGCTGTCTTGTGAGATAGGCAGCTATTTGAAATGTCTTCTCATTTCCAAAACAGATTTGCAAAATCCAGTGTTGGGAAAATGGACTCACACAATTATCAAATTCCTAGCCCTACCAAGTTTTTTTAACATTCATTATTGCTCTGTGCCCAGAAGACTCCCTCAGCCTAAATAAAGGTTTATAATCTGTTCTTTTCTAATTAGGGCTGTTTGAGCAGATGTACTTGAAGAAAGTTACTCACCCTTAATACTGTATGTTGGACTGTGTCAATCTTTTGAGGGAAGCAATACAGTGCTAATGATAACACGTTATTTTGTACTATAGCTGCATAAGCTGAACTAACAAACAGTAAAAGTGAAAGCTAGCAGCAGGTTCTTTATCTCTGAAGAATCTACAAAGTTCTGATCAGTAGATTTCTTTCAAGTGATAAACAGCTTGTATAGTCATGTTTCAGTGACTGAGCAGCCCCTTTTATTCTGAAAGTATTTGTGATTTCTTTGCACATAAAAGTGAGTTGATCTGAACTGTGCTTTTGTTGGTGTAGGATAGAGTTTCAATGCAATAAACACTTTTACAGCACTCACAGATAAACTCCTTCTGGCACTGAAGACATTAATCCTGTCTTAATTTTAATGATTCCCTACAATACTGTTTATTTTAACAATTAAAATAAAAAAATCAGAGAATAACCTAAAACAAAGCTTCAGCTGGAAATCAGACTGCTTATTTCAATAGCTGAAAAACTACCTTTCCTCTTCCAAGGAAAAGCAATAAATGTTTCTAATCCTGTGGATTCAGGAAGGTTTGAAGGTAGTAGTTTGAATGTCTCTTTTTCATCCAAGTTGAGTATTCAGAATACTAATGTTAGGCAATTGCTTGACACGCTTTAGTTAGCTGCCCATGGAGTCCCTTGTGATGCCAGTGGTCTCACCCTCTGCTCAAAGCCCTGAGGCTACTACTGCTTTTGGTAGGCTGACTATATTCTTTCTTACCCCATACCTATTTCTTCCTTGCTTAGCCACTAGATATCTGGACATTTGGTAACGTTTAGATGAAACTGAGAAATGACTGCAAACTAGCTGTTTAAAATAGTTAATAAATGTTTTATGGAGATAGAAGGAGGTCTGTCCTATGGGCATATATTGGCAGTATTGTTAGTACTCTCAAAGAAAACTTTGGTATGTTTTTTAAGTGACTGTAATTTTTTATTTGGGATACAGTGAGCAGTTGATCTTTCCAACACAGCTACTGTTAACTATATTTTCAGACTGACTCCTTCACCTTGTTATTTGCATCACACATTGATGTCTCTCTCAGATCTTGCCACCTTGCTCAGGTTCTTGCTGCAGAAATCTGCATGTACTTATTTCTCCCCCGCTTCTTACAGACATTCCAGTCACCCTATTGTCTCAAACCCTGGTCTTTTTGTATGGCTCTGCCTTGTGGGTTGCATGACTGAAATGCTGAATATCTAATTGATAATGACCTTTTCAGCACAATGTATATTGCAATATGACTTCAAGATCAGAGCAGGAGAAGAGTGGAAGAGGGAAAATGTGATGCTGAAGTTTACAAAAGGATTCCAAAATTACTGGGAAATGTGTGTTATTACATTTTGTTAAAACTGATAAAATTGGTTTTGCAAACCATTCATAGTTAAGCATAACATATCAGGGAAAAGTCAAAGTGTTTTCTGTAAATGGAAGTCATCCCTCCAAAACATGTGATTTATTATCTCCAAAAAGCCCGTTAGATTTCTTTGGAGGCATCAATGAGCCTGGATGTTACAGTGATACTGTTGCTTTAGTACACATAATGTTCAAAAGAATTTGAAGGTTTTCACATTCTTTGATGAATTTACAGAGAGTAAAAACATACAGGCTATAGAAAATCAGGAATCATAGTTAAGGGAGGTCATTAAAGTATCCATGTAACGACCTGGGTCCTCCCACCTTACAATAAACAAGCTTGTAAAAAAACATGAATAAAGGAAATTACAAGTTTGAAGCCCATATATAATTATTTGCAATTGCTTGAATTAAAGCTGACTGTGAAAAGTTCAGACAGATCTCAGTAATGACTGAGTAGTAAAATGACATATAAGATTTACAGCTTACAAAGATTTCCTTTATATTGTCTGCTGTGGTAGCCTGTATCTAAGCTATAGCCACATAAGGAAGAGGCTGAGAAGTCATCATGGGTATTTTTTCTAGTTGCAAAAATTCAGTGTCAGAAGCAATTAGGAAAAAAAAATTAAACATTAGCAAATAATAAAAACTGGTCCAAAGTCCAATGCAAAATAATATTAAGGAATTAACAGTCACCCACAGAAATTATCCAGCAGAAGTTTTAAAACAATTTAAAAAAAAAAACCAAACAAAACAGCATAACTTGACCTGGAGTTGATAGATAGTGCTGTAGAAGCTAAAACTGTAAAATGGTTCAGAAAGTTACTAGACAATTTTATGGAGTATGATTAGTAGACCAATCAATATCTATCAAACACAATGATGTACCCCCCTTAATTCAGCAAGTCCTGAGTATGTGATTTGTTGGAAGCAAAAAGACTATGCATATCCCTTTACATCTTCTGTCTAGATTTGCTGCTGACAGAGAAGTAGAGCATATGGCCCCAAGTGGCCATTCCATTCCAGTTTTTACATAGGGCCACAGAAGTTCCCTGGAGCTATTCCTCAACCTGATCCACTAAAACAGATGCTGGTGCAGCACCCGGGCATCGGGCATCGCACTCCCCAAGCAGATTGTTGTGGAGGAAGCACTTGGTGCTCTGATGTGCACATCAGCCTTCTACCTGCTGGTGTGTAAGTGGACCCAAATATCTTTGAAGATGTTAGGAATTCCTGTGTGCTCTGCAGTTGCTGTGACTGCATGTCTAGCTCAAACATTCAGTGTGAAGTAGAGAGGAAGCACAGCACTCTCCAACATGTGCATTAGTGAAGGGTTCTTTCTTACTAGGCACATGCACATGCACACACACATGCACATACATACACTTCTCTTGATCTGAAACCACCTGATTCCACCAGTCCCTGGGCACATTACAAGTCCTAAGCTTGCGAGATGGAAGGCTCATGGAGCAGTCAAGTCATTGACCTGGAACCTGCAGTAGACTGGAAAGTACTGATGATTTAATCCTGAATTTCATTATGTTTCATACAGTCCAAGCTAATGAACTATTGGGGTTCAGTTAGTCTGTTTATTTAATAGAAAACAGCAGTATTCCAAAGAACTAAACCATCCAGCTCAAAATGCAGTCCTCTTGTGCAGATAAGAACATAGGAGCTTGCTTGGTTAAAGTGTAACTCCTGTTACCTGGCAGATTTTACCTAGAAGGACAAATTGTGCCATACAAATTTGGTGGCCTTCTACAACAGGGTTACAATAATGATGGATGAGGGAAGACCGAGTGATGTCACCTACCTGGACTTCTGCAAAGTATTTGACATTGTCCCACGTGACATCCCTGTCTCTAAACTGGAGAGACATGGATTTGATGGGTGGACCACTCAGTGGATGAAGTATTGGCTGGATGGTCACATCAAAGTGTTGCGGTCAATGACTCAATGTTCAAGTGGAGACCAGTGACGAGTGGTGCTCCTCAGTGGTCTGTACTGGGACTGGTGCTGTTCAAAATCTATATTGGTGACATGGACAGTGGCATTGAGTGCACCTTCAGAAAGTTTGTCTATGTCACCAAGTTCTGTGATGTGGTCAACATGCTGGAGGGCAGGGATGCCATCCAGAGGGACCTTGACAGGCTTCAGAGCTGAGCCCATGCAAGACTCACAAAATTAAACAAGGCCAAGTGCAAGGTCCTGCCCTTTGGGTCAGGGCAATACAAAAAAAAATATAGGCTGGGAAGAGAATGGATTCAGAGCAGCCCTGAGGAGAAGGACTTGTGAGTGTGGGGGGACAAGAAGCTCAACATGACCTGGCAACGTACACTTGCAGCCCAGAAAGCCAACTGTATCCTGGGCTGCATCAAAAGAAATGTGGCCAGCAGGTCAGGAGAGATGATTTTCTCCCTCCACCCTGCTCTCATGAGACTCCCACCTGAAGCACTGTGTTCAGCTCTGGGGCCCCCAACATAAAAAGAACATGAACCTGTTGGAATGAATCCAGAGGAGGGTCACACATGATGATCTGCAGCACCTCTCCTATGAGTACAGGCTGAGAGAAGGTGAGGTTGTTCAGCCTGGAGAAGAGAAGGCTCCAGGAACATCTTACAGCAGCCTTCCAACACCTAAAGGGGACCTACAGGAAAGCCAGAGAGGAGCTTTGTACAAGGACATGTAGTGATGGGACAAGGGGGAATGGTTTGAAACTGAAAGAGGGTAGATTTAGATTAGACATTAGGAAGAAATTCTTTACTGTGAGGGTGGTGAGGCACAGGAAGAGGTTGCCCAGAGAAGCTGGGGATGCCCCATCCCTGGAAGTGTCCAGGGCCAGGCTGGATGGAGCTTTGAGCAACCTGGTCTAGTGGACGGTGTCCCTGCCACGGCAGGGAGTTTGGAACTAGATGATCTTTAAGGTCCCCTCCAACCCAAACCATTCTACGATTCTATGACTTTAATTGTGTGAGTTTTCTACACTTTATTCACTCCTTGAAAGTAGTATTCTGCAGGACTCACCTATTTTTATTGCAGGTCCTCTCTTCTTTGGAGCAGCTTTCTTTGGTATGATGGTGGAAACGCACATGCATTTGCTCAGAGCAGTCTCCCTTTGCAGAGCATACATGTGGTTTCTTTTTTTCCTCTGTGGCAGTGTATTTGTAGATTTTGTAGATCTGACTGTTAGTATTTTCCTTTCCAACCTGGGCAGCTACATATCTATGATAGAAACACTTCCACTGAATTTAATTCATATTGTCTGACTGAAAACTGCTGTTTAACACTTTCCAGAATGAGCCATCATTTAATATGCAGATCAGAATTGATTGCAATTTCCTTGGAGAACAGCTCTTTTACTTGGTTAGTCTTCAATTCACACTGGTGTCCTCCCCTGAGGTCTTGGGGATACGGGTTTTGATTTTATCTTATTAGAGAATAAACACAACAGAAATAATAGATTCAAATATATGAAGTATAGTAAGATTAACAGAGGACAGGCTGATCATCTGTGCTATGTGGTTTGCATTTGAAATAATCTGTTCTTTGCAAGTCATTCCTCTTTATTAACTTAGTTTATTGTTTAGAAAAGAATCACAATCCCTAGCACAGGAAATGCCCTTGAAATATTCACATCCTACAAGTAATACTTGAGACAGTATCATGCATCACTTAAATAATTTAAATATTAGACAGAAGGGAGTTCTTTGGATTGAGGTTTTTTTCCTGAATTGTTTGTTTTTTGGTTGGTTGTTTTTTTTTTTTCCTGGATGATGAAGATGGTGCTGTCTTTAAATCCAGCCCCCTTTTTAGCTTTCTTAGGATACCTGCTGCTGCTTCCTCTGCATTACTTATTTCTGCTGCCTCTCTCCCAGGTCATAGTCCCCATCTAACAGTTTAGTCTCCCTAGACATATGTGAGTGATGTTGCTGGGCAGAAGCTTTGTTTTTCATGATGTTCATATAGTACACACACTGGATCCTGAGGTACTGAATGTTTCATTTTGAATTTCTCATATTGCACTCTTCTCTAAATACTCGAGCTGGTGCATCAGTCACATATTTCACTGTGTGCCAGAATTTTCTTTTCATCTAAAAGGGTATGCTATATTCCCAGATTTTCACCTAGCTAAACGGGCAATAGTTTCACATAGCACATCTGATAGCAATTAACCAGTGTAGCAGCCACTGAAATGACTCTGCAATAACTGAGGCTATGAAAAAATGGCAGGATTTCATGTAAACTTTAACCAACATGTGTATGAGTTTCAACAGATGAGATACGAGTCACATATTTTCATGGTAACCTCTTATCATTAAATCTCTCCCTCAGGCTCCACCTCTGGGGGGGTTTCCCCCTCAGACAGGCACCTGGCAAGATCACTAATTCCATTCACCTGCACGCAGTAGCTGTCACCACTGTGGGAAAATGATTCCACTACATTTTAACCCTTCTGTCCCTGGACTGAGTCCACCTTTCCCTTCTGCAGCTGCCTTAAACCCCTACTGTGCTTTCCCACTGCTTGCAAAACACACATGGAAAATGAGCAGGAGGCACTGTCAAATCATGGTCACAAACTAAATGTGAAAGAGTCTGGTTATTAATTAAAGGAGCAATCAGACATGTTTTAATTACATATACAAATTCTTGAAAATATTTCCTGATCAAACTGTATTTTCTGTTGGAAAAGTTTCTTAACTACAGAGTAGCATTTCTGGACTAATCTTAAGGAAGACCCACAAACCCATGGAGAGCAAACCAGTGTTCATCTGTGTGAGCTGGGCTTAAGTTCCTGTTCTGCAGCTTTGACTGAAACCTCTGTAATTTTTTATTTTGGATGACTCCCATTCTCCCAAGGCAAAAATAAGTTCAATATGCAACTCTCAGGGTGGTAAGTGCAGTAATGTGCCCAATTACCTGGTTTGCTTTATACTTTTAATTCAAAAAAAAATCCAGGAAGTTTTGTTTTCTGACACAGAACTACCAATTTAAGCTTGCCCATCTATAAAGGAACTGCACATGTGAAAATGTGCAGCAGGACTTTCATCCCATTAGTACAGTCTCCTACATCTTTCAGATGGAGATAGATGTAGGATATTAACTACATCCTGAAACCCATGGAGTTTGCCAGACTGAGTGGTGGATTACAACTGAAAGTAAAGCATTAGTCTGAGAAGTATTTGTCTCACGTTTTTAATGGTATTTAGTTTCTGGCTGTAACGTGGCCCATCCTTATGTTTCTCAAAAAGTTTGTTCTTTTTTAACCCTCTGCAATCCTTCTTTGCTATGGGTGGGGACAATTTTGGTGGGGTGAAAGAGCATGTTAGGCAAATCTTGGGCTTGTGGAAACCCATTTGATGGGTAGGTAAGAGAGGAAGCCTGGAGAAAGGAAGACTCTCTCTTGGCTGAGGAGGATCACATTAGAGACCACTTAAACGCACCTGACACCCACAAATCCATGTGCCCCGATGGGATGCACCCCCAAGTGCTGAGGGAGCTGCCAGATGTTATTGCCAAGGCTCTCCATCTTTGAAAGGTCATGGAGGACAGGAGAGGTGCCTGAGGACTGGAGGAAACCCAATGCCACTCCACCTTTCAAGAAGGGCAAGGAAGACCCAGGAAATTACAGGTTAGTCAGCTTCACGTCCATCCCTGGAAAGGTGATGGAACAGCTAATCCTAGAGGTCATCTCTAAGCACATGAGAGGAGAAGATGGTTATTAGGAACAGTAAACATGTACTCACCAAGGGGAAATCACACCTGACCAAACTGATAGCCCTCTATGGTGGAATCACTGGCTGGGTAGATAAGGGGAGAGTGGTGGATGTTGTCTACCTTGATCTCAGCAAGGCTTTCGACACTGTCTCCCACAACATTCTTGTAGTTAAGCTCAGGCAGCGTGGATTAGGTGAGTGGACGGTGATGTGGACTGAGAACTGGCTGAATGGCAGAGCTCAGAGGGTTGTGATCCATGATGCAGAGTCAGGTTGGAGGCCTGTAGCCAGTGGTGTTCCCCAGGGGTCAGTACTTGGTCCAGGCACGTCCAACTTACTCATCAGTGCCCTGGATGAAGTGACACAGGGTACCCTCAGTGAGTTTGCTGGTGATAGAGAGGTTGTGGAGTCTCCTTCTCTGGAGACATTCAAAACCCACTCTGTGCAACCTGATCTAGGTGAACCTGCTTTGGCAGAGGGCTGGACTAGATGATCTCCAGAGGTGCCTTCCAACACTGACCATTCTGTGATGCAAATTTGAAGCAAGTTGTTAACAGTTCCCATTGATTCACTCAATTAATATTATAATACAGTATTAGTGATGAACCCCGGCTGATCTAGGCAGGAACAAGGAAATGCCTGTCTAGCCTGGCTTTGGCTGAGGTTCAAAGCAGCTGCTTTTGGAAACAAAGCCAATGCAAAATGGTTCATTCCCTGGTGCACTGTGCCAGCTAGCAGCATTCATCAGTTCAGGGACTTCTTCACTGAAGGTCAGTTATACGCACTGTGTTTATATTGCTAACAAAACCCATTCACCATGACTGCCTCTTCTCCTTTATAAGCCATTTGTAACTTCCCTATTCCAACTCCAGCATGTGGCATGCCAGGATATAGCTGGTAATGTCCTGATCTAGCCAAAAACATTGTTGAAGATGAAGAGTGTATGAAGCTTACTGCTATTATCTTAAAAAGGAATGTCCTAAGGACAGTTTTCAACCTGTTCTTCCATGTACCACCCTTAGAATAAGCATATTCTGACAAGCTATAGCCAGCATTTGCCCTTGGAGTTAAAATGGTGTTTTAAATAAAACAGTAAGACAAATCTAGACTTCTTGCATAGCACAAAAGTTTAGCAATAGAATTGCTTTCCAAAGCATATTTTCCCTCCTGTGCTCTGTGACTTGCCAGTGTAAATTTCCATTCCTTCCAGTTGAACTAAATATGCAACAGGTGAATAACTGAACATTTTAAGATTTATGGCTTGATTATTTTTTACTGAAGAAAAATATTCAAGTCGCCTGCAGAATAAAACAATTCTTTTACTATTTGATATCACTAGCACCCAAATAATAATCTCCCATTTAATAAAATTGTCCATTATCTTTTTAAGTACTTTGAAGAACAGAACAGAAGCAAAGGGACATCAGATAGAGTAGTGTTGTGGTTTGGGGTTTTTTTTTAATGTTTTGTAAAATAATACTTTTTGAAATCAGAGCTTTGTACTAAGAATCTGGAAGTTTCTGTGGCTGATAAACCAGAAAGCAGTGCCATATAGACCAACTTCCTGACAGCACTTTGGGATTATCTAGCAAAACTGATATTTGCCTTTGAAAAAAACTAGTTTTAGAAGAAGCAATTATCTTATTGAAACATAGTTTCATTTTTAAAACCCAGCCATTTCTGGTTATGACTTTCATCTGATTTTATCTTTGGCACAAGCATTAATTATGAATTTATTTAATTTCAAAATTATTTCTGTATTAGGATTTCAATGGGGAAAAATATTATACTTACCTTGGAATACAGACTGTCTGTCTATAATAACCACAAAAGTCAAGTCTGAGCTCAGGTCAGACTAAGACTTCCCTTCAGGAATGGTACTTACCCACCCATCTGTAGGAGGCTGGAGTACCTGACCTAGTTAATCTGGGCTCCCTCTTTGATTGGTGAAATAAATATTTCATATTTAAAAACAGCTAAAGGCAATTTCACTTTCTACTGATGCTACTCCCAGTTAACATGAGGAGCTGGAGTGAGGAAGGAAGGAGAACGGTAGAGAAAAAAGACTCCCAAACCCGGGAGTTTAGTATGGGGCTGAGCTGTGAGTTGTTTGGTGTTTTGGTTTGATGTGTCTCATTTCTCACTGCCACTCCAGTTCTGCACATTGCTCTTTCCCCTGTCCTGGACTTCTGTATCCACCCAACTGAAAGCTCTATTTTTTTTCCCCTTTGCTTCTGTTCTCTTCCATCTACACTCCCTCTTCTTTCCTTGCTCTCTGCTTCAGTCCCTTAATTTGTCAAAAATTTCCTTCCATGTAGATGATTTTTTGGTCTGATATCTTTACTTTAGCACAGTCATGAGCATGTGAAATTTAGCCAATATCAGAACCATTCTGACAGGTGCTGACAGGTTGCAGTTTAACGATAAATTATCACAAAGTAAGAAAACCTCCCACAAACAGTGTATGCCATGGAACTGCACACAGTACAACTCTAGCTTCATCTAGAACTGAATTTTTTCCTCTCACCGCTGAGTTTTCAATGAGAATTTATACTTGGCACAGCTGAAAGATGCAGGGTGCAATTAAATCTGGCACAAGACCATTGACATTAGCAGAATTATATCAGAGATTGATTTTGCCTCTTCTGCATTTAAAAGTCTGGTAAATTTCTGAATAATAGATAGGTACCTCAGAAAGGTCCTGGAGTTATTTTACAGTACCCATGAGAAAGGGAAAAAAAAAAAAAAAGAAAAAAAAAGGGAAAAATAAAGCTCAAGTCTAAGTAAGCAAACTTGAATATTAAGGATCATTCTCCATCAAGGTGATTTGGTTGGCTCCATTCCCCTTAATGGAGTCATGCCAATTTATACCAATAAAACATTTATTTCTGGCTAGTGATAGCAAGAATGTTCTATGCAAGAGCCTGAATTATAGGCAAGGACTGCACTGTGCACAAATGGAGAAGAAAAAAATGGCCTTTTTGAAAGATCTTTACAGTCTAAACATTAGACAAAAGAACGATGCTGACAGGCAAGCAAAGAAAAAAGCTTCAGGAAACCACAGCATAATATATTAAAGAAAATGTGCATCTATCAATTTTGACATGTCACAAAGGTTTACTGTTTGTTTTAAAGTGATGGTAATATTCCACTCTTTTTTAAATATCAGGAGGAAAATGCAGCCCCATTGATACTGTGGGAGGCTTACCATTGATTTCTGTGGGAGTATGGTGGTAAGCAACTTCCCCGTTCTGTATGAAGCCTGAGCTACACTATCTCCAGATACAGCATAACTATCATTAAATAACAATAATAATTATAATTAAAAAAAAGTTAATTGCATATTTTTGGTGATCCCTTTTTCTCTTCTTATTTAAAATAAGACTAATTTAAATAATAGCCTTATAAAAATGTATGTTTTCTTTTCTCTCCCTCTGGCTTTCCTATCCCTCTTCTTTGTTCAGAATAAGATGTTCATTATTTGTCCAGTAAATGAGTAATCTGCTAATTAACTGCACTTGTTATGTGATGAATATTCAATTACCATAATGGGAAGAGGAAGAAGATGTATCATACCTAAGTAAATTAATTTGTTGTTGGGCAATGAATTTGCATCCACCTGGTTGCAATTGCTCACTTAAAAAACCTCTCCAGGTTTGCTGTATTTGAGAACTAAAGGAGCGCACAGCCCATTTACAACCATATACAAAAGGTGAATACCTTTTCCTTTGTCTCTTTTAACAGTATTATTCAAACAAATTGAATTTGGAGATAACTTGTGTTCTGTCTAGTGATAAGAAAAAGAAATTACCAAGTAAATTACATTTATTTCCTGTCTTTGAAAAATGGTAGCCCTCTCATATCAAGTTAACAATGAAGTGAGAGCATCCCCTATGGAAAAACAGTCCAAACTCTTAGTACACAAAACACTACAGAATATATTTAACATCCACATCCCCATCCAGTCTTCTTGGTGGTGTCTAAAACAATATCAGAAGTATCCAGTATGAAATGCTACAAAGTCAGCACAACGGTCCACGCTCAAATTGTCAGTTTCCAATTAACACAGTGAAGGACAAAAGGGAAGGGAGTCCAGTTCATAGAACAGGTAAGACTGTCTGATGCTCCTGTCCATCCTGTTCCTTCAAATTTAGAGTGGAGTTATTATTAGTACAGCATGTCAAAGTCCTCCATTTAAGGTAGCTGTGACCTGAAACCTTCTACCACAGCCTCCACACTACTAATACAGCATATATTCATAGAACAGCTGCTTTCCAAGGATGACTGCTTTTTCTCTATTTACTGCCAATTAAGGATCATTGTGGTACTTAGTATGGCACACAACAGTAAAGCTGGAAATGATCCAAATGTAATACATAACACTTCTCTTACCTAAAGAGAAAGAAAGAAGAACCCCCCGCCCCCACCATAACCAACCAACCAAAACCTATAGCAAAAAAGTATGCAGCATTAAGGTAAAGGATAAAATTACTGATTCTATATATCATCAAGTTCTGTGGCCAAGTGCTAAGGAAGAAATAGCTCATCTGTTCCTTGGGAGGGGGAGGAGAAGTTTAAACAAACCCAAACCTGCTGACATAGATTAATTTGCATGAAGATCCTATTCATAAATCCTAGAGAATCTGTCCACAGACTTAGACTTTTTGAGTGGTAGCCAGCAAGTACTAGAGGAGGAAAGGGAGTGAGGAAAGAGATTGAGTTTTATGATGAAAGTTTATTTCTTGACAGCTGGGGTTTAGTGCAATTGTTTTCAACACTTTTGACTTGTAGGAGGGTGGGTTTGCTCCAACATAAAATGATGCTGGATGTTTATGCTGTAACATACAATGCAGAGGATGTCTGCACACACTAGAGAGGATGCCTGGATGTCTACAAACACCCCTCACATGCCCAGTACCTCTTTTTCCAGAATCAGTGTGGGGTGGCACAGGGATTAGTAGTAGCACATCTAAACAGATCAGAAAATGGTTGTGTTAAAGTAGGAGATTTTGGGAGACAAATGAACTTGCAAGGCACTGACCTCATCTGGGAGTGGAATTGGATGGAGAAGTTGTTTTGTCCCCTGTATTTATATCTTAACCTTGATGTTTTATTTTGCCAGGTTCATGACTGTGGTTTCTTTCCACCTCTATCCACTGAAGAAATGGAATTTGATTTGTCACTGCAGTTTTTTCCCAGTCTCGAAGTCTGAAGTGCATTTACCCGTGTGCTATTGAAATGATTGCAGGCTTTTCTGTAGACACTCAGGCTGTGGCAGGGAACAAACTGCTTCCTCTAACCCTCTCTCCTGTAAAGCAAGGAGGATGAGTGTGCTCAGTGTGTGTCAGGCAACAAGTTGCAGTAGTATCAATGTGTGTCTTATCTCATCATTTCTTCTTCTTTCCATAAAGACCCGTCCTGCTTTGTTACAGATCGACTGCCATGCTCCTGCTTGATATTCTTTGAAGAATAAAGAAGACTCAGTCTGTAACCAGCACAAGCAGAAAAGTTTCTTTAGTCTGTGCCATTCTCACTTCCTATCAGCACAAAGAGAAGCAAGGCTGGCGAGGAAAAGCCAGGATTTATCCGAAACTCACACCGGTGAGCACAGGGACAAAGTGTCACCAAGGTGGCAAAGGGAAAGGGAGCAAAGAGGGAGTTTTGCGGCTCGTGTCCTAGGGTGGCAAAAGTTACACGGAGGCATACAGCTACTCTCTGCAGACTTGCATAGGCAGATAGGAATCTGGAAATACTGTAAGTCTCCTTCTGGAGGGAGGATATCACACATGGCAGGGATTCTCCACCTCACTGGTGACTGGTAGCTGTTAAGGATGTGAAAAGATGTATCGTTGGTGTGTTGGCCAGAAGTTTTTGATTAGACATCTTGTGTTGTGGTTTTTTTTCGATGCTGAAAATAAGAATCAGAATAAGATAAAAGATCAGAAGAGCTGGTTGATCCTGATGCATTTCTGACTTAAAAGTTGAAATAAGTTTCAGTTGCTGATTAATTTTTTACTTTACTTTTCCAATGGAATATGTTAGCAAAAAATTTTGAGCTATTCCTTATACTTACATAAACATATTCCTTATGTTTATATTTTTACATATTTTCATGTGTATTTTAATTATTTTCTGGTTTTTACTAATAAAAAAAATTAACCTAGCAAATAAATTATTTCTAATTTAAACATAAAACATTTTTTTTAGCATGCTGACAGTTTTCCAAAAATGTCTTCTCAGGGAGGAAAAATGGGATTGGAGAAGGCTTTTATCTTCTTTTTTTGTCTTTAACGAAGCTTTTTTATGCAGAAAAATGTCTGCCAACTCTAATGGCAATATATTCCCTTTCCTGTCATTGACTGAGAAATATAAAAATCCCCTAGACAGTTCTGTCTCTGTCTCCTGATAGAGGTTAAGTTCTTTGTCAAGAAGTCATTGTGTTTACGTACTATTAAAGCAGCATGCTGCCCAGCCTCACTCACCATATTTAGCTGTTTGAGTGTAGGTTATGTGTGTTACGATGAGGGTGATAAAGCAGTTGTAGACTGTAACATAAGGTGATTTTCTTTACTGCACAATTACGGTTTATGTTACCATAAAGCTCTTGCCAGGGATGAAAAGTTGGGGAGGATTAAACAAAATGCTATAAAACATATCAAAGTGGATTGCATAAACAATTACCATGCTCTGGGAAATGGCTGATTAATTGACTGAAGTGAGACATCTGCAGGATGTAGGCACCATGGATATATCAAAGAATCTCAACTGCCTTGTTTGTTTTAATAAAAGTAGCTTAATTTGTTCCAAGAGTACATAGCCTCCTGGTTATACGGGCTTTTGTCATCCTCATTATGAAGGGAAAGGACACTACACCTCTAAGTATGAGAGTCTTCTCACAGCTGGATCTACTTGCACATTCTCCAGTGCAGAGGCAAAAGAACAGGATTTTTTCAGATCTCATAAATTGAGAGTGAAGCCAGATTTAAGGAATAAAATGAATGTGTGGGAATTCTTGGAAAAACCTTTGCCTGCTTCTTTGACCTCTGGCTTTTCTTTGACCAAGATTAGGAAAAGAAAGAAATTACTGTCCTTTCATGTGTTTTCCAAGCTCATCTAGCCTTTGTGATGCTTTGCAGCCTTCAGTGAACATTTTCAGCTAGGCGCTGCTATCTCGTTTTCCTGATAAGAAACCTAGACACGGACCAAATGAGGCCCATAATCCACCCTGTGTAAGTGCCTAGCTCTTAATCATATATAGCTAAAATTGCATGCATTTTAGATACTTAAAAAATCTAGACCTAGATTCTTTGTCCATGTTACGCAAGAAGCCTGGGGTAAGGCAGATGACTAAATCAAGTTTTGCAACTCGCTATGTGTCTTGACACCACAAGAAATCAAGACTAGCTGTTTCTCCTGGTTCCAGTCCAGCCATTATAGGGACACCCCATGAGAAGGTTGGCTAGGGCCACTGAAATTGTGCCCTACCACTTCTAAGCGTCAGCTCACTCTTAGTAGAACACTGGGTGAATATTTCAGTAAACCTGGTTTATTCTTTAAAAGCTAAGAATAAAATAGAACACATAAAGCACAATAGCTCTTTCTCCTTTCTAGTCTGAATCAGAATTACACCTTCAGAATCACTGGTGTAACCAAAAGGTTACCCTTTTCCCTCAGAACTCTCATAATTTTGCCATTTTGATCCTCTTCACAAGATAACCTCTCCTCCCTGATGATTCCTGAGTGAATCTTAGTAGACGAATCTGGTTTGGAAAATAAATTTCCCCACTGTCACCCTTAGGCAGTCAGCTGTGGACTACTAGAAGAGGCATGATCACCTGAAGGGCCTTGTCTAAACCTTTTGTCTATCAGTAAATGTGTCATTTAAAGTTCTGTGCAAATACCGTAGACAAATAAACATAACAATAGAAGTACAAGCGTCAACATGCATATCTCTCTATAATGGCTATGTGCCACAGTCTTCCGCTTTTGTTTGATGCTAAATGCTCTCCCATTGCAAAAGACAAATACATTTTTCTCCTAATCTTTTACATGCTTTACTTGTTCCTAATAAGTGTCCATGGAACTTATAAAAATTTAAAAGGTAGGATTACCTCAAAATTAGGTTAGCACAATCAAATGTTTCTCTCCACTCCTTCGCAACTTCTTTTCTTTGTCTCTTCTTCTTGCATGGTTCAGCCCTTCTGGTTTCCAACATAGCAGACTTCTCAACATGCTTGCCTGAACTATATAGTCTGCTCTATCCAACTCCTTTCCCTCATAACAGTATGTCTAATATTCATGGTTTGTTCAAATGCTTAACTTTGATGCTTAAAAAGTTCCTTATAACCGAATTTAGTGATCAGCTTTGTTCCAGACATTCTAGTTCTTGCCCACACAGCTAAATAACATCTATCTTGTCAGTGAGAATTGGTCAGCATCAATTACCTGACACTTGTCAAGTTCAACTTTGTCTCTGGCTTACACTGATCTTCAAAAGAATCCTACAGTCAAGTCTAAAAGTTCAAAAAGGAAAATCAGAGATATTATTATCAGGAAATTATTACCAGGAAATTACATGCCCTCTTCCAAAGAATAAATAAGATTTGAACAGACAGTTAAAATGTAATCTATATTTTGGATAAACCAATAGCTTCTATTAGGGTTTCTCTTCTGTTCTACTAATGCATAAATTATTACAGGTACTGTGTTAAAAAACTGAAATTATTGCATCTTATTTCTTATTCTCATCCCTGATTCTAATGCAGTATGCCTGTGTATGACAGTAAGATGCATTCATGAGCTCACCACATCACCAAGGGCTAAGTCTCCAGGGTGCAAGTTCCAGAAAGTGTCTCTTCATGGCATAAGCATTTGGCATAGTTTTCAAACATTATGATTTCATGTTTTTAGCTGACCTCTGGTTGCTCATATCCCCTTCCCCAGAGCTTCAACTACATTGCCGTTGTACTTTTCATAGATCCATGACAACTGAAACAAAAAATATGAGGGATTGCCCTGAGGTCATTCTTCCCCCAAAGACAAAACACAGTGCACACATCTCTGCAGAGAAACTGAACATGTGTATGACACTCCCACTAATCCCTCAAGACTCTTTAGAGGTTGACCTAGTACCTTCACAAGACCAGGTCTCTTTTCCTGATCCTTACTCATTAAAAAATAAGTTTTCCTTTAGTTCTTCTATGGGTTCAGACATTATTATTCCTCAATTTTGTCCCTCTTGGGATGGGTCTGTGCTAGATGGAAGCTCTCCGACTTTTCTGATATGCTCTAACCAGAAAATTATTCAGGAGTTCTTTATACTGGACCTTGACACTACCTTGGAGGCAAATGGTTGATTTTCTTCTTAACACCTGTCATAAAGCATACATATGTATATATGTGTATTTGTGTGTATAACCTAGTGATCTCTGACCATTTGGCAATGAGTAAGTACATAGATTATGCAAAATCCAAAGAAGATAAACCAGCAATAACTTGAAAGTGAAAAAAATTGGTCCTAATCATAGTCCCAGGCTGAGTGCTATCAGGAGAGATGCTGACCCTCTTCTACATTTTCATTTATTGATTTGTGTATAAACATGACAGAGAGAAAGGGAATAGCACACAGATTTCCTACTATGTCACCATCACTAGGAAGGATAGCAGGCTTGTTATGAGAGTTTAAAGTACAGTAGATGTTTATGTTACTACCCTACTAAGAAAGGGCAATGAAGATAGAACTGTTGGGAATATTTTCCTGGTTAGCAAAAAAATTTCTATGTTCACTAGGTTTCTATGGAATTCTTTGAATAATGGAGGGGCAGGGAAGGGGAGGGGAGCAGGACTCAACCAAAACCAAATAATAATGAAACAACCATGGAAAAAGTTGAGTAGCATGAAATTATTTGTATACAATTACAGGAAAAAAGTAATTCACTTATTCTTTCCAAGACCCTTCTGATTGCCAGATTTCACCTAATCACATTCTCCTTCATTAACACTTTGTAAATTACTTAGGTTCAGCATAATACCAGCTTCCCTAGTACTTCCCTTCTCTTTACCGCTATTTTAAAAAGCATTTTAAAAATGCATATACAAATGTATTTTCTTAATATAACTTGGTGCTAAAATGACATGGCTGAAAATATTTCTAAATATTTCATAAATACAAGGAACTGTAAGGAAAATTTAAAACTTTAGGATATAATTAGCAAATGTGACATATTCTAAATGATAAGAAATTAAACCACTGACCTAGAAAGCCAGCTCCTAATGATAGATATTGGAGTAGTACAGATTCTCCAGAGAGAGAGTGGGGAAAAAAAAAAACAAAACGCAAAACTAACACCATAAACAAGAATTTATTTTACATTTTAAAAATAAGATGTTGTGGTTGTGATAGGCAAATTTTGAGTCATGCTAAACAAGTATTCACAGTCACTTAAGATATCCACAACTCTTTTCTACCATGATTAAATTCCCTCAGCCACTGCACAAGCCACAGAACTTATATTGCAGATATAACTATGCTAATATATCCACATTGGTTAAGCTGTGGCAGCAGGATCCTTTTCTATAGAGGTAGAGTATGTTGACAATAGTTTTTCTGCCTGCAGAGTTGTATAAATTCCCCTAGGACCCAGAGGACAACCCATAAAGCTCTCTTTTGTCAGCATAGCTGTCGACATGGGGGTTTTGGCTGGTGTAGCTATGTTGGCAAAGAATATATGACTTTTCACACTCTTCACTGACATAGCTGTGTGGGTAAAACATTGTAGAGTAGAAGAAGCATGCACACACAATATGTCTCTCCTTCCCCAGTCTGCCTTTGCTTTTCACCTCACCACAAATTAATAACTTGAGGCATGGTTTGCTGAAAAAGGGAATAGACACAAGGAGTTTAAATTAGCACATCACTGTTACTCCCAGCTGCTACTAGAAGATCATGGGACACATGAAATAGAAGAATGGGTGCTGCAAGAAAAATTTCAAGGTCATTCCGTAATTTTATTGGTTTTGTTATGATGATGTTAGATATTAAGAAAAGGAATTTTTGAGGATAGGCTCACCATGTCAAATATGCACAGATAGGATAAAGAATTGTCAGGGTCCACCAAAGTATGTTGGAAACGATGATTTTACAGAAACAGAAGCCCCTCTACTGGGTCCACTAAGCCTGGGCTCGGTTTGGGGTTCTCTGCCAGCATTCAGGAAACTCTAACCAGAGGAGAAAAATAAATGTGTAGACTTTATGTCCAGGGTATCCTGCCAGCCCCAGTTGGCTCCTAGCATCCCATAGCCAGGTTGACACTCCAGGGAGGGATTTTCAAAGAACTGCTTCTTAGGACCAGGTCATTGAAATCTGATGCTCTCATGTACAGCCAAGTAGCTGTCACTAGTAACAGCAGGAAGGAAAAAAGCAGTATCTTGTCTTCAGCTCCCATTTACCCATAAGAAGTAGTAAAAAATATACTATTCCACCTTTTCAGATCCACACACAAAGTTCATGTCCCGAGTGTTCAGCTGTTAAAAAATCTAGGTATTATATTTGTATTTTTATGCTTGTCTGCTCTCTTGTATCTCCTGCTGAAAGCCCCCTTTCCAGTGTATGTGGGCTGAATCACGATTCTGCAGTGACAGAAAGTCATAGATACTAGTTTCTAGGACCAGCTATGCCTCTCTAGGGACACTTCCATATTATCCTACAAGTTAATAAATAGCAAGTGATAGGTAGAAAAAAAATAGCTGTGCTACTTGTATGTTGCTTTACATACTCTTCACCTCCCATTTTTTATTTCCTCTCTAATCCATTAACACCATACTTGAACTTCTCTCAAGTGGGTCAATGAATCTGCTAAAGAAGGAACAATAACAATAAAAGGGGCCTGTACCCCAAATGAGGTTTTCCCTGATTCCTTAACAAGACACTCCTCCATTTCATTCTACAAAAAACCTAAACCCAAGAATGTTCTGATATTACTCAACTAGAGTGATCTACAGGTATAAGATTTTTCTGAAGAAGTTGAACAATAAGTATTTACATAAAATACATTTCTGTATAGACCAGGCATCTAGGAAATCACTCAAATCAATGCTGACAGTTGTTCTGTATAAAACTTTCTGTTTGGACTAGCTGACCAGCCTGGGGCAGAAGGAAGCAAGAACATCCATTATTGTATTTATTCATTAGAGTTAATTCATCTCCCAATAAAGGCCAGTTATAAATGTGTATCATCAACAAAACAGGTTAAAGAATAACAACTGGAAGGAAAAATAGAACATCATGAAACATATTTTTGCCGTGTTTTTGCATATCATTTGCATCTCTTACAGAAAAGCTAGTATAACAAACTGAAAAGAAGATCCTAGAATTCAAAGATTATCTTTTACCGTGATGGGACAACTTCTAAGACAGGACTGGAGGAAAAGAACGAAAAGAACAACAAAGCAGGTCTACAAATACTGGTGTAAAAAGAGATAATTTTTCAAGTTCTGACTATTTGCATTCCTCTACTCATATGTTGACAACTGAAGTCAAATTCCACTGGATTATTGAGGTTATACAAGTCTGCTGCAGTTACTGTAACTCTTAACACTTGACAGCCATTGTATTACACTTCAGCAATCCTGAAAAAAAAAGAATGGCTTGAGCAGTTTTCCATTTTACCTCAAATGATCTGGTCAAACTAACTTGATTAAACAAGCAGAGGGACTATTTGTCTTGTGGACCATAGAAAACAGGGTTTCACTCGTATGGACTGGGGCTTATGGTATTGATCTAGCCATCGTGATTGACAGTTATTGCTTTCAAATCTGGTAGCTGGATAGGAGAGAAAAATAAAGGACAAATGCCTTGCCTAACTACAAAATGTCAGTTAACAGTCCTAGTGACAAAACTGTTAGCTATCTGGATTGTTTTACAATGAGACAGTGTAAAATGAGTAAGTAATGGAGGACCATTTTTTTGCTACCTAAAACCACAGTCAGTCTCTGGAAGTAGTATTGCAATCTATTTGTTTAAGAATGGCAATCTGATACCTTTCCTAAGTATGAAAAAAAAAAAAGTGACTAACCAGACTTAGAATATTATTCAAACTGTAGTGAACTTTAGTCAGTGAAGAATCCAGAAGATGTGACATCATCTAGTACACTAGCACATGCTTGTGTTTGAAAGCGCTCCTTTTCATTTAACTGCAACAGCAGTTGATTTATTTTGTACTCTGGCACACAACCTATAAAGTACTTGATCTTTTGCTCACTCATTTTTAAAAAACATCTTCAGTAGTTTTGATCATTTCCTTCCACTATCTGGACAATATTTCTGTTAAGGTCAGGAAAAGTATGATGCCAACTATCAGGGTTTTTTTAATTCTTAATAACTGACGTCAGGCATCAGAAAAGTCTCAGAGTGATAGCACTTTGCAAGAAGCATCTCTTTCTGCACACAAAGAGGCAACATGGGCATCAGCTCTGGCAGCCTTCCTTGGTGTGTCTGGGCAGGACCATCATAGTGCTTGGGGGAATTATCCAGTGCCTCAGTTCTTTCCCTCTTTGGTTTCTTTGCTCATAGTAAGAGCCCAAATCAGTGCTGATCACATTGCAAATTCCACTTCGTGGTAATATCACTGGTAGGTTTTATGCTAAAAACAGCTGCCTCATAGGCACAAGCATGTATTTCACATGAAATACCAAACAAGTAGCAATAATCTTCAGGTACTTGCTACTGGTGTAGTCTGTACCTCACCACTGACTTCACCCTGAAATGCCATACACCAGCCCACTGCCTGTTCACACAACTGTCCAAGCTTTCCTTCACTGCTGGCACTATTACTTTATACTTTCTCAGTTTCTAAAGCCTAGTTCTTAATTTAGCATGAAAGATTTTTTGATATATGTATTTAAGGACCATCCTAACCATGTGAATGAATTATTTAATCATTTATGTTCCAGGTAGCATTTCTAAATTCTTCAAACGAAATGATTAGAACTAAGAAATAGGTCACAACCTTGGCAACCATCTGATGTGAGACAATGTAATCTGCTAGCACACTAGTTGTCATGGAAACTGACAATATTGGATTTTTCCTCCAATGCAACCTGTGTTTTCTGCATAAATTAATAGCATATTAAATCTGAGGCACTGACACTTCAAAGACGACCACCCATATGTTTTATGTATGTTCATGAGTAACTTAAACTCACTCCTCCTGGCATTCAGGAGAGGGTTCAGTGGCTGACAACCAACAGAGGAAGGATATTTTAGATTGGACAGTGCAGACCTGTGCTTTTGAGCTGAAGAGATTTCAGACTGTCCTTTTTAGCTAACAACCCACCCAACTGTGCTGTACTAAAGTGTTGATTTCTTTTGCTTGAAGGGTCTGTACTGTCAATCATCTCACAGATAAAAGTTTGTTTGATGCAAAAACAATTTTGTAAGATATGTTGAAAATGTATATATTGTTCGTGGTTTTTTTTCATCCCAGCTGGAATGAGAATAAGATCTGAATTCTCTGAGAGAAAGCAACAACTATTTCATTCCTGCCCAGCCCCTTATTCCTTCCCCACCCTTTCCCAAAACAGCAAGGAGTTAAATTTCATCTTTTAAACTCAGGGACTAGTGCTTGGCTCTCTCTCCCATCTTGCTGAATTCCCAAATTACTAAACCATGGTCTCTCTTTCCATGTCAGCTTCCTTCATCTGTTCTGTATTTCTCTGCAGTTCATATTGGTTGCAAAGAAACAGCAGTTCTGAACAGCAAAAGATTCACTTAGGTTTGGTGGGGTTTTTTTGGTTGTTTTTTTTTTTTTTATTTTCCCCAGCCTGAAGCTGTGTCTGTAGTAACTTTCAGTGTGGGAAATACCCAGACATGTGAAATGAGACCATTAACCCATTGCCAAAGAACAGTTGTCATATAGCATATAATCTGAGCTGACATCCATGTCTCTTCTGTAAAGAACATCTTGCCCTTCTCTGAAACATTAAAAAAGTTTGAAAGTAGAGAGCAAAGGACTGAAAAACTGTACTGAATTTCATCTGTAGATCTTTGAAAAGAGACAAGATGACAGCCCATCACTTCTTCCTTCCTGCAAACTCTTGGCATGGCGAAGAAAACCTCATGACCTGGAAGTTTTTTCTCATAGTGTTCACAAGCCAGTTCAGCTTCCCAGTAAGAACTGCCCTTCCCATTTATCATGGGATTCAGATTTGATCTGTAAGGGAATCGTACTCTAAAGTGTATGTCAGGAGACAGAGAAGGGGTCAATCTGAGTCCCAAAATGGAACATGTATGCCATCCTTGTAAGCACAGGGGAACATTCATCCTAAATTTATAGTGGATTCAAAAGTAATGCAAGCTGTTCTTCTCAGTGCAAATAGAAAGCCAGCAACTCTTGGCTATCTGGATCACATTTTCATGTTTTCTATTAACAAATCCTGCAGTCAGTACAGAGACCAAAAAATGTATTTTTTCCTCATATGTCTCCCCTCTGATTCTGAAATATTTATGAAATCTGCAAGATCAGCGACACAAATTCTGTTCTTAAATTATATGCCCTTTAGACATGGCTACTTTACAGAAATTTCATTTACTATCATAGTTACATCTAATTCCTTACCTTGAAAATGTTACACACTGTATCTCTTCAAGTCACCCATTTCCAACAGACGATCTCAAGCACTTGCTCTGAGCAGCTCCCATTGACCGAGTCCTACTATTGCTGGTGTCAAGAGAAATCTGTATTTGGAAGTTTCATTAAAACTTTCTCTTCCTCTGCAGTACTTTGGTATGAAATAAATCTGTATTAGCCAGAATAAATGCTTCTTGCTTCAATATATATATATATTTTTTTAAAGAAAACATAGAAGGCATATTCTTTTCCCTTTCACCATAATGATTAAATTAGGTAAATGGATCTGGTTTTTAGCTATGACATTTTTCTGGTAACTTTTGCTGCTCTGTCTCTCTAATATTAAATGTTAAGGCTCATCTCAATATCCGTCTATGGAGAGTAGAGCATCTATTGAGTGTATTGAATCTATTTCAACTGATATAGCCAGATATGAGCTTTTGTTGTTTTTTTTTCTTTATTTGTCATCCCTTGTGTCCCCGCCCTCAACAATCAGCTAAAGAATAGCTGTTTAAAAGCTCCAGTTGTGGAGAGACAAGAATTTTCCCTTTTTCTCTTTTGTCTCTGAAGTGGTTTGGTCTGTGCAGATAGCACATGATCATGCTGCCTCTGTTTCTAAAACTTCCAGTACATCCCTACAACTCAATATCATGTAGAAGCAGAAATTCTGGATACTGTGTTAATGAAGTGGAACAGGTGAAAAGTCTTTTGATATGCCACATTACCCTTTTCTGATATTGATTTTTCCAATGTAATTAACAAAGGTGAAAAGAGTTTTACTGCAGAATCAACATGATGTCCAGATTCTATTTGTGATCTGGAAAGATGGGATTGTCTTCTCCATAGTTAGGTTTAGAAATGTCCAAGAAGAACAAGATTATGAAGGCAGACTTCCAACTATAGTTCTGTAAGTGTTTTAGGAACACAGACACTATTTAGATGAATGTATTTAAGTACAAAGTAGTCTTTCAACTAGAGAAAAGTCAGAAGTGGTTTGGCTCAGACAGATTGCTTACACTTTTAGCCATGCAAGAGCCTGTTCAAACAGTCTGAACACATCCATAAAGCTTTCCATGAACACCCACTTCACTCATGAAAGTTACCTACCTCTTCTGTATTTGAGTAACAGAACACATATTAACTGACATTGCTCAGATCTCTCTTTTACCTGAAGAATGTAGAATTCCTTCCAGTAAAACCAAATCCTGACTAAGTTTATGGGTTTGATAGCAGAGATTTGCATCCTGAAAGCAGGTTTGGACTTTCTTCTTGACTTTAAACTCAGAGAAAATGGCAACAAATATCGAATATATCTTTTGTCGAATGGTATTGATACTAGTCAATGCAGTTTGCCCACTTAAAATAGGTGGGTTTGGCCCACATGAACCACTTAATAAAATTATTCCATTTGAAAACTCAATCTGTTGAACATATTTATTAGTGATTACCAACATGAACACTTTTAAGTTCACTTCTATCTGTGCCTAAATAACCTACAGCATGCACACAACAAACCTAAGGTGTTCAACAGTACTTGCACACTTCCCATGGTGAAGCTGTTACTTTTGAGAGGCTCCAGAAAGTGTGAGTTGGAAGGAGCTGTTGTTTATGTGGGAGTGGCTCGGTGCACTGTTGATCACACATGGAGATCTGCAGTGGGCTACTTACTTGTTGCTCCTGCCATCTCTACAGCAACTTGCTGATTTTAGAACAGGTACATAGGGAGCTCTCACTAAGGCAGAGATCTGGAACCTAGATGCTCTTTTGGATACATTTTCCTGGATTGTTAGCACAAATCTTAGCCTGCTGTGTGCTTGGCAATTGCGGTGACTGTGACTCCTAACCCATCCTGCGATGCCACCTCTTCTTGCAGCTATCCAGCCCACCGCCCACTCTTGAGAGCAAGGCAAACATCAGTAGGTGTCTGCAGCTATCAGTTACATGTTTTGATCTCTCCCCAGGGATCTGAACAATATTCCCTTCAGCTCCCCTTGGTTTCTTAGGAACCAGTCGGTAGGCTTCAAGCTGTGACCATTTTTTTGACTCATCCTGTAAGCTACCTCATTGGGCAGAATTTTTTAATTGATAAAGAGGTTCTAGGGGGTGTATCTTTTCCAGATCTCAATCTTGGCAAAGCAACCATAGGGGTATTATCCAGGCCACTGTATCTTAGTACTTGTTGAGATGTCTCTTAGCTAGATTACTGTGTAGCTTCTCAAGTGTAACTCCCTTTAGATCTAATCTTCATAACAAGTAACCCATCATAAACAAACACACAGAGGCACAGGCTATAGTCACAAAAATAGAGTACAATTTTGGTTTGGTTTGGGTTTCTTTCCCCACAGTTCCTCCATAGCAGCTTTCTTTATTGTCATTTGGTTTTATCAACGTTGACTGGAGACCCTGGTGGCAAGCTAGAGCAAAGAGGATTGATCTCAGGTTCAAGTAAGAGAGAATTAGAAATGGGTAAAGTACAATGTATTAACAGGGATTTTGACTAAATCCAATTCCCAAATTTATTTCAGGCGACTTAACTGATTTTGATATGTTACTGCAAATGGCTTTTCTTACACATTTTGGAGGGGGGAAATCTGGTTTCATTTGTTTTTAATAATTTGAGAAGGTGGTGTACTCCAAACAAATTATGTTTCCTTCCACATTGCTACATACAAGTACTTATAGCTTTCTGAATTTTCATATGTATGCCTAGCCCTGATTAGAAATAGAAACCAGAACAAGGAATGGGACAGTTATGTGACAGTCGAATGCTGAAACTCCTACACCTGAACATCAGGGAGAAAAATTATCAAAGCATTACAAAAAATATTAACACCAGTAGAAAGATCCTTGGCAGAGATGTATTTTCTCACACATACAAATTTATGATCATTTCTGTAATGCTTTCTTTTGTTTTGTTTTGTAGGTCATCCTGATGTGTGTTCAGTACTGAAGCAACTTGGGCAAACAGAAAATAATGACACACCTTTAGCTGCTCAAACTGAAGGTTGTAGACTGCTACTTGTGAGTTAACTTGGTGTCAATCTTCTCTTGCTTAGGAGAGATATCATAGACATTCACATATAAGAAATCCTACTTGTCATATCTAAAAGTGAAGTGGCAGCTCTCAAACCTGTATCTGTGCTTTTGGTCAAGGGTGGACTGATGAGTTCTTTCATGGCTTTCTGGTCCTGAAGTTGACATTCTTACTGAAGTTGATGAACTTTTACTGTAACTTCAGACCCTGCCACTACTGTATTTTCTTAGTCATTTGTCCCTTTTTATGCTATTGCCTGTTTTTTCCACCAGATGGTAGGCAATAAAAGCAGGAAAAAAGCTTATCTGATACTGTATACTTAAAAGAAATCAAACAAAATTAAATAAAGTGCAATTGTGAAACAATTCTCTATGTGCTGAACACCCATTTGCTTGCAACTAAAAGACAGCACTGGGAGAGATCTGGTCAGTGTTTGCAGGTATTGATTAATAGCATAAGGCCTATATAAGCATATGTTACGTATGTTATTACATATTGAAAAGATGCTGTTGTGTCTCCTATTCTGTTGTTCTCTAGTTGTAAACAAAATTAATTATTATCAGGATATGCATTTTCTGTCAATTCCTTTAAGGAAAACCATTTATTCCACTTATCCTGCTGTAACCAGATAAATGAAATTGTCTCCCCAATGTGTAAATTTCTTCTCCTGCCTTGTTAGTGCTGTCTTGTACATGAAGTACTCATTTAGTTGCAAAAACCAATTATCATCCCTGTCTGGATACATTAAGAATTTTCCTACAAGTCTTTTTCTCTCTATCACATTTTAAGCAACACTGTACATGAATTATTCATATTGCCCATCTTGCAGGCAGTTTTTTTTTATTATTAAATTCGATCATAATAATAGTTATTACCACAGTCATGGCAGTTTTATGAGTATTCTTCAATGCCATTACCTGGAAAGTTTTCAATCAAGACATATAAAAGATGCAAATCAATTTCCATAATAAAATTAAACTGTACCATCTACTCTTTCATCCTTGCAATAGAGTTGATTGACAACTTCTCCCTGATAGTTGCAGCTGATAACTTGCAGGTATGGTAATGGAGAATGTCAGATTCTCTTGCTCTGGTACTCTAAGAAACTCAGTATTTTTCTTGCCGTTTCAGTATTTAATGCTCATGTCTTCATACAAACACAGAGTTTAAGATGCAAACATTCAGTTTACAAATATTCTTCCTGAACAGGAAAATCATTTCTCTCTGGCAATATGAGATTGCCTTTTACTAACCGAAGGCAGTGCAAAATAAATGAAATTCTTTAATGAATGTTCTTATTTGTTACCCTATGAATAGTGCTGCTCTCCACAAAGGGATCTTTTCCTGAAGAAGATATTTTCCAGGTGATTCCCCTAACTTCATCCTTCACTTTTATTTTAAATCTTTCTCTCTTCCTGGTTTTACCACTGCTTTAGTACAGGTTTTAATGACCACCTGATGGTTATTCTTTGCTTAGTAGTATGCAAGCACTTGATAGCTTGTTTCTACTTCCTTGTTTGTTTACCTATTCTGTTTCTCTGTTTCCCCATTTATCATTTCCTGGTGCTTGAGATCAAAGGTGCTGTCTAAATAAAACATAAAATATAATGTCTACTGGTGCAGGAATTAACTTCCATATAATTTTCCCTTTACTCTGGAGGTAGTTTAAATCTTGATGAAAGTTTCAAATCAGGACCTTTGACTTCAGATTCATTTACATCAGTTGAAAGGCAGAGCAATGCATTCATCTTGAAGGAGTTACTCTGGAATGGTGCTGGAGTAATTAAGATGAGAATATAAACAGAATTAATAGGGATAAATGGGTCCTCTCTTATCAATTAAGCTTCAAGTAAGGGCAAACAATACGAAACATCAATCAATCATAATACCTTGGGAAATAAAGTGATCACCATTTAGAATCAAGAAGACATTTATTTTCCTGATGCAGAATTGGACAATACTATGCATTATGTAAAGGTTACTGTTCCCATTGAAGTTTCTGGGTGGTTTCTGTTCAAAGTAGACTCCTGGAGCAGAGACACTCTTGCTCTGTTCCGGTATAAAATTCTTGCACTTATAAGAACTACCTCTTTCATGTTCAAAAACACTTTAAAAGATAGATTACATCACACTTCAGGAAACTAAACCATGCAAGACTGAGCTGATGTCTGTTATGTAATTCAATTTATTACAACAAGGCTTCAGAATTAATGAGTGAATTACAAATTTTCCCATAAGCCATTTTTTATTCCTGCTAAGGTCATGTTAGGACTATTACTGTTATTTTCGAATATACATGGTGAAAAATGAAATAAGCGGTACATTTTTCTATGCAAATTTTCTATTTTAAAATGTATTTAGAGGTTGTCTAGGCTGCCATTTAAATTATTCACCAACCTTTAATGCTACCTGAATATTATGGCATCTGTCAAAATCACTTTCTGCTGAGAATTAATTGCTTTCTTCATTTGCAACAGATCCTAAAACGTTTGTTGATGTTTTTCCAACTGGTGTACAGCTAAGTATTAGCCATCTGTAATAGGTCCTTAATTTCTACATTAATAACTCTCCTTCCCCAAAACCACTTTATTAGCTAAGGTGATAGGTTGTTCCATCTTGTTTTCAAATTTATTTTAACTTTGAATATAAAGTTTGGAATTGGTGGTAACACTGTAGCCCATGTTTGAAATATGCAGTTCGTGTGTACACCAAGACATGCAGAACAAATGCCATCATCATCGCTTTGGGATAAACTATACCTTTTTACACCACAGATCACTAGAAATTCCAGGAGGTGCTGGATTGCATTTTCCAAAAAGCTGAAAGTCTATTTGGATCTTGGTTCTCATTGCCTTTGAAAGAAACAAGTCCCCTGCAAATGAGCTCTGGCTGATCTTGCTGTGTCAGTTTAAGATATCTGCTGGAAGCAAGCATCTCTGTAGCAGAGCTGACAAAGAATAATGCATGTGCTAGACATTTCAGTCTAAAGGTTAGTTTAGCAGTAAGTGGGAAATGGGGAAAAATGCCAAGATATATACCAAAATAGTTGGAGTACTGGGGCACATTGCACTCCATAAAGTCTGTCAGAGGACTGGTAACTACAGGCAGACAGTTAATACTAAAAATTTAGGAAACTAGGGTCTCAGATTGTTGCAGTGGTTTACTCAGCCATTAAGCTAGAACCTTAAGGTTTAGACTTGGGTAATCCTCATGTACTTTTAACAGGAAAAAACCTTCCTATGTAGAAATGAAGGATTCCTCAGCAGCCTGCCACTGTGATTCAATGCTATGTCTGCATTAGAAATTTAACAGGTCTCAGACTGGTTTACTGGCCATGAGATCAAGTGGTGCAGCATGACCTGTGTCCACTCTATCTGATGAGAAATTTCAGGTCTGAGATACTCCTCAAACCCCACATAGGTTCTCTCTGAGAGTTTGATGTGGCATAGGCTGAAGTTGTGCCAAGGAGAGGAAAATAATTAACCTGAGGAAAATAGTTAACCTGTACAGACAATGATAGGTCAGTGTAGCCTTGATTCATTCACTGCTGAGGATGAAGCAACAGATCGTACAACTTCAGGAAGAAATAGCAGCAGATGTAATGAACAGCTCGGTTATCCACTGTAGAAAACCCAGAGACCTTTATGGTATTTCACATGCCTACTATATGTAAAGTAACCTTGCAAAAAATGAGCTCCACCATTGCTAGGCCTCCCTGTGCTTAGGAATGCAGAAAGAATACGACAGTCCATGAGAATTCACCACATGACTGTTAAGGTTCCCTTTTCCTGTCTCCCCAGTCAAGCAGGACATCACCAATTTTGCCCCTATTAATTACAGTAATGTCCTTGCGGTGCCTCCTTTTTTCTTGTGGGATGGGATGGCAAAGAGACTGGTGTTCCTCATCATCATATTACACAAGCATACAAGTGTTCAGTCTTTTGCACTTGCAGGGACAAAAGATTTGCCATGCAAAGAGAATAATTCAGTCTCCACTGGCTTGTTTTTGGGTTGTTTATTTTTCTCATCACAGAATCACAGGGATTTGGGGGTTTGTAAGCACTTCTCAAACAAATCTAGTTCACACCCCTCCCTGCTCAACCAGTGACACCTAAAGCAGGTTGCTCACGACTATGTCCAGCCAGATTTTGAGAACCACCAAAGGCACAGACTGTAAAACCTCTCTGGGAAACCTGTTCCAGCATTTGATCACACTCAAAAAGTTTTTTCTTATGTTCAGATTAAGTTTCATGTGTTTTAATTTGTGCCCATTACCTCCAGTACTGTGACTGGGCAGCACTGGGAAGAGCCTGTCTCTGTCTTCTTCGTTCCTTTCCAAAAACAGTGAGATTCAGAAGAATCTCACTTTTCACTTCATGTTTAGTATTTTTTTCCTACTAGCATTGATTTTGGTGCCAATAGGTGCTAATGAAAATTAATGAGGTCTTTGAATAAGATGTATACTATTATACAGCACAACCCAGGGACATAAGACATGGAAAATAAATTGCAAGCAAGAAAATGTTCTAGATCATTACTGCAAGGTCAATGGCATTTGCGTTTGGGTATTGTCATATCACATGGGCAGGAACTCTGAAAAACACTCCTTTGAAGTTTCATGCGCTTTGGTTCCATTTCATGGAATATACTGATGTTTGGGGGATGGTGTACTAGCCAGGTCCTTCTGCCATCTCAGTGGGGGTAGGGGATGGAGACCCATGTGGCAGCAAAGACACAAGGGTTATTGATATGTTAGAACCATGGAAGTGCCTGAGAATGGTTGCATAGAAATTAGGGCTTCCCACCAAAAAAAGGTGGTGGGATCAATAGCCCAGCTGGAGTGCATCTACACCAACGCTCGCAACATGGGCAACAAAGAGGAGGAGCTGGAAGCCACTGTGCAGCAGGAAAACTATGACATAGTTGCCATGATGGAAACATGGTGGGATGAATCACATAACAGGAGTGCTGCAACGGATGGCTATAAACACTTTAGAAGGGATAGGTAAGTAAGGACAGGTGGGGTGGTGGGGGCGGGGTGGGGGGGTAGCCCTGTATGTTAGGGGGTGCTCTGGTTGGCTAGAGCCTAATGATGGTGACCGTAGGGCTGAGTGCTTATGGGCAAGAATCAGGGGGAAGGCCAACCAGGCAGATATCCTGGTGGGAGTCTGTTAGAGGCCACCCAACCAGGATGAAGAGGTAGATGAAATATTCTATGAGCAGCTGGGAGAAGTCTCACAATCATTAGACCTTGTTCTTGTGGGTGACTTCAACCCACCAGATGCCTGCTGGAAACACAACACAGCAGGGAGGGAACAGCCTAGGAGGCTCCTGGAGTGTGTGGCAGGTCCCTTCCTGACACAGCTGGTGAGTGAGCCACGAGGGAAGGCACCCTGCTGGGCCTGTTGTTTGTGAACAGAGAAGGACCTGTGGGTGATGTGATGGCTGGAGGCCGTCTTGGGCACAGCAAACATGAAATGATAAGAGTTTTCAATTCCTGGAGAAGTAAGGAGTGGGGTCAACAGAACTGCTGCCTTGGCCTTCCGGAGGGCAGACTTTGGCCTGTTGAGGAGCCTGGTTGACAGAGTCCCTTGGGAGGCAGTCCTGAAGGGCCAAGGAGTCCAGGAAGGCTGGACACTATTTGAGAAGGATAACTTAAAGGCCACCCCCATGTGCTGAAAGACACACTATCAGAGAAGAAGACCAGCCTGGCTAGACAGAGAGCTTTGGCTGGAACTCCAAAAAAGAAAAAAGTGTTCATGACCAATGGAAGAAGGGGCAGGCAACTCAGGAGGACTACAAGGGTGTTGTGAGGTTATGCAGGAAGAAAATTAGAAGGTCCACAGCCCAGCTAGAACTTAATCTGGCTATGGCCATAAAAGGCAAGAACAAATGTTTCTATAAATACACGAGCAGCAAAGGGAGGGCTAAGGACAATCTCCATGCCTCATTGGATGTGGGGGGAAACATAGTGACAAAGGATGAAGAAAACCTGAGGTACTTAATGCCTTCTCTGCCTCAGTCTTTAATAGTAAGACCTGTTGTTCTCTGTGTACCCAGCCCCCTGAGCTGGAAGACAGGGACAGGGAGCAGAATGAAGCCCCCTAATCCAGGGGGAAATGGTTAGCACCTGCTACACCACCTAGATACTCACAGGTCTATGGGACCTGATGGGATCCACCCAAGGGAGCTGGCAGAGGTGCTCACTGAGCCACCTTCAACCATTTATCAGCAGTCCTGGCTGACCAGGGAGGTCCCAGCAGACTGGAGGTTGGCCAATGTGACACCCATGTACAAGAAGGGCAGGAAGGAGGATCTGGGGAACTACCAGCCTGTCAGTCTGACCTTGGTGCCAGGGAAGGTTATGGAGCAGATCGTCTTGAGTGCAATTGCATGTCAGGTATAGGACAAGCCGGTGATCAGGCCCAGTCAGCATGAGTTTATGAAAGGCAGGTCCTGCATGATTAACCTGATCTCCTTCTGTGACAAGGTGACCCACTCAGTGGATGAGGGGAAGGCTGTGGATGGTGTCCACCTAGACTTTAGTAAAGCCTTTGACACCATCTTCACAGCATTCTCCTGGAGAAACTGGCTGCTCATGGCTTGGATGGGTGTACTCTGTGCTGCATAAAACTCTGGCTGGATGGCCAAGCCTAGAGTGGTGGTGAATGGAGTTAAATTCATTTGACAGCCAGTCGCAAGAGGTGTTCCCCAAGGCTCAGTACTGGGTCTGGTTCTGTTGAATATTTTTATCAGTGATCTAGACAAGGGGATCAAGTGCACTCTCAGTAAGTTTGCAGATGACACTAAGTTGAGGGGGAGTGTTGATCTGCTTGAGGGTAGGAAAGTTCTGCAGAGGGATCTGGACAGGCTAGATCAGTGGGCCAAGGCCAATTTTATGAGGTTCAACAAGGCTGAGTGCTGGGTCCTGCACCTGAGTCACAACAACTGCACACAATGCTACAGGGTTGGGGAAGAGCAGCTGGGAAGTTGCCTGGAGGAAAAGAACATTGGGGATGTTGGTCGACAGCCTGTTGAACATGAGCCAGCAGTGTGCCCAGGTGGCCAAGAAAGCCAACAGCCTCTGGGCTTGTATCTGAAACTGTGGCCAGCAGGACTAAGGAAGGTACTGTCCTGCTGTACTCAGCACTGGTAAGGCCACACCCCAAACACTGTTGTTTTTGGGGGTTTTTTTCACTGTGTTCAGTTTTTGGCCCCTCACTGCAGGAAAGACATTGAGGTGCTGGAGCATGTCCATAGACGGGCAATGAAGCCAGTGAAGGGTCTGGAGCACAAGGCTTATGAGGAACAGCTGAGGCAACTGGGGTTCTTTAGCCTGGAGAAAAGGAGGCTGAAGGGGGGATATTATTGCTCTCTACAGGTGCCTGAAAGGCGGTTGTAGTGAGGTGGGTGTCAGTCTCTTGTGCCAGATAACAAGTGATAGGCCAAGAGGAAACAGCCTCAAGTTGTGCATGGGGAGGTTTAGATTGGATATTAGAAAAAAATTCCTTCACCAAAAGAATGGTCAAGCATCAGAACAGGCTACCCAAGGAAGTGATTGAGTGACCATCCTTGGAGGCATTTAAGACATGTAGATGTGGTGCTTGGGGACATGGTTTAGTGGTGGACTTGGCAGTGTTAGGTTAATGATTGGACTTGATGATCTTAAAGTTTTTTTCCAAACTAAATGATTCTGTGATTCTCCAATTAGACACCAGTATATGAAAGCACATATTATTATTTTTTTTAACATGGATATTTAGGTTATAGAAAGAGAACTCCATGAATGGTCTGCTTTTCAGGGGTTAGTTTGCTTTGGTTTTGCAGGTAGACAGGTAGAATTCCTGTACTGCCACTGCTGAGTGGACTGGAGAAGAAGAAATTAGCTGAGTGAATATCAGGTGAATATGGTTCATGAAGTTCATATCCAGTTTTCTGTTCTTCAGATTTGCCTGAGATATTGAGGGAGGTATACAAAAAAGGCAGATATGTAAAACTCCACTGTGCATCCACAGAAAAGTGGACAGTCCCTGGATGTTCCCTTCATTTGTTGGTGTCATGTGTTAATTGACAAGTGATTTAGAGCCATTACCTGACAAAGACGTAATGGTACTTTCCAGGGTAAACAAGTTTTCCTTTCTTCTCCTCTTTAATTCTGCTAGATCTTCAGAATCAGACTGATGAGGTTAGTAAAGCTGAAATCTAAACAGTAAATAAGGAATCATAAAGGAAAATTGCTAATGAATGTTGTGAAGGAAAGCTTGTAGCGACACTTAACCACCTTCAACTAACGGCAGTAGTTCAACAGAATGAGATTGCAATCTATTAGCAGCTTATTTTTCTTAAGTTTAGATTTTGAACATAATCTTTTATGTTGCCTGAATGAAATATATAACAAGAAGATTCAAGAGACACCTCTTCACTCTGTCCACCCTATCTGATATGCTCTAAGCTATTTTCCAAACTGTAAAAGTACAGTATGCTCACCCTTCATTGCCTTACCTGGAATACACAAACTCTCCCAGGTGTGTCTTATTTTACCTAAAATATGTTACCTAAACAGTTATCAATGGAAACTATTCACAGTTCAGCCAAATCCTTCTCTGTCCTTCTCTGCATTATGGCAGCTCCATTGGAAATCTGTCAAATCCACATTCATTACTGAGAGCTTTACAAAAAAATCAGTCAGAAATCATTGGTAATTTACTTTTCTTCTTAAATTAATTTGTTCATTTCCTGCCAGGAAGCTTAAATTTAAATAAAATCAATGATGTTCTCAGCACTCATTCTTAACTGCATTGTCAGAGAAGGGAAAACTCCAGATGAAGTCTGCATGGGTCATGCTGCTCCTATAAGAGGCAGTGACCTTTAGCATCTGTATTGTCACCACACATCCTTACATAATTTCAACCAGTACAGTGCATTTTGGTTCTCATGAGGACTTGTCACGTTCACGTTCATCACATTGTGTGTCAGAGACCTGTCCATACCTATCTATCTATCTGAATATCTTTGTACCTATCTGAAACCTGATAGATGCCTAGAAAAGAAGCTAGGATTTGCTACAGTCTAAAAATTCAAAACAGGAAACATTATTTAATTCTTTTGAAATTTGTTTCCTTGGGAAAACAAAAAGTAGAAAGAAGTTAACCATATTTATGATGTTAGATTCTAATGAAATAGTTCAGCTACACACCTAAATTGTGCTGGTTTTGTTAAAACATCATAATCAGAGAAAGAACATTCTTCTAAATGGAATTGCCTTGAGTTCAAAATTGGATTTTAAATTGTATTATTCTAATGTAATATTTTATTCATTGTTTGGTAAAAGATAACTTGAGATCACACATGTTGTCTGAGGCTCTGCCTTATCCTTTAAAGCCAGCACACATTTTCCATGGCCCAATTTCAAACTACTGCCCTATAAATTCTTCTTGCATGCCAGCTAGTGAAAAAAAAGTAAGAAGAAAACTAAATAGTCTGCTCAGGAGCTCGTGACTGAATTGTGGTTTACTTATATGGGCTTTTTCTCCCATATGTCACTGAATATATTCATACAAAGCTTCGTATTTTCAGCTGAACTCCCTTTGCCTGACCTACTGTAATTGAGATTCTAAGCAGATAGAGACCTCCTGTGCTTGCATGTCTGAACCATTCCTTCTGATCCTGGTTCCCCCTATTTCCAAATCATTATTTCACTATTTCTATTAAAACTTGACATGACTAACAATATCATTTTCAGAACTAGACTCATTTCTCATGAATGGCAGATATCTCTATTTCTGCTGTGAATATTGTAAAAGAGGGAAAAATTAGAGATCTTGAAGTAGTTGCATGGTATCAAAAATTGCACTTTGCTTTATAATAGTAATGCTTTGTAGTTATCCATCAGTCTTCAAACACTAATCAATTTTAAGTTATTACAAGGTTTATAATGGAATATATCATTTGTACTTCTCTTATCTTCACTGGAATTCATTCAAGTAGATTTTTTTTTTTTTTAATTTAAACTCTCTAACAGCTATTCTTTTCCTCTGACTTAATAACCAGAAAGGTCTGCCCTCATCTTAAAATAGTGACAATGGTTATGTCTTCCTGCTCTTACCATCCATTTCACTTATCCATTTTTTAAGTGGAATAGACCACACCTTTTGATAGATATCAAAGGAAAGCCTCAGAAAAATATTTTTTGAAGATTAAAGGGTTGAAATTATAAACGAGTAAATGTAGTTTGATTTCATAAACCTGGTCTGACGGCAAGATATAGGAATCCCAAGCAGTGCAGTATCCTAAGAAAACCCTTACAACCAGCTGGAACAAAGCAAAAGACAGTGCTGGATTTAAGCTTTTGAATGTAAATGTTCAACTTTGAGGCTACAGCGCAAACCAGTCCCACATTAGATCTATGGATTTTACACTCCTTTTTGGAAGTGAGAGGTGTTCACATAGGAGAAGGGCTGGCATTAGATTGTTGGTTGCATGCTATTCTGACGTGTAGGTAGAAGCCAGAAGGAAACAGAACGAGTAAAGATCTGGGTAGAACAACAGAACAGGGCATATCAGTCTGCATATTGTGCTATGACATGCATGCCGGTTACGTGGGGAGCCAACTGCATTTTAACAGTGCTGTGAATTAGCATTTTAATGTCATTTAAAGGAGTAATTTCTTTAATCAGTGTAACAAGCTGGATTTTATATGTTTGGAAGAATGAATCTTGGTCCTACCATCACAGATTTTGCTAATCTCAGACAATCAGTTAAGGTTAGAACCACTCAGGGACTTCCAGATCTTAGTAGTACATTGGATTACCTCAGACAACACTGCTTAAACACGGTCCTTCAAAACCTACACTCATATCTGCTCCTAAACTTGAAGCTGCCTGTGTTTGTGCTGCTAAAGGCGCTAAAGCCAGTTTCTAAGACGAAGCTAGTTGGCACTTGAGCACTGACATGTGCCTCACCCTTGCTGTTTACACTTGGATGTTGACTGTGAGGTTTGATCTAGTAGGATTGATCAGAATATAACAGCTAGATTTCATGTTGCAGCAAATACAGCCAAGGTGAGATGTTTCAGGGCTGGGGGGTTTAGGAACATGTTTTATATTGGGGCCCTGTGGATGGATCACTTACATAAGGGGTGGCATTTGTTTCTAAATCTCTTGCTGACTGATTGAAACTGATTTTCGAAACTTCCAAGGGCTTCAGTCAGTTGTTTTTGGAGATATTACAATCCTTTTCTGTCTGATAAACTTGTAGCTACCCAAAGTAAAGTGCAAGGGCTCTGGTGGGAGGAAATGGCAATGGTTGATAATAGAATTATGCATGGCAGATTTGCTTGATATTTTTTCTCCTTTATAAAATATCAGGGTGTGGAGATTTTCAGCTCTCACTCCAAAACAGGCATGTTTGAAAACATTCCTCCTACCTCTGGCAGAAAAAATATGTTCCATAATTATCAGATGAAGTTCTTAAAATTATTGCAATATCTTTTTCCCTTTTTTACTGGGAAAAAATATCTTTAAGCTTCTATTTTGTTAATAATGCTTTTCTTATTGTCTTCACATATTAGTTCTGTAAGCAATCAAAGCTCTGTCAGGCCCACTTTAAGGTAAATCCCCACCTGAATCAGTGAACCTGAGGCAAAGACATCTGAGAAAATCCAACTGACAGTACTTTTTGCACTTCTTTTTCCATTTTGTCAACTTTTCTTGAAGAAGGAGAAAAATTGCTTTTGACTTCTTTGTTCATTTATTAAGAAAACTGCATCATTTTGTGTGTATATGTATGCGTGTGTGAGCAGAACCCTTGGTTTCTAAAATAAGTTTAGTTGATAATAAAATGGGTCCCTTTTTGAACCTTGAAGTACTGAAAGATTTTGAAGGTTTTTGGGCTTTGAAATGTTTTATTGCTGCATTGATTTAGTCTTGGGCCTGATCTCCTCCACAGGCAAGCATGTGATGATCTTAGGGTATGTGTGGGAGATCTATGTTAGAAAAAATTAGATCCTATTCTAATTAGAATAATTAAAATTATGAAAAATAGACAAATAATGCTATCAGTGTTAGTGCAAAAATACATGAATCTTCCCTGGCTGTTTGAACACTCTTGTAAAGTAGAAGAATATTCTTCTTCAAATAAGAAAATAAGTTTGGGGTTTGTTTGTTTGGGGTTTTTTATTACTTTAAGGCAAAGTTAAAACTCTAAAACAGGTTAAAAAGAGAAGAAAATAAGAAGAAATATTGAAAGAATAAGCTGGCAGCATTCATTAGGAACGAATGACCTTTCCTAAAAGCTCTCTGCATTTATTTTTAATTGTCTTGTAGAATAGATGGAACAGGTTTTACAGGGGAATATAACAGAAGGCTAACCTAGTCAATATGTGAGACATTTCAGAATACTCCTTATGCATTACGACATTTTCCCATTTGATGACATGTTTATCGCTTCCATTTGCACTGGAATGAAGGCTTGTTTTCATGTATTTTTCCCCCTGAGTGGTGGCATCCTCTGTGGGAATTCACAGTTTATGCTTCAGGAAAGCAATGTGGTGCTGCTTTTCTATCATCAGCCCCCTCACAAAGCTGTGCAGTGGTATAGTGGCTTCAGTTCCACCAGCACAGTCAAATGCTGCAGGACCTTAAAGCTCAACATTGTAGAAAACAATGCAGCTACTCTGAGGTATCAATTCCCTTTCCTCTCACCCAAAAAAGGTTCTGTTGCTCTCACCAGAAACCCAAAGAATGATGAAATACATACAACTCTCAAACAGTTCCAGAACTCATCTTTTTCTATATTAATAAGAGAAGAAAGGATGACTAAGAGGATGACTAACGGTGACTAAGTGGCAAACACTGTGCTATGAATCTCCATGTACTTTCCTGGAGGAAGGGATTGTGCATGTCTCAGGTTGTATTCCCATAGTCATGTGTCTCCTAAACCTAGATTAAAACCTTTTCATCCCCAAAAAACAGTGGTAACCTTTAGCAGCTTTTCAGTTTTCTGGGATTCTTTAATTCTTGCTTCAGTCAAGTCCCACAAGAAATGCTTGGGGTTTGAGTTTTGGGTTTGTTTGGTTTTGTTTGGTTGGTTTTTTTTTTTAGTATTAATTGGGTTTTTACTAGAAAAAAACAGGTATGTTACAAATCTTGTAAGACATTTGTATTCTCATGAGAACCCTAGCCCACTTCTGTAAAATTCAGGTTTGTACAGTGTAAATATAAATTCCCATGTGTGTTCTCTGAAATAGAATAAGCCTGGTACTCACAGTTTGTACTTCTGCAGGAGGCTTCCGATTAACTGTGTTACATGGCAACACAGAAATGCTCAGTCACTTTGGATTCTGTTTAGGAGGAAATTTCTGGTTACCCAGAATGGCTGGTGAACATTAAGATGTTCTATTAAACATTGTTTAGCGACAAATTTGGAGTACTAATATCAACAATAATATTTTTACTTCAATAATTTTTAGGTTTCAGATTTGGTGAAACTTGAGGAAGGTTCATAAATATATAGTGTCTGTTATGTCAAGACATCATGAGAAATTCTGGAACGAAAATTCTTTTACTTCAGTTATCCCATTGAACACACTTCACAGTTTAGTTCATTATCATTTCAGTTGTAAAATGTGTGTACTGTACCAATTAACTAAATGATCGGTATTGTACAAGATGTTTAAGAGGTAAAAAAAATTGAGGAATTTACTGAACATCCATCCAAAACTAGTTTGGGAACTTTGAATGTTTTTTTTATTTTCATGGGGCTGCAAATTAAGCTGCAATTTCTTGAGCTTGGCTTACAAAGTTGCAAAAGCTTTCTTGTGGCATTTTTGGACTTGTCTGTCTAGAAGGGAACACCAGAAACTTCACAATTATAAGTGGAAAAAAAAATGATGGGGAACGACGTAAACGTTCTTGTGGCTTGGTGTAAAAAGGGTTTGTATATGTTTTGTTTTTTCTATTTAGTTGTGATTCACTGCCGCATCTTTTTTGGAGTCTGCTTTAAGTTTTAGCAAGGTTTGCATTTTGTATTTCTTTCAGCTGTTGCCGCGTTATTTAGAGTTGGCTCAGGACTGAACAACTGCTTCTCGAAGTGGTAATAACAATGGGAGAAAATGGAGCAAAATGAAGCCGTGTGAGTGTAAGACTAAACGAGAGCAGCCGAGCGGGCTCCCGCAGGCGGCGCCATGGCCCAAGCGCGCCCCCTGCAGGAAGCTCTAACCCATCCAGCCGCTGCTGCCCATTCCTCAACGCCACCGAAGCATCCTCGGTTCTAAAAGTAATAAAATTACCCTACCCATTATCAAATTGATTATTACACTTTGTAATTTAGGTAATGATGAAACAAAAACATTTTCTTCCCAGATACAGAAACATTCATATAGAAAATGATAATTCTTCGTCTAACCCCGGGGTTTTATTGCTATATTGATCTTAAACTTCCATAGATTTTACTGTTCTTTTTTTCTAGTCAATTTAATTTGTACTGAATTAGTTTTATATCTGCAGTAAAATATTAGTAAAATGTTCTATAAATTTTCATGAAGTGAGGTTTTTCTTCATATGTTTTATTAGGTAATTTTAAGGAAATGTGTTCTGCACCATCTGTGTCTTTAACTGCTCTCTGGTCATTTCACTGGAGTCATAAGTGTCATCTTATACCTCTTGTCAAGTATGATCTGGAGAATTGTGGAATGAGTAAAAGAGGTTTTTTTAAAAAATGTTCTCCCTTTCTGAATCTTCTTGCCTTTGACCCTCACTTTTAGAATGCTATTTTAAGGACAGATAGCTATGAAGTAATGGCAGGGTGTTTGTGTGTTTTGCTAACATGGGAGAATGCAAATAGTTCTCCATTAACACATGGAATATGCCAGCTGCATGCAAATACATGTCTATCAAAACCAGTCATGCAGTGTCACATTTGAACATGTTCTTAGATTCTACTCCCTAAACACTTTTATAATCGCAGAAGTAAGCTCTTAAGTCATTCCCATTTTCGACATTTTTTTCCCAAATTAATTAGCACACGTGCTATTTACATCTATAAAGTACACTACAGAAACACAAATAATTGTAAAAGATTAAGCCATTGGGTCCCCTGAAGCAGTGATGAGTTATTTGGCTTAACTGCAGGAATGGACTTCTGCTGATGAAGCCCTCCAAAACAACGGAGTTGCACAGATGCACATATTTGTAAGTGATAGCAAATGTTGGAGACCTCAGGTAATTCCTAGGTGCCTTCTCCCACCTAGTCTTCCTATCTGCTCTACATTTAGGCCTGTTCTAGAGTTATCCAATAGTGTGGGGTTTTGTTTTTGGTTTTGGTTGGTTGGTTTTAGTTTTTAAGTGGGAAATTAGATGGGAGCCCAGTAATGAGTTTGCAATAATATTCCAGTCCCCTTGTGAATGTGGAATGGTGACTTTTGAGTTGATATGTGCTCTCAGAAATAGTCCTCAATATTGCAAGCAGCATTCATTGTGCAAAATGGTTGTACAGTATCTAAGTATTTGTGGTCCACCTTGTACTCTTGACTACTCTTCCCTGAGCTATGGCACCTTCAAACAGAAGTGCTCCTGTTCGGTACTGGAATACTAAAAAACACAAGGGAACCTCAGGAAAGAATATGGGATTATAAGATAGATGGAAACACTCCTTTTAAATTAATAGTGACCTTACAGTGCCTCAGCACACTGTAAGGAAGACTGTGATGCTGACACAGCAAAACTGAAATACCAAAGTTCCCTTCTGCTCATTTTTCTGTGGTTTACATGCTTCTTCACTGATTTTTTTATCAATGTAGAAATCTGTTTAACTGCTATTTTTTTGCCATCTTTCAGGTGCAGTAATCTGCCTATTGATTGTCCAAACCTTCTATGTCCATTCAGACAGCTATTCTGGTTTATCTAAACCCTCAGCTGTCATTGTTGCTTGGTAAAGCACAGTAAATTTCTGAATACAGTCATTTGCACCTTCAGGAATTAAATGACCTCTCTTGGTCACTGTTTCATTTGCTTTGTTTAGCCTGAGCCAAGCAAGTATCTCAATGTGAATTTCTTGGAAGATGTCACCTGACTCCTCTTCAGTAGCATTGGTGCTCTGTCTACCCAATATTGCACCCTTCTGAGGAGGCAAAAGCACTGATGTCTTCTTAATCCAATCATTCCTGCTCTCTCTGAGGGTAATATAAATTGTCTTTCTAAAAAGTGTATTTAGCTGTCCTACATTTCATCTGTATACTCTTTTACAGGAGATGTGTTGAGCTATTTAAAAACGGAGATCTACCAAATTACTCTCCTATTCCTGTGACCTTTCTTGCAATGCCAGTAGAAATGTTTCTCCCCAAAGGGAGGTTTATTAACATCCATTAATAAACGTCCCTTTTCAGATTGACTGAGTCCAGTCATCACCGTAAAAATGAAATGCTTTTTCTGTGAAGATTTCCTCAGGTGCAATTTTGTTGCTGTTGTATTTTTCATCAAGGTCACAAACATTCTGCTAGTACTTGTGAAAACTAACGGTCACATAAACAGGTACATGAACACACATACACATCACAGTGACTTAGCTTGGGTTGATTTGCTGGCCTTTAATTCTGGGTATTGCATCAGGCCTTTTTTCTAGTGGTATTACAGGTTACCTACCATATTTACTATAAGACACTTTCAGACTTCATAAATTTGGGTCTAAATTCAATGACTTTCTTTACTCAGTAAATTTTACTAATTTTTCAAGATGAATGCTTGGTGTACCAGTAATATTCCTTTGAGTCACTTCTCCCAGAATACTAGTCCCTTAGCAGGGATCCACTCAACCAGCAAGATCTGTTCTTCTATAAGGCACAAATCTTCCTGTGTTTTCTTTTTCTTTTTTTTTCCCCCTACTTTCTGCTTAACAGTATAAATCTTACATATTAAATTTTTATGTTGGAGGTTGAATGTCTTTGATAGTTGCCTAGTCAGCATCCTTTGACAAAATTAAGCAAGAAATCATCAAGAGCTTTGAACAAGCTGCTGTCAGTACAAGCATTACCTCATGGTGATCTGTCTTTCAGCTGAGTCCCCTAGTTGGGAATATAGAGTAAAATGTTTCAAACTTCTCTTTTTTAATTTCAGCTATTCCAGAGAGATCCTAGAGAATCTATTCATTGCTCTGTTCTTCCCCTCAGAGGATTGCCACTGATCCATTTTATGCTAGGTATCACATAGGTTTCAAATGTTGTTAAAGGCTTACAAAATCTGTAAAAGAACTGCTTCACAATATACAATTACGATGTGCAGGTGGAGAAAACGATGCTTCAGAAGCTTAGCATTAAACAGTCACTAGTAAAAGGAATGACACTTGTTCAGTGCTATCTAATGACTGAATTACTCACTTTTGCTGTAAGATGGTCAACAGCATGATCTGCCTATCTTTTAATGGAAATTTTTCAGCATTTTCTTGTTTGCCAGAAGGTTTCTTTACTGAACCCTTATGAATATCATAACACAGCTGTGATGACTTGTCACTTTCCCTTTTGTATGATCTGCATAATATAGCATATTTCTTGTGCAGGAATTTCTTTCATTGTGTATGTCTTAATGGTTCTACATCACACAGCTGAACAATTTCTCACTCTACACAATAGGAAAGTCTACCTAGAAAATAGCATAACTTAGCATCACTATGGCCATAATAACTAAAGCATATGAAAACTGGACTAACATTTACATTATAATCTGTTTCTCGAATTCTGCTCATGAGAATTCATACATGTTTGAGACAGTCCAACTTTTGTTCTTATTCCTGGAAAAATACAGTTTTATTGTCATATATTTTCTTTATGTAAAAAATATGTGGAATCATTTGCAATGCATTACAACAGATTCTTTATTGATACCAAAGGACTGATAGCTGCCTATTTAAAATTAGAGTAATAATTTGCTCTCTCTGGTTTATACCTTATATCTATATGTATCATAGTACAATATGTCTTCTTTATGCTCTGAGAAACCTATTGTGTTAACATCCAACAATATAGGATAGTAATTCTTATTAATTTAACCATTGGGTAACATCTGGGCAGACAACTTTCTGATCATGTTAGATGTGTATTCAAGAGTATATTACAGTTATTAACCACAAGATGGCTCAACAGGAGAGGGAAATGAAGCTTTTTTTACATCACAAAACCACCATTTCAACATTTTAAAACTGAACTGGAATCTTGGTGCCTCACACACGAGGATTAAATGCCTCTATTAATGCCTCTATTATTAAAACACAGAAACACTGTACTGTTAACAGGGTTTAGAAGAAAGGCAATAATGAGTTTTAGTTTCCTTCACTATAAAGTTAAAAAGCTTGGTTTTTTTCAGATCTGTGGGAAGACAGAACAGGAATGATGGAAGGAATCAAACTTTGAAAGGCAAAGTTTCATTTAAAAATTGCTGACATTTCACAGACTGAATAAGTCCTTAGTTATCATCAATGACAACTTTTTAATTACTCTATGTGAATCAGGCTTATACTTTATTGACGGGGCACAGTTTGCTAATAATACATACAGTAAAGATCATGTAGTTGCCAACATTAAGATGTAAACAATGCTTATCTCTCTCTCTTTTTTTTTTTTTTTACTATTACATTGCCAGTTATCCATGATCTTACTGCAGATGCAGTTGCATGTAGAATGACCAACTATTATCAATATCAAGATACAATACAAGAATCCTTTCTTCATTTATAGAATAGATGCTCATAAACCCTTATTTTGGCAGAAAAGGGACTTTATTTCTTCAAGTTCTTTCCATATTGCTGGGAAGTTTTCTGTACATTTCTTAATAGCTGCAGCAAAAACATCACAAAGAAAATAGATTCACGTTGTTTGAAGTATGACATTCTTCTAAAACTGAGAGATCCACAAGCATCAGTTCCTGCAATTTTGCTCTATAGCAAGATTCTCATTCAAATCTTTATAGCCACTACTGCATTCAAACTTAATTTGTGTGTCAGGAATTTCCCTGTTTCTAAATGTAAGTATAGGATGTATTTCATGTTTCTGCTACACTACTTCAATAATAATAATCCATCCAGCAAATAAAGAAAAAGAACAAAATCGACTGTTTAAATAACAGCCACTCGGAGTCCCTACCACTACATATGTTGTACCCTGGTCTATTGGAGATTCTGGGCAGGAGACGGTCAGATTAGTGGGAAAGCATTTTCCTTGGGACATTAGATGGTTGAAATGCCATGTTGAGTACAGAAGAAAACAGCAGAGGCTCTCTGCACCCAGCTGATGCTATTCCTTTACTTAAATTGGAGCCCATTCCTGTGTTTAAGACGGTGGCTATCCAAGTGAACTCTTGCAAACCCCAGCTCCAGTCAATCAGTGACGACCTGGTTGGAGGCCAAATCTCCTATGAGCAAAAACAGTGCTTGAGTTCACTGGCATGGTGTTCCAAAGCCTCCTTCTGTAAATAGTGTATGTGGGCAACCTGGCTGAAGTCTTCCAGGTCTCCACCTCTGTGGGTACCTACACAGGTTTACATTCTCTTCTAGTCCCTAGGCCAGGGCAGCCTGGAATACACAAACCACAAACCCCAACACTCCATTTCTTTGCAAGCCTTGCTGGATCACCAAGATATAGTCATCCTGGTGGGCTCGGTCAAAGCAACTTCTGATGACCCTGGCTTCTGTAATTTTTGCATCAGAATCTTTGGGAGCACCAGTATTTTATCTTAAGAAGAAACAGGCCAATTCAATGTGAAGGTGTTTGTGAATAACCTGGGAGATGTATATCCCTGCAGGTGTACTCCTGCATTGGTGGATCATAAGGCTACCAATTAATAAATGTCCACAACTGTTTTAACCATGCTCTTTTCCCATCAAAGGTAGAGATTGAAACCACATTGCCAGAGGGCAGGCACCACACATAGATTTAATGTTAATGCACTGTTCCTGCGCAAACACTGCAAGGGCTCTGGAGAGCCTCTCCATCCACACTGTACCATTTCTAGCAGTTCCTGTACCAGCTGTACACACAGCCCTCCACACCCTCTGTGAGCACCTGGATCACCTGAAAGGATGTTCTTGTATCAAGAATAGTTTCTGCTCCCTTGTTATTGAAGACTATGAATATATATCTGGGAGTGAACTGAGTATGTTAGAAGGAATATGCCTAAATGTCAATCCCTTTTCTAGTAGTAAAGTAGTAACTGCAATGAGAAAATGAAAAAGCCTAGCTTCTCAAGGATAAAAGAAAAGAGACTGAGACTGAAGAGTTGATGTCATACTCTCTTCCTCTCTTTAAGGTTTGCCTGCTTTTCCCCCCTCACTCTTACTCCAAAGTCCTTTCAAGGTAGGTGTCATTAATTACATCATGTCTCCTCAGACTCAGCTCTTTTTGAGCTTTCCTGTATGCTAGGTAATGGCTTTGGCTGCTACCTGCACAGCCCTTGCGAAACAGCCCTTCTCCTGTAATGTGTGTGCTGTTCTCACACCTTGGTGAGGACAGTTAGCCTGGGAGAAAGCAGGTGGTGGGATGGGACATTCAGCTGACAAGAAAGTGGAGGAGGATGTGAGTGAAACATATTTGCTTGTTGTTCATTGAAGAGCCGGAGACGAGGGCAAAGGAAAGGAAGCTTCACAGGAACTACCGTGAACAGCAGCTGTGGCTCAGGAGGGGGAAAAATTGATAAAGGGTAGCGAGGCAGCAAGCAGAGGCAGAGGCGTCTGAATAGACCCTGGAGTTATGGAAATCAACTCCTTCATCATCTGGCTGAGTTCCTCCTTCCTCCCACATCTGGCTCACCAGCTGCTACTTGGGAACAGAGTTTTGCAGCACTAGAGAGGCAGAAGGCCTCCAGCAAGCACTTCAGCAGCTCTCACCACCTCCCCAGAGTATCCTGTGCCTCTGTCAGTCTGCTTTCCAAACATCCAAACTCCTGCCAGCCCTGCAAGGTGCCCAGTGTCCTATTGCAGTCTCCACAGATCACTCTACTTTCTCTCTCTCTCTTTTTTTTTTTGAGCCATCAATGTGCAAACAGACACTGGTCAGCACAATTGTCTGACCAAGCCCTGTACCAGATCATCAGTTTACCCTATTTTTCTCACTAAACTCTGACTGTTTTTCTGTGTGATTGTCTTTACCACTCTGTATGTGAATCTGTGTCCATCTGCGATGCTTCAAGCCAGACTAGCTGTAGACTAGGACAAGATTTCTGGGCCAGCTACTGGAGATACTAATTTTTGTCTAAGACACTAAGAAACTTCAAGATGAACTAGCTGGAGAGTAGCTCAAGAGGTTTAGGGGCTGGACACTAAAGGGACCATAAATTTGATACATCCACCCAGGAGTATGGTCTGTTAGTGAGTCCTGAATCTGATCAGCCTGCAAGACAGAGCAGAATCAGGCCTTTTGTGTTGTTCTTTCTTACATGAGTTCTGTTTGTGTATATGTGATGTCCGTGTAAGAACTGTACTCCTGCCTGTGTTTATATCATGGTTGATCATGTCTGTGCATGGGAGACTATAGCAAAGAGGAAACAGAGAGTGTTGAAGCTGGGAGCACTGGTACAGGGTGTTGCTGATGCAGACCATTGCAGGGAATAGGTGTAAGATGTGACTTTGCAGGTGTCTTCTGCAGAAAATGGGCTATGTACTCCTCTGCTTTCTCATTTTTCACAGCCCTGGCACCCCAGTGCAGGAGCATGGAAAAGCTACTCTGAGTTATGCTTCCAGCTAAAGACCTCTCAAGTGCTCTTCAAGGAACAAGTGTGTACCTCCAAAGCATGATTTCAAAGACACTGACATCATTGTACTGAGTTCTGTGCTGTGTACATTGAAATATTCATCTTTCTCACAGTACTGAGGTTAATAACCCCCGATAGTGCCAAAGCTTCCTTCTCCCTGAATTTTTTGAGCCATGAAATGAATAGTGTCAACATGGCAGAAACATATGGAAAAAGCAGAAAATTAATAATTTTAAATGTTATAAAAAGTTCATCTGAACACTAAGAGGTTCAGTGAGATCAGGGTAGAGACAGAAAAATAAAGTAGCTCAGTTGGCAGCAGAAAAAGGGTCCTGAAAAAGCAAATGAATGAGAAAGGAGCAGCAGTCAGAAGAATAAGCTGATGCCTGGCAGCAGAAGGCAAGCAGGAAGACTTCCATAGCACCTGCCCCTTTGTATTGCCTTAGAAACCTTCCAGGTTGTTGTGAGACCTTAAGATGGATCAGCAGCCTTCTGCTGCACACCTCAGGGTCTTGGGGAAGCATGACCCACACTGGTTCACAGACCAGGGAACCTATGAGTACTGAGGAAGTTTGGAGCACAACTCCCAGTTTAATTTCCCATGGAGAGAATCTATTTCTTGTGTGTTAAAACCCATCTGAGAGCTCAGCCCCGTGCTCAGTAAATACAGACTGTCAGGGCTTCAAAACAAAGCTCCTGCTCTGAACCAAGTTGCTAATGTAGGCACAACCTAATGTTGTTTATTCTCTCCCTCTAAAAAAAAATATCACATCAACTGAAAAAAAAAGACCAGATAAATAAAATTATGCAAGGGCAACAAGCTGCATATATTCCTTCTGTCAGCAAGGACTCACATCAGCGCCCTGAGTGAGGGGTGCATGGCCAGCTACCATTCTGCCACACAAAGAGATATTCAGGAGACAGACTTTCTGAATGAGTTTCAAGCCTCCTTACCTTTATCATCTGAGGATGGCTCCATACGTATTTTAACAGCTTGGATATTAGTTTTTCTAGCTAAGTAAAAATAACTTTCAAACTCCAACAAGGCAATGAAAAAGAAAAAGAGAAATCAATCCAGTTTTAAATATATTTTCTTGCAGTCATTAATTGGATATTGATTTTTAGTGAGAGCTTCCAGAACAGTAGGTCTCGACCTGCATATACTTAACTGCTATGACTTAGAAAGAAGCAGGGGTAACTGAGGCACAGTGTGTTTAAAACCCAGTTGTATCTAGTTAAATGTGGTATAAATGGTCTTAGGATGTGGATTCTCCAAGTTTCATTGAAAGCGGTCATGCATTCTGAAAAAAAATTAGGAGCTTTTTTAACATAAGTTTATGTCCAGATACTAGTAATTACAACTCAATAACTTCATAATATTAATAATGATAACTTAAATTTATATAATAATATTTAACATAAAGCTATTTGATATTTCTAACAGCTTCAGAAAGTCTTTTAAAGAATAAAAAATTTCTATTTTGGATGCTTGTAAATAATTTTCAACTGTGAACTATAACTTTTACTGAAATAAATGGTGTGGGTTATGTGATTACTGGAAACTTTCAAAATTTGTTTCCTTCAATTATATAAAGAACCTCACTTTTCATCCCGCAAAAGACAAACCCCCATCTTTCAGATACCATTAGAGCATACCTATTTCCCTTCCCTTTAAAGGACATGAATTGGTTTTGTGCTTCCAGGAGAACCTGAAAACTTTCTTGAAAAACTCCCAGCACTCACTGGCTCCTTTATCCTCCATGGAAGCTTCCTATGGAATCCCTCCCAGCTGATCCCTGACTGAGCTGAAGTTGACTCTTCTAAAATCTACAAACTTGTCTTAGTGCTAGCCTTCAGTGTGCTCAGCAGAATCCTAAACTCCACAATACTGTGATCACTGCAGTAAAGGCTATTGAGCTATTATGAAATTTAAATGTTCAGAAATTACAAATTCTCTGCTTTTTTGGTTTATGTATTTGTTTTAATTTATGGGCTGCATTAGGAATATCCTTTTCAGTTGGCCAAGGAAGATAAACCTGCCTTCCTACTCAGCACTGGTGAGACACATCTGGAAGGCTGGGTCCAGTTCTGGGATCCCTAATACAAGAAAGACATAGACACGCTTGAAGCACCACAAAGATAATTAAGGGACTGGAACATCTGACACATGAGGAGAGGCTGCAAAACCAGGGACTGTTTAGCCTGGAGAACAGAAAGCTTGGGGGTCTGGTCAATGCATATAAATAACTGATGGGAGGGAATGAAGGAGTAGTCAGGCTCTTCTGAGTGGTGCCCAGTGATGGGACAAAGAAGCAACAGGCACAAATTAAAACACGTGAAAATCTATTTGAATGTAACAAAACAGTCTGTTACTGTGGGAGTGGTCAAACATGGGAACAGGTTGCCTGACTGGACACAATGCTGGGTGTCCTGCTATAGCTGACCCTGCTGAAGCAGGAGGGCTGTACTAAATGTTCTCAGAAGGTCCCCTCTGATATGGAAGATTCTGTGATGCCATGATTCTGTGATATATTTTACTCCTCCTTTGAGAATTTGCTAGTACACTATTCGAAAGACGTTCTCTAGGAAGTTTTAAAGGAGAATATTCAAAGTGTAGTGAAGTCAGCATGAACAGTTTGTCCAATAATAAGAACTTTAAAAAATTTAGTATTAGTGTATAAGCAGCTGCAGAAATCCAGCTACACTGGATTTTAGTGAAAACATATTCAGAATTATTTATAGATTTACGACAATCAAAATTCATCCCTTCTGTAATTCAACTAGATATCAGTTCAAGAGAAAAACATTAGTTTATTTCTTTTGTCTAGACGAGCTATCATTTCTTATTCAGAAAAAAATAATTACTGTCAAGGTTATTTTCCACATATTCACTGTCAATTTTCTAGTGTTTGAATGGTCAGTAATTGTAAATGTTCAGAAGCATATTTAAGTAGAAAAATTAATGCCTCACACATATTTAGCTGTTGGGGTTTTTTTCTTTTAATTTGGGTTTGTTTTGGTTTGTTTTTTTTTTCCTTTGGTTAAATACTTCAGTTATTCAGTTTTATTCCTGATACCCTGAGTTGGCAAAACTCCTATGCGTGGTGTACTGAGTATATTGTTTGGTTAAAATTTACTCGTAAAGCTTAAAGTTAAATGAATTTCAAATGATGCAAACAACAACTTTTCTATGATCCCACAGAAACTAATTTAGCTTTTTCTATTGCAATACTTGCCATAATACAAGCAACATGATTAGTGTATTCTATATTGAAATATAGTTATCAGGTAGGAGTGAATCAAGGTATATATTCCAGCCTAATTTAACATAGTTACTGACTTTCAAGGCCTATGAGCTAGTCTCCAACTCATTAAAACATTGTAAAGTGTGAGGAATAAATGAAATTCGTTTGCAGTATTCATCCATTAATTCTTAATTGCTTTAGCTTGACTAAAGCCTGGCTTGTTTCTAACTAAGCTTAAGAACAGGCTTTTAACAAGATCTATCAGCCAGTGTTAATTTTTGGCCCTGTTCATGCCACAGGTCTGGATATTTCACTGAGATCCCTGTCCAACAGCTGATCAGCTGGGTCATGAACCAGGTTGATATCACAAACAGGAGAAAGAGAAAAAGCATCTTATGAGCAGTAGGAGCATGCAGCCAAGCAGAGTCTTTCAGCCGCAGAGCCTGTTTTCTTGGGAAGCTAATATCAGGTCCAAGATATGAAAGGCATATAGCAGTAGATGAGTGCAAAAGGGTCCCATGGCTTGGAAAGTTCTTATTTCTGAATTTTGGATGGAAAAATGCAGATTTCTCTTGTCAGCTAGAGAGCTTTTAGCATCATGCAATGTCGGTATGCAGAAAAAAGGAGTTGTGGTAGCAAGTATTCTACATTCTCTGATTTTCATAGGATCTGGGGTTTATTACAGTTCAGATCAGAAAGCTAAAATACAATTAACACAGTGAATAGTGAACTGGGTATGAACAGCAGGTCTCTGGGTCCTTGAGATTATAAGAGAAAAAAAGTTAGAATTGATCAGAAATTACAGTTATTGATAAAACTTGAAACCAAACATAAACTTGGCAAATTTTAAAACTTTAGTTTCAATTAAAAGAAATCCTGAATTCTTCCAAGTCTACAGATGATATAACCACTGTCCACAAGCACTGCCATTTCTTGTGGGTTTGAGTCTGTTGTTTGAAGAAAATATGGGATCCCAATATTACTGATCCCTTTCCTACCCTGCAGATGAAGCCTAGTTGCTCTAAGTTAGTGATAAAACTCCTTGTGATTTTCTCCATATTTCATAATCTATCCTAGTGAAACTGAGACATAATAACTAGAAAAAAAACTTGCTTAACTGGAAACTGTTTCCTTGAAATTGTTCCCTTTTCCCTGCTCCAAATAATTTCTAAGCAGTATTATGTACTAAACTGACAATTGGACAAAACCAGCCAGCTTGTGAAGTTTCTTTCCTTCCCTCCACAGTTAGTGGTACTTTCAGAGTAATCTTCAAAGTGTAAGGAACATCAGAAGTGTCTGGGTTTTGTGCCTTAGAAGGAGTTTAACATCTCTGAAGTGCAAAGCTCTGCACGTTGGAGACAGAATTGTTCTAAATATGATCTAAAAAATTTGCACTAGAATGTCTGTAACTTCTTTAATGTACACCACTAGAGAGAAGATGTAAATGTTATATAAACTACCAAATAGAAGGCAAGACTAGCATAATTCTTCTCTGATGTATGAAGAAGTGATGCAAGCTTCCTATAATAAATTATCATAACTTCTACAGAAGCCAGGCTGCCAGCATGGTAAAACCACTACCAAATTAGGGTATTTGCATTTTTATGGAAGGAATATTAAAAAAGGTCTTTCCATCATAGGAACAGTAAATAAAAAAGTAGGATCTTTTGTAGACACATCTCTTTAAAAACATTTCTGTCTTCTGAAGATTGAGAAACCAGGAGGAATGTCCAGCATAGATCTATACCATAGGGCTATGTGGCATAAGCAGAGCAGATATGAAGAGAGAAGCATTGGATATGGATGACACACTGTCCACGGCGTATGTTTTTCAAGGATTTTACCAGGCTGGTCACTTAGTCACCTGTTCAATAGCACACCAGTTCATGATCTCTGGGACTACTCCACAGTGTGAGCGAAGCACCAGAAGGGGGAGCGATGAGGAGAGTCACTTCAAGTGGCCATTCCTGACCCAAATTAAGACATTATATTTACCTTGTCTTGATGTGGTAAGGAATCTGCCCCAAGAATATGCATACAAATGGGTTACTCCAGGAATTTTAAGATGGGAAAAGACTAAATAAAACACTGGAAACTACATAAAAGTGAACTAATCTCAAGAGTGAGTGTTTCTCTGAGGAACAATAAATTGTTCCAATGAGATTAAATTTTGAGAAGATGGATGAAAATATAAAGTAATTAAGAAAAGGACACAACATAAAACCCCTGCCCATGTCAGTTCTTTAATTTTTCTTTTAATGACTAGCTAGTAAAGGACATCACTACTCTGTTAATAATGGGGACAAAGCAGTGCTTCTTGGAATTACTGGCTTTTGGGAGAGGACATGTTAAGACCAAGTGAACTGCGGGTGGGTTTTAAGCAGATGAAATCTCACCATAGATTAGCACTGAGCCACTTTCGGTGTCTTTCCAGTTACCTGAATTTTATTTCTTTATTAAGCACGTGTACTTTTAAACCCTAAACAACCCAAGATAACTGAACTGGCCCCAGCGGACAGCAGAGTCTGAGAGAACATGATCCAGGATAAGCCTTCATTGGTATAAACACAGTTTGTCTTCAAAGTAAGCAAGTTTATGTGAAGCAAATATGAACTAAGTTTTGTAAGGAAGGGTTTGTTGCCATACTCACAATTTCTTATTTCATTTATTCAACATGACTGCATGAGAAGCAGTTTTAAAGAGGAAGCTCTTTTTTTCAAGTGCTATTTTTTGCATCAGCAGTGTGCTGCACCACCAAAAGATTAAAGAATATTCCAATCCAGGTTTAAATATGATGGAACTGGTAGAGGTACAATAGATATTAATGCACTCCATACACATTGGAAATACTCTTCATGAGATCCTTATGTTAACCACAATCTGTAAATTTTAGTATTACATTCTAAATCACAAAAATTATCCCACAGCGCAGTGCACTGTGGTGGGTTGGCCTTGGCTGGCTGCCAGGTGCCCATCAAGCTACTCTCTCACTCCCCCTTCTTGGTGGGACAGGAGGAGAAAATGAGATTAAAAACTTATGGGAACTTATGGGTTGAGATAAAGGCAGTTTAATAAGGAAAACTAAGGCTTTGCACCGAAGAAAGAAAAGCAAAGATTCTCTGCTCCCCATCAGCAGGATATCCAGTCACGTCTTGTGAAATAGCTCAATATGTGTAGCGGTTGCTTCAGAAGAAAAACACCTAATAATGAATGCACCCACACCACTCCATCCCAGTCATTCTCTTAATTTCTCTTAGTTTTTGTTGCTGAGCATAATGATATATGGTACCGAATATCCCTTTCACCAGTTTTGGTCAGCTATCCTGGCTATGTCCCCTCCTAGCTTCTTGCTCGCCCCCAGTTCCTGGCCTCTGGGGAGCAGTGGAGCTGGAGAGACTGCCTTGATGCTGTGGGAGCAGTAGCCAAAACACTGGTGTCTTACCAGCATCATTCTAACTACAAATACAAAGCACAGCTCTATGAGGGCTGCTATGGGGAACGTTAACTCCATCACAGTCACACCCAATACACACACATTACTTACACTTATTCCTGCAAATACTGTTTTTCAACTGCATTTTTTCTCTTTTTATTTTCCTTATTTCCTGCTATGCTATGCTGGATCTAGAAAATTAGTAAAATCAGCCCACTCTGAAAGAGTTGAAAAACTCTTCCCTCAGGAAACAGGATTTTTTTTCAGAAAAAAGTATTGTACTTTAATATTATGTGTCAAAGATGAAATTGCATGGTATTGGGAAAGATGACAGGAAAACAACAGACTGCACACAAGATGTTCTGCAAATGTCCTGAATCCTCTAGAGCTTCCAAAATTACATAAAATGGCTGTGGTTAGGAGTTGAATTTATTCACTTTTGGAAAGAAGACTTTTCTGACGTTGTTTCCAGCTTATTCCATGTGAGTCTTCTGGTAGAAGTCACATTTAATTGTTATTGCTGCTATTGTTTTCTCATTATTCAGTATCTCTGTCTTAATTTCTGGTTACTGAAAGTAACTGTCCTCACTTCGTATTTTGGCAATAGTAGAACATTATTTAACAGCATCTGTCATCAGCTCTGAAACAAGCAATCCCTTAAATATGTTTTAGCACCTCTTCAGCTTAGCTTTGCTATGCATAAGGAGTTACAAAGTGAAATACTACTTACACAGTTTTAATCATGGCCTTCAGTCCTCTTGCACTCAGTGCTCTGTACTTGTACATATTACATATGTAAAATTCTTTTCCTTCTGATTTCTAATACCTTTGCTTGGTTGTGTATTTAGCAGAGATAAGCACCCTACTAACACTTTGGTCACTCAGAAAATCATTGGAGCAACCAAAGGGTCAGGCAGAACAGACAGCACCTAAGATTACTCTGTATCTTCACTCACTGTTGAGTTCATTAATTTGAGTCTGTCTTCTCCTCCATTTCTTATAGTTTTCTTAAGAATTTAGGATTTTTTTTAAGATCATGATCTATCTGTCAAATTAGATTGAAAGTGTAAAGTGAGTTAAGAAATACACAATGAGAGGCTGGCAAAAAGTATAGTTACTAGACTGTATTCAACCACATAAATAATTGCATGGGCCTATGAATCTGCCTTGTACAGAATGAGGGATGGAGAACAATACAGGGTTTCCACTGGGAAATCTTTCTTTTTGGCATGGGCTGCTTCTTTTTCAAAATATGATGGGCAATACCAACAAGTTTTAATGTTTACTTGATTGGCACAACTTTTAAACCATTGCATGTCCCTTTCCAATTCTGACCTGGACTCTTTCCTGAGCAAGAACGTAACAGAAAAGAAAGAAAAGCAGAGAAATTGACTCACATTGCAAGTTCAAGATACTCAGTTCTGGGTACCCTTACCTTCTCTTTTATCCCCATAAACACATGAAGGTTTCACCAAAGACTTACATACTTTGTTTTTTGCACTCCCTAAGAGAAGTCTACAGTGCTAATAATCAATTCCTAATGTACTGATGGAAAGCAAACTACAAACAAAGTTGTAACTGCACCCCTCATATGGCTGTTTTCTTCATTTTGCTACTCCTCATGGCTCTTTCACTGGAGCTTTCTGAGCTATTCAAGACAATACAGAGGAAAACCAAATTACTGTAGACGGACTGTGCAGCAATAATCACTTTTTCATCTGGTTTTATTAAAAAAATGTTTTCAGACAGCGTGGAAATTCCTTTACAATTTTCTATTTTGTTCATTCCCTCTTTCAGGTTTTCCTTAGGAAGAAAAGAATTTATTTTTTTTTTAAGTCAACCATTGATTTTTAAATATATTGACTTAATAAAAGTATAATAAAGTGAGAAATGTTGGAAAAGCTCATTTTAAAAAAAAAAATTAATCACTGTCTGTTTACTATACTATTTTTATGAAATAATTTCCCTGACAAAAGGAGGAAGCTCTGTCTATTGTGTGTTCAAGCGTTGCTATCACAACTGTTTCCTACTCTTTACACTGTTATGTAGCGTATCTATATTGACTATGTAAAAACCAACACAGATAACAGTGCTCAGAGAAATAACAGCAAAAAGTAGAGAGTGAAATAAGGGATATTTAAAGTAATTTTTTTCCTTTCAGAGTTCTATTAATATTTGTATTTTCCCCAAAAAAACCCTGAAAAATTAGGACGGGAAAAAAACAGAAACAATCTTAAAAATTTAGCTGAAAGAGTAATTAACTTCTTCAAAACCCTGTTATTATCATATGAACACTTCTGTACCTGCAAAGCCAAAGGGAAACTTGCTGTAGAATTTAATGGTAGTGAAATTAGTGTGTATGCTTTTTTAGGTTTTCCTTCACCTTTCAGTTTGTGTGTTGTCTTTGCAAAAGGAATAGTTTCCTCAAGAAAAAATATCTGATGATGTTAAACTTGGCAAGATTTTTTTAATGGTAAGATTTTCTGTACTTTCTTGCTGAACAAAGTAATCTAAGTAATTATTATGGCTTTATTATTATTAAAGATGCTGAATCCCTTATGTTTCAAAAAATCCATTGGGATAAAATAGTTGTAGACTATCTAAAATTAGATAAGTATTGAATGATGGAAATGACTAGCAAATTAGTTAGAAGATGATAGATATAAGGGAGATGTTAAGACCATAGCAGTTCTGTGATATCGATTGGGAGATGGGCAATGTTTCTTTTTTCTTCTTCTTTTGGAATGTGAGTGAGTTCTGGGATTTCCTCTGGGATTTTACACACTTAGAGTCCAATTGCTATGATAATTAGGGTCTTTTACTACTGGAATTGTATCTGTTCTGGAGAGGAAGAACAAGTGACAGTGAAATAGAGCAAGTATTTGCACAACAGGAGCCGAAAATTGCCAGAAGCTATGCCAGTTCCAGCTGTGAGAAGACAACATCTGCTTGGCTAAGCAAGTAGAGTCATATCAGTATTTAGATAAAAATTCTTTAAAGAACAAGTCTTGGAAATTTGTATGGGGTAAGACCCAACTGATCCTGATGGTAAGCCTAATACTTTTGAAGGATAGCAAATAAAAAAATTTCAAATGTATGTCTCTACCTAACTTGTTGTGTACATGATGAACTTTTCTATCTGCTTTTTATGCCACAGGAACTTAGTTTTAGTTGCCTCCTTTTTTTAAAAAAGGAACTCTGATGATATCTGATCCATTTTTTAAATCTCTGAGCATAAGAAATATTTATGAACTGGTAGTAATATAAAGTTGCTAACAGCAAAATGAAATAATTCGTGCTGTAAGTTGATGGTTCATAACTCGACTCATACACGAAATGAATGTTGCTTCAACGTATATAACTCATTACAGCTTCCTGAAGAATGTGAGTGTTTGATATTTGCAGTCATGTCATTTATTAAATGGTTTACATGTGCAATATATTCAAAACAGGAAAGAAAATTCTCCAAAAAAGACTGTTGGAAGACATAACTATTAGTGAAAATCAACTCTGGGATTGATGGACTTTTCCTCAGTACAGATTGTTGAGATAGTTAATACTGATAGATTAGACAGAGCTGTTTCTTGAACGCATTTCCTATCTAAATGTGGAACACAATTAATCCATCTCTGCAGTTTAAATCAGTACAGAAAATCTATGCAAAATACCTTCTAGTTTGATGTCCAGTAAGGTCATATCTGGGAAAAAGAAATAAATAACACGCAGCTTTATGAAGGAAAAAGCAGCTAACTTTACAACAGCATGATTGATTGCTTTGTTAGAGAGAACACTCAAAGGCAATGCTGGCTCACTGAACATGAGCCAATAAAACATTAATTTCATTCTAGTTTTGAAGGAGGAGAGCCCAAGTGCAGCAGAGAATTGGTGTGAATGGAGGAATCCAGCAGCTGATGCTGGCATGCAGAATGAGGGTTTCTGCCACTTGCTTGCCCAAAATTCACTTTCAAGATGGGAATGAAAACATACAGAAGCAATTAGAAAACATCTATAAAGGATTAGTCAGCTTCTGTTATCTTCTAAATAGCAACTGACAACAGCAAAATGAAAAGGCAGGGCAAGGTATTTCAATGGAATAAAAGGAAAGCCATTCAAAATGGAGGGAAAGTAGAGCCAAAGTCTTAATAAATTCAAAGTTTTATTTTAGTTGTCTGATTATGAATTCCCAGAAATCAAATTATCTCTGTTGGGATTTATTTAGTACCTTGATAGAAAAGTAGGCAAGCACTGATACATGAAAACTTAAAAGTCCCCTGAAGTTCAAGCCCATGCTCCCTAACCTGTGGCTGAAGCTCAAATATGCTGCTTGCAAGACCCTCTGACACTGCTCACAGTCTTACATTTCACTTCCCACTTTACTTCTTTGGTTTGTTGAGAAACACAAAGCATGATGTACAAGTTTCATACTGGTTCCACTGGATGCCAGTTAAGTGGCCAGTGCCATTGGGACAGGTAAGGTGCAGACTTCTGAGTCAACTTCCTGACATATCTGAATTAGTTAACGACCTAATTAATTTATCCTTCAAGATTTAATATGGAAGATATTTTAAATCAGGTGCTTATAAGCTGACTTTGAGACACACTGGCACTATTATTACTCTAATACTGTCATAAGTGATACATTTTTTTTCTCCTAAACCTGGTGAATAATTCACTATGCAAAGTTTTCAACATACTTCACTATTTTTCCCATCTCAAATTCAGCCTGGTTTTGAATAACCTGATGATTCATTCCTGTGGGTAAATTCTTAATCTGTGTTTTATGACCAGTTCTCAGTATCTTACCTTTTGAAAGCTGATTTGTTTTGAGCAGCCATATGAATTTTTTAAAAGAGAGGCAGAAATACACATCTTTTGTGTGGAGACTGAGCTGTTAGACTTTTCCAGAGCAGACTTTCATGTTTAAACCTCTCATAACAAGTAACTGAAGGAAGAAGGTTTTCCCAAGAATGAGGTGAAGTGTGAGATTATTAGGCCTTGTAAAGTCAGAGTGTTTCTGTTCATGCTGAACAGCAAGGTACACATATTATAAAAGCCATATAGGCAAAGACAAAGTAAGTATAGACCTAAGATTTCTTCAGGATTCAACAACGGCTGATTACGAATTTTCAAGGCCTCTTTAAAAAACATCTATTTTCTATGCAGCTCACATTTTAGGAAATTAATTCCAAAAATTCTCAAACAACCATATTGTAGTTACTTTTCTTCATTGACACTGTTTTAAATTTACCCTTAGTTTAGCTTTACCAGAGCTAAACTCCAGAAGATAGCAACTTTTTCTCCTAATGTCACATTTCTGAGGCCACATTTCAGTGGTAAGTGAAGCTATTTTTTCATACAGGTTCTCTTTATTTCTATTCTACCTCAACATTACACATATTATTTTCTTCAAATGCTTTTAAAAACAATATATGGCAAAGAAAAGAAATTCAGCTGAAGAGTTACAGCTGTTTACTCTGAGACTGCACTTCTCAAAGAAGCAAAGATGATCAACTATTGACATGCTGATCAGACAGATGAATCATCTATGTTTGGTGATCCATGGCATAAGCTGGATGCCATTGGATACTGTTGGTCAGTCGGTATTACTTTTGCCTAGTATGTTGAATACCAGTCAGGCACACACAGATGAAGGATGCTTGCTTAGAATTATAAGTGAGCTAAGCAGTTTAAGTGAAGTGCCCTATCCACTACTTCCCTGTCCAGTAATCCCCTTTGTCTTCCCTCTATAGAATCAGACAACCAAACCAAAGCCAAACTGAAACAACTCCCACAGATTCAAATAGATTTTTGAATTAGCAATAAGACATTTTTAACTTTGAAGTGCTGAATCCTATATGATTATCTCTAGGATATTTCACACTTTACTGCATGGCCTGAATGGAAATGTTAAGATGATCTCCCTGGTATTTATTTGCAGTGCTTCTCACTTCTGGGGACTGAAAACTCAGGATTACATATACTAAATGTTCTGTATTTCCCCAGCTAGAAATATCTCACTTCAAGTATACAGACATTTTCCAAGCTTGTCTAGCTGTGTGAAGGGAAAGCAAATTGATTTTCTATAGGAATGGTGTCCAAATAACACAAAGCAATAACAGACACATTTACAGCTTCAGCAAAAACACAAGAGATTGCATGAACACAAAGATTGATGTCTTCTTTTTTTCTTTCATTAAACGTGTTCCTCTAGGTCACTTCTAGGAAAAATAATGTAGAGGTACCTCTTGATGTTTCTGATACTGGGGACTCCAAAGTGAATAAAATGAGGATTTTAGGTTTCACAGCCATACATCTGGTATATCTGAAGAGCACTGTAATCAATACTAAAACTTAAAGAAATCAAATACTTCCATATTTCTTCACTCAAAGTGCACTTATATAGCAGGAATGAATAAAACAAGAGCAGTTTTAATCATTAACAATTCAGTAACTTTGATACAGATTTACTCTGTCAGTTCCTCCAGAAATTTAGAAGAAAACCAGGAGTGAAGAGCATACAATCGTTTTACCTTAAATAACAGATTATTTATGGTTAGTTTTCTTAACCCAGGAGTCATGTTTTTCCCCTATGATGTGTTTTCTCTTTAACTAAAGTAAGCTTATATGACATATAAGTAGCCCATAAAAAAAATGTTAGGGTTTTTTTTTTTTTTTCCCCTCACTAGCCTGCCCACAAGCAGAATGAGCTGTTTGGCCCTATACACAGGCAAAATGGATATATGTTCTGAATTTGCCTCCAGCCAGATACATTGTGTTTTCCTCCAGGTGTGCTAAGAAATCTTTCTATACCTCCTTTTCTCACTCAGCCTGCTGTGTACAGTACTTAAGGTTAAAAGAAAACATTTTCTTTTTCTTCTTTTTTTTATTATCTTTCCCTCCTTAAATACTGTTATTTAAAAGTAATACTATGACAGAAGTGCAACAGCCTCACAATCTTCCCCAACAACTTTGTTACCATTGCTGTAAACAATATGCAAAAACAAAATTAACTTTACAGATTTGTTGGTTTACATTGTCTGTAATTCAGTTGTAAATGAAATGCAAACTAGACGTATCCAAATTCAGAAGCCTGTTTCCAGAATCACCAATTTATCATAGATCTATGCTTTATTTGCTGCAGTACTATAAATTAAAAAGTACAATAAATTAAACTGGATTTCAAAATAAAACAGCAGCTAGACTTAAGTGTAGCACCAGACAGAACTGTAGCACCATTTAATTATTTTATTGTCCTCCTTTTCAATGTCATGAGCTTTATTTCACATGGGGAAAAAAATTTTCCCCTTCTGCCTCAGTCATGCATACTGAATTTGGGTTTTAAGTTAGTAGTCGGATGATCACAATCTATTTAAGGTATATTTGCATGTTGCTTTCATATTTCATACCAGTTTAAATATGCCTCTGTAACCAAGAATATTGATAAAAAGGTATAAATTCACTCAGCTCCTAGATTTTACTGTGAACCTATTCAGGCAGTTTAATATTCTCTTGAATTCCATGAAAGTGTGTATGATGTCTATAAATAAAGTCTCTTAACTTAAAAAAAACCATGAGATATAGTGCCAAAACAATATAGTTTCTTACAAATTGGTGAAATTATCTTTGTGCCTGAGGTTGTGACAGAATCCATTCCCATTTGGAAAGGCTCAACCTGAGTGTAGGTATTCCTTTAACCTAGGATGCTTTTGCTTCCTTGCATTGCTTGGAAGAGAAATAGGTCCAATTGTAAGGGAGTGCTATCTGCAGAGATGCTCTCTGCTACCTTTTTTTCCTTGTTTGCCCCTGTCTTCTCTTCTGTACATGGTCAAAAATAAAGGATGTCCAGACACTTTTTTATAAGCCTGGATAAATCTTGCCCCAGGAGCTGTCAGGCAGCAGTACACTTTCAGTAACAAGCTCTCCCCAGCATTTTTAAATGCTGAACAGTTCAACCTCATTTAGATACTATTTTAATCCAAACTATTTTGCATAATCTCATTGGATCACATGCCAGATATTTCTTGTTCATGTGACCAACTAATTACATGCAGACAACATCCAAATTCAGAAATAGGCAATGCACATATGTAAAAAGCCCTTTTAATCACTATGATGAGTTTTTAATTTAATATTGTGTACACGCTTAGAAGAATACATTCTAACACCGATATTTTTTTTAAGCTATTTATATGCCAAAGATTTTCCAGGCTGAGAAATTATTAGTTGAGTGGGTCATTCTTTTCCCCAGCAGTCACCTGCAGATAAATGTAGAAAGACATGCTCTGTTATGAGATATACCCTGTGTTGATGTTCCATAATTCAAAATTATTGAATCATGATGATCAAATGACACAGTGCTGATACAAGTAACAGCAGAATAACATAAAAATCCCTGTCAAAGGAAATAGAATTTTAATCTGGTTCTGGCCTGGTTTCATAAGGGAAATGTGTTGTGCTACCATGCTGTCAGCAAAGCAGCCATAATAGTTTAAGTAATTTTGGTCATATTCAGCCAAATTATTCTTTCAAAGATTAGCAGTTAAGTGGAGAAAAGATGTTAAATTATCCAAGACAAGGCCAGCAGAGCTCAGTCTTGACATGTCCAACCTGATAGCAACTGGCCAGAGAACATCTTGTTGACATGCTGATCATGCAAAATTATTCTGAAAATAGCACAAATTTTAGAAAAAAACTACTTTAAATTGCATGTTTCCCCATATCTTGCAGTAGGAACTTAAGCAAATCTTATTCAGGATAATTTAGGCAAGTAACCATTTGCCATAGAACAGTTTTAGAACCACTATGATACTCGAAACACACAGTAAAATTTATAGCATGTTGCCCATATTTTCATCCCACAAATGAAAACAAAATTTCCCTAATACTGTGCATCTGTTAATCTTAGCTGCATACAGGAGACAGAAAATGTGTGCCAGGCAGATCTCCACTGTTATCAGCCCAAACATGGAAAAGTCTTTGAAGTACAATGAAGTACAATGAAGTATGTCTGTAAAAGGTCAGAATGATTAAGCAGATCACTGTTTTAGTTTAGGAAAGGTGATTCCTGGAGGTACTTCTGGTCTGAAAACAAAAGCCCTTTTTTTTTAAGAATTCCCCATATATTCTGCTTTCTGAACTTGATTTAGACTTGTCAGAAACACAGAATAATCAAGACTTGACACTGTTCCCATTGTCTTTTTCAGATTTTTGTTATCCATTTTATATCACGGAAAGTTCCCAGCTAAAGACAGCAGCCTTAATGAGTGTGGGTGCTGTTGTCTTTTGATTTTATAGCTATTGAACCCAGAAGGATTCCATTTCTCTAATGCTGCATTCACTAGGCATTTGCAACTACCCACTGCTACTGGCTGAGTCCCTATTTACATCTTTCAGCTGGTAATATAATCCTGAGCTGATGCTAAGCGCTTGCGTGCTTTTACCCACAGAGCAAAGTCAATTATTTTCTTGGATCCTCACAGGGCACATGGGCTCTATTACAGTTTTGTGAGTTTACTTGATATAAAACTTAATATGAAAAGTTTTGTATTAAACTTTGTATTTAAAAAGTTATGTATAAAATGTCCCTTAAGAATGACATTTGTATTGAGTAGGTGGCTGCTGGTGCTAGATAGCTCTGTGTAAGTATGTGTTTAATGTCAGATGAAATTTAAAGGTCCCTTCCAAACCAAACCCTTCTATGATTCTATGATTCTATGATAGAATGTCAGAAATGTGGTTCAAGAGACAAGACTCTGCCTCAAATTCTACTTTGTCAAGTCTAGATCAGCCCTGCTGTCAATTAAACATCTGGATAGAGACTAAACTTGTGCCAGGTACACATAGTATGTTGACCAGCAAGCACAGACCTAGTAGCAGCATCAAAAAAGAGATACAATTAGCATAAATTTTTCACAACTACCTTTTCTTAAAAACTGAAACACACCCAGAGCAAAGCGGAGGTCTAAAGGCTAAGGGCTAAGGGCTAAGGGCTAAATCTGAGTCATTGCGCAAATACTCTGTAAATTCCTTGTATGTGGTTTGATTCACAGAGGGAACTACTTTTGTGGTAGACTTCTGTGCCCACATGTTCTGAGAAAGTGTTCATTTTTCTATAAAAAACAAACCTTCTCTACAGATACAAGTTAGAAATAATTTTTTATAATGAAAACATTTTCTGGAGGAATTAACACTGATATACAAACTGTTGTTCTATGTAATAGAAAGAATAATTCTTTCAATGGATCCTTAAAGAACTGTTAATTACTCAACAAAAATATTACTGGTTTTCAAAAAAATGTATTAAAACACATTTAGAAAAAAAACAAATCCAAGCACACTGAATAGGGACTTCTTAGGTTGTTTATGGCCTTTCAAAAATGTGTGTGTGCCTTTGAATTAGAACAGCTAATAAATGCATTCCACATAGCACAGCAGAAAGATCAACCCTAAATTCTTATATCTATATTGATGACTCCTGTGTCTGTTACTTCAAAGACCAAATAAATAGTGGCAAGTTACTCTGACAGCAATCAGCTTTTATTTATTTATTTACTGATTTATTTATTTATTTATTTATTGATTGATTGATTGATTCATAAACAGTACAGAAACTTTGGATACTCTTTAGTACATTTGTATTGCAAGGTGACTGACATTAATTTCTGGATTTAATATACAGCCATTATTTCTCCAACTGCCAGATTGCCCAGGGAGAATCTTTAGGCTAACGAACTTTCAGAATATGAGGAGAAACAAAGTTTCTTCACGGTAAGTACTATAACCCTTGCTTAGTTTTACCAGCTGACATGTTGTCGTGGTTTAAATGATTTAAGGACTGAATTACTTCTGATTAGATCATTGATTAAAATAATTTCAGATACCATCAATAACAACTTATGATGTTTTCACTGTGGTCAGAAATACATTGTACATCATATAATACCTCTATGCCAAAAAGTATTTCTAAATTTCCTTTAGAAATGCTGATTTTTACCAAGCAAATAAATATATTTTCCTCCAATTTTTAAGTGAAATTAAAGGCCATAATTGGATGGCTTTCTGGATATCATTTCAGAAAATGAAATAATGGAGATGAGATGAAAGCAGGGGTAATATCCATATGTTGTTTGTTGTTTGGTTTTTTTTTTTATTATTCACAGGAAAAGGAATGTGTGGTCCAATTTCTGAAGGTATTGAGTGCTGATGACACTTTCAAACAGCGAGGCATCTTCTGCCATTTCTTAAAGATCACAGGATTTTCAGTAGAAAACTTTTGAAATTTCATATTTGTATGTGGCAATGAACTTTGGTCTAAGTAGACAAATTCTTTCACTGTTTCATATTCAGTTGGTATCCTTAGTAGTTTCAACTGACTACATAAATCACAAACCATTTCAGAAAGTGGCTGCTTTGTATCTGAAAATATAGTCATGAGTATGAAAGATGGAGTTTGGGTTTATAATGACATCAAGTTTGTATTCACTTGAACAGAAGCTCCTTTTTGTTTTTGTTTTTTTTTTTTTTAATCTGTTTCTCCTCCTCCTAGGTCATGCTGTAATTTTGAGGCTTTTGGTCTTATTTTAGAAGACTTGGGTTTCTCATAGTACAATATATGATTAAGCAAATAAATTATAATCAAATTCCAAATCAATAAATAAGAACAACTTTTGTCTCTGTACTGGTTTGGTGGGGATGATACCATAAACTAAATAACCATAAACTAAAATATAATCTTTTATGTCGTGTCTTGAGTCCATAACTGGGCATGATTATAAGAGCTGTCTCTTTCATTCCTTCTTTTCTGAGGTACACCTTGAAGTCGGTGCACAAATAGGATTGGTGAAATTGCTTACAAAAATACCAAGGAATTCAAATTTTAAAAATATGCAAAATTATAAGTTATTTTTCTATGTATTCTTTGCTGTCCAAAGACTGCTCATTTGTGTCACTGGAATACAAAGATGCAATCTGCAGCTGAGATAATTCTGTGGATTTCTTGGCTGATTTTTAGAAATCAGAATAAAGGTGTCTTTTCAGAGGACAGTGAGGGCTGAGATGTTTCATATTTTTGACAGCTAGCATGTTTATTAGTTCAGGCATTTACTTATGGGTATTCAGGACTGGAAAGTATGGTTTTCACTGGTAAAAAAAACCAAACACGGAAGTAAAAAATCAATGCTTACAATTCCTGTGTTACCATGACGACTCTATTACTAGCAACTGTGAATGATAACACTGTAACACTAAGAAGTATTTTAATTGATAGAGTTGTTTCTATTATACATAAACCAATAAGCAAGACAAAGGAGAAGGGGTCTTGTTCCTGGCCAGCAGGAGGATAATACCAGTTCTGCTTTCCTGGACCTTAAAAGAGGTAATGAGGCAGACCTGATACTGGCAAACCGAAAAAATCTGCTGTTCAGACACAATCTGTGGGTGATTGAGCTCATAGTGCTGGCTGGAAGGAGGGCAAAACCTGAACTCAGATGCTCTGTGTGCACATGGCAGCTGAGGGATCTGAAAATGGAACACTAGTTGGGCCACTGTCACAGAAACGGTCTGTAGCTGGGCACAGAAAGTGCTGCCTGCCAGATAAAATTAGGAAATTAAGAACAGTTATTACATTCTGTCTAACTTTAGACCTGACTATTTACCTTATTTAACTAAAATTATTTTCTAAAATAACCTAAAAATGGTTGCTGCCTTCTAGGCAGGATTTAATCGCAGCCACCAGCTGCAAGAGAAAGCCCTTCAGCTGTGTGACTTCAGCTGTATCCTCTCCTACCTGCTCTTTCTTTTTTCACACGTGGCTTCACATTACATGTGATCTCAGTTCAGATCTGTATCCCCTACCTGTTCAAGCTCTATTTCCCAAAGGATTCACTCAATATTAGTACTGGGAATTTTATGAGAAATTAAATGAACATTATTTTGTTTGATTTTGAGCAGCAAACAAAACAAGTTCAAAATTCCATATGAAATGAAACATTGCAAAGAAAACGACAGAGGTTCTGAATATTTGATGTAGCAATTTTTGTGTTTGTAATTTTGTATATAACAATAAGTAATCATAATTGAAAATTTACTAAAACTAGAACATTCCCCTTTAAATAAGGTCATTACCAAATATTTGTCTTGTTGAAGTACATACTAAAAATATTTTTTGAGCTCTTTTTTTAATGAATTAAAAAATAAAGCTTTCTAAATAGAAGTATATGGCCTATAATTCTTAAAGCATACACTGCTGTTTTCTATGCACTGAAATAAAGGAACTGTCTAAACCAGCATCATTATGTGCCTATTCTTACCTATGTTTTGCTAGAGAAGCCTCAGAACAAAGAATGGGAGCATACTAGGGTTTGATTTTTTTGAAAAGAAAATGAGAAAGAGGAAGCAGTTAGAAGAAAAATAATGTGTTTGAAGAATTGATAATTTACATGTCTAAAAGAAACCAGTGGTCTCTTCTTTACTGACAAGGAAAGATTCTGTACCAAGTTTGAGGTGATTTAAATTATCAGTGTGACATTTACAAAAAAAAAAAACCCCAAAATTACATTTTCCTTCATTAGAAAACTTTATTATGTTTTTATGTCTTCAGTGGAAGAGCCTAAAACTATTGACTTTAATAAATTTTAAAAAAGTAATACTGCTTTAAGGGAAGTTTGGTTTATATTTAGTTCTGTCAAATAGTTTTGTTCTGTCAATTTTAATACAGCACTTCACAGTCTCTGTCCAACTCTTCACCTGTTCCTGAAAGGGACAGGAGCTCCATAATGCTGACAGCTGATCTCGTCTTCGCTCTATTCCCATGGTTCCCCCTGTGTCCCTGCCCACGAAACAAGTCTGGAAGCATGCTTCCAGAAGCATGCTTGTGTGTGTGCAGTTTGAGTCCAGATTGCCTTTACTAGTGATGGAGGGGAGTCCTAAAATTTGATTGCAGTAATCCAAACCACCAGTGATTTTGCATCCTGATTTATGATATAGAAACATGAGGGAATGACAAAGCATTTTAGAGTTATTTTACTCCTAGTTCTTACTGTGACAACCACCATTCATAAAAGTCATACTGTCCTTACAAGAATCTGATAATAATTCTTGTTTAAATAATGGTGTGACTTTATCAAACAGACTGCTCAGAACTGCACTTAATCTGTTTTTGCTAATAAAATCATGTTGACTACAAACAAAATTAATTCAATAATGAACATAATCTGCCCATTGAGATTGTCGAATGTATATAAAAAGTATAAATCTTTGTAGGCTCTTTTCAGCAGGTAATCAATTTTTGTTTGAAGGAGTACTCAGTAGAATGTTAGTCTAATCCTTGGAAGATGCTTCCAATACCATGAAAGCAACCTTCCATTCTCCTGTTGACATGGTCTTGGACAAAATTGCATACAAGGACAGCGGAAAAACTCCTGATTAGTGCACCATCATATCTAGCATTCAGCAGGAGCAGCCTACATGTGATGAACAGTAAATTGATGCTGGCTTTATCATCAGAGATACAGAACCCTATTTAAATTGTCTGTAGAAAATATGCTAGACAGATAGCTTTTGTGAATACTGAGGTTAATGAGAAGGAATGTGCCCTTGCTGCAAAGAAGGCAAAGGCTATCCTGGGCTGCTTTAGGCAAGTATTGCCAGCAGGTGGAGGGATATGATTTTCCCCTTTTTTCAGCTCTGGCGGAACCACCCCTGGAGTAGTGTGGCCAGTTCTGGGCTCCTCAGTACAAGAGAGACGTGGACATAGTGCATGCAGTCCAGCAGATGGCCACAAAGGTGATTAAGGCACTGGAGCATTTGGCACATGAGGAGAGGCTGAGAGAGCTGTGGTTGTTCAGCCTGGAGAAGGGACGTCTCAGGAGATCTTGTCAATGTGTATAAATACCTGATGGGAGGGAATGAAGGAGAGGGAGCCAGGCTCTTTTCAGTGGTGCCCAGTGGTAGGACCAGAAGGGTCCTGCCTGAACATGAGGAAACACTTTTTTTACTGTGAGGAGGACTGAGCTGTGTCACAGGTTGCCCAGTGAGGTTGTGGAGTCTCCATACTTGGAGATATTAAAAAGCCACCTGGACATGGCCCTGGGCAACTGGCTTAGATGATGATGACCTCAGATGACCATAGAGTCCCTTCCAACCTCAGCCATTTTGCAATTCTCTGATTCTATAAAAGTTTTGGCAAACTGTCCCAGCAACCTTAAATAAAGTAAGTGTCCCAGGAGAATCCACTATTCAAAGCTTAATTGTTTTGTCTGTGTTTTCTAACCTAGTTTATAAAATGGAGTAATTTTTCTTTTCACTCTACATATTAGTATTTTCAGCAACTCCAGAAATTCTTGCTTCATGTAATGGATAAATAGGCCACACTGACCAAAACCCCTTTATAAACATTTATCCAAGCAACTGGTACCTCCACAGACTATCAGTTTACTATGGAGTCATTCTAACGTAACCCTGCAAGAACATTTCATCAGTGTGGGATGTAAAATGTAATTGCTCACTCACTCAGCCATACTTTATTATATCTCCACTGTGTGGTATGCAATAGTTTCAATTTGTTTTAATGGCCCATTGAAAACCTTGGCTTCATCTCCCAGTACAATTTCTATTCACTTCCAATAGGATGTTTTCTCCAAAAACACTGTTAGCCTTTTTAAAACTTATACTTTGTGTTAGTGGTAGGCCTTTCCTGTTGATAAAATACTCTGGAGATAGCAAACAAAGGCTCTTTCATCTAACGCTTCCTCTTGTATGTCATTACCTGATGAGGTAATGCACTTGCTGTGTTCAAATTAATATATGTCATATGTATTTTGCTCATCTTATTACATCTCCTAAAGAGTGGGTCTTTATTTTGGGGGTTTTGGGGTTTGGGTGGGTTTTTTTTGAGAAGACTGGGGAAGTGGAAGGAGTGATGGGAAATTCACATGGAGAGTTGAAAGTGGAGGCATCCCAAGGTATTAATTGGTGCAGCCTAAGCAATTCTGCATAAATTATTTGCTGATGTACCAAGAGCACCATACAGACACATCTGACAAAACTGAAATAAATGTAATGGTGGGGATGCAAACAAACCCAAGAAAATTCCACAGAGAATTTGATTAAAATCAAACTTATCCAATCAATAATAATCCATCTTGTGGAGATCTCCAACTGTTATATACTCTAAATATAGCTTTTAGTGTGTCTAATGGTAATTTTTATCCCAGCATTGCATTAAAGTGCTGCATCTCTTCCATCATTGATGTCAGTTAATTGAGTTATTCACATAGTCATGTGCCTTCTCTGAAGACTAAGGATATTCTTCAGGTTGAGTACATAATATTAATTACATTTAATATCTATACACTGTGTTTTGTGTTGTCTTTTTTTTTTTAATCTCTAAAATGCCTTATCAATATCAACCATGAATTCAGAGCATATTAAAGGCAACTGGGACTGAAGATTGACCTTTGGCAATTATGTCTGGAGACTGGAATGACTTCTGAGGAAAGATTATGCACTTAAAGAGATTGATTTTTATTTTAACCACTGGCAATTCAGTTCATTTCAAGCCCCAAAAATGCAAGTTTTCCTTACTTTTTAGCTTTGAGACCATCATTAGTAAAAGATCAGTATTAGTAGTTACGCTAAAATACTTATTAATGTCTTCCACAGTATTAGGGAGATAAATGTGTAATACTTTACAGCACTAATTTTCCAAATTCTCTAGTGAATATAAATACATAGTATAATTGAGAGGTCAGGTTTTCTGGAACTTGTGTTTTGCAGTCATCAACATGTTTCCAGATATTGTAGTTTCTGAGGTTATGGTCCTCAGGCTTTCAGCAGTAAATTGTCACATTAATTTGGCCAGTGTAAAATGATACCAAATGAAGTTATTCTGCCTACTTATCTCTTCTGTTATTCAACACCAAGCACATGCCTCAAATATTGAAAAGCCAAAACCCACAGGGATTCCTTTGTAGCACCAGGGAAACAAAGTAAAACCATTATTACCATTATGTTATTATAATAGTGCTATTTCAACATTATAATACCTGGATTCACTTTAGTAGGTGTTTTTTTTATGGATCTTGTATTCTATATATAAGAACAGAGAACCCCAGTAAAGCAGAAATGGCCTTCTCAAGATCACCGACTCCTTGAATACAATGTCTTCTGCAAGGCTTCCAATGCACCTTTATTCCCTACCTGCTCCATAAAAGCCAGTGCTTATGTAAATGCATAAGGATAAACAACACTCCACAATACAGTAACATGGGCTACTGGGGATCACTGAAATAGGCTACATTGGGCATGTGCATTGCACTCACATCTTTGGAGTGCCACAGGCCAAAAACTTCTTTCTGCTTACAAATCTCAGTGTCAGAGTAGCAGTCTTTTTCCTCAGAAATATTTCAGGCCTTTTGCTGCCCACAGTTGGTTTTCTCTGCCCTCATGCCTCTTCAACCAATGCCTCAATTTCTGCAAGTGGCTTTAAAATGAGTTTTTCAGATGTTGAGCTGCCAGAAAACAAGACTTGGTGAGATCACCTGAACATCAGTGGAGCAGATGCCACATCCATCATCGTCACTGGCAGCAAGTTCAGCAGCATTTAATCGGAAATGGGTTAGGCAGGACCATCTTTTACTGGATTAATTGCTTTGTCCTGAGTGGCATCACAGTTTGTTAAAATGCCTACGAGATAGCTTGTACAGAAGCAAAATAATGTGAAACAATTTTTTGTGAAGAATTACATTCATTTACAAAAATGTCCAGTGATGTGAAAAGGGTAAGTTTTGCTGTTTATTCAATGCGGGAAGCCATAACCACTTTTACCGTTTTAATATCTGGAGACTATCACAAACAATGTCTAATCTGTCAAGCTAATATACTCATGCAGGGAATTATGTTACAGATGAAAATTTAATAGAGTTTTCTAGAAAGATAAGTCTAAAAAAGAAAAAAAAAAAATCTGAGTTACATACAATCCCTGAATGGTTTGGCAGCTGATCTTCCTGTACTGCCTCTGGAGTCAGAACTTAGAGGGTAAGCAATCCTGAGTTAGTTAACAGGCAAATTTGGTATTTATTATACTATATTTATAAGGAGCTAACTTTTTAAAACCAGTCAGTGCAAATGCTAATGTTGACTGCTTTTCCATTATTTTCTTTTTTGTCAAGTCAAAAGTTTTTAAGGTCAGACCTCAACAGGAAACAAAATGTTGATTTTTGCATTTTCTTTGTCAATAATTACAGAATCAGTTACACTTGTATAAATATTGCTAAAATTTTTAGGTATTACTTTCTTCTATACTGAAAATCCTTAATAGGGAAACATTTTTCAAGGGTTACATGAAACACTGTTTGCCTGGATGCTCATTCTCTCCCAGAAAATTTCAACTCTTACAAGTCTGTGAATCCATGTTTCCCCTCATGTAAATATGGACATGACATTTACTTTTATGTGACTTAGTTTCAAAAGTAGTTAATTCAAATTTAGACAGTGACCGAATGATAATTGCCTTCAACCAAAACGCGCATCTTGAGATTTCAAACTGATGAAGTTCTCACTGAACTGGAAATCCTGTTTTCCAAATTCTATGAGAAGGTCTTTTAAAATACATACAGAAGGTTCCAGAGATTATTCAGTTCTTTCTACCAACTTGAGCAATCAGTGCACTTCCTTAGACATATTAATTTCACATGAAGGTTTTCTTTCCACTTTGCATGTATTTTTCTTCAACATATTAATGTCCTGTTCTTTTTATGTTTGAAAGAGTGGATCAATACAACTCAAAGATGGTTACTCTTGAGCTGATTCCTAGATATTGGTTTTCCCTATTTACAAGTATTTGTGGGTTTTTTCATTGTCTCCTGGCCTTCTGACATTTATGGTTACATCTTAACAGTGTCCCACAGTGTTCCTCAGTCTTCACTGTCCCCATTCCCCATATCTGCTGTGGTATGATTTCTGTCATATATTTTCAACGGGCAGAAGTTGATAACCTTCACTTTCTCTACAAAATCATTAGCATGGTATGCAAAAAATCAGGCACAATAGCTGCTGCACCAGCTTTACTGAGTCATCTATAGTAAAGACTTCAGACATTTGTCATGTGAAGACCTTTTATAGTATGATGTTGAACTTCAGTGTCCTCTTCTAGCAGAGGCAGTCACTTCTTAAAGGTTTGATATATATTCTAGTAGCTTAGTTAAAACTCTCATAGACATAAGAGAATATCCCAATATCAAATCACAATGTCAAAATAGCAAAATGCATTTGATTCCTCTCACTTCTTTTATGATAGCAAATAAATCAACTAAAGCCATGCATTTGGAATGAGTCCTGTAACAACTACATTTCTGTAGTCTAAATTTTAAGCATTCATAGTATTATCAAACTATTTCTATAAATCTTTCTTGAAACACACATTTTATGAAAGCTCCGATTCAATAACACTCACCACTGTTAGGCAGCCATCAACCACATGGATATTCCCATCTCCTCTCTCCCTGTCTGGAACTGCTTATGTGAATTAAGAGGTAGAGAAATACTCCCTTTCTTACCCTCAACCTTCCTACAGAACAGCTCCAAACCACAGTCAGAACAAGAATGGAAGAAAACAAGCATATACATTCCAAGAAACCCAATATACAATCTTCATTTGGGATAATTTAGTATTTGAAAAATAGTTTTACAAATATATTAAAGTGAGTTGCAATATGTGTAGGTTATGAGGGGTGTGTGTATACATGTGTTATTTGTAAAATTGCATACCTTATTCTTTTCCTCTACCACCCTGCCCCCCCCGCCCCCCACCCTGGCCAGCCACCCATTCGTATTGAAACCTGTTCAGAGATTCCTGTTCATCAATGGGGTGAAAAGAGTTTAGTCACATTTGATGAACCAGCTCCTATCTGAACAATAGCAAGATTTAATCTTTGATTCTCTAGAAGATAGCATGTAAAACAAGCAAAAATACTAACTGTGCAGCCAGCTATGGGAAAATCACAGATCCGAGCTGTTGGCCTTCACCTTCCTTGCTATGGAAACTCGTTTTAACCAACAGCCATTTAAAACTCATTCACAAATATGAAGATAAAGATCACTGTCCTTAGTTCTGAAACAGGTTCTTTTTCATTAATGATGATTTTCTGGGTGTTGAAAATTCTGTAAAGGTACAGAAGCTGCATAAAGCTGTTTAGCAGAGTCATCGTAATGTTCAGCTATGGTCTCTGAAGTGGCACTGAATATGATTGAAGCCTTTTCACATTTGGTGTTTCACGCAGTTAAGCAGCACGCATTGCTGACATCCCCTGAAAGCAACAGATGAATTTCCCAGTGAGAACTGGAGTTTAAATGACCTCTCTGCACAAAACTCTAATCCAGATACCAAGGGCCATATATTAAGCTATTTTATATCATTGTTCATTGATTTTAAGCAGACACCACCCTTACAAGAAGTGGAGACTCAAAACTGATGGTGTAATAAGTCTCACTTACCCTCATCACTTGTGAACTGATTCTTCTATTTTAAAGAAAATTCTCAAGCAGTCACTAAAGGAGAAAAAAAAATCAGCAGCTAAGTTACGGGAAATAGGAACATTCCGTTCATTTTTATAACTACCTTGTGCTGGAATAAAAAATATATCCAAGACAGTTGGAAATAATAAAATCTTACTTTCTTTCAGATTATCTACAGTGTTGAAAACAAGTTAGCTCACATCTGATTAAGTTATACTTCCAAACTTTTTATGCTTTCAGGATCACACTATCTTACTTTTAAAACTTCTGTGACCTCTGTTTTTATTTAGGGAGCTTTTTGCACAGTTGGCTTCCTCGTATTCCTTCCTGAGTGTCAGATGATGGTCAACCCTCAGTCCTATAAAATTGTAATCTCCTTTTAAAACCAACAGTATAAGCAAGGTATGATATTTATTGCTATCACTCTACTTCTGAAAAAAAAAAAAAAAAAAGTCTTGCTTTGAAGAACATGTAGGTAAACAAATTAATTGCTTCAGTCAATATAACAAAAAATTCTCTTATCGCTCCACATACCGGCAGTTTTGTGTGTTTTTCCAAATAATCTTTTTCCTCATGATTAATGTTCGTTCACTTGATGAAAATGATTCGACTATTGCCTTTGCTTTCATAATAAAAGTCCATATGCATGAGGGAATATGATGTGTTTAATTTTGCTTTCTTCCAAATGTCAAGTTGCACTCTGTCTCTACCCATCTGTATGCATTCTTCCTATGTCCTGGGCGTTGGTACATCCCTCTTTCCTTAAAATCACTGTCATGGCAGTTTCTTTCAGAAAGTTCCCTTCTTTCTGTCAGGGAAATAATTTAGGCTAACAAATTCCTCTATTAACAGGATGAATAAAGGAAGTTTCATTATGCTGGAAGATGGTATCAAAAATCATAAATCAGTTCTCTCTGAAGCCAATTACAAAGACAACTGAAATTATGAGCCTGTTGAAGATATGCCAGAGGTTCCCTTCTAGTTTTTGCAGCAAACTACTGGCATCCAGTGTTTCTCCTGATATTTTGGAAGCCATTTAACATGGATTTTCTTCGTTACATTTTTTCATCCTAATAACGAGAGTAACAGGTAAATTATAAGTTTAGCATATGGCCTCTCAGTTTCAACAATTTAGAATCAATCTACTATATTTAATGCTGCAATCATTTCTTTGACGATAGCTATTCATTTTGCAATATTATCACAACAAATGAAAAGTTTCAGCAGTTGCCAATCTAATTCTTTTGATGTGCGAAGTAATTATTATTGATTTCTTATTTGTAGAGCACTACCAGTGTAGAGTTAATTTCCTTTAGACTAGTAAATTGCTGCTAACAAACTTAAGAAGATAAAACCTTCAGGAGAGGAACTAGAAATTATCTGCTGTGCATAAACCTTCAGGAAAGAGCAGGGAGGTATTGCTTTAACTGAAGTAGGCCTGTCAGTAGGACAAAGAATCAGTACCTGGTTATGTTCCTTCTCCTGATTTGTTTTTTCTCAGGTTTGTTCTTAACATCTGAATATCTTCACAAATACTAAGCTTTGCAAGTTTTCCCTTGGAAGTCAGCCTTTCAGTTTCCCCAATTATGCTGCTGCTTTCTCGGAGGATTCTTCCTTCTAATATTCTTATGATTTTATGACATTACTGGCTTTACGAATGAGTAAGAATTTCAGGTGAATATTGCTCTGACGAGGAAGAAAACTGCTTTTTATATTACAACTGTAGCTCAGTGGCTCATTCCCTCTAAAAGAAACATTGTGAAGGCAGCAATATAGTTGATGAATACTCTTCTTTTGTTTATTGCTTGTATTTAGTAAGAGAGTTTCCCTTTACCTATCAGCTGAAATAGTTAAAGCTAAAGAAATATTTATTTTTGCCTTTTCAAGAAAGAAGCTAAAATGTGAGATAAATCGAATACAAAATTCTGAGAAATCCCTTAATATAAAAGGCTTTTAAAATGTTCCCATATTTGTGTTAATATTTTTAATTTGTAAAATTACTAGCAGGTTTTTAGGACTCACACATCACAAAAATAATGAGGTCCAGGCATTTAAACTGCTTGTAATTCTTTAAACTTGTGCATGTCAATTCCATTGGGAGCTTAGAGCTTTAGAGAATCTGAGGTATTGTAAATATAGTAAATATTTATATATAAATATATATAAAAATATATAGTAAATACCTTATATAAATACTTAGTAAATATCTACTAAGATATCTTTTCCTAAGCATGTGTCTGACATCTTTGAATCTCTGCTTCTGCTCTTTAGGAATTCTTTAATTGCTTCTGACCATGATAGAATGCACATTTTTGCAAAATGAAAAAATTTGCTCGGTAAATGCATTTACTTCTCTAAGTAAAGCAACAACAACAGCCAAGTTTCCTAAAATAACTTGTACTAGTATTTGCGTATTTTGGTACTCCAGCTAACTCACTGTACTATGTGCATATGACTGTCTGAATGTTATCAAATTAACATGGTGGTCATCTGTTTCAAGACATATGCAAAGCACTTACCCATTGCACAGTCAAGTATTATGCTACTTCATATCCCGATCTCTCAGGCTAAATGACTATGCTCTAACAATCATCAGCAAAACAGTAATAGACAGAATAGTAGTTTAATGAAATGTCCACAAGAACGTACTGTGTTTAATTATAATAAATAATTGACATCTTTGCTTTATTGGTATGGTCCCTCAAGATGATTAAATTGAATAGTAATGGTGAATGCCATTTGCAGTGAGATGTGATCATAACAGTAACAGTGAAAAATGCTTTTGTGTGAGCTTATTGTCAAGTGGCTACTGTGAATTCTGGAAAACATGGGGTTTGACGTGACTATGCAGCAGTCTTCTCCATTTGAGAAGATGGACTCATCATTTTTTACCAAGAATAAATGTCTCATTTTTCACTCATAATGACATATATTCATTTTTCAATTGTTCTTTTTAGCACACTGCCTGATGCATGTCTTATCAAGATAAGTAATGATTTATACACTATAAAGGTATAACATAAACTAATAAAAACCAAAATTAACCTGGAATTATTGTATTAGCATTCCAGATGCAACATTAGATGTAATATTAGGCAGCACAGCATTAAAATAAGCAAATGAACTAATGGTTCCTCTGTCAGAAGGCAAGTCCCTGCTTGCATGTCAATGGAGTAAACAAATAAATATGGAACTATTTGCCTCCTACAAGGAATTAATGCTCACCTAAATTTTCAAAATCCTATGGGAGTTAGCACTCTCCTACTCACTGAATATTGCAAGAAGAGTCTCATTTATGTGACTGCCTCCATTAGCATCCCTCAAAAACTTACAGTGTCTTTTCCATGAAGATTTTGGCTGCTTGATCACTGCGTATATACATGCAGACTTTTATGATGTGGAAGATGATTTTACAGAATCAGTTACTTGAGTATATGGAAAATATCATATAGCTTTGGAACATTTTAAAGCACTATCAGACATCTCAAGCTGTCATTCCTGTCTGTCACATGGTTTTGTCTGCAGTCAGCACAGAGTATCTTTGATCTGCTCTATTATAAAATACTGACCTAAGTGCCATTTGACATGCTTTGTGACAGCAGCACGTGTTTTCTTTCAATTTTCAATGGTTATGTCCACAGCGCTGCAGATTCTCCAGTAGTAATATCTTCTGTGAATGCTGCAATAGAATCAGGGCAGCTAAAATACTTGAGGATCCCCTGCTGACTCAGACATCTAACCCAGTTGCCACAACTGGATTGTTGCCATGTGTCCCCTGGGGGAAGGTAACGAGCTGCATGCCTTCCATTCAGCCCCTGCAAGTGCAGAGCCAGCATTTTCCTTTAAACTCCTTTAACTAAGGTTTATGTCTTCATGTTTGTTGCACGCCATCCTATGCCACTAAGCTAGCACAGCTCGGCTGAACTGAATCACATATCTGAGACCTAACTCTACTCTGTATGTTTGCAATTCTTTGAAGCATGATAGCTATGTTGGTGCTTTCAGTCAAGTAATGTACAGGGACATGTGGAATTTATATTCTGTGGGCTTTGGACCTTCCATAGCTGTCTGTGTTGGTAAAAGACTGAATTTAGTGATCCCATGTTTCATTCTAATCCTAGGTGCCTACCCATATAATTGCAAGTTTTTATCTTTTTTTCATGAGCTGCAAAATATCTAGCTTAGTGATATTTACAAGTATGAAAGGGGTATAAATTGGAAAAGGCTTTTCAGTCATGCATCCCAAATGTTTCATTTAAGGAAGGAAAACAGTTACACGCACACTGAAAAGAATGAGCCTATGGGGAATTATAGATGATGCAACAATCCTACATATGAACAGATTGATCAAAGAGTATGTGGAAAATAAAGCAGCTGGTGTAACCTAAGAGTTGCACATATTTCTGGCTGCATTAATAGTTTCTCTGCTGCTATCACTTAGAATTATCATCCAAATAAAAATTCTTTGTGGGTTTGGTTTTTGTTTTGGAGCCTTTTTAGGGAGTCAGTGATATGACAGTTACACTCCTCAGGTGCTAAATCAGAAAGCAAGAAAGAAAAAACTCAGTCCTTTAACTTTGAAAGAAATCATTGAAGAACAGAACACTTTGTATCGGGATTTGCAAGCAGATGCATTTACTTATATGTGATAGAGAGCACTCACCCTCCAGTGGCAGGAAAACAGTAAGTCTGGCATACCTCTGATACTTTAGTGTTTTCTTTTCTGAGATGTTTTCCAAAACCTGGACTTAAAAGGCACGTTGGGAAACAGATATAACAATGTTTTTAAGACCTGAAGTGGCTCACAGTCTTGGAAAACAGTGGCAAGATAAGCTCTAAGGCAGATTTTAAGATCAGAGACTTATTAAGAGACTTTAAGATCAATGCCATAACCACACACACCTTGGGTGAAACTGCCAAATGGCGCATCCAATTTGGAAAAAAACCCAGGGATATTGGTAACCATGGACTGGGCTGATAAGGCTTGCTAGGCTGCTAAGCATTTGAGAACTCATTCAAGGAGTCAGAAAAATCTGCCTTGATGGTGGAATCCCATGTACAAACCTGAAGGCTTTGAAAATTATGAGTTATGTCTCTCAAGGTCATCATATTTTCAAAATTAGACTTCCTACATTCTTTTGTAGGGAAGCTAAATTCTTACTATAACACCTGATTAATAGAGCCAGTGACTGTATCCACCAAAAAGCTATTGTGAAACACTGAAATAGCTGTGACACCTAAACACATGATTGTTTATAATGGCAATGATAATGGTTCATTTTATTTTGAACTATAAAACAGATGATTCCTTGTTGCACAGAAACCAGTGTACTGTCAGGAAAGCAGAGTGTGTTATGATGCTAAACCAGTCAAAATACAAGTAGTATCATGCAGATATTGAAAGCATGTATGTGATATATGTAGCACTTTGCATCAGAGATGAAATGGAGACCTTCAGAGAGAGAAGCACGAGCTTTATATCGGCTTCTGAAATTCTAAGGCTTGACAGTTTAAGAGGGAAACAGTAATTTTCTCTACAGGATGAGCAGAAAAAGGCACTGCAAAATTTTGAATATGTAATATCATAGTCTCCAGCTTTTCCAGTACTACTTCTGTCACTACAAAAGTAAGTCTTCAGCAGTTACTGTCATGAAAGGAATTAAGAGAATCAAATTCACATATGCAGACTTCAGGAACTCCCAGACAATATATGCATTATCTTACAGAATTACAGAATGGTTTAAGATTGGAAAGGATTTCTGGAGATCATCTAGTCCAATCCCCTTGTTTAAGGCAGGTTCAGCTATAGCAGATTTCTCAGGGCTGGATCCAGCTGGATTTTGAGCATCTCCAAGGACGTACTTGCCATAAGCTCTGGCTTTTCTAACCCCATCTCTGTGTGCTCAGAGACAGTCTTCATACACTCCTGGGCCACCTGTCCCTGCTTCTGCCTCTGGTACAGGTTTTTTTTCTATGGTTGAATTTAGTCAAAAGCAACCTGTTCCTCCATGGACATCTTCAACCGCCTTTGCTTCACTTCCTGCATGTGGGGATAGACCATTGTTGAGCTTGGAGGAGGCTGATCCTTAAAGATCAACCAGCTTTGCCGGACCCCTCGTTGCTCCATAACTGTATCCCGTGGGACTCTTCCAAAGAGGTATCTGAACAGGTTGAAGTTGGCTCTCTGAAAGTCCAGAGTAGTGATCCTGCTATTTGCCTTCTTGCCTTGTCTCAAGATCCTGGATTCTAGCATTCCATGGTCACTGCAGCCAAGGTTGACCCCAGCTTTAATATTCCTGACTATCTCTTTCTTCTCTGTAGGTATGAGGTCCAGCAGAGTATTTCCCTTTCATTGACTCCATGGTCACTGCTGTGAGGAAGTTGTCATCAATACACTATGGAAGACTCCTGGATTGCATGAGCCCAGCTGCCTTGCTCTACCAGCAGATATCAGAGTGGTTCAAGTCCCCTGTAAGGACCAGAAAATGCAGATATAAGGCTTTCCAGTTGTCTGAAGCAAGCCTCATCAAATTCTTCTTTCTGATCAGGAGGTCTGTATCAGACACCCACCACAACATTGTCCATGTTGATCTGCTCTCTAGTCTTAACCCATAAATTCTTGGCTGGTTTGTCATCCAAAGAAAAGCTCCTCACAGAACCCACTGCTCTCTCACATAAAGGGCAACTCCCTGCTATTACATCTCGGGCCTGTCCTTCCTGAAAACCCTTAACCTGTCTACTGCAGCTCTCCAGTTGACCTACTCAACCACCTCTCCGCTACTCGTGTTTACTGCAAGACCCAGTGACATCACAGCACTGCAACTGTGTATAGACCTCTAATTTTTCCTCTGCAGTTGCAAAGGATCAATTTTCAACACAGAAATGCTCTCAAGGTCATAGAGTAGGAAAGATAGTGCTAGCAAACATCTCTGATCTAGTTTCATCACTGAACCGGGAGAAATCACAGAATGGTTAGAATTCAGAAAGTTAGAGATTAGTTTGCCTTCGTTTTTTTCTGTTTGTTTTAATGTTTGCAGAAATAGACTTGGGTCCAAACTATTAACCTCAATCAATGTCCTAAAAAGACAGCATTTCACTGAGAGAAGAAACCAAGTTTAAAAAATGAAATTACATGCTTTAACTAACATTTTTCAAGAAATGTTTCATTTCTGTAATAAAACAGAAGAATCTTGGCAATTAAAAAAAACTGTGACACATTAATTAAAAGCATTTTAGACTGTCAAAAGATGACAGTATTTCCAAGAAAAATCATATCAATTTTTTTCTCTTTACAACAAATGTAATTCACACAATATGATCCTTGAGACAGAACTTACTTTCAACTCCCTTTCTCCAAACCAAAATAAGAGAAAAATAGCTCTTGTATATTTTTATTCCAGAGAAAAGGACAATTCAGAAACTCCATCTCTTTCTTAGAAATCTGCCAAAGAGATGTGTTCAAAAATATGTTCTGTTCCTAGTATGTGAGTGTTTATTGGCAGGTCAAGGCCATTGTGACAATGGAACTCAAGCTGCTTACTGATTCAATGTTAATCTTTTGGTCCATTTATCACCCAGGGAAAAAAAGGCAAGAGATGGATTTATTTTTATTTTTTCCCCTCAGACTAGTCAATTTCATGGTGATAGACCAGTACTGGGTTTATTACAGTGACAATCATAGAGTCCAACTGAGATAAAGTTCAAATATCCCTTTGACCTGATGCATTTAGGTTGAAATGAAAGCTTTCTTCAACAGTCAAACTGGAAGCCAGGGTTAAAATTTATAAAAGCTGATTGGGGTACATTTGTTCTCAATGGTAGATCAGACATCCCAAAGCTACTGGAAATCAGATTAGTACTAAAACTCAAACAGTGCAGTGCCAAACTGTAAAGCAGCATGGCAGTGATTCAGATGTCTCACCATGGGAGTCAATAGTTCCGTATAGTACTGCAACACACAGCTATATAGTTCAGTCATACAGGTTCTCTCCTGAATATCGCTAACTGGCACTCCATTGCCTCTGTTTGGTGTCTTCATAGTCTTGTGCCTGTTGCTGAAAGAAAGAAAATTGTGTAAGATGATGCTGAGGCACACAATAATCACTATTCTGTTGTTCTGTAATTTTATAGATGTATCATTAAATGAAAAAATCTTGTAAGTATGAGCAAAAATGTTTCACAGAATGTTATTCGTGATCCACATTCCAATTCTGTCACCCCTGTCATTTGCTTCTACACAAGGCCAAAAACTTTTTTCACAGTCAAGCATCTTTCTCTTTGATCATACTTATTTTCCTGTTGTTTTGTGGACATCTGATTTCACTGGAAATGCACTTAGAGCTCAGGTAACATTTTCATATTGTTTTTTCTAATTCTTCTGATAGATAGATCTGAAAGATAAAATCATCTTTCCTTAAACCATCCCTCATTAATATCCTGTAAAAATCTTAGCTTTTGTTGCCTGCAAATTACTTTCTCAGACACATTACAGTATCACTTCAACAACTGAGATTAAAGCTGTGTGAATATTGAACTAGTGGCAAAGCACAAGTGTTTAGTCAGCTTGGCTTAAGATTCTGCTCCAAGATTACAAGTGAGAAGTACAGTGATTGTCATTTCAACTATGTTGTGAGGCTAGTAAGAATTGTGAAGAAGCCTTTTGTGATATGTGTGCGACTAGAACCTGAGACCCTGATTTAGAAAACCAACCTCAACTTCCTATTGTTACTGCTGTTGAAATTAATTGACCATATCTATGATCCACTACATCCAGGTCATATGTGCTAATCCACAGTATAGATATAACCTCTGACTGGTAAATTCAACCAAGATTAAAGAAAACAAACAACAAAAGAAATACCTTCAAAGCTCAACCCTTTTGTGTATTACATGCATCACAGCAAATGTTTGTACTTTAAATGCAAATGAAAAATGCGTAGAAAATTTTAAAGATAAATCTCTTGATTAACTAGCATTCATTTCTGCATTAAAATATCACCACAAAAGACAGAGAGAAGAATTTTTTTAATGAACTGGACAGATAATAGAGTCATTTTTTTTAATGGTGAGTTCCTTCATTCCCACAAGCGATATAATCATCAGGTTGTTTCAGATATTGTACTTATTTCATACACACAAATGAAAAGTATATTGCTCATTTGGATGCTTTGTGTCTCCTCAGATAATGACATCATTGTGGAACCAATTCACTCTGTGAGATAGATAAAAGATTTAGTGTTACTTACCTTTGTCACCTAGGATTCCTAACTTCACAATAGTTCTGACTGGTTTATTCCATGGCTGAGTGAAAAATTATAATCCAAATATGCTTTATGGAAGTGTATGCAAAACAAATTTGTATTATAATGAGTGCTAAAAATGAGATTTTAAAAATATCTTTCAGATCTAAACTTTATACATTCACAGAACTACACTTTACAGAAGTTGTTCTATCATATTTTTTAATGCACTCAGTGTAGGAGAGCTACACAAATTTGATTTTCACAATTTTATTACCAACTCATTTCTTATATAGGAGCTAGAACAAAACCAAGCAGGTTTTTCCTTTATCTTTACACTTCTTGTGCTGCAGGTTAGAGTGGAGAAACATGTGGCAAGAACATTTGTCTCCCATACTTGCCATTTGACTGAGCTTGAATCAGAGGTATAGCATCCTCTGTCAAAAGCAGGAGGTCTACTGTTTGATCTTTTACTCCATAAAATACTAGAAGAATCTATGGCTTTTAGACATCTAAAAGCAAAGTCTCTACTGATTACAGAAAGACTGTACATTTCATACCCAGTCTTACTGAAGTTTTCTACTTATACCTGCTTTTCACTAAAACAGGATGGCTTTTCATCTGTTTTCTCTTGTTTTTCTAATAATGAACTTCAGATGATTTCAGTGCTAATTACTGCTGTAAGAGTGGATCACAACTATAACATTTAGAAACAGATAAATTACCCCAGTTGTCAGCTACTTTATCTCCCTTTTACTATAGGATCATATCTTATTCGTATGTTTGATAAATGCTGTCTGGTGAAGGTTATCATGCAAAAACAATAATGCATAAGAATGTGTTACCATCATGAAATAAAACTGGATTCTTTCAGAAAGGTCATTCCAACTCATACATATAGACATTAGGCATACAGTAACTAGAATGTGAGACTAAGTAAACAAATTAATTCAATAATTTCTTTCAAACTCCCATCATCATATCATTGACTTTCATATATTTAACTCCATCTGTACAGCTCATCTGGGTTCTTGGAGTCTTCAGACTCTCCTATGTATACATTTGACATGTGAGGAGCCTTTAGAGGATGGTCTCTTGGAGCTAGCAGAACTTGCTGGGATGCCTCATGTGAACGAAACAGTTTTGGTGAACATTCCTCACACAAAAGATTTCTTGATACAAGTCATTTTTATTAATGTTCCAGCACGTGATAAATTTTTGTGCCTGAAAGAGGGACTTTGGTGTTACTTTATATCATGGAGCCTAGTAGTTTTTGAACATACATTGGGAGACAGCTCTGAAACAGAGCAGCCAGAATGTTGATAATCCTAGCTCCCAGTCCTGAAGTTTGCTGTTTTCTTAGTGTGGAATTGGGATCCATGGCATTAATGGGAGTTTTCTCCAGTCTTGGGAGGCACAAAAACTATCTCTGAGTTAAAGGCATGAAATTTGTGGATATCCACAGCTTCTGCACTCCCAAATTGCCTGTACAGAAAGCAAAATGGCTCAGAAGCTGGGGTCCAAACCAGAGTATTTCTGAGCAATTTATTCACTAAAAATATTTTTTTTTCAGACTTTCTTTTCTGAGACAGAAACACTAATTTATTTAATTAAACACAGTGGGAAACAAAATAGGAAATAGGTCCATCGGAAGGGTCATCCTTATATCATCTATTTTCTAGGTAGTATGAATGTCATCTAGAAAAGGGTTTTTATATTCTATTCATCCAGTACAGATTTGTGTTTGTGATATTTGCTAAACAATTGTTAAACTCACTTACCTTAACTATTGAGTGCTCTCTTACATAGATTTTCTATGCAATATTAAAGATACCTTCTAGAGGGTTAAAATGACACTATTTTCTCATTTTTGCATAATGCAGATGTCTTCATTACTAAGGGAAAAACACTTAATCCTTGGTCTTGTGACAGTAATGCCAGAAATAGACAATTTCACTGCTGGATACATAGGATTAATGAGTTTATCAAAGATGTAATTTCCTCTGAATTGTATGTTAACTGGATAAACAATAAAAGGCACTTCTGAAATGATCTCTGACTGTTACCATGTTAGCACTTAACATGCTTTATTACTGGTGGATGTAGTCATTCTCTACAATCAAAACAATTTCTACTAAAATATATTTCTAATCTTACGTAATTTTTTTTCCTAAATAAAATGCAGCACATTTAATTTTTCTTTACTTTTCAGTAAGATGTTCACTTACTTTTCTTTCCACCAGTACTGTATTTCCATCACCTCTGATCTTTTGGCTTTTACAGGCACATCACTGTGACGAAATCTAGTAATCTGTGGTTTTTCTCCCTCTAAAAACAGGTAGTTCTCATTCTTGGTTTTGCAGTGACTGTACGTATATTTCCAGTACTCACGTGCATAACATGCTCCAGATTTAACTTTCCTGGCTATTGGTGCCACAGTAGCCATGTCTATGTTCCCCATGTCTTACCTAGGGACAGTACAGAAACAAAATCATCCAGTCCTGTCATACTGTTCAAAGAAGTAATGCAAATTGATATAGGATTACTTTTATTTCCTCCATTGATGCAGTAATTCTGCTTTCATGGTGGGTATATAATGAATTTATGCCTAAAAAGTATTTAGGCTGTTTCTCTTTTTTTGAGATTGTTTGATCTTCTTACTCTGCAGCTATCTATAACACCTGACTCAGAAAAATGTAAAAAGGGACTGAACTGCCTTCTTATGCCAGTCTTTCTGTAACTGCAGCCCATAACCAAGCAGCCAGACTCATCTGCCCAAGTTGCCCAGACAGACTAATGAGGTCTTCTCTCATCTGAAAGGTCTTGTTCCTACATGATATGTTCATTCTCCTTGCGGATAGGTACAAGCTCATCAAAGGTTACAACAGAAAGGAAGTTTACATTCTTCTGTCGTGCTGCAAAAGATTTCCTGGTAACTTTGTCAGAACTGCCCTCAATATCTTATTGCAGAAACTCAGAGGTTTTTGTGAGAAAAAGCACAGAATGAGAAAACATATGAGAAAGACAATACTTCAAAATGCAAGTCCAAAATTCTTACTGGTCATCATAGGTCTTACATGAAACCCACCTGCTAGGGCTTCAGTATGATGTGATCCAAGGTCTGGTTTTGATACAAAACAGCTCCATAAACCTAACTTTGATTTCTGAGAATACTCCTAAGCTGAGAAAAAGCTGGGAAAATATGTAGACAAGAGCCATGCACAATAAGAAAGGCTGAGGTGAGATTGTGGATATGGTGAGTTAGCCACAAACAGACTGAGGGGGAAAATCATGGATTCAGAAGACCACAGCTCATCAACTGAGGATCACTCTCCTGTAAACAGCACAGGAAAGTGATCCCTGTCCCCCTGGAAGTGGTTGCATGGCAGGCAAAATATCACTGGTGTCTCATCAGTAGCAGTGAGCATATTAATACTTATTTTTGTCTTACATTAATGATAACTATTCTGTGCATTAGCCAATAAAGAATTGCTTTGTGCATTTAAACTCTGTATATCCAGCTTACAAAGTATCTTTGCAAATAGTAAAAAGTGCCTGAATATGGTAACCCAGAGAGGAAGAGTTACATGCCCACTTGAATCTGTAAGAATATCCTTCAGGATCACAGGAGAGATGGCTTTATCACAGGCAGCGTTCCTGGCTTCCCTGCAGGAAAAAGTGGTTGAAGTATCTATAAAAATGAAATAGACATAACAAGAATGTGAGGCTATAGAATGCCTTATTAATAAATTAGTAGATGAATCTTGTGTAGGTGTAAAAAAAATATCTGTTTTTCTACCTATCATTGTGTTGGTTCCAAGTGTTTTCTGACTCACATGGCAAGTGTTGGTATACTCCATCCTAGACACAGGAGATTTCTCCTTTCCATTGCCTAATCATGCTCTTCTACAAAACCCATTTCCTTTCGACTGTATAATGTCACATCCTTTTCAACATTTTCTGTCATGTAGCAAGAGATTCATACCACTCTTTGGCAAGAATCTATTCAATTTTGAAAACTAGTCTCCCAATCACACCAGTAATCATGCATCTACTATGTCTAAAGAATGCCTTGAGGATCAGCATTTCAGCACACAGGCACCTTTCATGCTAGAGTCTCAGCCTCGAAGAATATCTGAGTGGACCTACTGTCTACAGTTCGGAAGAAATAACAAATACACACAAAAAGATCTGGGTCTAGACAGTTTCAGCTGCTTGACATCAGAAGATCTTATGTCCTCACTGTCAGAAAATTAATGGATTTCATTTGCTCATGTTTGTACAGAAAGCCTAAGGATTCAGAAGGAATCACAAAGAAGTTAATAAGAATTAATAAAATTAGCCCCATCCTCATCATCACTGTTCTGCTCAAATTGTCTAGCTTTGTCAGTTACTTGTCTTTCCTCATGAGAATAAAAGTTAGATCCAACATAATTTCAGTTTCACTATTAGTTGGCTGAGTCTCATTTAAGAAAGCTGCTTCACTGAAGCTAAAACCAAAACAGTAATAAAACTGTAGTGAACTGGAAAAGAGTGATTTCCTTTAGAAACTCAAGTGCACAGTGTTCCGAACTATGTGATTTCTAAAGAATTTCCTGTTAGGGAACATTCTGCAGCAAAGTGAAGGAAAATCTGCGTCTCCACTCTTCACTTGATAATACCAGACTTGGAGAGGAAGAAAGATCTTGAGTGATACTGAAATCTTTTTTGGTTGTTTTGGGTTAGTTTTGGTTTGGTTTTTTTTAAAACAACAACAACAAACCCCACAAACCACAAACCAAAAACCCCACAAACAACACATTAAAGAAAGTTTTGATCTCATTTGTAATGATTTCATTTAGAAATCAGACTTGTAAAAGTATCAGAGGTCTGCAACAGAGTGGACCCTACTTGCCCAAGCCTGATTCCCTAGTAAAAGCAAAACATTGAAATATTGGAGCGTTACTGAAGATAGTGATGCAACTACACTAAACTGTTGACGCAGAAGGCTCGGACACAACTTATATGACCAATGTGATCAAGTTAGTGCCACTTTATTGAAAGACTTACAGCAATTTATACTCTCTGCAAAAGATACACAAGCTACGTAGGCTTTGTTTTGTAAAAGGTGGGAGGTTAAAGCTACTCCTTCACACGCTTCCACTTCCCTTATGATTGGTCCCGGTGTGATGCCCACACACTGCTCCCCCCTTGTGCAGGCATCCTGTTTTTTCTCATCTTTCTGTCCAGCTCTCTTATCTCTTTATGAATACACAGTTTCTTTATCTCCCTTGGCCTTGCACATGTCCTTCACAACACCTGCAGCTTGTTAGGGCTGCGGCCTGTTATTACAACCAAGTTATTCAGTCTGGATTGCTCATAATATGCCCATTTTCTTCCAGCTACTCCACACTAAACTACCATTAATTTTGCAACTGCTGTTTAAAAATATCTTAACACTACACTGCATCTTACTACTTCAAATCTATTTCTAGAAAATTGAAATAAAATAAATATCTATGCTTGCAAAAAAACAATAAGGACAAACATATTCAATATGCCCCACTTGCCACACCTTTTCTGAAAAGCAGCCAGCAACCCCAAAGGTATAATAGTTTGCTTTATTGTGAACAATACTGTAAAATGCTGTGTTTATATAGACTATATATAATCAACAAACATTTTCTTACTGTTTTGCAATTTCTCACATTTCTGTGAGAAATGAACCAATAAGGGATTCTGCAAAACATTCCTGATAACTACCTCATATCAGCCAGCTAGTTAAAGGCTGTATTTCACAATAACGTGTAAGAGATTTGGATTTACTTTCCCCATGTGAACTCATTTTATGGGGCAGATAACAACAGGGGAAGCTGTAGAAGAAAAACTTTGAATACATTCCCTAGGATCTACCATCTCCCTGATGGATTGTGCCTTTATTAAGGTTTTTCAGCAACTGAGAGAGAAGTTGTATCATGAGTTACAGGAGTTAGGACCAAAGACCCTACTGTAACAAAAACTAGTCATCATTTTTCTGGGTCTCTTTAGTGATATCTTCCTTAAAAGTTATATCTTTTTATATGCCTTTTATGCTCCTGTCTGTGTCATAACTTATGTCCTTCCTACCACAGGGAAGCATGCATCTGCTGATTCCACCTGTAAAACACACAGTCATTCCTGGTAGCCTAGTGATTCCTCTATATTTTCATCCTGAGATACGACACCTGAAGATGTATTTGCAGATATTTTAGAGATAAATGTTGGATTGTATATATACTAAACACATTTACCTGGCCTTCTAATACCATCTGAAGAATATCTTTCCACCATACCCTACCATCATTATTCAGCTCTGCTTATTGCTGTGACACTTTCAATAACTCTATTTACTTTTGCATTTGGGCTTTATTGGTGATAACGGCCAATTAATTCAAGATTATTTTTTTTTCCTAATTGTCCACAGAAGCCTAAATTGTGACTCCCTTCTCCAAATGTTTTCCAGAGTTGCTGTCATCCAGTCATACAATTCTACCAACCCTTACCATTAAGGGTGTTTCAAAAAATAACCGATCAGTTGTAGTAGGACTGAAGGGGTAGATTTTTACATGTCTCTTAGTAGATTCCAGACTGCAAGTGTGAATTTAACTGTAACCCCAGATGTGCAAAGGTGCCCATTCCAGGTCAATGTATTACTTAAAGGATAACCTGGACCCTCTGAGTGGCAAAGCATGTGGCTCACTACAAGGTGAGCCAGGCTACAGAAAGTGATCTGATCTGCATGCTGTTCCACAAGGCCAACTATTATCTAGTCTGGTGGTTGTTGCAGTTTGTAAAGTCTAAAATACTGAACAAGATTACTTTGAAGTATGTTCTTGTTACAGTATCAGACCTGATATAGATTTAAGGATGTAATTTTTATTTAGGTCTGAAAAAATAGTGAAAGAGAACAGAATAATGATGGAAAAAGATGAAAGTAGATTTTGCTGTCTTTGGCACAATCTGAAATACAGGTGCTTTTTAAAAAAAGTTATGATACGTTTTTCAAAGAATCTAAGTACACAGAAGTTATCACTCATATTATTTATGCAAAGTAACTGTCTAACTTCATAATAATGACTAAAAATGCCTATACGTATTTTGCCAAATTAGCTATAGAAACTCTAACTTCTGTTTTAGCTTCTGAGGTTAGGATTATTTTCTAGCAGTATACTAAAAATTAAAAGTAAGAGTGGTTAAAGCTAAGAGATTAACTGTTTTCAGCGTGGGGAAGCTGTTATCTTCAGCTTTCTTAATGTGACAGAAGAGGAAAAAAAAAAGCCACTCTCTTCACAGATGGCTCATTATTAATTCTTTTGAATCTGCCTGGGAGTAGAGTTACCTTCCTCAAAAACACTGGAATGGCTCTGCATAATCTTTACCTCCCACTCCTTAGCTATTTAGAACTAAACCCTTCTGAAAAAGAGACATGAATGAACATCTGTTTCACAAGAGTGTTTAACATAGCAGCAGGGAAAAAAATACATTGACAGTATCTAGCTTATAACACTTGGCAACTGACAAATACCTACAATGTGGAAGTATCACTCCAAAAATCATTACACCAGTTTAATTGTAATGTTTAAACTCTCAGGACAAGAAAACTTCTGTACAGAGCCCCAGTGAGTTCTGTTAAGGCAATTTTTGTTTGTTTGACTTTGTTAGTGCAGTCTCCATCATCCATTTTCCAGATGTTCCATCCGTGAAAAAGTCTTTTTCTAGTGTACAAAATGTTGTTTTAAGGACTTGTTTCTAAAATGTTTCTTGCCATTTTCCACATTCCTTTTGACATATAATGATATTGCTTAACATTATTTGTCATCTTCTCTTGGAATTTTACACTTATCAAATTCATTGAAGTCAACAACATCTAGAAGAAAACTTACTTGTTTCATGTAATTATGTTGACAGAATGGTTGAAGTTGTAAGTGACCTCCAAAGGTCATCTGGTCCAACCCATCTGCTCAATCAGGGCCACCTAAAGCTAGTCACTTAGGACCGTGTCCAGATGGCTTCTGAACATCTTCAAGGAATAAAACTCCACAACCTCTCTGGGCAACCTGTGCTAGTGGTCTGTAAGGTCACCCTTACAATGAAACAGTGTTTCATGGTGTTCAGACAGGACCCTCCTGTGTTTCAGTTTGTGTCCATTGCCTCTGGTCCTGCCACTGGGAACCACTGAAAAGAGCCTGGTTCCTTCTTCTTACACCCTCTCTTCAGGTATTTACACACATTGATAAGATCCTTCCTGAGCCTTTTCTTCTGTAGGCTAAACAGTCACAGCTCTCTCACCCTTTCCACATATATGTGGTGCTCCAGTCCCTTAATCATCTTCATCATCTTTTGTTGGACTCTCTCTAGTATGCCCATTTCTTTCTCAGCTCTGAGGAACACAGAACTGTACAGAGTACCACAGATGTGACCCCATGGGTGCTGAACAGAGGGAAGAATCATCCCTCAACCTGCTGGAAATAATTCTAATGCAGCCCAGGACACCATTATCTCTCTTTGCTGTAAAGGGACATTACTAACTCATGTTCAATTTGTTGTCCACCAGGATCCCCTGGTCCTTTTTCTGCAAAGCAGCTTTCCAGCTGGACATTTCCCACAACATACTGGTGCATGGGGTTGTTCCTTACAGGGGCAGGACTTTGCACTTCCCCTTGTTGAACTGCCTAAGTCTTATTTTGTTGATTTTCTGTTCCTTTTCTTTCACATCATTCCAGGCCCTTTGCTCATCAACCCTGTTCATTACTCCCTCATGGGGCTGCTGGTAACTCTCTCCTTCTTCCATTATTCATAGTTGAAAGCTCCCCTTACCCCCCTTACCATATCCGTCATCCTACTGGCAAAGATACCTTTGCCCTCCTTAGCCAGGTGGATCTGATCTCTTCCAAGAACACACAGATGCTCAAACAGGCACCCATGGCCACAGAAACCAAATCTCGATTGTCAACACCTGCTCCACAACCAACTGTTGATATGCAGTATGAGTGCTTTTCTTCTTATACCCTTTCCCCTCACCAGCAGGACTGAAGGGAGCACCAGCTGGACCCCTGTGCCCATGACTATCATCCCCAGACCTCTGTAGCTACTTTTGATACTCCCCGGGTATTCCCTGGCAGTATCATTAGTGCCCACATGGAAGAACAGCAGAGGGTAACAGCCAAAGGGGTGGTCTCTCAACAGCATCCTGGACCCAGGCTGCCAGCAAGTATCAAACTTTTCTAGAAGACAGGCCATGTCAGTAGAGGGGGAGCAGCAGGTAGTTTTTCATTACTATCACTCACCACATCCTCCTGGTGATATTTCATGGGTCATAGTTAGTTGTCCAAGATGCTTTACTTGAAAGGACAAAGCTTCTCCCCAGCTTTGAGGGCAATGAATTTGAAGGGCATCTCTCCCAGCCTCAGGTAAAGGCTGCAGGTACTCCCTCCAGCCTAGAACCTGGAAGGCTGCAGCAGCCATCAGAAGCTCTGTCGTAGTCAAAGCCTCTGCCTTGGCAGGGGCAGCTGCTCCATCACCCACTTGGAAAGTTGCCCTGTGGCACAGCACCACTGTGCCTGAGGCTGTTCAAGCTGGTTTGAACACAGACAGGACGCCTTCTGCACACCCTGCTGTATGTGTTAGCTGTACTTTGGACCTGGCTTTTATATAGATCCGTACCTAGCACCAGCTGCAAGGATGCTTAACCCTCCCTAATCAGGGGGAGCTGCAACAAAGGCCTGAGGTACGCTGGGTCAAGGGTAGCTGACATTCTTGCTAGAAGCTGATAGACCTTCTTGATGCCATACAGGGCATACAAAGCTACAGGCTAAAAAAACGAAGGAAAAAAGTGCCCTGAACTCTCTAAAGAAAAGCCTAGAATTGAGTTAGTTCTAGATAAATCTTTATTAGTGCAAATTAGGGATAACAATTGCCTCTTTCATATGAACAGAATTTTTAAAGCACAAAAATCTGTCTCTATGGGAAAAGATTTTAGTTTACAGCATCTCTGAGGAAAAGATTTTAAATTATTTAGAAATCTTTTTGTCCTTATGTACTATTCAGATTATTCCAAGTTCTTACAGTGAGGTCTATTTTGGAGCCACTGGAAAGACTCTGTATCTGAGTGAATATAGTGGAAGCAGACTGGGATAAGCTTTAAACATCAGTCTCTTCCAGTCATGCTCTGAGTAGAATGTTGGTATTTGTTCTGTAATACAACAAGGATGAAAAACTCAATGTATGTTTTCATAGACTAGCATTAGGTTGTATTTGGACAAAATGCAGTAAAATCATGCTATTTTAACTTCTGGGACAATTTTGAAGGGTCTGTTTCTCCACTGCTGACAAAATAGTTGCATAGTTTGTTATAAAGATTCATGATTCAAAGCTATCTTTCTCTTTAACATTTTACATGATGCCTGGTGTGTTGCATTCTTCTTCATTTATGTTCCAATCGCAGTATTCAAGTGTGTCATTGATCAACAGACACAACAGTATTACTGCAGCTAAAGGGATGGCGGAGATACAGAGATTTCTTGCACCTTTAGGTAAGAGCCAGGAAAGGCTAAGAGCCAGCATGCTCGAGAGTCAGCTGCCAGAAAAGAAACAGCACTGGCAAGAATTCTCAGAGTTCTGATTCATTCATTTGGTCTGATGGCAGCTTTCCAGGCAGCTGCTTTATTTAACCTCTCTAGGTGAAGTTTGGCTAAGCGCAGGTGAAAGGTACATGCTGAGGCTTCACAAGAAACCGGTCTGTTTTGCTCTTTCTGTACCAGCTGAAAGAGGGTAGTTGTAGCTCCACAAAGAATGACCTGCAATAGTGTTTACTATATTGTGTTGAGTGCTTTACAAACACAGAAAAGATAGACCAGCTGATACAGCAATACTCTTATGGGCTTCCATCCTACATCCCATAATTTTAACAAGTGACCTTTCCCTAGCCGTAAAAATGGAAGTGTCTACAAGTGGTACACCTTGTCTTAGAGGGGAGAGAAAGTGAAGTTCTTTAACAAGGCAAGAAGTATGTGACATGTGATTATTAAGAAAACACAAATCTGAGACAAAATACTTACCTGGTATAAAATGGCAGAGCTGCAGAAACGTCAGAATTTTTCTGTCAATTTATACAGTTAGGTCCAGATACCTAAATAAAACCAAGACTTTTTGGCAATATTTTAGAAGGTGTGATATAAACGAAATTAAATGACTGAATTAGTGTGCTAGTGTCTCTGTTGACAGTTTTTGGCTGGCACATATCTCACAGAATAAAGCTTGTCCAAAGAAAACCTCTGTGGTTTAGCCCTTATGACCTCACAGCTCGAGGAGCAGTCATAGCCTCATCAAAGCACCACGTCAAATATAATGAAGTCTTACTGGTGTAAAGTATATCTATTCTGGAGCTAACCATGAAAGAAAGCAGCAGATAGGGAATCTAAAGCAAATTCCAAGCCATATTATTATTGACTTAACAATATGCTTTTCAGAAGTTAATAAAAGTTTTGTTTTGTTTTGTTTAAATGGTGTTATCAAAGTTTTCTTGAAAATCTGTAGTACTTCTTATAGTAGAAAAGAACTATGCATATGTGGCATGTGTGATCAATAGCTTTTTCATGATGACACTGAAGAGCCTTCCAAGGATAAAAGCTGGATTTTTCTATTCAGCTTAATGACAGAATAAACACTATTAAATTCTGCTTTGCCTTTAAATGCACAGACACACACACAAAATCAGTTTTGTTCCAAAGAGAGTTAGAAAGACAATATTCTCTTCCTTCTGTGAGAGCACGTTATCGTGGTTGTGCTATAAAATCAGACCTATGGGAATTAACAAATAAGTGGAGATATGAAAAGAAACACTTAGATAAGATATATTTATTCATTACCTTATCTGTATGTGGTATTGCTATGTTCCATTGGAACTTAACTGTCAGAGGATATCTTTTCATTCAGATCATTGCTATTTGCCTCCCTTAAAGAGATACGCTGCTACCATTTTCTTTGCACTTTCCTTAGTAAATGTCTTCTTCCATCTGTAAAAAAAAAAGAATGAAAGCAATTCCAGATCTTAGGACATGACACAGTATAGTTTTTAACTTGCTATTTAATTTGTTTTAGTTTAAGATACATTTTTTTTAATAGACTGAGACCGAATTTAGTAATGTTAACAAAGATTTTCACGAGGACCGGGGGATACAGTATTGATACACCTGAGAAAACTATACTGATTTAGATGGGAGTTAAATCTTTTTCTGATTTTTTTAAACTTCCATGACTTTCATCCAAAGTTCTAGTACAAGTGACAATTCAGTGCATGCCAGGTGAGAATGCCTTGATTAGATCATTTGACATTTATATCAGTGTGTGGGTGTATAGAGTGTCCATGCTCAGACGCTGGCAGCAGGGGCGGCAGGGGTGGCCTCTGGGAGGAGACGACAGAGGCTGCCATGTGGAGACCCTCACACTGGAACAGCTGGATTTTCATGGAGGAACTGCAGCCAGTAGAGAGCCCAGGCTGTAGCAGGGGTGTGAGAGAGGAGCAGCAGAGGGAAACTTCTGTGTACTGAATGTAACCCTGGGGCAGCGAGGAGAGGCAGGGAGAGTGAAGGAGTGAGGTCGGGCAGGGAAAGGGGAGAAGGTGTTGCTTTAATGTCTCTCTTTCTCGCTACCCAAATTATTTTAATTGACAATAAATGAAGTTAATTTTCTCCAAGTCTAATTTATTTTGTGCATGACAGTACCTTCTAAGCAAACTCCATGTCTTCATCTGGACCCATGAACTTTCTTATCCTATGTTCTCCCCTTGTCCTGATAAAAAAGGGGAGGGAGGGAGCAGCTGGGTGGGCATTTGACAGTTTGCTAAGGTTACCCCATGCAAACCTCCAGCAATCAAAGATACTAACTATGGAGTTTAGGCTCACATTTAATACCATAATCCCCCTAGAGATGCTACTTAGGTATCTTACTGTTACATTCTTTTTTAAAAACTTCTGATCTGTTTCAGCTTCACTGATTTTGCAAAAGCAGTTGACATTCAGAGCAGAAACCTTCTAACAGAAACTAAGCCCTGCAGATTTTCAACTGTGAATTTTGTGGCCCATGCTAACCGTACTGAACACCTCATTGGCCTTGGAATCACAGAGATGGTGTCTTAAGAAAGGGAGCTTAAAAATGATCTGAATGCAAGTTCTATATTATATGATTATGAGCTGATAGCAAGCCTGCATTGCCTATATACGGATGCCAGAGGTCTCTAAAACAACTAATTTAACATCTTAGGAAGCTTTAATACAATGCATAGTACTGAATTACATTGTACTAATATACCCATACAACCTGTATTTCCTACGTGTTATATTAACTAGAAGCTTTAACTGAGACCTTAGTCTAAAGGAACTTGATTTATTCTTCAGTTGGCCCTGGATAAAATAAAAGAGCAATTCCTTTAGACAGAAACTGTGAAGAGAGGCTGAGGGACAGGGCCTGGTTCAGCTTGGGGCAGAGACAACTTGGGCTGACAGCAGCCCCAGTTCACCTACTGGCAGATCACTATGCTGTATGTCATCAGCTTACTGAAAAAAAAACATAAATCCTTTGAGAAATATGTGCCGTGTATTTTGGCTCCTCTGGAGCTAACACTTCAGTACATTTCCAAATGTATCAACCAACCACTTCAGAGTTGTAGTAGAATTTCCAGTTGGAAACTCTCTCAACTGTTCCCAAGCTATGCAGTCTTGGTTTTGATTTCTTGTGACCTCTACCATATCAGCCCATCTCAACTGCAGTTAAAAGTGTCCAAGACAGTGAACTAAAACTAATACTTTCTCCTCCTGCAGTACTCCAGGTGATGCCAAAGGCATAACATCACTGAAGTGTAGCTCCACAGTTCAGGAAGTATCAACTTGAATAATTAAACAAAAAATAATACTTTCTAGATTGTATACCTAAGCCAGCAGTATCTCTTTGAAATTATAGGAAACCAATGAACATAAGAAAAAGCACATATTTCTCTACAACATCTTTGTGTTAGAAAGTAGGCATCACAGCCATACCTTTGGTTTCTGATCCTGTGAGTGCACAGTGCACTTTTGAAATTCCCTTCACAAAGCCAATAATCAGCCATTTACTTTCTCAATAATTGTAAGCAGTTATCTGAATAAATAATGTCTAATACTGCATTCTGAGATAAAATGAGGTGAATGCATAAAACCTTCTGGATGCATTTTATTGGCTTACAGTTTTTGTTCCAAACATATCAGAGATTATTTTTTCTCTGAGACAGCCTTCAGTTGAGAGTATTTGAGCTAAAAACTTTTACAGAAAATTAATCATAATATAAGTTCAACCAAGTAAATAAAATATCTTTCAGGTTACAGCTCTGGTACATTCAGATAAGCATCCAAACCCACAATTCATAATTTCTTTAATTTAATCCAAACGTTATGAGATTTCAGCCAGCATTTTTTCTCCTACTAACACATTAAGAAGATGAGAGCATTGGCCAATAAATACTGATAGCTTCTCTCCAGCTGTTTCAGTAAGGTTTGTTGAAATCATGTCATGGCTACTTTCAGCTGAGGATACCAGCATTCTCAATAAGAAACTATGGGGTTTGGTCTTGCCTTCTCCACCTGCCCCTCCAAAAAAAGCTGTTCTGATTCTAAAGCAAGTCAGTCTCCAGAACTGTTGCTTAAAGATTCATAAATCTTTATAAGCATTACTTTATCTCTCCTTTCTGAGGTATTTGAAGAAAAAAGTGACCATTTTTACCAAAAGCTGTCCCCTCAGGTAAGGAAATGTTCACGTTTTCCCCACCACTGCAAGACTGGTTGGGCTGTCAAGGATTACTATCCAAATACTGTAAACCAAATACTATGATTTGAAGTTCAGATATAGTTTAAGCATACATATTTCATTATATTGCACTGAGAACATTATTTCATAGAAAACTAGAACTACGCCTTAATTTTTATCATTTTCCTAAGTGAAAGGCAAGAACATTTCCATCAGCTAGGTAGTGAGTCAGAATAAGGGATACTCCATGACACAATACCTTTTCGTCCTAGTGAAATTAACTCAGTGTATTTCCAAAGTCCTTTGTTTTGGTAACAGCTATCTATTTCTCTTAGTTAAAGCAATCTGTCCAGATTTCTCAGGTGGTCCATGCACATAGAAATAATTTTTAGTAATCAGTTTTTAAATAGCTATAGGCTTGTTTTATTCTACAACTCTTAGTTTTCAATTAACAAAATAGTTTGACAGCTTTTCAGCAGTTGTACGCATTATTTTCATACCAAGTTTGGTTAAAATCATGAATCTCTAATAGTGTTCTACACTGTCACTGATCACCCTGGTGTCTATCTTCCACATAAGTAATCCTTGAAGAAGGATAAAATTTCCTCCAATAACTTTATTTCAATAAGACTTTTCCAAACATGTTTAATTGCCCTTAAGTAACAGCAGCCTGAGCCTTAACAATGAATTTTAAAACTGTATGCAGTTATATTCATGATTTTTTTAGTGACTTTTCTATTTTATGAATTAAAACAATCAATTGTTGTTTTTTTAAATTTATTTCAGCATTCTATCCAGTAGGACATAATGGACTTTATTGAGCTGTATTTTTATTTCCAGAATCTTTTCCTACAAGCATCTTAATTTCCTGAGTACCGTGAAATCTGTCATTTTTACTGCATTCATAATGAGCACTGTTCACACTCTGTTCATATCGTACCCGCAGGATACATTGAACTGTCATACTTTAATCAGAGCTGTTTACTGAGACTGCCATATATTGATGTAAACCAATACAGCCTTTCCAAGTCTTGCTAATTTTACTTTTCATCAAGGTGCAGCACACATTTTGTCACACTCTTAGCTTTCTGTAATTGCTACTGATCAGATTTCTTGAGAGCCTCTGGTTTTCCTGAGAGCTTTCTGCAAAGTGCTTTTGTGAAGCAGTTGGCTTCCTTCTCTCTTAACCATATCTCTCTTATCCATATGGAATGGATAACTGAATAAAGCAAAATAAAACAGAAAAAGTGAAACAACACTTAGTTGCCAAGGTTGAGGTGGTTGGCTGGCTTTTTTCAATCCTTTTCACTTCAATCTTTTTTCCATAAGCACTTGACAGCAGTTGAAAACTTAGTCCCCTGTAAGTGACCATCAAATCTCCCACTGGTTCCAGTCAGGAAAAGTTTCTGTTCTCCTCTGAAAACTTCCTAGTCCTGGCATCATCCATCACTGATGATGTCACCTGCCTAACAAGAAACAGAGAGAGAAAAATCTTGTATAACACAAGAACTTGCCAATGTACACCCACATGAAGTCGCTTGGTATTAGTTAATCAAGTTTTCTTTTGTTAATAAATGGATGAAATGGTGGAAGCGCATTGTGATTTCCTCCTGATGTTTAGAAGAAAGGTGAGGATCTGGGCGATCTTCCACTCACACTCATGCGTTGGAGTTACGGACTGTGAGCTGTGTGAAGTAAATCCATCTTGCCAAGATGGTAATAGATAGGGCAAAGCAGAGGAGAGAGGTTCAGAAGAAAATAGCCGTGGAGATCGAAATCAGGCCTCAGATAGAGGATAACTTGTCAGTCATCACTCTACAAAGATTTGGAGGGGTAGGTGAAGTCTGGGAATATAGGAAATTGCCAAGAAGCAGCATGGCTTGACTCTGAAGGGCAGATGTCCAGATTGCTTAGGATTGCCAGGAGGTTACAGACGAATTTGTCGTGGTATCTCTTGGAGGAAGCAAGGTCTGATGGAATGAGCAAGTGAAGGATTTACACTGATACTAAAATAAAATGGCACAGTGATGAAAAGATAAAAAGAAGCTAAGTCAGAACTCAGGAGGAGCTAGGGCTGGATAGTGAAATGCTGGAAGACTGCACTGTATCATGAAGTATTGTCTGTTGCCAGCTGTTGGTATTGTGTTTGTTCACTGTCCTGTTGACACCTTGAAGGAACAGCTTTTTCACACTTAGCCTGACAGTTATTTTAGGCCAGTGCCTGTGCCACACTGCATCCTAAGGGAGACTCTGGAGGCAAGGAGAAACTGAGTCAACATGGCCATAGCTCTCTTCCCAGTTTGGCCCAGTAGCTGCATCTCAAGAAAAGCTTGCATATTTCAAATATACATTAAAATGGGAAACGTTTTGCCTCTTTGTCATGTTTGTAATGCATTTTAACACACTGAACAGACAAAAATGCTATTTTAAACCTAATGTTTTTGCTACCCAGCATGTAAAACTGCATGTTGCTGTGTTGTGACACTAGCCAACTTAATAGGTATTAGCCTCATTAGATAGCTCAGAGCTCCATATAGCAAATTATTCTGGGCAGTCAGTAAACATATCATAAACAATCTTATGCTACATTCTTGTCCTTATCAGTCCACAAATAGGAAAGTTAACCTTTTCTCAATCCTTTCTTATTTGACACTATTAAAGCAGCATTGAAAATGCCAGTAGGAAAATTTCCTCTGATCATTCTTCCAGCTGGCTTTTAAACAGTGAAAAGTCACTATTGCTTGCTGCATATTAGCAAGATGTCCAGAGACAGAAATGCGGTTGAATGAACACAGTGCAGTAGCTACACAGGCAATCATTCATCATGGTCTGAAGAACACCAAAGGCTGAAGAACTAATGGGTCAATGAACCTCTGCTTTTCACACTGACAAATGACTCTAAATGAGAAAACAGTGCACAAGTACATAACGGATGGGAAATGGCTGACCTTTGAGATGGCTCAGACCTATACAAACATCAAGATCTACATTCCTATCAGCTTTTAAGACTGGAGAAAAAACCAAAAAGTTGATATTAACTTGATTCAGCCTCAGCTTTGGCTTCTGCATGTATCTTCTAGGAGATATAACTAGTACCTCGCACCTTTTCCTCTTTTTCTGATGGTGTAAACTTGTAAGATAAGTCTTTGATAAAGTAGCCCACTATAAACAGAGAGGGAGAGGTAACAACCTCCCATTAGAAAAATTGCCTAACAGAAAATGCATTTTTTACTAAATCTTCTTTTCTTCCAAATTAGGGAAACTTTGATTTTAATCTAATTTTTGACTCCTTCAGGAAGAATAAGAATGAAATGCAAATTTTTAAAGAAGTAACACATATATAAAGGAAAAATAATTTATGAATGGCTTGCAGTAAGTAGTAAAGAAAGTGGAAAATATTGTGTGCTATCACAACACTTTGTGAGTCAGACTTATAAATCATGGGGTTTTTGATCTCTGTGGTGCAGAAGCAACTGATAGCATCTTTATCTTTTCAATTTCTGTACTGTTTTCCATATGAAACACTTCCTCATACACAAACTACCTTTAGATTCCTGCTTACAACCCATGCTCTTAAAAAACCCTTTCTGAAGTTTCCTTTGTATCCCAGAGGATCAGCAGAACCCTTGGTAGAAAAGGAAGAGCTGTTGTGGAGTGAATTTTAAACATATTCTGAATTTTTTCTAACTTCAAATGTAAGAAAAGGTTTTTCTTTAATATGATGTAAAATTATCAATATTTTACATGCTATAAAATATGTAACAGAATTTTACAATATGCAATTATTTGTAAACCCATAAGCTTTTTTTTTCTCATCTGAATTGCCTATGTGTGTATATTCCTTTGATTTGAAACACAATCCCCACTATACTAACATTACTTTGACCATGGTTGGAGTGTTTGTTTTTTTCTCTGCTTTATGCTATCATGACTCCTTTCTCTATTTTCTCTATCTGAACAGTTTTTTGCTTCACAATTGTTATTTTTGTTCTTTTTATTTGTTTCCATGTTATTAATAGAGAGTTCAAAGTTTGCAGTTACAAGTGGAGGGATGTCTTTTATAAAATGTTTACTCTGTACCTGTTCTAATCTGGATCATCAAAGAACTAAGGAACATCTTCCAAAAATGAAACTAAGAACAAAAATTCATAACTCTGCTGGATACCAAAATTCAATAGAAATACTGCTTTTGTGTTATGTTACATGTCCTCTGACCCTGACTTATCTTTCCATATTCTAATAGCAGTAAGTAGCTTTTCTTTCTCATTTTCCTTTGGAGAAACAACTTCACTGTGTCTCTCCCACTCCTGTTCTCATATATAACTTAATAAACCCTTTGTAATTTTTTCTTTTTTGAATATAGCTTCAGAGTCTACTGCTTCTATTTCAGATCTGCGAGACACACTTTTTTAGTGTGACATGTCTCGGTATAATTAAAGCTCTTACCTCTGCCTACAAAGTCACTCTGTTCTGGAGCACAGAACGTGAATGGTACTGACCGAGTAGAGCAGGCGAGAAGCCTTATGCCACAGTCGTATGTTTTCTTTCTGTGTCAGATGTAAAGGATAACACAAACAGTGCCATGATGTGGTTATGTATCTGTGGTACTGGTAAATCTAGCAGTGCTTTCATGTAGCTCCCTAATGCCAATATGTAGTACTAAGAGGAGGAGGAGCAGCAGTAGTACTGTCAGATCCAGTCAGACTTACAGCTACGAGTGCAGTAAGAAGTGGTACCTATTAGAGCACACAGATAGAAAAAAGCAAACTATATCAGGTAAAAATCTTACTCCTTGAAAACATTAAAAATGTTACTTCACCTTGCAAACATAGTTGATTTAATTTGAATTCATTGTCTTTGTCATTTTCTTTGTATAATACCTCTTAACATTCGTGGCAAGCTCCACTGCTTGGAGCTTGGATCAATCCTACATAAAGTTACACAACTGAGCTGGTCAATGAACATATTTTTTAAGACCATAAGCAGACATATAGGTCTAAATTATTAGTGTGTCTAAAATTTTTACTGACTTTTCTGTTTCCTATTTTGTGGAAAAATATCTCAGAACATCTGATTTTTTAATAGTTCCCCTTTTCCAAGAATGTTACTTCATTTTACTTCCCCAAAAGGAATTAAACTAAAGCCCTGTATTGTAGATGGGTTTGTGATCCACAGTCTCTATATCTAACTAAACTAGGAAGGAGGATGAAATTTGTCTCCTACATTTATTTCATATTAAACATTTCCAAACCTCTGCTTCAATACACCGGCTGCTTTTGAAAGTGGAGTATGAAGTTAATGGGACTGCTTAGGTATAAAATAGTCCTTTTTGAACAAAAGTGCCATTAGGGACGATTTCTCTACTGACAGTTTTATTAAATAAATGAATTACGGTAATTCACAATAATATATTACAACAATCAATCTTGCAAGAGGAACAGATAAAATATCTTTAGATGGAAGCGAACGCTTTAAGTTAATGTGCCATTTTATAATGAACTCGCATGCACATTGATTTGTGTCTCAGTGCCATAGGAATGGGATCTGCCAAGATATGCTTTTCTGGACCAGCTGTCTCATTGCATATAAAAACACGTTTCATTAGAAACCAGAATTTTGCCGAGCCCATTCAAACATGCATTTCAAAGTTGGCCCTAGGATTGTCATGCTCCCAGTTGCTTAACAGAGGAGCTGATGACAGACTGTGAGTTTATTTCTTCCCCATTTTCTATAAAAGAGAACATTTTGGTCAAGCAGTAATACTCTTCTCTTTTAATGTCAGATCAGGAACGAGCTCAGAGATTAGCTGTTGACCTAGCACAACGCACTTGTGCAGATAATAGTGCCACACTGATGCTGTGGCTATTTTCTTTTGTTCTGTGTATCCCAAAAGGTCTCACACCAAGAGACAGACCCTGTCAGCAAAAGCCAAAAGATTGACCAGCCAAGAGAAACATAGAGTAGAAGGGATAAAGCACAGTGATAGCCTGCAGACCATCTTTATTTCAATCTAGTGCTACAGGAATGCCAGATGTCAGTTTGGGTGACAGTGCAGCTGGCTGATGCTGCCGATCCTTTGTAAGTACATAAGCATTTCAGAAAAGAAAACACTGAAATTCAAACAGGAACTCTCAGAGTTATCTGAAATTATATTTGTACAGTTCACATTCCTGTTGAGAGGAGAAAGAGTTCTACTGTCCATAAGCTTAAATCATATATAAATTACATATAGTTAATTTCCAATTACTAATCATGTAGATCTGAAGTAGAGTTATCAAACTTGAATTCTTGTATAACCATACTTACAGCTCAAAATTATAAAAATACAACTTTTTAAATTTGCCACCCAAACATCATCACCTGGACTGTCCAGTTTGCTTTGGCTGAATTTAGAGCTGAATTTGAACGTTTTTACAAGTTGTAGTTAATTCTTAGCAGACTGTGGTTAGATCTTTTACCACACCAGTAATTTTTCTGCCATAGAATATGTTAGTGTATCTATTCACTGGGTTATTTTCCGTGTTGCATTACAGCTCACAGTGTATTGTCAGTGAGATACCGTGTTCTGGCAAATGGAGGATGCTAAAAAGAATTCACTACAGCTAGGATAACTGGAAATTTTATTTTATTTTTTTTACAACATACATATATTTAGGATGGTTTATAGCTGGCTAGAAAAAATTATAGAGTAATAAACTTGCTTTGAAGTTTCACTGCTCTCTTATTAATAGTATTAATAATTGAGAACATTAATAGGGCATTGTAGCAAGATACTCAAGAGCCAGGAAATGAAGGAAAATCATTCATTTAGTTGTTGCAGTAATTTGGTTAATTAGATTTCCTTTGCTTTACTTTTTTTTAATAAAAAACATACTGTATTTCCAGTTAAATTAATTCTTTATATAGATATGTGATATTGAGAGCAGAATAATGTATTTCCCATTAAAAATCATATTCGTTGTTAACAAAAATGCATTTTATTTTACATAAAGAATAAAACATTTTTTTTTCTGTAGCATCATGATCTTACAAATAAGTGGGTTGTAAAAAAAATATCTATTGAATAAACAGAGATGAGCAGTCTCTTTTCTCTTGTTTTATAGTGATATGTCCTTAGCCTAGTAGTGTATAAAGCACTTCTTTTGTTATGGAAGAACTGAAAAAAATAATAATTTATCAGCTTACATTCTATAATCGAGTGTAGCAGTCATAACGCAAAACACAGCATTGATACACTAGCACATCCTAACCTTTTTTTTCTTTTGGGCTAGTTGTTAACACCCAGAGCACAGTGTTTCCATTGTTAGTAGCCTATAGTATATTATTTTTCATTCGTAAAAATCCTGATAATTTACAAATTCTTAACAGCAGCAAATCTAAATAACAAAAGTCAGTGAATATTTTCTGTATGTCTAATCAACATCTTTGCTTGTCAGCGTAAATTAGTATTATTTTGACAATCATATGTAAGACCTACAGTCTCAGAAATTCAGAGGATTCTTCAAGAGATAAGAAGTGAGGTATTTGAATTTAGAATTAAAAAGAACATAAATTGATTGTAAGCGTTTTTAACGTGGCTTTCCTGGTAAAGTAAAATGGAAAAAAAGGTATTAAAATATTTAATACCAACAAGAATAGGTCTCTGTAAATCCATAAATAAAATGGATTACTTGCTTGTAATAGCAGAAGATGGGAGCTGATGATGATGAAAGCTTTCTTAGTCTGGTGTTCTTAGTTCCCCCGTTGGAAATGTCAGTCATATTTTATTATGTTATTTTCTGAATTAAACACCATGTTTTGGAATATGAAATGAAACATTTTTATATTATCAAATTTATGAAATACTGTGTTTAAAAATGCCACAATATAATATTTACTCTTTTTCTAAATATTTTTTATAAACAAGATTGGCTAAACTGGTTTAAAATAATAAACAAATAAACTATTTCCATGAGGCAAAACTGCCTTTATTAACAGCTGAATAGCAGACTTTAATCTATGTAGATTTCTACAGTGTACTAGCTGGGATTGTTTCTTTCTTTACTGTGAAATCAGAATTAGGTTCAAAATAGCTGAATCAAATTCACAGTGAAGAAAGAGAGTGCTGGTTTTAATGTTTTATTAGCAAATCGAGTTACATCTTCCAGAGATAAATTCAAGTAGTAATGTAACATAAAATCCAAGTCTCTGTCTCAATTAGTTGCTTTGTTTCTATTTGAACTGTAGTTATTTTCTATTCCCACTGAAAACATGTATAAAACATGATCACTAATAGTGCCAAAGCTGTAACACAGACTTACAGTTGTGCTGGGCTGGCGAGTGTGCTACTGCTAGGGCAGTAGATCTCCATTGAAAGTGTGAGTAGGACTTTAGGGAGAAAAGGGTGGCCAAAATATTGTAGTTCCCCAGTTGCTCAGGACAGTCTGTAGCATGCTTGTGCTGTGTTTGTGAGGGTGTTGCTGAGGTTGGCCATGTTCTGTGCAGAAGATGCCCACCTGGATAACCGAGCTTGACATGTTTTTGTAACCTTGCTAAGAAGCCCCTTAGAAAACCCAGTCTTATCCATGGATTTTCCATCACAGTTACATACAGAACAAATTAGTCAAGGAAGATAGACCAAGATTTCTGCAAGGAATTTTTAATGTGCACTAAGAGAAAGAGACAAGATTTTATTGTGTGACCTATACAGTTGTTTCTTTACTTATTTTTTTTTAATCTGTCATGTTTCCATCTGGAAATTATGGCTGCAACATAACTAGCAAAAACCTTTGCCTGGGAATGTCACTGGCTGCTCAGGCTACCTGGGAAAGAATGTCTTACCCCTATACTCTTCTAGTCCTGGAAACAGCAGGCCTGCATCCAGGGTGCTTGTTGCAACTGGTCCTTGCATCGTGCAAATGTGCGAGAGACACCAGCAAATTGCCAGGGAGAACACAGGGGAAAAAAACCCACGCCAGGCAACACTTGCACAAATCACTAGTATAAGAAATTGTGTTTCAGTACCCAAGAACATTCCTGGGAGCACTTGGGTTTACTGATACAGATATACTCTCAACACCCACATAGCTGTAGGGTCTAACATAGATCCTCATCTGGACAGTTTCTGGTATAGAAACAATAACTTGTTTGATGAGCAAAACTGAAATCAGCAAAATGTTATTACTTTTTTAACTGAGGTCAGAAGTAGGCTTTCCATTTTCAAAGACTTTTTGCCAACCCTAGGAAGCTGATAAAAATGCTTTTCATCTCCTTTCCAAGGTGAAGGATTGTTGGTCTACAGCTGCTCATATTAGTGTTTACCACACGTTGTCATATGCTGTGCTTTGTGCATTCCTTTAGTTGACCAACTGTTACCCTCAGGCCCATTGTGGCCTAAGCTATAAGGCCATAAAAGATTTTTAAGGGGTGAGATGTCTTAACAGGTGACACAGAGAAAAGTGAGAGCTCCAGGTCTGGTACAGAAAGTAAGCAGCCACTGGATCATCAGCCTACAAATGCCCTAAATTCTCTTATTTGAATGGCAGTAGATAAATCCATCCACTGCCAGTGAACAGCAAGACCAGAGACTCTGTGAACAAAGGCATTCTCTTTTTTAAATATGTTTGCAGAGTTAATGGGCAGAGGGCTAGTCTCAGTAATTTTATATTTTTTTTTCTATGGGTGCTAATGGCTGAAGAATACTATTTCATGCAAATGTAACTAGGTTTTAAATATCTTTCAAGGCTATTTACTTTAATAAGATATTATTTTTGCTATTTACTGCCACAGATTTAACATCTTTCTTTTCTGTTTTTTAATGCATGAACATTTTTTAATACATCTTTGAGTGTACACTTTTACATGGGGGATTAATGCTTAATTTTTGCTAGCTAAAATATTTTCTGCCATTTATGGTGATGAGTGAGGTGGAAGAATGTAAATGAAAACCTGTCATCAAGTACAGCAAGTCAAAAAGAATATGCTGTAGATTTGGGTGGGTTTTTTTTTTCAGGCTCTTTCTTTTCCTAATTACTTGTTCAGTTCCATAGCTCTGAAGTCTTGCTGCTATACAAAAAAAGACAGTACAAGCTATGGCAAATTAAGTTCTTCTTTTTCTCTAGTACATGTAAGTCATGCTCTGAATTTATTTATTTTTTTAAAGAGCTGAGTTTTCAAACAATTCAGATGAAGGCCAAAGATTACAACTGTCAAAAACCGGAGTTGTCAAAAATGTAATTTCACACCAAGTATTATTAGCAGTTGAGCTAGTCATTAATAACTAAATTATTAGTTATTTAAAAAAAAAAGTTGTAATTATTCTCTCCTCCAATTAAATTCAGTTTCGTTAGTTCAGAAGCAGTCACACTTCATCCATTACAGATGAAAGTTACATTTAGTTTAGACAGACCAAATCCCATTCAGCTATCCTTCACAATCCGTTCTAAAAGTGCTCTGAAATCATGTAGATCCCTGTGGAAAACCCCTGGGGTGACAGTTCCAAGGTCCCATCTTGTGCTTTGGAGTGAGAGAATGTAAGAAGAGAAAAACATTTTTTAAATGTATTAATTACTTAATGCTTACAATGATTCTTTGAGCAGAAGAACGTTTTTGCCTACAAAAACTCAAAGTAGCTGTGGCAATAATTTTCAAATCCCATAAAACTCCTTTAATTATTCACTTGTTATTAAAAAATTCTTCCTCAGTCAAGGAAATATACAGAGAATGTGTGTTGACAATAATATATAAACAATTTCCTGAATATGCTGGAGGCATAGAGTTTACCCTACAGTTTATCAGGCTGGAAAACAGAAGTAATTACACTCACAGGTGTAATTAAAGAATTCAGAATGGAAGGCGTAGCATAGTACAGCAAGCTGCTTTCCAGCCATTTTTCTGTAAAGCATCTCCCATCTAGCTTTAGATCATCGTTTTTTTCATGACTCCATGTGGAAGATCAATCAATCAGTCACCCCTATATGTCTCTATTCTGTTGGAAAACACTACAGCAAAGAGAATAGAAAGGCATATGTGTGATATTCAGTGACTGATTTTATTGTTTGTGTTCTCTTATTCTCATTCTACCCAAGTCAGAGTTTTTGGTGATAGTCAAAGTGTGTCTGAAGACTGAAACATGGTGATATATGTGATGCGAAGAGGCTTTTCCTCCTCTCTGTGTTATGACAAGCCATACAAGGTATAGCTTTTGTGTAAAACAAATCTTTGCAATTGTTAACGAAATGAAGTTCCAGACCTTCACGCCTCTCAAAGTACCAGTAAAAATGAGTCATTTCAACTAGTGGAGTCACTAGAGAAAAAAAACTGTATTGCTACATTATCAACATGATGGCCATCACCCTCTTTTATAGCAGAAGTCCAAATAGGAGAAAGTTCCCATGTCTATAGAATTCGCTTTGTTTGTACCAAGGAGAAGCATGTTTTGAAACCTTACTCCAGGGGGTGGGAAGGAGCTTCAGATTGCTAAAAGATATGGCCCTCCTGTCATCCTCTTTGGGTTATGGGACTTGGAACAAAAATACTCCACTTCTTTTCTTACAACATTTTAATGACTTTAGATTATGCAGAAGCTGTTCTTTTCAAAAGAAGACTAGTGGTTTCACATTTTTGATCTTGCTGAATTTGTATTTTGATAAACAGCATAAAAACTTGCTTTTTACCAGACAAACACAGATATTATTTTTTTGTCAGAAGGAAGTAACTGAACAATAATATGAAATAATATAACGTTCAAAAAAAAGACAGCAAATCTTTCTCATCTGGACCCATTCTGACTATAAAAAGTACACTAAACCCATTTCTACTATGAGTCTGGAAAAAGCAGATAGCAACTAAGAACATATAGTCCAGTAAGAAGAAAGAAAGAAAAAAAGTAGGCAAGTAAACTGAGAATATATATCAAAAGCATGAAATCTTATTTATTTCTGCACAAATCAGAAAAATATTTTCACTTTGTTTTTCTAGGTTCTACTATGAAAATACAAAAGGAAAATTGTATCTGTAATGATACCATAAAAAGAATAAGCAAAATATGTTATTCTGTCCCGTGAGTGATTCAAATAAGGATGTAAAGTGCATAATTTTTGACATTACAAGAGGTATGATACTTAGACTCTATAAGATAAAAATTGAAATATAATCATTTACATCAAATATTTTATACAGCCTAAAACATATCTAGTAATCACAAAGGTATGTAATTATGTAAAATTTGTCACCTTGAATATATGTCCAAGTGTGGAAACAATCAGACCAAAACAAATCTTTTAGAATTTAATCAAACGGTTGAAAGCTGAAATTTAGAAATATGAAAGGGGCAAGTATGACTATGCAAGCAGGGTGTAAAGGGGTGAGGATGGTGTATCTTCAGCCTTCTCTACAAAGTAGGTACATGTTGCAAGGTCTTAATTGTTCCAATTCAATGTTCAAGGGTTTAATTGTTCAAATTAAAAAAAAAAAATTAAATTCATATTTCTTTTTTGGCTTGTTTGGGTTTTTTTACAGATACTATAGACATTTCAGCTTTTCTAGATGCAAATGAAAAAACACATATTCTTGTAAAGATTTTCCAGCTGGCATATGATCCCAAAAATCTATTCCTCTGTTCTGTACTGGGGTTCTCCAAGCCCTATCTGAATCTTCACATCTTTCTGGCTCTTCTTATGTGTCTCTGACAGATGTCACACATGATAAAATAAAACTGGTAAGTATGGGTGTTTTGTTACAATACTTCATGTATATTCTTCTTGATAGTGTGCAAGTAAATGCTTAGTTTTAGGAAGACAAGTTGTATTCTTTTTTGTTTTCATTTCAGCACTTCTAGTAAAAGGAGTTGCAAAAGGACAATTTATAGTATGCTTAATTTGTAACTGAGTCAGCTCAACTCTAAAAAACTAATCTAAAAATATTTTTAATCCAGAAGTACCAGAGAAGAGATGACCATATAGCCAAGGGACAGTGAGAACAGCTTCTTTTAGTGCTATTGCAAATTTAAGTTGGCTTACTCTGAATATGGAACTAGAGTCATTCCTGGAAAACGTTTCCCAAAACTCTTTTCAAATTTCTGTTAACATTTTGAAAATAAATATATTGCAGGTCTGTGAGTTCTTGACAACTATACTCAGCCAACATAAAGCCAACAACATATTCAAAATCATCTTTGTATAGAATCACACCTATGGTAAATAATAAATAAAATATATACTACATAAAAGATCTACATGTCTTTAAGAGACAGATCAATGACTGAAGAAATAAAATATCATTTATATACTTTAAATATGATATGCAACATATTAATTCTAATATTCTCCTTTGAAGTATATCCTGACTTGATTATGCCTTGTTAGTTTGAACAAGATCACTCCCAGTAATAGGAAAACCTGTTAAAGCACTTCCAATTTTCCCAGATTTACAATGCTATAGAAAATTGCCCAGTTATTTTAAGAATGAAGTATTTGTATCTATCAGAGGAGTGGGAGCACTGAGTTTTAACTTGCAGCATAAAGAATTTTATTGCTTATGTGCTTTAAATTCAGTTGTGCAGTTATTTTTATACACAAACAACCTTTTCCAGTATTCTTTTTTTTTTTACAATTTGAAAATTCCATATATTCCATTGTTTTTTGATGTGTTGTGTTTCTGTGTGTTAGATTCCCATTACATGCTCACTCGATTTCTTTATTTAGTTGTTCACTAGCTATTTTGATTTCTAATAGAAACATATAAACTATAGCAATTTTTACTGAAATGTTTTCTGTCACATTAAGATAAATTCCTCTTTCTAATAGTCAGCTGCTTATTTCTTCTTCCTTTAGAAAAAAACAACTCTGCCATTTCACACCAAGAGGTTGAAAAATAATGTGACACAGATGCTTTCATAATAATGAGGCTTTATTATTGGGTTTTTCCCCTAGTAATGATGGGTAATACACGGTTTTTTATTTCTTTCCAGACTGAGAAACTCAATCTGCTCGAATGTTTTGCCCTCAAAACTAGGTGCGAATCTCATCAGAATTTCTGAGAGTTTTGATTTGTTGGAGGGTTTTGTACCAAAAATTGTAGTCTCTTCTTAAATAGTTCAATTCTAAGCACCTGTAATTTTGACAAAATCCTGAGCAACAGGTAAACATTTGGTCCCTGGACTTGCACCTAGGAGCTGGTATGCCCTCTCAGCTAGAAAAGAGCTTGATAAAACTATATGCCTGTGAACAAAATTGTGGCTTGAAAAGCCACTGTTTGAGGATCCTGTCACTGTGCTCTCCATTGATACCCTCTTAGGGTACAATTTTGTAAGGACCGTTACAGTGCACTTTTATGGTCCTTGCAGGGAGCTTGAGTTCACCTTGCACGGGGATTTCTGTCTCAACACACCATCAGGCTGCAAGTCTCACTTGTGGCCAGAGACTGCTGTAGGAGGCAAAGACCACGTGCCAATTAGGGCATCGGCACACTACTGCATCATTAACTGTGTCCTTGGGCATTAGCAGTCAGGTTCCCTGCAAAACATACATATAGGTCGCTTGAACATATAGAAGGCAGATGGTTAGGGTCACTTCCATGACTGAGATGGGTAAGTAAACATAAAATGAGCTATGAGCAAAAGCTCTTTTCTTTTTCCAGACCGCTTGTTTGAATAAGGCACTATATTTCTTTTACAGGTCTCCATCACTCCTCTTTTCCATTCCTACCTACAATCAAAGGAGTAGCTCCAGGTAAGCTGTTCTGGGATAGGAAATTCCCTTTCTACTCATCCACTCAGGTACATACAGAAGGTCAAACCCCACCAATAAGCACAGTGAGAAGGACTGATTTGAGGGGTCCCACCTCAGCTGTTGAAGACTTACCAGGACTGGAGGATGTTTGATACTTAAAATCTTTAGGCATGTTAAAATCAGTTTGAAATTTACTTATTTATTTGATTAAGAAGCAGCTGAACTGCAACTTTAAGATTTTACTAGTGCCTGAGTTGTTACTGTTGAAGCAGATAGCTAGAAGCAGGCAATCACCAACATTCATTTAAACGCCTAGTCCTCAAATATTAAGGTGATGCATACCCACAGCATGTAAGACCGTTAATTCTCTATTATCCATCAATGGATTATCCAATTTATGGATTAATCTGGCTCTGATTTCTCCCAAGGCACCTGGCTGTAACCCAGTAGTGCCAATAATGTAACAAAGAATATATTGCTGCAACTAGACCCTACCCTGTCCAATTTATGATTAGCATCTATTACACTTAATAGTTCATGTAGCAGAAATTTTTATTGTTAAGTGATTAATTTTCACAGAAAATATATGTAGCTTTTAGCATTACACATTACTAGTACCACCATTAATACTAGTTCTGTTTGATTTCTACTTCTTCTTTCAGAGTTGCCAGGTAAGTAGATCACAGTCACTTCAGACTAAGGTTAGGGGCTTATATTATTGAATAGCCAGTTCAGAATCAGCTCTTCTCCTGTACAACCTAGGGATTTCAAAGGATTTTCCATTTAAGAGATGAACTAGAAAAAAATAATTACACAGGGTCCCAAGGTATGACTATAGACATTTGTCCAAAACAGAAGAGAAAAGGCAAGAAATAATAAACTGAAATAAATGCTACATCCTAACATTTTTGGCCATCACTAGTCTTACATTCCATTTAAAGAATTCCATGCAACTGTCTCCTATAAAATAGCACACAGTTTAAATTTCAGTGAAAATGTTACATTCTTTCTAATGAGGTATGAGGTAGAATTTTTTCTTTTAAACTAACCGTTCTTTTAGGAAACTGTCCTGGTTTCATCTGGGATGGAGTTAACTTTCTTCTTAGTAGCTAGCACAGTGCTGTGTTTTGGCTCTGATGTGAGAACAATGTTAATAGCACACTGGTGCTGTTAATACCAAATCAAGGACTTTTCAGTTCCTTGGGCCCTGCCAGCCAGAGGACTGAATGAGCACTGGAAACTGTGAGGGGACACAGCCAGGACAGGTGGCCCAAGCTAGCCAAAGAGCTATTCCATACCATATGACATCAAACTGGGGGAAGAAGGAAGGAAGGGGGGGGGACGACATTTGGCATTATGGTGTTTGTCTTCCCAAGTAACTGTTAGAGGTGATGAAGCCCGGCTGTCCTGGGGATGGCCGAACACCTGCCTGCCCAGGGGAAGTGGTGAATGAATAACCACGACAGAAACAAACTATGGGTCATTGGTTTTTCATGTCAGCTTTTTTTTGGAAAATGGACAGGTGTGTACCACATTTTTCAGAGTGAAATGTAGATTTGCTATTTCTATGCATAAATTAGCACATATTTTGTAATCCGTAAAGGCTTTTCTAATGAGACCTAAATGGGTTAAGACATTTTAAGACTAGCTATATTCTCCAATTCTTCCCTGGATCAGCCTGGAGTTTCTTGGGGATACCTTCATTTACTTAATTAAATTCTTCTTTGCAAGATCTGATATAATTCATCATCCATAGTAATTTCCTGCAGATGTTAACTCAAATTATTTAATGGGAATCTTTTTAAAATGCAGCAATAACAGACAGTGCATTTGTTATTAGTATGTATTTAAAGATTGTCCTAAGTTCACAAAGACATGCAGAGAGAATGCTGAAAATTCAGGTAGATATTACTGGCTATATACATTCTTTGAAGTGCGGTTCCTCCTCCCATTGCAGAGTGCCAAATGCCAACTGCACCGAAAGTTCAAGCTAGCAAAATGTTCAACAGCTTGGATTGGATGAGTCAAACAAAATCCCTGTGGTAACAGTCCAACAAAGCCATGGCAGAACAGCACTTGAGGAGCAATTCTTAAATTAAAAGGGGGAACACATTGATTATACAACTCTCCTCCTACCTGTGCTGTGAAATTCTTTTGTTGCTTCCTAAAAGCTGCCATTTTCCTCTGCAGGCAGGCCAAGCGTGTACAGAGCCCTGGGAAGTTATGTATTGATGCTGCCTAGTTCTTCTGCATGATCGGAACTGGTTTTACCCTTATGGGTTTTCTTGTGGGCCAACAAATGCAGTTATGTTACGGATTCAGTGCTGTCTATAGGAAAAGTTGTCACTTTGCTTTCTGCCAGGCCTTTCTTTTGCAATAGTAAAGCTTACAGGGTTGTAGTAACTACCAATACAGAGTCTGGTATAATAGAAGATACTTCAACAGTCCCATCCATCTTTTCAGTGACACATTCTTTTACTTACAATATAAATAGGAAATATTTTTAATGATGACAAGAGACATTTCAATCTGTACCAAATAGTGTCTATCTTTAATGTTTTTCTCTAAGATAAACTGAAAAATATGCAACATAAAGATAGTCAAAATCTTCTGATGCCAGAGTATGTGTCATCATATATTACATGTAGTTTAGCACAAATTTGTAGTGTTGTACTTGGATAAAAGTGAATATCAAATTCCATAAGCACAACCACCAACGAGATACTATGAAAAAAGTAAAAGTAGAGAGCAGCTTAATTTCTAGCCAGTCATTTCTTTCAAAATTGCACTCTATGTCCATAAACAATTTCCATAACTTATTTTTTGAAGAGTGAGAAATAAATATTTTGTTTTGAGTCAAAACACTACCAACATGGACTGTCATTTTTCCTTTGTCTCTAATCTGTATCTAAGACAAATGTTGTACCTGTTTTCCTTTAAAAGCTTATGTGAAATACATAGAGGTATTTGAATTCTAAACCTAGTTCTAATCTGTAGGCCAGTCATTTTTAATATATCCTTTCATCCAATAACTCTCACACCAAGCAGCAAATATACATCATTCCTTGTGCTAAAAAACAACAGATGTTTTAAATCCCTGCAGCAAGACTTTAAACTTCCAAATGAGAACTAAAAATAAAGGCAAAACAAAACACTTTGGAGGTTTTAAATTATACATAAAATATGAAGCCAAGGCTCATGGTCATGCAGACTAAACAGTCCCTTTACATTCTGTTGCCTGTAGATGCAGACAGGTTACAGAGCCTTTTCCAAGCACGTCAGCTTTCAAAAATGGAATCACAGTGTGGAACTAAATTGAACGTCCTTATTCAACATTGTAGTGCTGAAGGCAAGTTATCTGAAAGATCATAATCTCTCAATGCATAAAAAGTGCTTGAATCTTCTAAAGATAATATATTTATCTGATAATCCCAGAATTTTCATCACTCTTCATAGATGACTGGAGCTCTAAAAAACACTGCAACTTAGTCCCTGTGAGGTCAAGTTACAAAAGCAATAGCTCTTACTAAGATTTGTGTTTGTGCATCCACTCACGCACATCTCTGCCTATCCTGGGGCTGTAGGTGGGTAACTAAAGTTAGTGAGACAGCAGCAAGCGCTTGTAAAAAAAATGTCAGGATGAAGGACTTGTATTAGGTAGTCTGCTAGAAATTTATTTCTGGTCATGTAGCCATGACAGAGATAGAAAGTGGTGTACAGAGCAACAAAAAAAAGACTACCTATACTTGAAAGGGCAGTAAACTAGGGTCCTTTCCACACATATGTGTAACTGTTCTGTTAAAGTAATACATGTGTCTCATAAATGCTGTTTCAGGGAAGAAATTTGTGCAGTTTACAGTACTCTTGCACTCTTTTACCATGTCCCTCAGCTACGTGTGAGTGGTTTTGCCTGTGTTACTTGGAAGCAGATGTAGGAAAGAACAGCAATTCTCTCTACTGATGATTTAGAGAATAAAATGTATAAATGGATTTTTAGGAACCTAAAATTAATTTTTCTGGTTCTCAGTTCCATGTTTAAGTATCAAGGATACCTCAAAAGTGTTACTTGAGGGATGTTAATTGTAACACAAACACCATTTAAGGAAATCCAGATAATTCTGTCATGGTAGGACAGAATTCACTAGCCTGATGAATAGTACTTAAATAGCATGAAAGAAATTTGGTGAGGTAAAATAAAAAATGATTGCCATTTTAACATAAGGGTAAGCATCGATTAATAATATCAACCACAGACAAAAGGAGGGAGATACTTCTTTGTTCTTTGCAAGGGAATACGTGTTTCTGAGTAGTAGAAATGCAATAAATTATGGTGTATTCAAAGAGGTATCTACTAAAGTGAGGAAGAGAGATGATTAGCTTGGGGTTTTTTTCTTTATATCTAGTAGTATTAACCAGAGCACTATCTGTGGTCTGTTAATGAGAGGCTTTTTACCTAGATTTCAAATGGAGGAGTAGTACGGGGCAATTATTGTCTGACAAGCCCTTGGGTTATGTCTGAGACAACATTTTGACAGACAGTTCACTGATAGATAGGGAAGCTGAACTTGGATGAGTCTGGACTGTCTGGAGAAAAATTCATGGACTAGGAAGATGCATACATTATTAAGACCACATTTTAAAAACAACTGCAGTAAGCAATTATCTAGTCCCCTATACTACAGTTCTAGAGGAAGTTAGAAAAGCCATATTACCATTCACAGAAACACTACTGCATTATGAACCTAATTTCCATATGGACAGTGGTATCCCACACAAAGTCATTGGATCACATGATTTGTTCTTCCATTTCTGACATGCGAAGCTCACGTTAGCTGTTTCATACTTAGGGTTGGGGTCTTTTTTGCATGTTATTCTTCTCTCCGGTGCTTTTCGAAAGAGTAGTGCTTCTACAAATACAAAGTACTAGGTAGCAGCAAAATACTATTAAATACCTGCTGGACTGTCATCACATCCTGACTGTGCTCCCACTCTCAAAAGACATTACCCTTATCGCTGTGTTCTTGCCTCCCTGTTTTGTGGCTCCTCTCTCCTTCTATATCACTCTTTTAGCTGTCAGAGGATCATAGCCTTAGTTTGAATCGTAAAGATCATGCTGCTGGAAAAATTGTGTTTTTAATAAGAGACTTCTGAAGTGATTTTTCTATGTTATCATATCAGGCCAGCCTCAGCTGTCAGTTTCAGACCCCACATTTCAACAAAAGGTGTGAGACAACAGGAAAAAAAAAGTCTAGAAATCAGCACATCTGGTCAAAATACATTGCCTTTAAAGGAAAGGTTAAAGGCATTAAGTGGGTTAGTGTGAGCAGCAAGTGACAAGTACCTAAAAAGTAACTGGAAAAAGGAAAGGAGTATGCCTTCTCCCTATCTACTCTGGATACATCAAGAAGAAACGAGATCATAGTGTAGCAAAGTGGAAAACAGGCAAAGCTTTTTAAGCATAGGGATAGCTTAACACTGGGATACTGGAATATGAGATCATAAAAGTGATGTCACTCAAGATAAGACAAATGTCTACCATCATGTTTCAGAAATATATACCTTGAGATCTCACTTGGAGGAATCTGATATCTACATAATGCCTTGAATACTATTACCCATTTTGATGAGTCCAATCCATGAGTTGTGGCTGGAGTTAGCTTAACTGTTCAAAGTTTTCTGCTTCTGACAGAGGGGGAGGTCTAAGACAACACAGGCGATTCTGTGGGAAACTGTCAATACACTAAAATCACAATGGAGAGCAAGCAATCAATACCAAACTCCCTGCCTCCAGATTTCACAGTCTATTAATGCATGAAAAGGAGGGCACCATATGATTGAATGGTTCATGCCCATCTGTTACTTCTGTGTAAACAAACAAGTATCTACAGACAGCTGTTTCTTTTGAATTTGTGATTTTAGAGGCAGCAGAGACTGGCAACTGTATGTTGTCAGCTTTATTCCTCATGGCGGTGTTTCAATCCGACAATAGCAATGAGAGGTAAATAGCAAGCCCCACAGGTTACCAAGCTGAAGTACAAAGGCTTTGAAGGATGCAAAACACTCCATACCATCCAGGCTGTCTGTAATTTCTAAGACACTTTACTCAGGAAAAATACAATTCAGGTCTCAAATTGTTTCTGACTAATTAATTCAGTCTGTGCCAGTGTTTCATCTGTTTCATTAAATAACTGTATAAGTCAAAAGTAGGGGAATGCAATTATACCTTCATATTTTTCCTATCCATTTCTTAGTAGTTTCATAAGACATTTTACCATGTTGTGATAAAAACAGAAAAGACAATGTTGAGGAACTTGTTCTCTTTTCTTGAACAGAAAGCAACTTCCTCGGTGCATCAGTGTCCCAGGCTGCAAAAAAAGGGTCAGAAAAGGGTGTCAGGGGTGGTGTGTGAATTCTCTTCTCTTCAATGCCCTATTCGAGGGTCATGTTGGAAGGACACTGCAGGGACTGTATTTGTTTGCCTAAGTGCTCATTTTCTGTAGTGACTTGGACTGTCCTTTCACAGATGCATTAAGCCAAAAGCCAGTAGGAGTCAGCAGTCTTATTTAGCTTCAATGAGAACTAGACCAGATGTACCTACGAGTGCTGAGGGAACTGGCCGATGTCATTGTGAGGCCATTCTCAATAATCCTTGATCATGGTGACTGCAACAAGTGCCAAAGACTGGAGGAAAGCAAATTTAATCTCCATCTTTAGGAAAAGCAAGAAGGAAGGCTCAAGTAATTATGGAACAATAGACCTCACCTCCAACCCTGGGAAGGTGATGGAGTAGCTTATCCTAGAAACCATTTCCAGGCACAGTACAAGGTAGGCCCAGGAAGGACAGACCAGGAACCTTCCTTGTCTGCTGTCCCTGTGCAGCTGTAACAGATGCTCTGCTAAGGGTTTCTGAACAAATTGACCTGCAAGGGGGGCTGTAACACGCTGGGCTTTGTTGTGTGAGTTCTGCCAGAGTCTGGCATTTAAAATAACTCCATTCAGAAGGTTTATCTACATCCCATTATTTACTGAAACATTATTAACAGGTAATCAGAGACACAGAAAACAAAGAGGAACAACAGGACAGAAAATAGATAAAACTTAAAAGAGATAAGCTATAGCAACCATCACATCCTGTTTCAAAGAAGATGGGAGTGGGAGAGGTTAAATTAATTCAGTATAGAACATCTCACCTGGTTCACAGTAGTTAAAATACTGGTTTAATCCACTTTTCATAAGTAGTAATACCAATAAACTTAACTAATATAAAGTAACAATCAGTTTGAAATAGTAGAATTTAGATTCATAATTAAAAGTAGAGCTAAAGCTTTGAAAATGTCCCTTGTGGAAAATGGTTCTTTTTAACTAGACTATTTTCCATATTTATAAAACCATAAATCCCTTTTCTTCATACCACAAAATTTAAAAATCTTGGTTCTTAATCCAAATTCCATTTGGATTTTGCAGGTCACATTCACCTCTGTCTAAAAATAAAAGAAGTAGTTCTGCACTGCCTGATGGGTTTTGTTCTTTTGTCTAATTACACCTGAAACTCAGACTAGATATAAATACCTAAGTGCTTTTCAGCTTTCTCTTAGGGAAACTTACCTACTTTTGCAGAGCATCTTGTTTGGAGATCCATTAGAGTTTAGGAACTGAGAATTAGCTACTCAGAGTTAATCCATCAACAGGTGTTCTATTGCACATTTTTATTGACATTGAGGTTGAAATGTGCTTCTGAAGTTGCTACACAGGTAAATACCAGAAATTTTGTAATTACATAAAGAAAAGGCATGCAATGATTCCTTCTCCAGAGCTATCTGTGGAACAGTAAGACATCCCATATTCCACCAAGCATAATTCATGCCTTAAGAATTAGTCTGTTGAGAAGTTCAGTCCATTCAGTTTTGTTGTCATGTAGTGGAGATCACCAGAGGGAGCAGTAATCAAATTGATCTTCTTAGAAGGATGAAATCACTTAATTCCCTGAATTGCCTTTGTCCTTGTCACCAGCTTTTGAAACTCAGACCCTGTTCTTGTCTCCAACTGAGTCATTAGAGACTACAGAAACAGTGAGGATTTCTTCCTGCCTTAGCTGTGATGCAGTAGTTGGCTGCATAACTCCAAGAGCATATCGAACATTTATAGCATGGCTACAATGGCCATTATTTTCTACTAGATTAAGCTTTTAGTTATCCTTGGTATGTCTTTGGTCTTCTATACTGTGTTCAAACATCAAATCAAACAAATACTTTTACTGATTTCCCATAAGCTGTTCCTAAATTCATGACACCCACACACGAGAGCTGATCATTTTACAGCTCACTTAGATTAATAAAAAAGTCAAGATTTTTTAGGCCCACATAGTCAGGAGATGTTATATTCAAACCAATGACTGTGAGACATGCTTTTTTCTTGATTTATTCTAGTCCTGTTTTTCAAGCTGGTAGTTAATACAAAGAAAATCATACGCAGAGTTAAAAGGTACAAAAACTTTATTCTCTGCCTAGATTTACATCAGCTTGTGCTTCTGCTATTCTGTGTGTGAAACAGAACATTTACATACCTCATTCTCTAGGAAAGGGAAGAGATGGAAACAGTAACATTACACCAAACTGAGTTGCTAAGCTGGAAATACAAACCTCCTTTCATCATTTAGCACGTGAAGAGGTTATATTACTTTCTCAACCAAGTCTCTGATCTTCTTTACCAGCATCAATATAATACAGTCACAGAAAAACATGTTCATGCCAGAGCATAAAATCAGTATGAATTTTCTAGATCTCCAAGTCACACAATTCCCCATGTTTTCAAAGGACTACATCTTACAGGAGTACCATGTTCCCCTCAACAGGTAGAGCTGGCAATAGCCACATAGAAGTGTTTGGAGAGGAGAAGAGGCAAGGAATCTCAGTACAGGCAGAATTAAAAAGATCTATGAACTGCATACTATGAAGTTTTGCAGACTGCAAAGTCTTTAGCTATCAAAATTAGAAATTGTGTTTTGCATTAATATTCATATGAATACTTTTTAAAATCTAACTAATTTTTACAACATAAAAATTGCCTGTCTTTTGTATTTCATTTATTTTGGGCCACAAACATAATCAGCTTCCTTTTCACTTCTGGTTATTTTATCTCTCTAGTCAATGTCTATTTCCACTGTGAGTTTGTGGTTGAAATCATCGTTCCAAAACAGATAGCAAACAAATGCATTATTGCATCAAAGCAGTGTACAGCCACGTTTGTTTTCTGAGTAGCTGTCAATTCTAAATCAGCAGAAATTAAGAACAAAGCATCCATGTGGTTTTCATAAAATATGGAATTAATCTCTTTTTTTAAGAACAAAGGCTTTGAAAGATGTTCCCCCTCAAATAAAACCAACCAACCAACAAACAAAAAAAACCCCACACAAACCAAAAGAACAGCAGCAACCAAATGATAAGTATGAGCTTTACAGCTACTTGCTTATCTATCTAATATTCTAAAATCATGGGCTGTCTCCATATGAGTTTTCCTTTTCTTAATTAATATTGTACATTTCTTTCATACAGAAAACTCTGCATGCTACCTTATTTTCTGGCAGTAGTTCATCAGATGCAGTAGAATTCTTTAAAAACTTCCCTATTCTTTATTTGTAATCATCTCTTGATTTTTCTCACACCAGAAGATTCTGGTTTCATTGAATCATTGCGAATAGTAGCTTCCAAAACCTCTCAAGCTCTATTAACTACTGCTCTTCAGATTTGCAAGGAAGTACATGGGTCAAATTTCTAATAATATCTTTAAGTCTATTATTTATAAACTTTTATACATCTTTGCAATTCATATGACATATCATATATAAGTTATTATCTTTACATGGAGTTTAAAAGAAATAATTTATTTTGGGAGTTTCTTCAGAAGAAAAAGACAGCTAAAGATTGATTGCAAAGTAAGACAATGTAAATCAATATTCTTTATTTAAATCCAGGAATGGTTCCAGCATGATTATTTCATTTACTACTCTATCTCAATGAAAGGATTTGTATGTATTTAAAAGGGTATAAATTAAGATTGAAATAATGCTTCATTTTCTCCGATGAGGCTCTCTTAGAGCCATTGTATCATTAAGTCGAGTCATTTTTTCCCCTTTAGAAATAGAATAAACTATTATAAACTAATATTTCAAAACACAGCTACAGACAGACATTTGTAATAAATTAGACAATTCTTGGCTACTTTACAAGAAAACAGTTGCAGCACAGGTCTTTATCTCTGTCTTTTAATGGATGCTGCTTTTGGTAAATGTTCATTAAGTTTCATATAACGCTAAATTGTAGTAGATTAGTTATTAAAAGGAATTTTACCATTATGTTAAGCTGAATAAGAAGATATATGTTTAAATGTAAGACAGAAATCCTTAAATTATGTCACAGAAACCAGACCTCACCCTTTCACCACCTCCCCATTAAATAACCTGCTTTGAACCAAAGAAGGTTAAAAGAAACACCTGCATGCAGGCCTTGTACTCATTCTAAGACTCAGCCATTCAACCAGACACAACCACTCCATTAAATTTCTTTCTAAGCTGGGATAACTCCAGCCAGACAAATAATTTCCTTGCTGGAACTGTATCCTGTCAGCTCTATTTGAGAGAGAAAACTATTTTTGTGGTATAACTTTTTTTCTACAGCATTATCAGGAGATTGCATGAAAGGTGATTCACAAAGTACAATTATCTTGACATGAGGGGAACTCAGGCTGGCGGGTTTCTAGTAGCATATGGAGATGTTTATCTGAAGTGAAGGCTAAGTTACATCCAGTGGAATCTGCTTTTAACCCAGGTTACATACCTGGAAATATACTCCAAGTCAAACTTTCAAGCAAGCGGGAACAGAACAAGTGCCCTTATGCTCAGGAATGGTGACTCAGAGTTACAAAGAAGAAATACTGAAATGGATCCATAGCTCTTCAGACTTACATTCATTTAAAAGTTATCTTCTCCAGTCTTGTGAAATCAGCCATTGTCAGACACAACTTTGCTTCTGGCAACTTAAAAAAAGTGTGGAAAATAAACACTTATCATTCTTAAGTTTGGTAGCATCTACCATTTTGGCTGGGGGCGGGGCACGGCGAGGGGGAGGGTTGATATTTGCTTTGTCCTCACACTATCATCTAAAAATACCAGTACAGTATTTTCTCTTTTGAAATAAGAAGAGACTAGGTAAAATGACATTCTGCATTCAAGTCCCTAGCCATCGGAAATTATGCTAATTTGAAATTGCCTTGTCTAAAATGTTTGTCCCCTGACCCATGTATACATACACATTCATTCTGAACTGGATTTTCCCCTTTAACAGGCTGATTGATTGAGGCTCCAGTGGAAAGGGAAATTTATGAGTCATCATATTAAATTATAACCTAAAGATATATATTTGAAAGCCTGAAAAAAATGCTAACTAAAATAGTATTGACTGGTAGAAATGTCTCTCTTTGAAAGCTGAAAAGTGTTTGAAAAGCTGAAAAGCCACCTGACAAATTCTCAATGGTCTGGGTCTGCCTCTGTGTATGTTTTTTGTAGTGTATTTTTATTACAAAATATCAATTGTTAAAATTCCTAGACTAAACTGAATTTTAATTTTCTGCACAGTTTTCAGATAAAGTTTGAGAGAGAAAAGAGAGAAAGTAATACTTTCACTCTTTTTCACAATATTTGCAACTGCAACAGTTTTTGAAAATATGTATTGGATAGAGAGACATACTTGGTATGTCTAATGCTCTTGACTTTTCTCTACAATTTTTTCTCTAGCAATGAAATAACACAATATCACATCACATCACAAAACACACTCTAGGAATAAAACCCATAGTTCATGAAAGAAGTAATTTCAAAAATTATCTATACTTCAAAGGTAGACAGGCTTCTTGGTAATGAATATTATGGAGAAGAAAGAAAGAGATGCTGACAAGTATTTTTGTCACTAACTTACAATTCAAGAGCTTGGCAAAATAGATGTGCTTGTTTACTACAAGCACAATATAAGAATAAAGATGCATTTAGTTATTAATTGCCCTCTTTTAAGTGGCTGGATTTATGGGTGTCGCAGCTAACTACAATGCCATCATTTAGTAATCTTCATTGACTTCCTAAGCAAACTTTAAAAGTCTGTATAATTATTTTGGTTTAGTCATCAAACAGCTCATTTTTTCTCAATTAATCATCACTTGCATTCCTAAACAAGCATCAAAAAGTAAGTGATTATACCACTGCATAACATTTTATAAACAGAAGCTCAACTTAGACCAACTCCTAGCTGGCAATAGTATGGGAGAGAGGGTTCCTATTACAAACAACTGTGTTAGCAGGAAAATAAACGACATATCATAGCTGCCACCCTGGATATACTCAGAAAAGATACAACTTTATCTTTAAAAATTAACTTGAATAATAGCAGTTACAAGCATAAGGGTAAATAAATGAAGAAGAAATTATTTACGTTTAGGGTTAAGACTTCTACTACCACCAGAAAGATGTGTTCTCACTACATGTAGAGAATAAGTTCAGGGGCTTCTGTTTCTAAGACCTTCCAACAAATTTAGAAGGGACATGTGGATTGCTTCTTGTATACCCCTGCACAGACCTTAACTCACACGTACAAAGAAGGGAAAATTTTGATATCACAGGGAAGATAGAAAAGAGCTCCTGAGAAAAGTTACAGATCTTAAGATGATTTCAGATCCTTCTATTTCAGTCACACATAAGGAATTACCTCTTATCTAAACTGCATTAGGTAAATCCACATGTTTTCTCAGCCAGATCAATTTCTCCATTCATGCTACAAGAAAAGCTGTGCAACATATACTGCTGACCACCAAGGACTCACCTTTCCTGTTGCTCTGTGAAATGTCCTGGAGTAAGGCACAGCACTGTCCCAGTACTACTGGAGGAAAGCAAAATGCCCTCCCATTCTTTCTGCCAACATTGCCTGCCATTCCTGATCCCATACTTCTACTACAACCCTTTGTGCAGCCACCTGTGCTCCTGCTCTGTTTTCATTGCTTGCATCATGTTGCCTTGTAACAGAAGTGTAAGAGAGCAGCAACCTATATAGCTTTTAGAAGGCAATGGGGGAACTATTAGGCTACACTTATTTGTGTGTATGTATGTGTGATTACCCTGAAATTAAATCTTCCTTTCCCCTCTATTTCCAATAAATAGCTATGTGTTGGTTAGATGACTCCATTAGCTGTTCAGTGATGCTAGTAACAGCTGTTTTGAGTAAAGGAATAAAAAGAACTAGTAACAAGTAGCAGCCATAGCTGATGGTAAAACAGAGGGATGGGTCAGCAATTAAAGAGGTGCCCCCAGGGAGGCAATAGTTATAGGCAGGAGCAGGCAGCACCTTAGAGCACCGGATTCCTGTTTCAACCAGCAAAATGTAGTAAAAGGAAACAGCATTTTAAAATAAATCAGTGTAAGAAATGAGTGCAGCTTCCAGCAAAGGGGTGTCCTGTTCATACCTACCTAAATGGCCTACCAGCCATCAGCACTTCTATGTGAAGCACACAGCCAGATCTAAGGTAGTGATGCCTGTGCCAACTTTAGAACCAGCCATAGAGACAAAAGCAGCTTAGTTAATAAGCTATACTAAATTTACAGGGCTGTGACATACTCCCTGTGACTTCTGGAATTTCTGAGCAAAGCCACCCACCCTGTTACCCACTGAATACAGTCAAGAATATGCTAGGGAGGTAGATCATATGTGAAGTTTGTCTACAGCCTTGGGCAAGGAATGCCTCACTGTTATCTATGTGCCTCAATTTATGCCTAATTGTGTCAAGTGAAGTGCAAAATTCAGCTGAACACATTTATTAATAACAGTCAAAACACGCAATGCTGATAAATGTTGATGCAGCGACATACAATGTACAACTCATCTAATCGCACCTAGATAACAACAGAAAAATCTCTGCTTTCCCCATGTGTGACTTTTTTCTTTTTAAAAAAAATATTCAATGATTAAATAGGAAATTTTCATAACAAAGCTCAATTTTATTTTAACTCTATAAAATGCACTGCATTTTCATGTAACTAAATGCCAAGACAAAGCAATGAGATCAGATTAGATGGGCCTTTATCAGAAAGACATTCTAGGACTTCTCTTTGAATTTGATATTTCCTGTGTTACGACACCAAGCAGCAAAAAACAGGTAGTTAGTGATATTTCTACTTCATACAGCCTGTGGTTTCCCATCAAATCAAATGTTGACACTTTACAGGTGAAGCCAAGTTTGTAGACCACAAATCCAGACTAGAAAACACAGGTGAGTAAAGTCTTAATGATTGGGATACGCATTTAGCTAGAGCACCCTTAGCAGGTTAGCTTAGTTTCACAATGAACAAAGACATACAGCAACCAAGAGAATTCATAAAGTTTCCTGACATAACACATGAAGACAGTAGTCTATGGAGTGTGGGCTGAGAGGGAGGTGGTAATGTCTCAGGCCTCTTCTAAAGATTTAGTGATGTCTGGTTTGCTCAGAATTAGTTGCAGAAAAGATGGGGAGCTGCTCTGTTAAAATCTTGTTTCTACAAGGTGATCAAGTTTGAAAACCATGCTAACATTGGTTTTCTCCTCCACTTTATCATTAGAGCACTTTATTTTTTATTCTAATTTTTTTGGTTGAATAACTTTTGGAATTTTAGTCTAACTCTCTTCAAAGGTTTTTATACTTTCTCTGTGATTGGTTTTCTTGCCAATAACTTTTCTCTTGCTCTAGTCTTCAAAATTCCTTTACTTATAACGTTTTAAAAGTTATATTAAGAATAGGTGGCACAGTTTCTTACAATTTCCCTTTTTAGACTATGAATTTAATATTACTGTTGCCCCTTATTCCAGACAAGTTTTGCACCTTTGTTTTGGAGAAAATCCAGATTTCTTATATACTCAAGTATCTAAGTGCCTTGGTCCAGCTGGTTTCACTGGCTTGTTTTTTTAAATTTATTCAAGTTTGCTCTTCTAAAATCTGAACTTAAGTTACAAATCTAGTTTTGTGGCTGCTTTACTTAAAAGAAACCTGCTTATGTTCACATTTTCCCAAGGTTATTTTGTATCATCAATCCTCTGTAACATCTTCATTTCTTTCCAAAGCTAGAGTACAAATGCCATCATCTGTTTTGACTGATTTGGTGACTATTTGATTAAGAAAACTTTTAGCTAACGCATCTGAGAATTACTGGGCACTAGCACTACTATTCCTGTTCATTTATCAAACTGTATCTGGGAAGTGAATGTGTCATATAATAATAATCTCCCTGACGGTATATATCACCCTGTTCTCCTAGACTTAATTATCCACTAGCCTTCTATCCATCTATAGCAAACATACAGAACTTAAACCTAAAGCTGGGGGGAAGAGTGGCTATTATCACCATTTTCTAAAATGGTTTCACTCCCAACAGATCCTATTTGATTCATGCCTTTGATTTTTCCTTTCTCTACCTTACTTTGGATCATTCATGTATAATGGTACGTCACTAGCTTATATTTCCCCTTTTCAGCTAGCAATAACATATAATCTTTTATTCCAGGCATGTTTTTTAATCATCTCAGTTCTAGAAAGATCAGAGAGAAAGAAGAACCTTATAAACCACGCTAGACTTTTACTGTCACATGACAATCCAATTAATCATTTTCTAATGAATGAAAACAAACAAAAATTGATTACTCCATATCTGCCACTGTATGTGGTTTGATATAGATCAGAGGGAAGAGTGGTACCGTGGATGTTTGGGTTTTACCTTCAGTTTAAAGCCTGGTCAATAATATCAAGAAATAGAACCTAATGCAATTATTCAGTGAGACCATGTAAGCAACAGAAATCAAAACATTTTACACAGTGTAAGCTCTTTGTTGCACAGATTGAGGAGTTCTCTATCTATTTCTGTTCATCAGTAGTTAAAGATCTACGGAATTTAATATACTCCTTTAAGGAAACCCTTTGTCAATCAGCATGGCCATAGTAAGATTATCTGTTTGTGTTAATGGAGCAGAAATACAGAACTGGAGGAGATGGGGGGTGGGGGGGAATAGACACAAAAAGTATCTCTGAATGTGACTTCTTTCCTTCCTTAAACCTTTTGCTAGATACTTCTGGTGCAATCTTCCAATTACCATGTTCAATTCCATGAGTGACACTCTTATGGAAATTTTTTGTCTGTTGTTTGTTAAGATCACAAGGTTTCCAGCGCTATCAAGTGGTAGTCCTTAATCATGCCAGTGATCAATACTCCCTGGATATTGTCATTTTTCTCTACTGCAAAGAGGTTTTCAGTTTGCAGCTGGAAGTGTTATTAACATTTATGGGTACAGTCCTGCTTTATTTTGGTTTTTTAAATGTTTTTTAATTGTATTACCACTCCTGTTATTCCCCACAACAAAATGCAACATGGTAGTTATGTGGGAGCATAATCATGATTATCCTCTTTCTTGAAAATGCTTCGGTCATGCTACAGTTTCCTGGTATTTGATAAATCAACTGTTTTCAAGATACTGGGACTTTCCCTTACCAGCTTTCAACTTGACTGTTATAATTGTTGAAGCAATTCATCAAAATTCACTGTGAAACTTGAACAAATTTGCCATAACTTCCTTGGTTATGGCTAGATATTAGAAAATAGCACTGCATTTTTCCCAGCCTATTGAAATATATCAACCTGGTTTGGGCAAAATTTGTCTGCTTAAATGTCTTAACTTTCAAAGAGGGAAAAGTAGCTTAACAAACTGGTCGCATGCATCCATGGACCTTTGAACAAAGCTGGATTTCAGTTTTACTCACAGAATCAAACCTATTTTCATGTTTGGCTTTCTCTGGTGGTAACTAAGGTCTCATCAGTGAATAGGTCTGTAGAACAGTTGTAAGGGTTTTTTCTTCCTTCAGCAATCCATAATTTTCCATTTAATTAATCATTTGTAGTTGCCTATCGATTTTGGAATCCTTAGTGTGTATCTTTTTTTGTAACTTAAAGTAAAGCATCTACTTAGATAAAAGCAGCTACAGAGATAAATGGTTCTTGTGAGACAAATTTGCAGATGACTTTCACAGTGCAAAAAATCTTCATTTTAATACAGAAGTGAACTTCTGCTGTTGAGTGAGTAGAAATATCTAGAAAATAACGGGGTCTCACAAGTTAATAAGTAGCCTTATACTTATGTATAAGTGTGATATTTCTCAGAAAGCTTGCGTGCAGAGCTCATTTCATATGCAAGTGAAGGTCTGGAGGATTGTATTCTACCCACCTTTATTAGTGTAATTGTCTTCAGTTAATCTAATAACTTACTCCCTTCACAAAGGAATATCTACTACCCAAATGTTTGTAATTAAAGGCAAGACTTGTCACAGGTAACATAAGGTTCAAGGGGGACAAAAAATAATCATTCAACTAATCCTGGACTTTTTTATTCTCAATATATTCAAACCAATCCTCCTCAAACTCATTTGAAAGATAACTATCTCTGATGCCTCAACAACATATAATTCTGCCCCCTTTTCTGTGATCAGAAGTACACTATTCAGTGTTTAGTAGACCCTGTGCAGGGAGAGCAATAAGAGAACCTGAGAAAGTATTTGACTTCAATACCAGGCTAATATTACAACCCTGAAAAACATAGCTAGCATACACTAATTAATAGCTGTATGTCAAAAACATAGTCAAATAATAAATAAAAAATATTAAGCAAAATGTAATCCAGAAGCTAAACTCCTCTGCTTTCAAAAAAACAAATAAAATTTAGTAACAGATGCAAATCATTATAAAGTATGTGAAATTGTGAAAATAAACTTATAAATTACAGTTTTATGTCAGTAAAAGTAGTGGACTATTCTCTTTAGATATAGTGATTTTTTAATTAATTTATTTCAGCTTTTTATTATTTACTTATTTTAATAAAGTTGCTAATTGGTACCTTAATAGGAAGCAGCTAGGGTTTGAAGATGAATGCGAGTTGTGATATTTTATTACCACATCAGTTTTCTGTACTTGAACAAAAGGGGGGGGAGGGAATAGTAATTATATGGCCCAAAGGATTTCATGACAAATGAGGGAGCACATATCTCTGAGGAAAAAAGTAAAGAGATAAAAGAACAGGCAAAAAGGAGGAAATGTGTCTAGAAAAAATGAACTGTTAGAAGAAAACCTGCAGAAGTCTCTGCACTGTGATCAGATGACTGAGATGAATCCAAGACCAAGTGACAGCTGTTACTATTTTGATTCAGAATTCTTTTAAAGTCTGAAAGTAAACTTTTTTCAGGATGATGTGGCCCACAATAAATATTTGATTTTTCTTTCTTTAGTCTCCAATAATAAATACTTTCATAAATGAGAATGTATGTTCCTGCACTTATAAGTAGAAATAAACTGGATGGAATGGAATGCTACCTTACTAAGATATGAATGCTTTAATTGCTGAGTACTTGGACAGGACCTGTACTCTTGTCATCACAAACAGTACATAAGGTATTGTTTCCTTTGATAGCCTCACTAGACTACTGCAATCTCAGCACGCTTACAATGTGAAGAGTCTAGTTCAATTTTTCTTGTAAACCTTAAATAGCTCTTGATTTGTCCTCTCAAAGCTTATTCAGTTTATGTAAGTGGGCTGAATGGTAATGTATTATTAAAACCATCTTGAAATTGATAGCAGTTATTCATAAAGGTGGAATGTTTTACTATTACTTTTAATAATTATTCTAATAATCCCTTAAACGCTAAGAGATATAAATTAGTCTCCTGTAATTTCTTTCATCACAATTTTAGCACAGTTATACTCAGTATTACTTTTATTTGTATAGACCTATAAAATAAAGACTCCCCAAAACCTGTTTTATTCACAAATGATGATATTGGTAGACCTATAGCTGGAACATAAAAATCTTACCTTTAGATGAAAATAATCTATGCTTCTTGGGTCTTTGACCCCCACAAATCAAAATGTAGGACTAGCTGTTCTACTTTAAACTTCATAAACATTTCTGTTTTGGGAAAAAACCTGAAATTCTGCCAGATTGTTTTCCAATATAATCGGACTATATGGAATATCTGTTAAAGAGAATATATTTACATAAAAATCTATACAATTTATCCATTGATAATTTTTCAGTTTCCTGTATCCTAATCAAAATTCTTGAGCTGTATTTTGAGGCTAATTGACATTCTCATTAATGTGACTAAGAGCAGTTTCGGTCCACAGTTGTTCAGTGTGTCTCCAGATATGGTCACTAGATCAGTGTCTTGCTCTGTGTGATGTCTGTAAATACTCCTAGCATACAGTTCCCATGCCTCTCACTACACCCACTTATAGTTTCTAAAGGAGATGGGTTTTTATATTTCAGAGAGTGTTAGCCCATGTTTGCAGGCAGTCTGAAAGGTCCCTGGAGGTCTAAGTGTTGTGAAAACATTGAGCTCAGTAGGTGCAACGTTGTTAGGACACTTGATCATCTCTGTGTTCAAAAAAAGTTATTTCCACCAGACCTCTCCAAATCTTTCCCTCAGCAGTATTCAATCAGGCAGGAACACAATCCTAAAATAAAAAATAAAAAAATAAAAAAATTAACCAAAGCAGTGAGAATAGAAACCCTCTGAACCATTTCCTAAGAATGTAAATCTCTAATAACCTTCTCAAGGACGTTAATAGTATCTGTAGAAGTAGTTTGGACATTATATAGTCCAAAAGGATCTAATTACAGTCAGGCTTTTTCTTACAAAAAAAAGCTGGCACTGATTTCCTAAGGGTTGTTCTGTGGGTTTGGGTTTCTTTGGGTTTTGGGTTTTTTCTGGGTTATTTCCTAAGGTCACAGGATTTATTTAACTGTGGTGTTTCTGGGTAATGTCTCTTTGTAATTCAGTGCAGAGATGTGTCTGAAGTGAAACTATTTTTCCAGCTCTTTATGGGAATCTGAAAGCAATGTATTAAGCATTTATTTACCAGTGTGTTTAGTTGAACTTATTCCCATCATGTGCTTCCTTCCCAGGTGTCAGTGCCATCTGGAAAAATTTAATGACAGAAGTATCACCTTTTAATGAGTTTTATAACCTAGTGAAGGTTATCTATAATCCAGTAAAGCTGTGTTGTCTCATGCATGAAATGATAGGAGTTTGGAGCCAGTCAGCAGTAAAAGATAATTTGAAATAATCTTTTTAGCCTAGCCTCCAAGGTTAAGAAACACTTCATACTGGTGAGCAGATGTGCCTGACACATTGGTTCTGCTCCAGGAGCTAGGATCAACTCTAGGTTCTGTTCAGGAATGTGTGAACTTATGGTGCTCATCCGGGCATGGAAACTTTGGGTTTTGCTGCCACCCTGAGAGCACTTGTCCCCTTCATCAGGTCACAATGTGGCAGGCTGGGGAATGGATCTCTGAATCCCTGGCCAGTTACTTCTAGGGATGCAGCTGGAGAGGCAGTACATAAAAGAAAGCACGAGAAAGGAGCCATACCCTCATACCTGAGGGTGCCTGCTATTGAAATGTATAAGACTGGCCAGTCAGTAGTCTTCAAGTCCTATGCAGATCTGAAGTATGTGTCAGGCTAACTGCAGGAGAACATTATGTATATACATAAATATTTTCCACTTATGTTTTCCTAGCCACTAGGTCATGCAAAACCTGCTAAGGTTCAAACCAGGCCTTCCAGGCACTGCTTTCAGAAATAAAGAGCAACTGAGTGTTCACTTCCAACATAAGAACTGGTATAAGTTAGCAATGACAATAATATATATTCAACTTCAGGGACCCTGTATGAATTTATTGTAAGAAAAATGAAGCATGCTTTTACAGTTATCATAACCAATGTATCTGAGAAAAGGGTAATAGATTGTACTGTCTTACAGAGATGTTCCATTGCAAAGCTAACAAGAGAAAAAAGATCATCCACTATGTAAGAAAACCCCTTGCAATTTCTCCTTATACTTCAAATAAAACATGGTCAAGCTATATACAAAAATACTGTACTGAAATGTAATTAATCATCTACTACTTTCAATAAAATTGGAATGCCTAACATGAACAAACCAGTTTTTTGCCCTTGTGGGCAGGCGGAAACTGTCAAATATTTTTACTGTAAAAAATCAGTGCACAAGAAAAATACTTTGCTTAATTTAGACAAACCATAGTACAGTGGTTAATTTGCTTTGGTTTTCCCACAAAGCAAAACTTTGCCTTTCCTATCCATTATGTCTTCTTTCCTTTAACCAGATTTCTAAATGTGAAGTAATTGAACTCAAGTAGATGTCTCTACATTTTATTGACTGAAACCAAGTTTTGCTGTGATAGCTAGGAACTTTGACTGCACATGTAAGCCCTTGATAAACCAGGCATGCATCATGTATTCTTCCTACCCTACCCACCCTTAAAGTCTGTCTACCCTTTAGCATGGTCTTTCCTTTGACTTCTTCATTGAAGCTCCAAACATTGCAGGAGATTGTCAAAATGTGTATTTACCTCTAAAAAGTTCTGCTTTGGCTTTAATACAACTTTGTCTGAATTGATCTGGAATTGCTTTTTCACCTTTTGGGCTATGACCTCAAAAGGTTAATGTTAAACTGCAATATAGTAGACATGGATTTGTGGAGAAGTACCATGACTAGCAGCAGTTTCTCAATGGCTCAATGCATAAAGATAAAATAATGACATATTTTGTCAAGAATAAGCTGACCTGTGGATTTTTCCTCATGCAGAAGAAAATTGAAATAAGAATTCTTTCGTTAGAAACAACACAACTAAATTGTATTTGTTGCCACAGTGCAGGACTGTCTACTTCTATACAAAAGTAGTTCTGGTGTCCAGGAGCCTTAAACCAGTTAAAATAGAGAAGAAGCATCAAAGACTCCTACTTTGATAGTCTTAAAATAAAAGTCACTGTGCCTGAAGACTGAATTTTCTTCATAACTCACACCTGGTGATTTCACTGTATGTGGCCATATGGGACTACAAAGTTAGAAGCTTAAAGGGATTATATTTCTCATCTTCATCATGCTTAGAGTTATGGAGTTCAATCACTTTTTTTAAGAGATCCAAGTGAAATTTTAAAACTCTGAACTGAAACTCCTGTTCTCAGATTCACTGCTGAAAATTCCTGGGAAAGAGAAAAATCTCTGTAAGCATTCAACTATAGTTCTTTCCTAAATCTTTCATGCATGTGTCTGTGAGGAGCAGGGGGTGAAAGGAAGGATAATGGGTTTGCTTACAGCAAATGTACAGGTCCTTTGGTCATCTTTTCAAGGGATTGGTTTCCTTACTGTCTTAAGTTACCATCTTGGAGGTCTAATATCCTTATGAAAATGATCCCTCATATATACAAAGAAGTTACAGGAAAAAACTGCCAATGGCTGTCCACATAAAGAAGGGCTGTGGAAATGTAGAAGGCTGGATTTGGATATATTAAAAAAAAAAAAAAATTACTGTCCTGTGTGAATGCTTTATTACTTGCAAGGTCATTAGAATCACCCTCCCTAAGACACACCTTACATCATATGTACTTCAAGAAATCAAGAATATCTTTCAGTGATTCTTAACTGTTATCACTTTAGAAATTGAAAAACTGCCCTGCAGCATTTTCTCTATGGTCTAACAAAATACATCGTATACAACTTAAAATTGTGCAGTGAGACAAGGAAAAAGTACATTGCATAAAGGAGGGTAGTTCCCAAAGCAACAGGAGTGTTTGTCTCATTCACCTTCATATTATAGATTCCATATAAACAGACATGATGATGAAAACCCTGCCAGACTACCCATACCTCCTTGTGCATGAAGAAGCCCACCAAGGCAAACTGATGCTCTCCACAGTTCAGAACTATGTGCTTGTTACATGTTGCTACCTCAAGGAGGTTTAATTTGTGGACCGATACTTTCTTTGCCTTCATCTCACCAGTTTTAATATCTCTGGTCCTTGAGTTTCTCACTTTTTCACAGGATTAGCCTAGGAACACTTCATAGAATAATCCAAACAACTGTAGAATAAGACTACACAAAGTAGAGGAGATTATGTGATTACCTTCCTAAATGTGGAAGAAGGAACCCTCAAAATTACCCTTGTGGCAGGAAGATTTGCTAAAATACAGAACTGGATTCATTCTTTTCTCTGCATGGGAAATACAGATTTTCTATAACTGTCCTTCAGAATTTTCTCCACCTTGCAGAAAAGAACTTGTGCTTCTGGAAGCCAGAAAGAGGGAGTAAGCAGAGGCATACCTCTTTAGCTTGCTATTTATGACAATTAATTGCAAAAGAAGAAACCTCGCTTTTAGCCCTTCAGTGAAGGGATGATTTTTTTTATCAGCTGACCTCCATGTAAAATATTCAATTATCTATGGCTGCTGATATTGCTTTGGCAAGACCATAAATTCATTTTGCTTGCTTTCTTCTTAGTCTTCTAAAATGCTTCACCACCCACGTGTACAAACCAACGTGTACATAATTACTTTGTATTTGTGAGTTATGTAAAAATCCAGTTCTTTGGCACAGACTCTTGTTCCTCTGGCCCTTCTGGCAAAATGAGAATGTTTGTGTTATCATACATACATACAGCAAAACTCAGTGTCTACCTGCGAAGACATTTCTCTGAAATGACCTCACCTAATGATACATTCTGTATGCAAAAACTTCACTCTGTGCCCTAATTATCTTTCACACAAAATGTGTTGTCTTAATACTGTCCAAAGAAGCCCAGGACAGTGTCTAACCACCCACTCTCTGCCATAAACACAGCATTCACTTTTGTGATCCTAATGCTTTTCAGAGATATGAATTTTAAAAGGTTCTGTACTTCACCAATTCATGAGCAGTTTGAGCCACTAATGACAAAATAAAACAACAGGAATTTAGTTTGCTTTGATCATTTCAAGATGTGGGCAGCCTGGACAGATTAGTGATATGTTTTGTTACATTGTAGTAACATGCTGACATCAACTGGAAATTCTTGTTCTTCTAAGACTGCCAATTGATTTACACAAACCCCAGAAATAATATGGTCATTAAAAGCAGTCTGTATGTTTGCATCCATAAAATGTTCCTACTGAAGTACATATCTTGCAACTTTTTAAGCAAGTATATGTGCACTGCAAAATAAAGCACGTGAAAAAGTGGACCATCTTATGATGTGTTGCCATTTCTGCAAAAAGCAAACTGAGAAAAACAGTATATCTGATGTCTAAGCAACCTAGTACAACTGTTTCTGTGTATTTAGTTAATGCTTTTATGATGGCAAGCATCAGACAACAAAATTGAATTCACAGTCTCCAGAACATCTGCCAGAATTTCCCACAACCAGGGAAATATATCTTACTGCACATGGTCTAATCTCAGATCTGCATTACAGAGGTTAGTCAAATTTATTTGTTCTTTAGTGTACACCTTGTCTAAGGGGAAGTGTTTTAAATGTTCAAAAATGTGACTTTTTACATTCAGTCATCCTTCTCTTCCTAGTATGTCTAGTTTTATTCCAATTACCAAGTTGCATTTTTAACTAAAGACAATTCAAAAAAGAAGCCGTGTGTCATTCCAAAAGTAAAGAGCAATTTCAAAAGCATTGAAAAGAGTTAAAAGACTGTTCTTATTACAAGGCAACTACAAGTAACTTAATTGCAGCATGTGCAAAGAATTTCTAATGCAACAAATTAACATATGCTTGTTTCTAGTTTTTCCGCTTTTCACCCATCCCCAAGGGAATTTCTAAAGGCTTGTTACTTAATAAGACCAGCTAAGAAAACAGAGCATCACTGCTCACTCATCTGATCAATCAATTAGTATGTCTTTGCCAAAACTGCACATAGTGGCAAAACTGGTCTTATCCCCCATTGCTAATTTGTACTGAACTGTTTATTGATCTTTCTTTTTTGCCTTGCATCTTCCCACAAGAAGTGTTTGCATTTTCTTTTATCAGCATTCAAGCATCCTCCTACAGAAATATTTAATCTCCATATGATGTCAGTAGGCATAATATTAACTGGCATTTTGGAAGAGCTGACCAGAAAGAGGACTACTTCACAAGACATTTCTTAATATCAGTTCACAGGATGTAGAACTGTTGGAAATAACAAGCAGCCCCATTCTATTGCTGCTTTAGTTTGGTCTGGTTTTCCCTGTTCAAAGACATGGACACTAGGACAGAGCATGACCCTTTATCGTTTCCTGGCTCTTTGTGGGCTGGGACAAGCCCTTTTCTGGAGCAGAAGGGAGCCCTGGTTTGCAGCCTGGACCTGATGGTTCTGGGCTTACCTCCTGACATCCCAAAGAAGGAGAGGTAAGAGCAGAGCAAAGGTGTGGTGGGTTAAACCTTTGCTGGATGCCAGGTGTCCATCAAGCTGCTCTGTCACTCCCCACCTCAGCCACATGCAGCAGGGGAGAAATAAGATGAGGGGAATAAAAAACTTGTGGGTTGAGATAAAGGCATTTTAATGAAAGTAATAGCAAAATTCACACACATGGAAGCAAAGGAAACAAAAGACGTTATTCTCTACTTCCCATCAGCAGGCAATACTTGACCACCTCCAGGGAAGCCGGGTTTCAGTACGCATAATGCTCTAGAAGACAAACATCCTAAATAATGATTGCTCACACACACACACATTTCCTCCTCCTTTCCCTTAGCTTTTATATCTGAGCAGATGTCATATGCTATGGGACACCCCTTTGGTCACTTTGGGTCAGCTGCCCTGATTATGTGCCCTCCTGAGACTTTGCTCACCCCCAGCCTACTGGGCAGGGTGGTGGGGAATGTTGGAGAGACAGCCCTGATGCGGTGCCAGCGCTGCTCAGCATCACACCAAAACACTGGTGTGTTATCCCCACCTTTCTAGCTGCCAATACAAGGACAGCACTATGGGGGCTGCTGGGGGGCTCAGCCAGACCCAATACAAAATGAAATTTCAAATTATTCATGGCTGAAACAGGGATATTATTCTCTAGGTATAAACACTGGTTTTGTGTTGGAGAGCTGGGAGGAAAGAATGGGACAGATGGTATGTGTGTGTGTGTGAGAAAGTATACATGTTTTCCCAAATCTAAATCTTAAGAGTAATTTTTCTCCAAATTTTAATCATAAAGTGATTTAGAGGATTGCAGGCTGAAAAAATCCCTTTACCTGGAAAATAAGCACCAAGTAATTAAAAACTTGCTAAGAACATAGTAATTGGGTCCCATGCTACTTAGCATCACTAAAGCAATCATCAGACTGTGTAGGTACATAAAACAATGGGACATCTGGAGGACATGAATGTAAAAATACTTTACACTGGTGTCACGGTTGGCCTAAGTTAGTAATTGTCTAAAACAGGCCTCTCTGCTCATATGCATCAAACAGGCATTTGCTTTTTCTCTCAAGAGAGCTCAAAACAGCCAAATCCCTGCCTTTTCTGTGAAAGGTCAATATGGAAATTAGAAGCAGGAGAATACCAGGTAATAAATGTTGGCTTGCATAGCCAGGAAGTCATGAAAATTAATATTTCAACCATCTTGAATTACATAAGTATCTAAAGCAGGTAAGAACAAGTTCACTTTTGAAATTTTAAAATAAGAAATTTTAAACTTTTCTGACACAGTTGTCCTTAAACAGCTTTTTCTAAACAAAAGTTCTGATCCAATAAGACTCATCTTGGTAAAAATGTGTGTGTCCTTCATCCCCAGTAGGAGAAGATGAAGCTGTATCTGATATTTGGCATGTTTCAGTTGGCTATTTAGAAATTCTGTGGAGACAGAAAGTCTAACAGAGGTCTGTTTCATTTGCAATCTGTTTTCTGTCTCGGTTTCTCTCTACTTTTACGTATATACATGCCTACATGTGTATGTATATATGTACATTCATACATGTAGGTGCAGATACACATACAGCAACATCAGCTTCATACCAGACCAGCCAGTTCAGACCAGACTGTCTCATGATAGGGTCTCCTGCATTACTCAGAACTTCCATCCTAGCTCACTTTCCCAGATGAAGACGCCAATGAAAGTCCAAGATAGGTGGTCAAACATCAAGATGACATTACAATTTTTCTACACCTCCTCCTCCACCTAAAAGTTTGCCACAGCCAGGTATCTACACTGAGGACAGTGGTCCATATGTCCCACTTCAACGCCAGGAGCCCTAGTAATAGAACCAGCATATTTCTACTATATCTGGGAGGTTGAGCCAACTAACATACACCTGTAGAGAGCCAGCCTGTTCAGATTCTAGTAGAGCTGAGAATGAAATACTGACCAGTTTAGACAGTGCTGTCAACAAGGGGGGGGCTTTAGGTATATCAAAAAAGAAAAACTCAAGGATGTGGTGCATTTTAATCTTGAAAACTGGGAAGCATAAGTATTTGGCGGTTCCCTGAAATGCTGTGGTGACTTAACTCAGGATTTAAAAGTCTTAGTTTTGGAACTCAGTATCTATTGTGGGATTTAGAAAGGACTTGGATGTTGCCTTGAGCAGAAGTCATTTAGTACCTAGAATTTCTTTTTGCCCATTTTCCCCTACTGTACAAAGGAGTAATAGACCTTTTTCCTAATGCACTTCAGCTTTGTGACAATAAAGTGTTAGAAATGGTGGCACAAACAGATTTTTTGATAAGTGGAGGTAAATAAACTAATACTGAAGAAATTCTGAAAATATCTTTATTATACACTTAAAAGAATGTGTCAAAAACTAATGTCAAATTAAGCACCTAAAATAAAAGGTAGGACTCTCAATACATGGAATTACTACTGGACCCATAGTATTGCATAGTACAAAATGTTTCTTAAGGATCCCAAACAGGAACTAAGAATACTTCTGTGTTCTGTACAACAAATGTTCTCCCAATCATAAAGGAAGATGAGGAGCAGAGAAGTAAGCAGATCTCTGTTTTAGTTTAAGAAGGACGCACTAACAGCTGGGGGTCACAATACTGTCAGTATTTCATATATATACCTTTATATATATACATAAAGGTGTGTGTATATATGTATATATGTATATATATATACCTTTATGTAAAGGTACTACTCTGAGCAGCAATGGACAGGAATTTTCCAGTCTGTAAGGAACCACTAGAGAAACTGTGATCAGATTCATCCACAGCAGAATCACCAGGATGCACCCTTTGCATCAGAAAAAGCTGCAGATTATTATTAGAAGAACCCTGGGGTTAGTGGGAACATAGTCACTTCACTTTCTTGATATTTGAAGTGGAAAAATCAAGGGAATCAGTGCATACACACAAAAAAAGGATAGAGTATGGGAAAAGCAAGAGTTAAAAGTTGAAAATAGCCAGGTAAAAACCAGAGGGCTGAATCTGATACTGTATTGTTATTTCTTAGGTGCATTCCTTTGTAGCTAAAACTCAGTGAAAACTTTTAAGATTACTTGTATAAAACAGATATTTTTCTGAATTTCAAATCCATTCTATGCTATTTTGTGTGTCTGTCACAAAGAATGGCTAAAATAAAATCAGTATGGCTAAACGTAATTAGGTGTTTATTGTCCTTTTCTTGAAAGAGTGATTTGTTTCCAATTATTGCAAAGGCTATACAGAGCCCTAGATGATTTTTTTTTCCTAGGAAAAGCTTTTGCAACTCAAAATAATATCAGGAAAAAATACTGTTCCTCCTTTTAAGAAAGTGGAAAAAATTGTCCAATCAGTTTTGTTTATGTTTGACTTTTATAGACATCCAAGCTGTGCTACCTTGCTAAGCTGGGTGCAGCTAACAAGGAAATTAATATCATCAGTGAATCCCAGTTTGGTCTCCCAGGCACTGCACTTAATATTTGGGATGAAGCTATATATTGCCAGTGCTGTCCTGCTCACACCCATGAACAGTGGATTTTTTTTCTGTAATCTTATTGGAAACTGTCAAAAAGAAAGCAAAACTTCTTATACCTAATGAAAAAAAGAAAACCAGACCACATGCAGGTCACACGTGCTTCTCAGGTGCTAAAAGGTGTGTTTCCTTTTAGGCCGTATCATCACCAGGAGGTAGAGAAAGCCAAGCCTACTATAAGCCAGCAAAATGTTTCTCATGGGGACATAATTTCAACCTCATCATTGGCTCCAGAGGGGCATCCTCACCTAGGTTACCTGCACAAAATTCACAGCCAGACAAGCAAAGCAAACAGGTTTGAGTGGGCAGGTGCAAAGATACAGAGGTCCAAAACACAGGCCTAGAATAAAGCTGTTCCAGTATTCTTTTAGTGAGCTGTGCTGAGTATTAGCCGTTTCTCTGCGTTTACTGAGGTCTTCTCAGAAAGCAGCAGTGTGTCAGCAAGCCAGGCACATGTGGCATCCAGCTTTCAGCATCATCACCAAAGACAGGAAGAACAGTAAGAAATGTGGAGTACCTATCAGGTGTGCAAAAGACATCAGGTGTGTGGGAACACAGCAAAGTCTAGGCAAAGAATTTTTGCTGTGAGGTTCTATAGAATCATCCTCTGTGTATGAAGCCTTTAACTAGAGACATGTGTTTGTACTTCATCTGAATTCAGAGAAACTTTTATTATAAACTCTATGAAAGTACAAAACAAATTAAGAAAGGCAAGATTGTCAATGTCAGGAGAATCTAAATGAAAGATACATTTGCCGGAAGAAAGAAATATAAGAAAGGTATTTCACAGATATCTATACTCTGTCCAAAGTAGTACTTGTTTTAACTTTGAAGGTAATCGGACTTGTTTTTCTGTACCATCTCATATTGAAATTTCTTTAGTATATTTTATACTTTATGTTGTTTCTTTAGAGCAAATCAGGTATTTGTTAACTCTAGGAAGATCTAACTACAGGGAAAAGCTTGAAAGTAACTTAGAATCCAAATATAAAGTAGGCAACAGGATCCCTGGAAAACAGGCATTTGAATACACAGCCATAAGAACATGCATTTCTCTTTGTTTTGGAATTCACTTCTCAGAGTTCTACAGAGGGTAACTTAAAATGGTGTTGGTGGGAAGCACAGATAAAAAATTACTCTTCTATTAAATAGACATTTAACAGAAGATTAATCCAAGAGATTCATCTCTCAATCCTGTATCTTCAATAGTTTTTTGTTTATCCTAACATTTTTGTGTCATTATTTCCCTTCTATAAAGTGGCAATGATGATACTTGGACTCTCCTTTCTCTCCCTTTTGGGTCGATTTTTTCTATGTAGATCATATGCTCTTTAGAGCACAAGTTAGCTCCTATTATCATTCACTTACAACACCTAGCATAATTGGTGGCTGGTTTTGGTCCAGTGATTTTAGCAGTACTGCTGCATATAAGAGTAACAACAGAAATTACATATCATCCCAGACAGGGAGATCCAGGTTGGCAAACTTTGGCATCAGTGCTACATCCTGCCTGCTCTGTCACAATCTAATTAATGATTGAACTGGTTGTTTACAGATGCTAGTGGACACTTCTGATGGTACTGTCTTATTCCTATTGGAATTAAGAAATCTCACGTATTTTGTGAGTTTTAAAGGTTTAAAAATTTTTACCTACTGTGTAGGTAGGCCTCAGCAAAGTTCCTGGTTCGTAGTCTTTATCTATTTCATTTGTTATTATGGTAACGTCACATGACCAATATCTGTTAGACAAGATGTCTGGGGTCCTTCATACGTAATCAGGCTCTCTACAAGGGCAAAGCGAAATCAAGATGGCATGCCTCAGGTCACCCTGAACCTCAGAGACTATCCAGAGATGTTCTTACAGCTTGAAGTTATGGATATATCTCAGACCTGTCAACTGTTGTTATTCTGCAATGCAAACATCCCGCTGCATGTTATTTGGTTGTCCCTAAGATAGCAGCTGATTGTGACCAGTTTCCAGCATGAAGATTGGGATCACTTTCCCCTTCATCATTCCACTCTCCTCATGTGACTCTGTCTAGTTATCAAACCTCCAGCCCAAAGCTCACAAATATCTGCAACAACATGGTATTGGTTGAAAGATCATCCTCTGTTGAATGTCCTGCCACCTAAATTGAGGCTGAGCTAAAAAACTCGCACACCAAAAACTGTACAGCTCCTGCCCATTTTGCTAGCAAAAGCCTTCTCACAATACCCTATATCAAAACCTTGACACACAAAGGAAAGTCTCTGATCTATGAGAGGTGCATAATGAGATTTGTAAGTGAAGCTTTTTGTATGAATTTTATTTGGGTTTAACAAATATAGATAAAATAAATCTGGTAGACAAACGTAATGCCTTTGAGAAAGAATCCAGAGTAGACTTTAGAGATGATATTTTATATAAAATATATGTGCAAGTAGTGATAGTAAATTACCTGCTGGATTATTGGTTTTTATTTTGGTAAAAAGTATTTGGGACAAGGTATCTGTTACTCTTTACATGATATACAGGTATTATTACCATATAAGAGAGTCTGAATTGATAAAAAATGCATTATATTAACAGCTGCATAGAGGATTATTTGCATACAAAATCATAACCGATATTTGCTTGTGCTTCAATTTTACGCTCAACAAATTTATATGGTGATTCATTTCCAACTTAGTTCAATCTTATAATTCATTCATAGTAAAGAGAAAGATTACATCAAAAAAGGTTTTTATTTGCCTGGAAAATGAGCATTTCTTACAGTTTGACAAAGACTGCATAGAAATCTACAGCCTCATTTTTTTTTTCAGTGTAAACACACGTAAGATGTATCTTATATTCTCTTGCCTCCAGAATTATTTGACTGGAGTAGTGATGGATGATAAGATAAATCGTGAAGTTGAGAGTCACCCCATACCACAAAAGATATCAAATGCACTTAGTAAGCTCACAGCTACAGAGACTTTTCAGGCATACAGAAATAAAATAATCTGCAGTGTCTTCCAAGTCTCAAATGTGAGGGACCTACAAGTGATTTAAAAAACTACACTTCCTGTGCCTATATGTGTACACGTATACAGATTCTGAAAAAGTAAACTACTGATACTTATTTTACATACTTTCATCTATCATAATTACAAGAATATTTATTTAATTCATTTTACAAAATTATATTTTTTTAACTGAAAAAGGAATATTTTTACCAATAAGTAGACTACAGGTTATGAGAAAGTGTTTTTTGAGTGACTTGTGTTTTCAGGACAGGAAATCTAGTGTGGAGCTGGCCTGATATTCAAGTCTTATTGAAAAGCACATTTTGAGAAGTCAGCATAAGAGTGTCTGCCAGTGCTGTCCTGAAGTCCCGTGAGGAAGCACAAAGACCCTGGATAAAATATGTTTGATGAGCCGGTTATAGGTGCCTGTTACAGATGCACTGAAAAGATACCAGAAACACACTGCCATGGGTGGAGCCAGTCATTTTTCTCACAGATATAGTTTCAGGTACTTTTGGGTATTCAGTAGATGTTCTCTTTCATTTGAAAGCATCTCACAGAGATGATGGAGAAAATGTCGGATCCTCGTGAGCCTCATCATGACTTGCAGAGTTATGGTCAGAGTCCCTTCCAAATGCTCTTCCAGTTTAGTAGCAGATTCACCTCTCCTTTCTTCCCATTCCTGCTTCTAGTGAGACTGGGAGCCCTCCCTTCTCTCTCAGACTGTAATAAAGATTATAGGGCAGATTGAGAACACTAAGCTGTATTATTTTCAAAAAGCAGATCACCTACTATGCCCACAAAGTTCTGACACAGAAATTAGAGTGAATACCTCTCTTGATATAACCCAGTATGCTATGCATACATCAAGTCAAGGCTGATTTGTGCCTAACTGTATTCCTTGTATTAAAAGGTTTGTTATAATGCTTCTTATTTCCAGGCATTTACATGCTGTAAATCTAGGTTTGTTCAGCAATACAAGAAACAGTCAATATTGTCTGTAATTCTGACAAAGTCAATGTCACTATGCAGACTTAAATCAAAATAGGATTTAGTTCCTTTTGGAAATCCAGGCAGGTTGACTGTAATGAGAGGTCAAGAGATATGGATTCACTGAATCCTCCCTATGATAATGCCTGAGTTAAAGCAAAACTTCTGGATACTATCTTCAATATACCCATTCATTTGGACTTGCAAGGCTCCTTTGGAAAAGAGCTGTGCTTGTCTCCACACTTCCTGCACCAAGGATGCTCTTCATCAGCCAGAGCTCAGGGCCATGCCATTACCTTACACAAAAGCAGGGAAAGGATAAGATTTTCAACATATTATGAATTTTACCAGTTGATTCCTCAATGCAGATGCTATCAGATTTCATAGCTTATGTCTTCCAAATCACCCCCAGTTGTTGGTGGGTCCAACAGGCCCAGCTGCAGTGTGCCAGAACAAAGGCTTGTCAGATTTAACAGTGCCTATGCTTTTATGCATACTGGATGATAAACTGCATAAAAACATCCATCTGGTCTCTTTACTTGCATTAATAGAGTTTTGTTAGATACTTCATGGTCTAAAAGATAACGCTACTTTAGAATAGATTAGCTTAGGAAATATTTTATTTGTAGATGAATGATATTTGCAGACTCCTGAAAGTCATAGATCTGGGATTGCTTTTACATTCCTACTAGAGAGAGCCTAATGTCTCACTGCTGCAGGAGGTCTAAGTAGCTCCAGAGAAAAGAGTTACATCCAGTGCTCACACGTATATGCACAAGATTAATTACTTCTCTGCATCAGAGTCAAATAACACAGTTATATAAGCTTCAGTTTAATAGTAGGAGACAACCTTATTTCTTTTTTTGTTTCTGATTTATCTGTTGTTTAGCAGAGAATTTTTTTCCTGTTTAGTAAAACTATGATTTGGAAGTGGAATAAGTCCCCAGACATGCATTGAAAAATATCCAAGAAACGCAAAACTAAGAACAATGCTAGAATACAGCTCAAACACATTTTAAGATACCAGGAGCTTTGCCTCCAGCTCCTGATGGTGGTGGTCTGACTGGCTTCAAACTACACACTTGATGGGAATGTTTGGTCCAGGGGACCATACTAAATCTACTCAGAAGGAAAACTTGCCAAAAAAAATGTGCTGCATTGATATAGAGGCCCACACACTGACTGCTTTGATATACTGTTCTGTTCCCTGTGCGCCCAATTACTGGCTCATAAATGAATGGTGGAGGAAGAATTCCTTCAGAAAACATTGGTTGCCTATTTCTCAGTGTATAAACCACAACTTAAAGCTGGATGGATTGGTAGAAATGTGTGCTGCCACCACATTTTGAAAGCAGGAGAGGACTTAACCCTCTTTGCGTGCAGGAGCCGCAAGGTCATGGCCATGTCATGTGCTACAGGAGAAAGCGTTGCTCTAGTCCCTGTAAATAAAAGAGATTGGGGCAGGGAGTCCTTCTGTCTTGGTAGCTTCTCTGGCAAAGTTATGTCAGTGATACATGTGCCTCAGGTGGCTTTAACCAGCCTGAGTACTGATGGGCAGATAGATGTGGCAGCTGAGAAATGACATTTGAGGTGTTCATTGACTAGCACTGGGCCTGAGAAGTAAATATGTATGACCTTGAATGAATGATGTGTAAAACGTGGTAATGGATTGTATACTATAAATTATGCCTGCTATGGTGTGCAATGAAAGTTTCAAACTGGGAGTTGTAAGAATGAATGTCTAGTACAGCAGATGTTCAAGTGAAAGATAGATACAGATCTCTTCATGGAATAGCCTGCCCAAAGGGAAAATTTCTTGTCCCCTCTTAATAATTTCTGGCATAATCTTATGCCTCAAACTAAAGGAGTATCATTACTTCATAGTTCCACATTCTTTACACAAGACTGGGTATTTTGCATGTAGAAGTGTTAGATTCATTTTTATTCAGACTAAGAAGCTGACCTCGGGAATGCCTGCTGGCAATGAATTCCAGAAATCTTTTATGAGCTGTGCAAAAACTGGAAATGGGCCTGGTTCTGAAACATGGAAGGAAGAGCTCAGTATACCTTCATCTGTCTGAAAAGAGGAAGAATGTGCACAGTTGGAAGTCCTCTGTCTTTTTCAGTCTTCACTTCAAAAATTGTAAGAATTATTATGTCCTGGAAAAGTGACTGAATTGGTAGCTGCCAAGATATTTTCTGAAACTTCAACCTTTTACACAGTTTCATTCTTCTTTTGAAGAAAATATGAGGGAATTTTTATTCTGTGATATGATTTGTCATTTATATCTGGTTTTGGTTAGTTAATATATGTTGGCTTACACATGCCTGGAACATCTGCTAAATCTTGCAATCCCACTACCGATGGGTTCAGTATTTGAAACTTTCCAGCTTCCCATGTTGCGTTTTGGATTACATAGTATGCTTCTTTAATCTTTGAAGGTGGATTTTGCCTGCAAGTTAGAAAAATCTTTTTGAGACTATCTATCAAACTGAAAACAGTAACAACATTTTTCTGAAATGTTTCCTTTACCTACAGAAATTCAAGCTCATTCAGGTATATAATACATATTTTTTGTCCTAAAGCTTTTAAATATTTTGTCCCAGCTCTTCAGCACTGCATAAAAAGTATTGCTTGTTAGGTGCCTAATGTGACATTTTCATTATTCTTAAGAGGAATGGAAGTTAAATAGTAAGCCAAATAACAGGTGAAAACTGAATCCAGAACATTGAATATTATATATTCTTACTCTTATTATATTTTGGTGTAAACTATATTGTATGTAAGTTACTACTTTAATTTTTTTTAGAAGTCCTTATAAATGGACTCCTTATATTGGCATCCTAAGGCTGCAAGCCCATTTCCTTTTCATCCATAGTATTTTGTTATGTAACCTTCTGTGTTAAAACCTAGTGCTGTTGTCAGGTGTAGCTGTTTGCAAAATTTCAGTGTCCTAAATTCTGTACTGTAGCCCTGCAACTACGTAGAGTGGATCCAAAGCACTGTTGAGTCAGTGCTCTCCAATTGAACCAATAGGGATTGAAAAAAATCTAAATCCAAGTAATAAGATTTTCTGGATTTAGAACTAAAAGGTAGAAAAGTAATCTCAATAAATAATTTCATTTCCTAATTATTGTCTAGAATGGATTTTCATTAAACATGCAATTTTTTTGATCATTCATGCTCTTTTAAACATTTTTCCTGAACGTTTCCTAGCGTTAGACTTTACAAGTCATTACAAAATGTAATGACTCATAGCATTTGTTTACTCCTTTTTTTTAGGGAGAAGAAAATACCTGTGGGACCTGTATTTATTGAGAAATATCAGCAATTTCACTACACTTCTAAAGCAATATAATCAAATGTCTGTTTACTTTGCAATTATGGTAGCAATCTCTGGGTACTTTGTGTTATTTATTTAATTCCACAGTAATTTAGTGAATGTTTTATTTAAGAACAGAATAATTACATGCCTTTTCAGTAATGAACTGCAACTATTAAATGTTTTTAATGTATCATTTCATAATTCAGCAAACAAGAACAAGAAACTCTATTTTAATTGCTATCCTTTTAAAGTGCATTTAGAAAGGGAGAATTCTACAAAAGTAGAGATCACATTTCTCCTTGCTGTAACCAAACATCAAACATTTCTAATGTGATATGCCAACTTGTATATTCAGAAACAAAAATTTTGGAAGGCATGTCCAGCACAGCTTAGACTGTTTGTGTGGGGTTTTTTATACAGCAGGTTTTGTTGATTGCTGTTTTGCAAATGACTTAATTAAATCTTATTATTAAGGCAGTAGAAACACACAAGCTGAATAATTAGAGTATGTCTTTCACAACACATTGCAGGCAGGTACATTTGTGTGCAATAGATAAGCAGGGGTCAACCAAACTACTCACTCAGCAGTTCATTTTGGCTCTTCTTATGACTCTGAATCAACTCTGTGTCCTACAGAGGTGTGGGGGACCATGTGCTGACAGTGGGCATTCCTCCCTGTGAATTTTCCATGTCTATGTTTACATTCAGCATGTTTGACCTCCTGAGTCACAAGGCCTGATTTCTTTTCTTTTATTACATGACCTCTGGTTTTCAGACATTAATGGTGTCTGAAGAAATCCTTTGGGTCTATATTTCTCACAGACATGTGAGAAGAAAAAGAATAGTAGGAAAATAACAGAGCTGAGATGCTTCAAGTAACTTCAATAATTTATGGACCAAAAGAAGTTACACAAGCTGAGTATAGGCCTGGAAGGCAGCCACGTCAGTTCCAGAGAAGGAAAAAAACACATTTCACAGCTTCATATATAAAACTGATTTTCTGAGAATTTGTTTTTAACAATATTCCATTTCAATGGATCTCCATTTGGTTTTTTTCATATGCAGCTACCACCAGCCCTTGAAGCTTGTTGAAAAGGTCTCAGAAGTCTACCAAGAGATAATTCACTCAATGGGAGTTAAGACCCAGACAGCTCAGCTCAAGGATTTGTTAAATTGGAGGTACCTCTGAAAGTCTAAATCCGTTTCCTTAATACAAGACATATATCTGAGTGCACACCTGCAATTTCAATCCATAATGTTCATGCATGTGCCTATGCCACTGTCCAACCTATAACATGAACATATTCTAATTTTCAGAAAAAAACAGGAAAAATATCTTTATGACATTGTAGCACAAATAGGTAGTTTGTCATATGAACTGATATAATTTAATGTTTTTAGAAATGTGCTGTTCTCACTAAAATTATACTAACTGTTCTCAATAGAAATCAACCAAATAAATAACATAGCCTGGATTATATGAATAGAAAAGGAATTGAAGCTATACTGATCACAAATGTGAAAAAATCTTAAAAGGAAAGAATTTGGGGTTTTTTAAATGAGATTATAATTGTGTATGATTTCTAAGTCAGCATAGTTTTACGGTGGTTAAGATTTTAGTAGATTTTTTTAAATCAATACTTAGTATTTTTTACTTTAAAAAAAAATCCACAGCTTTTTTCCAAACAGCTAACTTATCAGCTACACAAAACTTGAAAAATTATCCTCTTTATTCAATGGGATAATAATGCTTGTAAAACACATGGTTTTGATCCACTTTTTTCACACAAGAAAAGGCACCTTAACTATGAAGCTCCCATCCCATGGGACTTTCTGTGTATGAGTCCTACTTTGGATGTGAAGCTGTAATACACAAAATATTTGTTTATGGTACATGTACCATAGCACTGACTATACGTTATCTGCACTGCTGAGCTGAACTTTTAGGGGTTTCTTCACTGCCCCTCTGCTTTTGATAGCCTTCTCATTGTATTTACCCTGACACTTATTTCTGCTGGAATAAAATCTGTCTTCTCAGTCATTCTCAGTTCAATATCACTATTATCAGAAGCAGTACAAAACGTAGCTTTTACAGCAAGGTTTTCAAAAATACATCCCCAGCCTTAAGCCTTCCAGGGAGTTGCCCACACATCTGAGATCACTGCTTGCACTACAGATAATTTTTGTATTTCATTTTTCACTTTAATATTAAGACTTTGAAGGTGAAAAACAGACTACAAAGAAACAATGCTGAAATTTCCACTGACTTCATCAGGGTTACAATGATCAGTCAATTACCTATGTACTGGGCTTGGGTGGCAAGGTTTTGGTAGCAGGGGGGGCTAAAGGGGTGGCTTCTGTCAGAAGCTGCTAGAAGCTTCCCCCATATCCGATGGAGCCAATACCAGCCGGTTCCAAAAACAACTCACTACACTACCAGTCAACTCACATGAAGAATTTACTTTAGGGATAACTATCCCAAAGAGAATGCCCAGATATACTTTGTGCTACACCTTTAGTCACGTTAGATGCAGATGTAGTCAGGCACATTGACTGCTAGTTATACCAAGCTTAGCTCTTCCTGAATATAATAAGAATGATCTGAGGCTGGACAATAGCCAGCAATGTCAATAAAAGGTTCAGGAATGACCAAATTCAACATGTCAAAATTTGTTGTAAAGCTCATTCTTCACATCACAGGTAGACATCTTCTCACAGCTAAGCCAGCTAAGCCTCATAGACTAGCTTGTCTAGAATACCGCCACTCTTTTCATGTAGGTTTTTAGTGTCTGAACTATATTAAATGTGCCTTCTGAAGACAACCAGTTTCTGATCATAATTCAGGCATAGTCATGATGGAAAATGACACTGTAATTTGCACGTTATCTCTTTATTATGAAGAGATGTTGCTAATGTTGCTATCTTCAAGCGATTTCTTGTCTGAAAGTTAACAAAAGATTGTTGCCAACAATAGAAAAATTAAGACAAAACACTGACTGGAAATATCCACCAAGGCTATGCTGTCGCTCATAATATCCTCACAATGGACTGACAGATTTAAAGATATTGCCAGAATTCCAGTGGGTATTTTTCTATCCTTTGGAAACTGCTTTATAATTTCACGGAAGTTTCAGCCCCAGAATGGTGAAATGATACTTGCACTGTGATTTGTAACACCCTTTCATGCTGTCCTTTTTTTCCTGTTTTTCTCACAAAGCAATTGAAAGAACAAGAGCTCATATAAATGAGGTTCTCTGCTGGCAATAAAAAATGCTGAACCAAAAATGCAACAGTATCCTTAATTCAGTATGATGTGCCTAGGTCCTGTAGCCATCATTTTGAATCACTGGGGACTGTGGACACCTGAGCAGTGTCTAAACCTGGTACCTGCACAGAAGACAAGCAGTTTGCTGACTTCCCTTCCTCCATCCAAGCTACATCACAGTAGTGTAGTCCAAATGTGCATTATTCAGTTACAGCAACATACATGTGAAAAGACTGGTTGTATTTAATTCATCCTTGAACATTAATAGAGCTAAATGTCAAACTATCAAATCTCCCCATAATGAGCTTGTTAAATGTGATGTAAGAATTATCCACTCTAAAAAAGACAGAGGAAAAAAGTAAATACCTACAGTGAAAAACAAGAAAGAACTTGAAAAACAGAGGATGCTAGTTAAACCCTTACAAACAGTTAACAAAACATGGCTTTGGGAGAAGGAATAGACACCATAAATATGTCAAGCTGGGGCACCAGATAAACTCAAGGATAATGAAATAGTTAACGAGAACAAAGGGAAAGTTACTGGAACTAATTGTAAACTATCTTAATTAGCATACTAAAAGATCCACCCCGGAATAAAGAAAGCCCCCTACTAAGAAAGCCCCCTCCCCACAGAACATTTGAGGTGAAAAAAGAACACTGTACCTTTTAATGGAGACAAGGCTTGTAAGAACAATGAGAATGAAGTGTGAATAAACATAATTCTAAATAACTGTTCAAAGTGTATAAGAAGTTTTGCAATGTGTTAAGAGGTGTGCTAGCTTTGTGGATTACCACCTAGCACCTATCTCTGCAGACATGCAATAAACACATCCCTGGGCTCTGTTTGTAGATCTGCTTTTGCACTCCTGGTGAAGAACCCAGATTTGGGATAACAAATAGTAAGATGGCTTGCATCTTAAAATTACTAAAACTGTGAGCAGCATTTCAGTACAAACCAAATCCAGCTTCACTGCCAAGCACAAAGAAAAAAACCCACTCTAAAGAAAAGCACCTTAGTTGATTGGGTTTTAGTTTCTAAAAGTAATAGCCCTGGACAGATAATTGTGTGAGAAATAGCACCGAACTAGCATTAACATTCACAAACACTATCTCGAACTTTCAGTCTCCCTTTGCCAGTCATTCACTCCCACAAGTATTCTCTGTATCGAGCCACCTATCCATATAAAAAATATATGAAAAGGGACAGTGAGTCCCTTGAATTGAATAAATTCAATTAATGATTACATTTTAAGTGTATCCTAGCAGTGGACATCTGGAAGAAAAATAATGGTGGGGGCTTTTTCTTTATTCCTGATTTCTGCTACAGGAGCCAACAAGTTTACAGAGCTATACATGTCCAATAACTAGGGGGGAGAGAGTGTTTGTTACTCTGTAATAGAGAGTAATAGAGTAAAAGAGAGTAGCAGAGTCCACCAAGCACTGCACAAGCACAGAACAAACAGCTTCATTGTCAGACTACAATCTAAATAGACCTCTGAATTGTCCAATATGATGTGATTATTCCTGACAAGTCACAATACTGAAAGAAACTAGCTGCTGGTTATCCTCTGGAAAAGATCAGCTGCTGTCGCTTTAGATTTTTCTGAAACAGATGTTATTTCTTCTTTTTTTTTTCAATTAACATTTTCCTTATTTATTTTTAATCTAGTAGACAATATCTGTAAAGAGTTTACTCTGTCTTCAAGCTACCAGATTCAGACCTCTATTTTTACCTCTTCTCTGAAATACTTTTGGATTTAGTTACAATGATGTTATTACTTCAAATCCAGGAATGGCTTTAGCTTTAAGCAAGATTGCAGAAAGATAGATTTAAAGTTGAGTGAAATCGTATTGCCAGAGGCCTGGACTGTAAGCAAAACTTTTAATCTCAACTAATTGACTACTTTATGGCCATAATTAATGGCACATAGAGGACAAGGAACAGTAAAAAAATAAGAAGAACCTATCTGTACAATGAAATGGATATCCTAAAGGCAATTTAACCACATGCCACTTGGTATGTAAAGAAGCAATGAAGCATGCTTTGTTTAAATATATATTTTGTAAGAAAAGGCTCCTTGGAGCATTGATTTTTGGAGATGCTACAGTTTATAGGGAACCGATGATTGAAGACCCCTCTCAGACTTCTTGAATGACACAGGAAAGATGATAATGATCCTATTCTGTGGCAATAAGACTCAAAACAACTAATTGTTGGAGTTCCACTTCCAGATGCTTCACTCATGACAGGACAGATTGAGTGGAAAGGGCAGAGATAACAATAATTCTGTCATTGGAAGGCATTATATGTTAAATAGAGGCACAATTGCCCACAGACCCCTTCTCATACTTAGGGGTAAATCACAATGTACGTTTTGCATTACTACTAGCACAAAGGAGCATGGATCTGTTTGCCACACTTATCTAATTTTCTTTGCATAAAGAAGCCCCTGTGGTAGAAGCATCATAACACTCTCCTTCACGTCTGTGCAATTGCTCAGGATGCTTCGTGCAGAACTGCATCTGACAAAGCAGCCTCCATACCATTTTCTCTAAGTGAGAAGTTATGTGCCAGACCACAACTGCTAGATGTAGCTACAGCAATAAAATATACTCCTGGTGGTTTCCAAGAAAAAAATATAGATCAGGAGTAATTGAATATGCTCATTAGGCATCCTGAGACTGTTAGCAATTATATACAGCACTGTAGGTATCAAACAGATGCAACATTTAGTAGTAAATAGCAGAGTGAGACAATGCATTAGAGTACACAACATTTTAAGATAAATGTGCTCCACTTCCAAAGAGCTGCACAGAATTTTAATTAGGCAGCTACTACCACAGTGATTTCATGTGGGAAGGAGCTATTTGACAGTCTCTGTGAAGAGGCAGAAGTGTTATTAAGTCATTTTTTCAACCAATGTCACTGTCTTTTACTGCATCTATTGAGAGCCAAGTGAGGAAATTTTTTACTAATACAGAGAAGAACTCAATGAATTTACGAGTCAGAGAGATTATAAAATTATTACTGGAAAAGTATTGTGTCTGTAAAGTAGATTATAGGAACTGCTTTAACTGGGAGTCTTCATACTGGGTTTACCACAGTTTTTTTTAGTTTTGCCATCTCTTTTTCTTCCTTCTGTTGCAAACAGCAGAAAACATTTGATTTTTCTCAAGTTCTTTCCTCCTTTTTTAGTAGAGCCCTGACATTGGGTTGGTTGATACTGAGGGCAGCTTGGGTCTGAGAGGGGTCAGCTCTGAGCCTGCTCTCCCAAGCAGTCCCTGGTCCCCATTTTCCCTCTTTGTGTCCCTCCATGCCTGCTGCCTGATTGCTGCCATAGCTTCTGCCCAGCAATCAGCAAGAGCACCTTGCTATCCTTGCCAGGGAGTTGAAAGGGTCCCTGCTCAGTATGGCAAGGATAAGGTGTTTCCAAACTCAGAAAGTTTTTTTCCTTCCCTAGTTCAAGCTCCTTTTCTGACTGCAAGGACACAGAGTAACAGTCTCCCTGCATCACTTTTACATGGGGAGCTGTGTGGCTGCTTTGCATAATTTTCTATCTCTCTGATCTCCTCCCAGCTGGAAATAGAAGTTGGTAAATTACAAAGTTCTTGTAGCAGGATTGTGGTTTCCTTTTCTATTAAGGTCTTCATACAACCTAGACTGTTGTATGCTATCTGTATACATGCAACCTACAATTGTGCCTACTGTTTTATTACAAGCCCTACTTAGAAAAAGATTACTCGCAAACATAGCTAACATTACTGGATTATAAAACCATGGAGTCTTTTATTTTGGCCTCTATAGGAACTGGCTTAATTGAAAAATATTTCTGTTATCAATGTTCTCTGAAATTACTTGTGTGAAGATTTCAAAAATAAGCAGCTTAAAAGCTTTAAAAGACAGTCTTTTACTTAATCGGTAAAGGGTTGGAAATACATTTTTATCACTACCATTGACAAAGAAAGATTTAATTATATTTCTGCAACTGTTGTGAAGGAAGATTTTCACTTTAATTCCTGTTAAATTTGCTTCAGAAGAATTGGGATAAGTAAGATTGTTCATAATTACTATAGTAATCTCAGGACCACAATATACTATCAGGTATTTTATGTCCTGAATAAGAATAAATATAACTAGAAAGTTATATTTAGATAAATATATGTATATATATAATATTGATAGATACATACATACATAGATTAGTTATATAGAGAGATATATATACACATAGTTATACATATATGTAACTTTATAGTTATATATCTTAAATAGCCAGAAAATTAAGTCATCAACAGTCAACAATATATGAGAAAATGCAGTAGAGTTTCAAGCACTTTATCTAATTTTGGCATTACTAGGCCTCAGCTGCAGGAGCATGTGACTAAGCTAAAACATTTAATATTTTAGTGTCAAAGTATTCACTAATGTTTTGGGGTATCACTGTGCTAGGCAGCCAGTGATTAGCCCCAAATTTAAGATTTCCATCTGAATCTGAAAAGTTAAATTCCCATTGAATTTCAAAAAGATCTGGATGCCAAATTCTTTAACTTCTTTCCTTGTTTCCAAAGCTTTAAATTGATGATAATTGTTAGTACTTGCATTCTGCTTTTATTTGTTTCAGATCTGGTATTAAGGAGCAGGTTTTTTCAGGGTACTCATAAATTGTAGGCAAGTCCTTTTGAGCTTTGCCAGGCTTTGGTTAATAATTACTATTCTACTACTACTTGCCACATAAAAACAAGGCAGCCCTTTAATTTTAGGTAGTAACATTTGCAGTGTTAGAACTTGAACTTTAGCAGTTCATAGGTGAAAAATATTCATGCCGATGGATTAACATTAGCTGGGGGTAACATGGATCGATAGTATCCGCAAAGGACAAAACATTAGATGGATATTGTTGCTAATCACATAGTGCTATGAAATTTACTTCAGGAGAAAAAATCACGATCAGTCTCGGTTAAGCTAAAGTACACACATTTCTACATACTTGAAATCACATCGCAATTTCTCTGTGTTCTGGAGCACCGATAATCCAATGCCCATTTATTACATTCCTGGAGTATAACAGAAACACATTCAACCATCCCAAAAAACAGTCATCCAAGGGACAAACTAAATTATTTTTATTGATAATATTATTGAAATCTGCAGTCCCCTAATGCTTCAGAAGGTTATTGAGACTTAGAATACAATATGCAATGTCCACTCACAAACTTCCTCAAAACAAGCACCGGGAATACCTTGGCTTATTTTCAGGATTCAGACTCCTACAAATAAGAAAAAAGGATTTGCGCTGAACTTCTTCAGAATTCCTGTATTGGTATGATCATTAACATCAAAAACTTGGAAGAATATTTATTTCCAGCTATTTCAACCCAGCTTCTCTGTTCATTTTGAAATGATACAGAAATATTCCAAGTGTAGAGTAACAGTGTAATATAAGCAATGCAATATAAACAGCCACTTAAGCTATTTTTATATAAAACATTTTTCCTTTCCTTTCCAGATACAAAAATTTCTGCATAAAACATTAAGTACTTCTAAATTATTACTGTTCCTCCTCTGCATAGTTCTAAATATGATGAAGAACAGGCTTTAAAGGAGACTGACTGAAATACCTCAGTTTAATCAAAACTCAAGAAAGCCATTTATGTTAAGTTCCTTTTCCCATTTTTGTTCCTTACACTCATCATTGCATTTTATTTCAGATTAGATTTTAATGTTTTTGGCAATGCAGCTTTCAAAGCCCAGGAAATGGAAAGTGCTGGAAATAAAGCAGCTACAGCTGCAGAACAAGTTTCCTGGAGAGATTAGGACACGGAAGGATGTGCTGGAAGATCCTGCTTTCTACAGAAAAACCTCACTATTTCATTACTTTTAAAACTTTTGGTCATCTTCTCCAACAGCAATACATCTAAAATGAAGAAACAAAATGTAATATCCTTCTGTAATACCAGTGGTCTCGCTGCTGCAAAAACTATCAAAATTAAATTCTCTGTGGTCAAACTCCTTTGACCTAATCAATCCAATCTGAGACGTCCTAAGCTCCATGCTCTTCTCTTTGATAAGGACACTTTCCTCATTTGTTACAGACATTTGTATATAAAGGAACATGAAAAGAGGTAAAATCAAGTCCTTTACTCTGAGTCAAGAGTAACATACAGTGCAGAAACAGCATCTTTGCAGCTACTGAGATACAGCTAGACAAATAAACACTGCTCTTGCACAATGTGCTTTGAGTCCACTCTGGACCCAACAGCAGACATAGGGTGACATGCCAGAGTACTTGCCCCAAGATTTGCACAAAAGAAGCACCAGTCTGGCACTGACACTGGTTTCTGTGCATGTTTTCAGATCCAGCTTACTAATAAGATCCAAAAAGTATTCATAAATGCCTCTTTTACCCTGAAAGAGAAAGGTGTAACACTTCCAGGAAGTCCAGTTTACCATGTCTGGGAACATGCTGTGAAGGAAAGACATAGAGCAGGGATAACATGCCTGATTCTTCTTTTACTGGCAATCTGAGTCAAATGAAAATCAAGTTTGTTGTGTCTTGAGGAAGGAAGTGTCTAAAAATTAATATTCCTAATGTTTCAGGATGAAAGTGTCCACTCCACATCCAGTGAGAATTAAAATTATAGTTATTATCAGTTATATTGTTATTACAGATTTGCAAAATAAAGTAGACATTAAAATGAAACAAATACAACAATAGGAAAACCCTTCAAATTAAACGATTCCTTCTGTGTAAAGCACAAGAAAGAAAAAAAGAAAAAAAAAGAGCTGTTTCAGACTAATACCCTGAATGCATAACACACTTCAGATTTATTGCTTGAAAGGGGAAAAAAAAAAAAGTAATGGGTTCCTGACTAGGGAATGACTAGCCAAAACGCCATTAAATATAAAGGTGTGAAGCATTTAGTAAGTATTTCTGATCTGCACTTGGAAAGAAGCAAAGAGATATTATATTACATAAGAATGTATATATAAGAAAGTACTTTATATTAATAATTAAGGAAGGTTTTAATCACCTATGTGGATGGCGGAGAAATGTCAGCTAAGGAAACCCAGACAGTTTACCCAGAGTAGCAAAAGTGTTGGCTGAGGAGACAGCTAGATTTCTGATGCTTATTTTCAGTAGAGTCTAGAATAATGGGCATGTTCCTGGCCAGAACTAGCAGCTTATTGAGAGCTCTGATGTGGGCTGACCCATGAATTGCTTCCATTTGGGAGAGTGCTTTTTCTCAGGAAACGAAAGAGATCTCAGCCTCTCAAGCCTCTATCAGGATCCCAAGCACCCGTCAGGCTCCTGAGCATCCAAGCAGCTCCCACGCAGTCAGCACTCCCCAGACAACTATGTACCAAACTGAGACAGTGACACAATGAGCTGCTGTCATCCAAAGGCGGCTTCCTCTAGGGCATGATGACTGCTGCTACAGGACTGTCTGCTGAGAAAACACAGGTCGAGCTCTTGCAGCAGCTGAAGCTGGAACAGTCAATACTTGTTAGCTCTATTCATGCTTCAGTCAGGCAGTCCGTAAGCCTGTTAGTCTGGCCATTAAGCCTTTAAAAGTATAAAGAATTAAAATCATCTCATAAAGAATTAAAGAGAAAGCTTATAACGAGTATCAGTCCTCACAGTCTTATGGAAACAAGATCTTGTCAAACAAACGTGATATCCTTGGAGGGGATTTCACTTACTGTGGAAAAGACATAATAAAGGCACAATATAGGCCGAACCAAGACATTCATCTGAGTGCTGCACAACAGTCTGATTAAAAGATGAGTAGACACAGCATCCATGAAGCATAAATTTAATGGATTAAAATTTAGACAATTAACTGATGACAAAAAGCCATTCACAAGGGAAATCATCATAAAACAGATGCATTTCTAGCATCTACAGAGCCTGATAATACACCAGGAACTCTCAGTAACTCAGTGAAGAGAAGCACATAAAGGCAATCCAATAATATTTACAAATGACACAGAGCTGACAAAGTAGTAAAATACTGATAAGGAGAGAGCAATCAGAGAGACTGCTCTCAATTGCTTGGCAAATGAAACTTGCTTAAGCAGTGTTTCAGTACAGCAAATGCAAAGTCATAGATCTATGACAGGAACGTTATTCTGTATCCTAGAAAGCAGCATACTATTAGGATGTAGCATTATTTCTGCAAAATCAGAATGTAATGAGATGACAGTAGAGTAATACATCTACTTCTGGGTTCCATAAGTTTAGAAGGGTGGTAACACTGAGAGATGCTTGCATTTCGTTGTTTACTGTTACCTTCCTCCTCCTTTTCAGCACATCCAGATTTAACTGTAGTTTAGACTGGAAGCTCCAGTGAAGCAGTGACTGCTTCTGTGTCTCCACTTCACTCTTTCTTAGCAGAATGGGACCTTGGTGCACTACAAAGGTTCAACAATGCACCATAAGACCTGAATGGTTTAGCTATGGCAATGTGTACTATTAGGATATGTTGGCTCATTAAAATGTTTTATTAGGTATTTGTGGAGTTCAGTAGCTTAACAGCTAAAATACCTGTGGCACTGATACTGTTTTCCACAAACAGCTTTATTACTTTTCCACTCTCAACCTATAATGATATATATAGCTAAACTGATGGAGTAAGAAATATAATGTTATCATTAGTCTTTGAAATTTATAGCTTTTAAGTTGAATTGGTATAAAATAAGGATAAAGCATAAGTAATTTTCGGTCTATTACAGCTAGTTAATTAATTAGCTATACAATACATCAGAAACACTTTTATTCAAGAAAAAATAAGGGAATTGTTAGAATACTGTACAGAGAAGTACAGAGTAATGGAAAGCTAATAGAAAGTGTCCTCCTCAATGTCTAGTGCATATTCTTTATAATATCCTGCTGTGTCCTGGTTTATTGGACTTTATGCAACCATTCCAATCTGTAAAAACTTCAAAGATGGACTTGGTGCAATGAAAGATCATCCTCACTTCCATTTTCTGCCCAAGGTTTAGATCAATGTCCGTAGATACCTATGAAGATCAGAGAATTGCAAGCTAACATGGAAAACAGCTGCAAGATTGTCTTCACTGTGCCTTTTAAAGTTTTAAAGTCCCCTCCTTGACATCAACACTCTGGCTGTACTTGTGTAAGTCAAAACCTAAGGAGATACTGCTTTCTGTACTAGGGCCAAAAATTATATTCCCAGTATATCAGGCAGACACTGGTCAGAGGTAGTTAACAATTTTTAAGCGGAACTGGAACTTCTTAATCAGATATCGGTCAAACAGAAAATCTGTTGGGAATGAAATGTTGAACCATGTATTTATTTGCAGTTGTTATTTGAAGTAAATTGTTATATGAAAGTAAAATTTGCTTTAAATCTATTTAAAATAAAACCAGATAGCTAGCTGCAGAACAATCCAATTAGTTTAAAACTACATAAGTTAGCTCTTTCATTAAATTGTCTAAGCCACTCATGAAATAATGTGCATCACAATAAAATAAAAATAAATGCACTATCAGCAGTTGTATTGGTGTTAATTAAAAAGTTAGAGAAAGATTGTGTAATCTTGATTACACATGTGCATTGAAATCATTCTAACTGCCAAAAATCTAGCCAAGTCCATTTTGTGGAAGACAATCAAAGTAAAAATGAAGAGGTTTGTAGCATTTATGGATTATTAAATGCAGTGATTCTATCAAAGATTTAAATAATTACAACAAAAACTTTGGCTCTGCTTAGAAGCACACAGACATAGAAAACCTGTTTGACTCTTTCCATACACCTAATAAATGGGGTTCCTGGTGTGCAGATATCCACTTTGGTAACATCTAAACTATCTGCGGTCTGGTTAGAGTAGAAATATATTTCTGTAGCACTTGCTATCCTGTTATCATGAATCTGCAAGTACACAACCTCTAGCCTGAAGCATACAAGTCTGCATAGTGCTGTACCACACTACACAAGAAGGGAAGAGAGACAAATTTGCTGCCTCAGATGATTTCTACCCAATACAAGTAAGTATATCTTCACTATGATGCATTTCATGGCACAGGCATGTTCATAATTGCTGTTCTTTTTTCCAGAAAGACCTCTTGGCTTTTTCAGATACTTGAGGTGGTCTGTGCAGCCCTGTGCATTATGCATCTCATTTCTCGCTCCAGCATGAGGTGTGGGACTTCTTTATGACCTAGGTGTGCACCAAATACTTCTGTCCTAAAAATATACTGTACAGGAAATAAGAGAGGGACAGGGGGAATACAGCTGTTTAGATTGAATCTAGTCTCAGTACTGAACCAGGAATCAAGGATTGTGATTCTTAGATACATGGGTTCAAATTTTCAATCCAATCATATGTATTCAGAGACCGAATGGCTGGATTTCCAGAGATAGATAGTTAGATAACTTTAGTGCTTTCTGAAGTCACATTTCAAGAACAATCCTTTTGCTAGCATTAGCACAGAAATTTAACCTTACCTAACAGTATCTTACAAAACTTTAAGATGATCTATGTAATCTTCATCTATCCTTTGTGTGTATTAGGGCACAGTCTTTAATTATAGCACCTCACATCTTTTTTTTTTTTTCCCCCTCAGGACTCTTGGATCATTCAATACTCCAACTAAAGACTTTAGTAGCATTATAAGATCTGAAAACTAATTATAACATAAAAAAATACATTTAGTATGATCTTTGCCATCTACAACGATTATTCTGAAAATCCAATTCATTCAGTCAGAACAACCTATATTATACAGTACATTCCTGTTGTTTAGAACTATGAATGACAACATATAATTTGTCTTCTTTCCAGAGGCAAAGCCAGACCAAGTAGAAATATCTTACTCAGCTCCCATACATGAAAGGTAGATCTCAGCAAAGTTCACATATCTGCTTTTCTTTCTAAAAGGCAGTTCTACCTATGAAGTCATGATGTACACTGTTGAAAGTTACGGAACTAACTCAGGCATACTGGATTGCCAAAAAACCTAAAAAGATGGTCAGAAAAATGATTCTTCCTGTCACTAGAAAAGTGACAGAATAAGGACAGTTTTGCTACCATAACTAGTCATCTTGTAAAAAGAGATCTCCTCAGTGGATTCCATTCTGGGAAAAGGTACAGTGATAATTTAATCTATATACTGAAAAGCAAAGAATAACGAGTTTTCCTGGGATCTCTCAGCTGCTTTTTATGCAGTATATTCCTACATCTGGATAACAGGCACAGCATGTGCTGTAAGAATCCTCTGGAACTGAAAAGGTTCACTCAGAGAAAGAACTCAGAGGAGAGATTCAGTAATGTAATGATAAAGAAATTGGGGAGGGGAAATAAGACATACAGAGGCCTTTTTTCATTGTTTCATAAAAACAGATTTCTCTCCTACCCTTCCCTCTCACCAACAGTGCGAGTGTGCCTTTAACTCTGGAAAGGTGTGAAGACAAGTCTGCCTCAGCCTGGCACAGCACTGGGATACTCTGGCTCTGCCCCAGGCTCTTCTCTGACAGTGTTACAATGCTGCCTTTCTTTCACCAAGACAATAACTTGGTTTTGCTATGAAACAACTGTGTGTTATAACTGTTGTTCATAAACAGTGGAAATGTGTCATGTCATGGATGTTTTAAAACCAGTTTGGGACAGTTAGGAAAACCATACTGAAAACAGGAGTCCTTTAATCCTGAAAAACAATACACAAACAACACATTTTACTTCTCATGCTTCAGAATACTGCTGCATACTTCTTGTGCAACATAACTTTACAACAAATGAGCAGACTTGAAGAGATTGTGAGATTGGTTGCCAAGCCAGAAAACACTACTGAGACTTGAATTAATGTAAGGAGAGAAATCACGTAAGCCTTGCAAAGAGACCATGTTATGTGCATAGGCAGTAAATGGCACGCTAATTTACAGATGACGGAAGTATGTAGCAGCCACCTTACTGTGTTCGTCTGAATCTCTGCAGGGAGAGAAAGCCAGAGCAGTGTCTCTGCAGTCTCAAATGTGACTATCCCACTGGAGATGGCTGTAAGTGCAGCTCACCAGTCGTCAGCTACGTGGTACACTCTGCAATGAATGGATCAAATCACATCTCTGTGCCATCCATAACTTTACTACAAGGCATTCCCTCCACACTCTCATTGCCTTTATGCATTTCATGTCTATTACCAAAACAGACCCATTTAACAGCATACACATTAAAGTTACTGACACACAATTTTTCCTTCAGTCCCTGTTACCGGTTAGTAGTCATTTCGCAAAAGGTCGCCATAGTTGTTTTGGTGGAGGTTAAAACTTGTTGATTATAGAGAGTAATTGCCACTGATAATAAATCTCCATTTTTTGATAAAGCAGTTCTGCTAAAATGTTTTGCAAGTGCAATCCAGAAGAAGCAATTCAGTTTTTACAGTTTGCCATTACAGTTGTGGGAGAATTAAAAACAAGTTAGTGGAAGCTGTCAGACAGAAATTCCATGTGTGCCAGGAAAGCCAGGAGGCTTGGAATACCTACAGTTTTCTCTAGGAGCTATTTGAACTAAAATGTACTCTTTAAATCCATTTTGCCAATCTAAGTAGGTTTACAAATTAAGTAGCAATGGATGTTCAAACTGGTTTCAGAGGTTTTGGGTTTGTTCTTTGTAGAATTCCTAATTAGCTAGCTTCTTGGAAAAGAAGTGGGAGAAAGGAAACTTCTACAAGTAGCACTATAATGAAAGCTGCCAATGACTGCAATCCAAGAATCACTTGGCTCTATGAGGATTAGAGACTCAACCCAATGGACACATCAGAATTGTGCTTTTGGCTCAGGAGATGGAGCAGTTAGGACTCCTTAAAATAGTAAGCAAGATGAATGGGCAGGTCAGTGCATGGTATGTCAGAGATAAGCCATGTGGGTTTTTGGATGTGCCAAGCTGTGAAAGTGGAAGGATATATACAGTAAACAGAGGGGCAAGTGTATGAGATGGATATACAGAGTCTGGAACAACAGCTGAAGGTCAAAATAACTCTAGAGGGAAAGAGGCTGTCTAGAGCTGTCAGGTTGAAAGTGGACCTAGTTCCTGAAGTGTCCCATGTTTCATGCTGATGACATGTTTTTAGGTCAGAATTAAAATGTTCACATAGTGCTCATGAAGAAGTAAGTGCCAGATAGCTGGTCTGTGGCAAGCCAAGCTCACTTACATTCACAGAAATAAAATCTATTCTGAAGCTTGTGCCAGACCATTGGTTATGTGTAAATGTGTGAATGACTGGAGAGTCTGGAGTTGAGACCAAGACTAAACATGTGCTACATGATAAACCTGGAGTTTCCTGGGCACATAAATGAAAAATCTGCTGGGTTTCCAATTGTTTGTTTTAATGACTGTGGACTTGGTGTGCATTTGTGGGAAAGAGAAACAGCAAAAATAGAACAAGTTCCAGACAGTTCGTGTTGCAAGCAGCTATGGCAATAACCCTTTTGGTGAATGGACTGAGCTCCATCTTAAAACATTTGAAAATTTTGCTCTTCTATACCAAAATGAAGGCCAACTTCTTTGTCGATTAGAAACCTTCTGTTGTTTTACAACATAAACTCACTGGCTAATACACACAAATCATCTGTTGTCTTCAGTGACGTGTAGATTGGTGGTTTTGCAAGTCTCACAATATCCAGTTACCATATTTTGGTAGCAGCAATACTTTGGATTAATCTAATTTAACAGCTTGTTTTATAAAATAAGTTTAGAAACATTTCAGCTATTTTATTGATCATTATCCCTCTTTTAATCCCCATAGAAAAAGTCATGTAACTAACACTGCAGCCCAGTTTTCTATCACTATAATGAAGATTTACACTTTTTCTGTTTGTTTTTGTGCTGTTTGTTATTCTTTCGTGCATTGCTATTACTTGTATACCAAATTTTCCTCTTCATAGGTTCCCAAATTCTTGAACCTCTCTATAATCATGTCAGATCTAAAAGGCTCTTGTTCCAGTACTCACAGGGTGCTCATCTGCCTGGGGTAGTCCCTACTGTGAACATACTCTAGTTACACACACCAAAACCTCCGTCTGTTCCTCATACTTAAACCATCTGATTGTTCTTTAGCACTTTCATTGACTGTCTTTAAGAACAAGAGAATATCACTGAAGTTCACTTGAATCTCTGTATGGGAATTGTCAGCCTGTATATAATTAAATAGGAACCTTGAAACAAGGTTTCTTAAACCAGTGGTGGGGAACAAATGTGGTAGTGAGGTAACAAAGAAATTGCTACTTAGCCCTCTGCCCCCTCCCCAAAAAGTCAGTGAGGCAGACAGAGAACAGAATCCAAGGAGACACATGGATGTGACAGGTGGACCACACAGTAGATAAGGAATCGGCTGTGCGATCACACTTAAAAGAGTTGCAGGTCAACAGATCAGTGTCCAAGTGGAGACCATTGATGAGTGGCGTTCCTCAGGGGTTGGTGTTGGGACCAGTCCTGTTTAACATCTTTGTCAGTGACATCAACAGTGAGATTGAGCGCACCCTCAGAAAGTCTGCCAATGACACCAAGCTCTGTGGTGTAGTCAGCGAGCTAGAGGGAAGTGATGCCATCCAGAGGGACCCTGACAGGCTTAAGAGGTGGGCACATGTGAACATCATGAAGTTCAACAAGGCCAAGTGCAAGGTCCTGCATTTGGATCAGGGCAATCCCAAGCACAAGTACAGGCTGGACAGAGAATGGAGCAGCCTGAGCAGCCCTGAGGAAAAGGACTTGGAGGTGCTGGTGGATGAGGAGCACAACATGACCTGGCAAGGTACGCTTGCGGCCCAAAAAGCCAACCATGTCCTGGGCTGCATAAAAGAAGTGTGACCAGCAAGTCAAAAGAGATGATTCTCTCCCTCTGCTCTCATGAGGCCCCACGTGGAGTACTGTGTTTAACTCTGGGGCCCCCAACATGCGGAGAACGTGGACCTGTTGGAGCAAGTCCAGAGGAGGGCTGGAGCACCTCTCCTCTGAGGACAGGCTGAGAGAGTTGGGTTTGTTCAGCCTGGAGAAGAGAAGGCTCCTTATATCAGCCTTCCAACACCTGCAGGGGGCCTACAAGAAAGCTGGGGAGGGACTTTTTACAAGAACATGTAGTGATAGTACAAGGGGTCATGGTTTTAAACTAAAAGAGGGTAGATCTAGATTAGATATTAGGAAGAAATTCTTCACTGTGAGGGTGGTGAGGCACTGGAAAGGTTTGCCCAGAGAAATTGTGTATGCCCCATTCCTGGAAGTGTTCAGGGCCAGATTGGATGGGGCTTTGAGCAACCTGGTCTAGCAAACAGTGTCCCTGCCATGGCACAGGGTTGGAACTGGATGATCTTTAAGGTCCCTTCCAACCCAATCTATGATTCTATGTTTCTGTGATTGTAAAAAAATGCATACAGGAAGAAGAACAGAAAGAGCAGGACTGAAGGTTAATACCAACATCAGGAACTGGCAGATCCCAGTGAAAAACTATAGTCTTTTACCAAAGGAATTCCAGGAAGGAAGTATTTTTGCCAGGGGAAAGAACCTCTTTCCTGAAAAGGAACAAAGAATTAAGTCTTCGTAATAAATTTCAAGACAAATGCTGTTCCAAGGCTCCTATTTAATTAGGAAAAGACTGACAGTTCTCAGGCTGAGATTCAGATGATCTTTAGTGACATTGTTTAATTAACCCTTGAAGGTAGTCCTGTGAGAAGTAAGAATCAGGAATGTCACTCCTGACTGACAATGCTAACTGGAAGCCACTTGCCATTGCCAAAGTACACTATGCAGGGGACATCCGTACCATCATTCCCTATGCGAATGAGAAGAGACTATAAGAGATTATGGCTGCAGAAATCCAAATGATAGATTTTTCATGCTACCTTGATATACCTTCTGTGTGATCTTTATACTTAATAATGCTGAGGAAAATGAAGTAGGTTTTTACTAGTTTTGTAGTTGCACTGTGAAGAATACAAGGTCATTTTCTCTCCTTTACATCAGTCTCCCAACCATAATGTAACATCCTCCCCTTTCCTCAGATAGCAGTCTCTCCAGAAATGAAATTACATTTATTTTTTGCTAATTACATTTTTAAGCTTGACACCCTAATATGACCATTATGCATGCTCTTAACTCTTATCTATTAGCTCTTAACTTGGCCAAAAGGAAGGAGTATCAGTTCCTGTAATTTGCAACATGAACTGTTAATTGGGCTCAGATGTTCAGCTTTAGTTTTCCGCTTTGAAGCTATTAGAAACATGCTAATTGTAACACAGCAGGTAAATAATAATCTGAAACTCTATTTCATAGCAATTACAAAGAAGTCAAGATAAATGTGTGAGTTACAGACTTAGAAAGCATAGTGGGTTTAATGACTGCTTATACATATTACAAATCTTCACTGTTCCTAATAGTCAAACACTTATTAACCTTAGGACAGGTTGTATAACAAAAAAGTGCATTTTGATGAAAAGACAGGAAGATCTGTAATGTTACTTCATCTTCCAGCTCCACATACACGGGACAGAGTAAGAAATGTTCATCCTTGGTACAGGAAGATGGAAGTTTCTCACTCCTGATACAATTCTCTGGTGTCATGCAAGCACAGGTGTGACAAGAGCTGATGGAGGACCCACTGGAGGAAAGCAGTCACATGCATAGGTTTGACCAGTCTGGTGACAGTTCTGGACATGTGTTAGGAAATACTAAGATGACTCAATATTTCTATCTGTTGGAGTGCTGACTGCTGTTGTGGTAAAGTGTTGTGGTAAAAGTGTGACATTGATGTAGAGTACCGCTGGCTCTAGCAAATACAGTAACCCGCATGTTCAGAAATAGCTCTGTTCTTCTTAAGATTGAGCATCAAAGTTGTTTTTGATTAGTTATAAACTGAACTTCCTGACTTTTTTTTTTCCACTTTGCCATCTAACCTCTGTCCAAGCCCCCAGTTTTTTGCCAAGAAATCATTTTAAGGGAAAGAAGCTGTGATTGTTTGGATATCTGTAGTAATTTAAACTATCTTTTATGACAAACAGCTTTGACCCTGAACCTACATCCTTACAAGATAAGCTGTTATCACCACAGATGAGGACATTTGTATCTCACCATACCTGAACAATATGTCCTGCAGCAAAAAAACCCAGCAGATCTGTAGCATGCAGACATTCCCTCAGGTCCATTACAAATAGAGGATTGTAAAGCAGAGAAAATACTGCAAAAAAACCAAACAAGCACACACACCCCAACCTAAGAAGTATTTCATAAGGGGCATTATGTGAACTAAATACTAGCTTCTTCTGAAGGATTAATTTCTGGCTAGCTTGGACCCTTTGTGCTATCTTCTGATAATTTATGATACATTACTAAATATTTCCTGTAGCTACAAACTTTTCATCATTCCCACTAAATTTTATGATGTCTTTGGTGAATTTAAATGTCATTGGCCAGGCATGATAAGAAAAAATCTCAGAACTGGACCATCTTTAAATATATAGTGGGCTTGCTGAGGGCTGACAGGATGAGGAGGGAAACATTCAGAAAGATATGACCAAGGGGTGTAAAGCTTTCTGTGGGGGTGGACCTCAGTATACCCAAATTAAGACCTACGCCTCAGACATTACCCACACCCCAGAGTGAAATATCACTCAACACCTTAAGAAAACTTACAAAAATTACCTTTCATTTGTGATTTCTGACCTTTGAAAGTAGGGTTGGAACAGGTTTCATGGGTAATTTCAGGCAAAACTTAGACTGTATCATTTGCAAATGCAATGCAAATTACCTCTATATGAAGTTAGTGTTAACACACTTACTTTCATTATCTATATCTAGATGTCCTTTTGAATTTCTCTGAAACTACAACAGATTCTCAGCTTTCCTTGGGATGTGGATCTTCCAGAGATGGCTGCTTTGACATGCTGTCCTTAATATGTCTTCTGCCTTGCAAAGTAATGCTCCTCCCAGCAAAGCAAAACTTTCCATGTGTACTCAGAATTTTTTCTCTGCTAACAGATACAAAGTGAAACATTTGCCTTAACAGTAAAATTCAGTAAAGGTAATTTCTTTCTTCTTCTTGAAAAGGTTTCTCAATAAAGAGTTGTAGTTCACGTAACTGTAATACAGAGCAATACACAATCTACTCACAGTCACATAGGATTGTCAACACTATCAAATGCTGTTGACATGGTTGAACCAAAACCACTCTGACCTCGTCCTTGATGACTTGACATGTTTTCATATGTGTAGGCATTTAAAATGCAACAGAGGCCAGATACAAGATCTTTCCATGTCTGCTCAGTGTCACCCAGCGCTCTGAGCATTGGTACCTTCAGTCAGCATTCCTGACTTAATTTATCCCCCATTCCCATCACTTTTCTGAAGATCAGCTCCAGGGCACCTCTGTAGCAGAAACTGGGAATAGGTAAATGGAAATACATTAACCTATCCCTCTCCTTCCTATTCTTTTGTGACAGTATTGGTAGTGAGATGCAAGTGCAGGTCCACTTCATGGCTTCCCCAGAGGATGTTGCCCTCAGTCGAATCATTTCATTAGAAAATGTTTGAAGATTAGATCCTGTTTCTTAAACCTGCTACTTTGTTAGTAAAATTATCACAATGCAATAAATCTGTTTTAAGAAAAAAATAATGGAAAATACTCTCTAAATTTGTATCAATTAATTTCTGAGAGAAAATAGCATGAAACAGGTGAGACAGGAGTTGCATGAATTTACCAAGGCAGAGATAATGGAAGAGAAGTATATAATAAAAAGAGGCAGCATTTTTCCTCTCTCCCCTGCAAATGGTAGAGCAACTAAAAGGAAGCAACAGAGCCTGAAAATCACAGACCAAGCATATGAAAAATGGAAACAGACAGAGGAAATTAATAATTTCCTGTACAACCAGAACAATGTTTTGAAGATACACAATAGGTTTAAAAATGAAGAAGAAACAAAAAAGATTAAAATTTTCTAGAGATGATTCTTTTTTCTTGAAATACCAAACAGCACAAATTCTCTGTATGCTCTGAAAGAAACCATTTTGAGAAAGAGCTTTGTGTGTGGGCTAAATTAAACAAATATATTTCCTTGTTCTTTTTTTATACAATTTAGTGGCTCTGAAATGTATAACAACATGTAACCCAGAAGATATATCATAGTAACAGCTTTCATGTGGATACTAAGAATAGACAGCTAAAATGCTCTTTGCATATAATTATGTGCGCTTCTTTATGATAGTTATGGTTTTTGCATTAAATAGCGAGTTAAGGACACATTGTATTAAATTATCTAGGACATTATTAACACATGAATAAAACATGCTTTTGGTAATGTAGGGTATAGCAACATTTTGTGAGGGGTGAGAGTCCCTAAAATTTAATGTAGAGAAAAATACACTCTGAGGAGTAGAACACAGCATGGGCCAGCATACACTGCTACAGCTCTATTCACATCAGTGACACTGATTTATACCAAGTGAGGGTTTGGAATTAAACACTCCCTTTTCTCACGAAGCGTCACCAAGTAAAGCAGATGTAGATGTGATTTAGGGCAACTGAGTGTTATGGTACAAGACAGCTGATCCGCGGCCCTTTAATCTCGTGCAGCTTGCGAGCAGCTCCCACTCCAGGGCAAAGTCACACAACCAGCAATGAGATTTTGGTGCCTAAAGGTGGCCAATCTGTACAAATTTGGGAGCAGCTGAGCCAAGAACAAGCTAATGAGTCTGATATCAGTGAGTGCCTTGATGCCCAAAGGGACCTCCAGGCATGCCCTGCAGAACCCATGAAAAACCTATGTCTTACAGTTCTTGGCTTTGATTTTAGGGTCGCAGTAAATGACCAGCACAGTGTAATGGACAGACACTCAAGCCAGTGGGACAAAGACTCAAGGCAGACAACTTGTTCAGGTTTCAGATTTTGATTCTCTAACACCACTGGAAAACTGACAAAATATGCTCCAAGCTTCACATTCAAGAACTAAGCACTTAGTATCAGCTAAAATCAGCATTTCTCCTTCTTGCTAGGACTGTATCAGATAAAACTGCATAAAAGTGCATAAGAGGATAGGAAGTGTAGAGTTGCTTTTTCTATTTCATTGTCCTTCAGTACTTCTGAATGTTAATTTATTTTGATGAACAGTAAAACTTTTAAAAACAGTTGCAAATTACTTTCCTGGCCAGAGCAAAATGGCAGATAATTCATATATACTACAGAACCTCCTACTAGTCATGCTTGACAAGCAAGACATGATGAGTTTCTTCTGCTTCATTTCCCTACTATTTTGACATGAAAATGAGGGAAGGGGTGCTGAGATTGCAATGTGCATGCAAGTAAAGAAGGGGAGAGGCTGAAATCTTTCTACTTAATTGCCAACCATAGACTGACATAATACTGAATCTGTCAATTGTAGATTTTCTTTTCAAAAAGAAACTGAAAATCATTTCTGTTTAAAAGGAATAAAGAAGATATACATGGCAATTGTCTGTTTGCTTGGGATATAAAGGATGTCATCTATCCCTTATACTGATCAAGCTGTAACTACACTGAGCTCTCATCTTCAAAGGATGCGTTGGCCCTAAACTCACCCTGTCTAGATTACTTTACTCTTAACATGCATGTAATACTATAGGAAGTTCATAATAGGGCCAACCAATCTGTCCCAAAGGATCCTATGGATTTTAAGCTAGACCCCCACTCAGTCCCAGCAGCTGCCTGAGTTTACTTCATAAAGACAAGATAAGGAGTTCAAGCATTAGTGTTTTTCTGTAGAATACTTTAGCCACTAAAGGTTTTTACTGATGCAACTGCAAGAGGTTCCTAGGTTTTTGCATTATTTATTTAACTACCAGCTCTGAGGGTGTTTGAACATCATCAGTAGTGAAAGCCCTTGGAAGTCAATGAGATACTTTGGGGGTTCATTAAGCTAATAATTCTATTTAGCATAATTATGTAATGGAAAGATGACACAAATACTTTGCACAAACAGAACAATGTGTAGGAATTACAATTATTTGGCTTACTAATTAAACCTACCATTTGACCTCTTTGCCACAAGTTTAATTTTATAAACACATCATGCATGTCATTCCATGAGTCACGGAGTAGTTAAACTGGCAGACTGTATATAAATTTCATCTCCTGATGGAGAACCTTACTGGGCTTTTCCTGTGTGTTAGGGGGTTTGGTTTTGATTGCTGAAAATGCTTTGAAACACTGGTAATCAAATTCAAAGCCAGTAGAACTCTGGGGGATTGACTCAGAGGTCATTAAAATCAGTAGAAAGTTTTCACGGGTGTCATGGTTTAAAATCAAGTGACAGCGTGAAGTTTAAATGGATTTGGATATCAAACCACTAAATACATGCAATTGTTTGGATTTCCCAACTTCCCTGTTCAGTAGGAGAGTCAGTGCCATCCAGGAGGGAAGTCAAAGGGGAGTTACTGTGGTGGATCCCAATTTGGCATGAGCTGCTGAAGGAGACTAGAGCTAGCCTTTGATCCGAATGTGTTCAGGTTAAGGGACATAAAGCACATTAATAGAAATATGAGTGTTACAAATCTTCTGATCTCTCTGGTGGGTTCAACCAAATATTTACCTAGGATTAAGCATTTGAATCACAATATTCAAACCCATTCCTGCCATTAGTTTTAAATGTGTAACTTTTAGATCTTCCATTCTTAAATTTGAAAAAGTATGTTTTGGAAACAATGAAACTAGCTTTCAGTCCTGGGAAGACATGTTCTCTATTGAACAAATGATTTCTTTAGAAAACTTCACCTCCACCCTCTTTTCATGCTAAGTATGTTTGTAAAGACTGCAGAAAAACCCAGTGTCTTGGTGAGTGTGTCTGAACTCAGTACTCATACATTTTGATTAAGGTTCATGTCTTTTTTAAAAGACAGAGAGTTACTAAAGATTAAATTCTGTCTAGTTATGCTCCATTATGATCTATTGTTGATGCAAACTCACTTCAGCTATGTAGTTAAGCTGTGTTCATGATGTCTGGAATTGCCAAAGAATCGTGATCAATTAAGAATTGCTTTTTAATAATTTCTGTGCTGTAAATTTTTAGCTGAATATCAGACATGAAACCAGATGTGCACTTGAACATCGATGCCTGATGACAGTTCATAAAAAATTGTAACTTGTTACTTATTAAATATTGTTCTATATTAAGAAAACTGGACCACTTACATAATCTAAGTAAGCAGGTTAAATTTGAAGATACATACAACTGCTTTACAAATTTTCATAAGTGTATATTGAGACAGTCAGGACTTGACATCTACTTCTTTATATTGAGTGTATAGTTCCTGTAAACAGAAAAGAGATAACATTTTTTACAAATAGAAAAGCTATTCATATGAGAAAGGTAAGTAGAATTTACTGGGCTTCATTTCAAAGTTTGTGATGTAAAAAAGATTCTTCTTATGACCAGTATGGAATAGATAAATGTATTCTGTTCTAAAAATTTGAAAAATTAGTCTTATAAATCTGGGGGGGGGGGGGGGGGGGGGGGGTTAATGTTGTATATCTTAACCTTATACTAACATGGAAAATAAAAATTAAATTATCAATCTATGTTTTCACAGTAATATCTACATTCATCTTGTAGAAAATTCCTAGCTACTGAATTATAACTTGTGAGCATTAATGCTTTACATTTAAAGAGCAAAACTGAAAGTCTTGTTAGGTGGATCACATAGATTGTCTGAAAGCACAGAATTTAAATCTCCATGACACAATTTGTTCAGTAGCAGTAACAGTAAGAGCCCTGTGGTACTTTCTTCAGAGTACTCTTTGGTCTACACAGTGGTTTAAATAACAACTCTCTCTTACCTGTGATGCTACAGAGAGAAAATAAAAGCGAGAGATGTCAGAACACTATTAACTACAGGAAGATTTGATAACTTAATGAAGTAACTTAAGTTGGGAAACAAATTTAATAAAACTGTATTTATCATTCTGAATGGTAACTCCTATTCTTCCTTGAATATGAAAAAACTGAAAACTGTCTCTATTTTCTTTTTGCATAAGATTAATATGATGAAGACTCTTCAAGAAAAATGATATGCTATAATGTAATATATGGAGAGACAGAGAAAGAGGTGGGGGCAGGGGGGGAGAGAGACATATATATATATATATATATATATATATATATATATATATATATCCTGCATTTATAACTTTTGACATCTTGGCCTTCATTTTGGGTTGAGTGTCTATGAAATTTTAATCAAATTTTGACTTTTTATTTTTTTAAATACTTGCCTCTGTATAGAATCCCTATTTCTGGGGATTTTGTGATGTTGGGAGACACTTTTATATTTTCATAACATACATGCATGTTCTCTTTGCCAAATGAGGAATATTTTTAGGATCGTTTTAAAGAACAACTTTAATTAACATTATCACTGGTGGTAACCTTTAGTTAATTGGCACACAAGCAAGGACTAAACTGGTGTGCATTTTGAAACGGCCAAGACCAAAGTGAGACACACCAGGCAAACTACCGGCATCAAAAGGTTTCCAAATTAAGAGCACTTAAAGTAATTTTAACTGGTTCCAAGAGGCTAAAATTATAGTAGCTGAATCCAGAATAATGAGCTTCTGCTGAGCCTTAATGCTTTGGCTTCAGAGACCTTTGATTTATGAAAATGCACATAAAGTAAGGGAAACTTTTAAAAATACTGCAGGAATTCAAAAGCTTCCTGTGTGTTCATATAGATGCATATATGCTTCACTCTCAAGTCTCTGTGCCAAATTTCTACCAGTAGCAGCTTGTTGCCACAGAAAGAGCACATGACATGAGAAGATGGTGAACCAGGTGACAGAGTGAACCATGTACATCTGTTCATCTCTGGAGTCTGAATTGTCTGTATCAACTGGGAACAAATGAAGTCGAATATAGTTATCCAATGTTAGTGTCTGCCAAAACCCAACACAATTTGGCTAATTCTTTCCTCCTGATATAATTATCTGTTTAGCTCAAGAGTTACCATATTCATTATAATTCTGAACATCTCCTCAATCTATATTAATTACAAGGATAATATTATTTAAGACACAGAGCTCACAGAGTCATATAGCCAGTCAGGGAAGCACATTAGCCTCAGGCTAATTGATCAAGCAAATTGTTGTGCTTCTGTACGTATCATTTAGATCTTAATTCTGTTCACATCGTAAATAATCACTACCTTGGCCTAAGCTATCTTTTCAGTAGAAGTTCCTATGCATCCTTAAAAGAAGGAAGTTTTTCCCATATAGATAAAGGTTTCATTTATCTTCAGGTACCTATAACTGCAATAGTCATCCCCTCAGCAATGTCTGTGCCCTTTTATCATGAGATGGAGACATGATAAGAATGAAAGAGGAAACCAGTATGCACACAAATTTAACGGGAACTTGCTTCATAAACCACTTGTAAATTTAAGAAACAAATGTATTCTACTGCATAAGACAGGAAAAATGGCAAGTGATAAGGCAGTTGCAATGCAAAATACAAAGCTAATTATATCAGTCATAATTGATGGGACAACAAGCACAGGAAAGTGTGGATACATTTAGTTGCTTTTGTTGGCAATCAACCAAAGCCAATAAGCTCATGAATTTTAGCCTTGCAGTGAGGATTAATCTAGATGCATTTTTCAGAGAAAATGGATAGAGCATTTTCCCTTGCACAAGAGAAAACCAGCTCATGTATCTATCCGGATATTCTAGCAAAACAGAAAATAGACATAAGTAGCCATCATTCTTCATATGGTAAACAATAAATAAAAAAAAGTAAACCTGATTTGGCAATGATTCCTTCCATTCCAGATGTGGCAATCAGAACCTCTGTTCAGTAAAAATTTCATGTTGTTTAAGACTTCATGACTAAGTCAAATTGGCTCACGAAATCAGTCAGTGGTAAAGAGAAATGTATTATGACTGCTTTATAACCAATCGGGCTGTATGGGGGGAAGTGTGGGACTCTGGAATAGGCAAATTAACACTAGCAGATTCACTGAAATCAGATCAAATCAGATTTAGTGCAGGATACATTTTCAGTGCAAAGATGTGTTATGAACAAGATGTATAGCCATTTCCACCAGCAGATTTTTAATTTTATAAACTGTTCTTGCCTTGTCACCAGTCACAAATGAAAATGCTTTCTGTGTTCTTACACTGCTCAACAACATCCTAAACATACCTCCCCAAGCATGACAGGTAATCTGCACAAATCAGCTGCTGTGCCTGGAAGAACTATCCTTTTCTATGGGGTATGACAGAGCCTGGTGCTGCCTCTGTTTGCACTTCACATCACCTTGGTTAAATGATCCTTCAGCACAGGAAAAAGCTCATTCTGAAATGCTCTTGAAAACACATTCAGGCTCCTTTGAAGTCTGTAGCAGTCTTTCTGCTGACTTCAAAGAGCTTGGGATTGGCTCTGTTATGGATAAACAGGGAGGAAAAATAAGGTGAGCAAGGAAAATTAGCTTACAAAAATAATGTTGGTACTGATCTAAAAAGAAAAAAAAACATGTATATTACACAGCATGTGATAAAGACAACGTGCTCTTATGTAAAAGCTGCATCATAAACAATCTGGTTTACATGCATGGGCATTTATTCAGCATAATTATCAAGATTGTAGGTGGGATATTATTGAAGCTAATGCTTCAATATAGTACACTGCTGAAGTTAATTTTTCCAGGAGACTTTCATGACAACAGACCCCTCAGAGAATTGCTACCACTACTCGATCCACTGAAGCTAATCCTGGAAGCTGTATTCACCTAAGACTGCCTCTAAGCTAAATGCCCTCCCTAGAGACAGCACCTCCTGACCGTGGATCAGACGTGCTACACCCGCAAGGCATTTGTGCCGCTCCGTAGTAACTTGTGTCCAATGTTAAATCAAGGACTCTCTGCCTTGGTCTCCATTTGTACTGCAAGCATGCTCTCAGGCATCCTGAACATTAATATTCCATGGTATCTGTTGTTTCTGAAGATGTTAAATTAATCAGGAGATTTCATCACAACCACACAAACATGCCATGTATCCCTGGCTGCTCTCAGTCTGATGAGACTTGCCCATTGCAAAATGACTGTCCCTTCTTGTACAAAACCTTCAGTAACTAAAGGAATTAGACAACCTTCTGCATGAAGTAAAATTTGCTTGACTAGGTTAGCTTTCCAATACTAGGCTGTTGTTCTGAAAACCAGCACCTTAGAATGCTGTAATTTTGCTAATAAAAATAAATAATAAAAAAAAAAACATCGCCCAAACCATAAAAGCATTATCTGAGGGAATAAAGGCTAACTCTGCATTACAATTATTTTGATTAGCAAGCCACAGTCACAGAATTCCAGTGCTGTAAGCAAGCTCCTGATGTCAGCTACAGTGTGTTCTGAATGTCCATCTGCTCAGTTTTTGGTTCAAAACACTACATGTTACTGTATTTTGGAGCAGAATTAGGTTTACTAACACTCTACAGATTATATTAGATACCACAGCTGTTTTTGAATGGGTATGTGAAACAGCCTTGCCCCATCTTCTCCGATATACGTTATGAATTTACCAGATGAACTGGCAAGTGCTATTGGTAGTTTAGACATAAAATCATTTTGCTAAGTATTATCTTCATAGAGCTTTCTAAACCTTCTAAGATAAATCATTCTTTATGCAAGCTTACTGTTAGGAAACCACCTTGAGAGTCTTGGAGAAAGAGAGGAAAGGAGAGACAATAATATTTCAGGAGATGCACAGAGATAGATTTCCCCTTTCTACCACTAATCCTTTTCGCACAGGCATCCTTTACGTCTGTTCCATGCACAGCTACTATATAGACAGTATATTGGTTTAAAAGATAGACCTGGGAATGCTGATGCAAAACCTGAAAGCTGGAAAGTACTAGCATTTTTTTTTGCCTTCTAGTCTATCTTGAATTTCTCTCAGTTATTCTCATATTAACTTCCATAATTTGAATTTGGTCAACATGTTTTTCCAGAAATAAATCAAACTTCATTTGAAGACCTTAATCACTAATAACTGTGAGAATAAAAGTACTGTTCTCGTTAACATTTACTGCTTATTTTGGTAGTTTGTATAATTGAGTAATTAATTCTCTTGTAAAAGTGTACCGAATTTCTCATCCAAATTATTCAGCTTTAATTCCATATCATTGACCTTCATCACAGTTTATTTTTTAGTGATTTGAAATGCAATTTTTTTAAAATTATTTTTTAGTAAACCTAGCCTTTTCTCCTCATGAAGATACTTTTACTACTGAATCTCATTGCCTCTCACTCTTCCTTTTGATATACTAAACAAAGTGAACCTTCCATTCTTTAAAAGCAAGCTATGTGTTACAGACCTTTCATCACTTCTAGTCTTTCCACCTCCCAAGCTACAATTTTTCATCATCCGTCTAAAAATGTGGATAGCCATGGGATTCAGCATGTTACTTCTGCAGGAAAAAGCCATTTACAGAGGTAAAGCCATGTTTCGATTTTCTAATTCCCTCCCTCTATAAATAAACGCTAGACTTTTTGCTACAATGTAGCATTGTGATTTTAACCTTAGTTACTTACCTCTTTGGAAAATGCATTTTGCCATTACAAAAGTGTAGCAGCAACTTCTGTATTTGGGTCTGGTAATGTTTATACATCTTTTTCTTTGGAAATTAGTCAAGAAAATTTGTAAGTATGGCTATCTTGCCTTCATTATTCACCACTCAGTGTCATCCTTGCATAATGCCAACATTGTTCATTTTTTTTTTTTTTTTTAACTGGTTCTTGATTACTGATGGATGTATTGAGTTATGCTACACTGAAAACTGTTCCTTGAAAATCCTCAGTGGAAACTCCAGCACTAGAAACTCCATTTACCTATTATTTCTTATTAATGACAAGGCTTGAGACGTCCAGGTCAGCTACCATCAAACTACCTCATGCATAAATGCCAGCTTTCAATCTGAAAGTCATTAAGTACAAATGAAACTGCTTACCAAAGCCTTTGTGTTTTACAGAACCTTTATCAGCCAAACTCATTATCTCATTTCAAAATGATGTTATATATTGTAAAACAGATATACTCTGGGGTTTTTTTTCAGCTTCTGGGGGTTTTTGCTGTTGGCTTTTTCCCTCCGCAGGAAGCGACAGTGGCTGCCATTGGTAATATTCTCTCTCATTATTTCACGGGATTAATCCAATCTGATTTTTTCTGTTATTATTCCCAAGTAGGTGGTGTCTCTTCAAGCAAAATAACATCTGGTCTGCAGGAGGAGTAAAACAGCATTTAATGCTGTAAATCTAATGCACGTAAAAGGATCAGAACTGTTGATCAGGTAATATAAGCAATAAAATAAAATCCAGTACGGTAGATTATCTTTCTAATTCATTGAACCTCCAGGAACTGGGAAAGGTACCACCAAACCCTACACGATGCACAAAGCCTTGCATTTCACAAGGCACCTTTCTAGTTGCTAAAATTTGTTATACCAGTAATGTAAACCAGAGATTCCAGATTTACTTATCTGTGACCTTTATCCCTGAATTTGTATGAACTCTGAATCCAAATGCAAGACTTGAAGTATCATCGCATCTTTGCTTGCAAACTTTGAATACTAGTGATTTTGCTCTTTGCTCTCATCTCAGACCTATCAATTACAGCTTTTGAATGTATATGCTTGCTTATGTTGCTATGGTTCCTTTTGTTATGCTGAAAAAACCCAATGAAAAGAATTTGCATTTTGCTGAGACAAATCCGTCTTTTGCTTTTTCCCACCAGGAGATTTTTCTTTGTGATATTTCAGTCTCTTGCTGAGAACATTGTCTTAAAATTGCAGAGAATTACAGCTTTATATGAGGTGACATTAACAAAAAATATGTGTGGCTATCCTTAAAACAAATACTATTCTTTATCAAAATGCTGTGTTGAAATGTAACAAAGATTATTTCATGAAGTTAACAAAAACAAGAAGAATTAAACACAACTCAGGACGTTTTACTTAATAGTTTATTATAAAGGTGCATTAAAAGAACACTTCAAACCTAGTTTTCTCCCTTTTTTTTTCTTTACATATAGAAACAAGAAGAAAAGAACTAAGGTATTGGGAAAAGTGCAAATAAATAACGAAACTTGATAACTACTTCTATTTTCATATTTCATGATTAGAAAAAGATCAGTTACATATCAAAGAAAACCTTCAAATATTTTAGGTTTTCACCCCAAATTTGAGCAAAAAGCAAAATTAGGCAATTGTTTCGATACAAATTTTGCAAGCCAACATTTCGTGTTGCTGTCTGATGTACTTAATACTGATATGATCTAAAAAGAGTGCTTAATTAATGGGTTAAGGAATTCACTTGCAAAATGTCTACATCTCCTGAACTGTTTGCATTTATAGAAAAAAACAGAAGAGATACTATAATTGAAAAAAGAGGTGGTGCTTTGAGGCGCTATTAAAAATACAGGGATACCATTTTGCTACAGAGCACTGTGCCAGCCTAGAATGAAAAGGCTGTACCCCAGGAGTCTAAACTGTGCTCACTGCCAGGATTCAGGAGAGGATGCAAAGGTATCTATGTACGTTGAGCATACATCACTTGTTCCTTCTCTCAGCAGGCAGAGAGATGACCATATTTGGAACTGGAAACCACAGGTTTTCTGTTCATACAGTAATACATATTGGAGTGCTGTTGCTAGAATAACTTAGGGCAATTTACAGACACAAAACTATGGCAAATGTCAACTTGATGTGCTAATAATTCCAGTAATGGTAGAGATGCAAATGGGACTAAATCTGTCACTGAGCTGGACCAAGGCTAAGCTTCACATTATTACTTATGTTATCAATGTTAACAATTTAGTTAATCAATGGATGTACCATTATTCACTTTCAGTAATGATTGCATGGTTCTTTTTTCACTTCAGAAGCTTTTATTATTTGTTTTTTTACAGCATGTGGGAACTTAGCCATAAACAGGAAATAACAGTGGCTATATGTACATGTGGAATAAAAGGACAGCTCCTCCTTTTTACAACTTCTAAGACAGGAGGCAGCTACAGATGCACAGATATTCAGATATGGAAGTAAAAGAATTGGCTGACACATTCTAAGGAGTTGCATTCACTTTCTAATATTTAATCACATTTTGACTGCAAATTAACACATCTGAACTCTAGCAACTACTAGGTTTAGTTTGTAGTAAGTTACATTCAGAAAGGGAATTGCATTTGTCAAAAACAATACTGTAGGGAAATTTTTGTTATTATGTTTCTCACATATAGAACTCCACTACTGTATTGGCCTAGAATACTGACCTCATAAATGGGGCACACTTTTACAGCTATAGATTTCAAGCCACACTGCTTCCATTCACAATTTTATCCCTCAAATGTGCTAGCACATACTGCAGTTGCACATAAAAGTGGTGGGCGTAACAGTAGGAGGAAGAAAACATGAGATAACCAATTCCTTTTGCTTTTCAAAGCAGAAAGGAGAAGATTAAATTCCCTGCCTTTATGAAATATGGACTTTGGAGTGATAGGCGCCCACTTCCACTGCACTCTTCTTCCCTCCTCCTTCCTCCCCTGTGGCTAGTGAAACAAGGATGGGGTAGTCACAAAGTAAAATGTTAGCACTGGTCCTGGTGTTAACAGTTCATAATGCCAGCAAGTGAAGCGGCAATTTTTGTCAGAAGGGGAAAGAAAAATTATTTCTTACAGGCCGTCATGCAGAAGAAAGTAGACAGAATGCTGTGATCCAGAAAAGGAAGGGCTGTATTACTAAATGGTACTTTTTAACAATAGGGAGAAATGAAGCAAATCTATACATAATTTGGGAGATAATACTGTATTCCAAAATTTCAAAATGTTTAAAATAATTCTTTATGGTGTGTGCCTAGTAGCTTGTGAAACTGCTTATTATTCCAGGTCTAGCCTTCAGAAGGTGGTGCTATCTTCAGTCTCCAAATAAGAAAAGCTAATAACTGAGTTGCCCATGTGAGCTATTGAAATTATTTTCCAGTGCTAAACTTAGACCTGTGACACCTGCCATCCCTACAGCATTAGAAAGCATTGCTAGAGTGTTTGTGTCTAAGACCAATTCTCTTCTTAGAAAGTAAATCAGAGAGCACATGTTCATGAGCTGAACTTTATGCAAACAACAACAAGAGCAAACATCCACTCCAGCTTCATGTAAAAGGCATTCTTCTTCAAAAGCTCAGTTAGGTGCCTGATCACAGGCAGCAATTATTCAAGCAGATAAGTCAAGATTTTGTCGTTAGCAGAGACAGTAATAGAACTGCATTGATTAATGTAATTAAGTGTAATCCAGCATTCAGAGTTGCAGTCTGAGTTGGCATTAGGTATTATTCACAGTTTTATTTTGTAAGAAGCTCTACTTGCTCAGTTCCTCAAACTCCAATCAAACATATTCTTTTAAAAATATTAGAAAGTATTTTGCTGCTGGGGGTACTGACTCCTAGTAAGATGAAAAACATAGTTGTTTTCATTATAGAGACAAACACAAATGTTGAATGTATTGAAGTAAGGAAAGTTATGGGTAATTCTATTTTCTTTGGTGTCCCTGCCATATTCCAACATAAATGTCTCAGAAAGTCATAAGCTTTAAGAGCAGAGCAGAAAAAGCACCCAAATGATTTGTTCTCTCTTCATATTTAACATGGCCATATGAGCAAAGCTTGCTTTGTAAGAGATAATAAAACTTGAGAACCGGGTAAGGTAAACCATATCCCTTAAAAAACATGGCAAATAATTTCCCCTTTTTCTATGGTAAGTGGGCAGGAATATTTATAATTCATTTTAATATAAGTATGAATACAGAGACCTTCATTTCCCACCTCATTTAGGGGATGTTAGATATGTGGCATCACGGATCCTACTGGAAACTTACTGGCCTGGGTCATGAACACTGTGGGATGCAGCATTTCCCTGTGCCGTTACTGTTTGGATCCTCGCAGATGTTGTTTGGGTTTAATGCGAGATGACAACTGTATGTTAAGTCCGTGATGACTTCCCTTTTAGTGTCCAAGAGACAGAAAATAATGACTTATTCAGATAACTCCCTGTGCTTTAGTACTCTTCTTCTAAACATGTAGCTCCTTAGAATCCCATTTCATGATCTTGTATTCATTGGGCAAATAGCCAGCAGCAGATTTGTACAAGCGGATATAAAGTTTGAGAGGATCTATCTGCAATTACAGTGAAAGAAGCCCTGGGGAATGGACAGACATTTAACAGGGCACTCTTTTGTCAGTGCAGTGAGGTGTTTCCAGTTCAAAGCTTTTTTTATTTGCAAAGGTATATCTCCTCTGGGAGACCTGCGGAGAGAGCAGCAGACGGTAACACACTTTCCATGGCACGTAAAAATGTTGAATAGTTCAGACCATACTCCTGGTGGCACTTCAGCTACTCAGAAGAGTGACCTCTACGAAATAAAAATTAAAACCATTTTGGGATCTTCCAATATGAAAGTCAAACTATATCATGATAAGGTTACTTTGTAATTTCCTCTGAACTGCCTTTTTTTTTTTTCCCAGTTAAATTCAATAAGATAGGAGTCTAAGACAACATTTTAATGAATATAATTCAGAAGGCTAACAAAAATTTCCTAAAGAGTGATAAAGGGATCAGAGGGGGTTTTTAGTGACACTTCTCTGACGCTTTATTAGAAAAAAAAGGAGTGGGAGGCAACTGTGACAAAGGTCGTGTAAATCAGTGCTTTAGGACAGAAACCAGCTATTCTAGTTAATTCAGATAAGAAAATAAGTTACTGCTATCTTAATATACAGAAGAAATAGTCACATGAAATATCAGAAGGAAAGCTCGATAATGCCAGTGTTTCAAACGTCAGGTCAATGCTACTCATTGGCAAGGCAGATTATGAAATCACAATGACTGGAATTACCTTTTTATTTCAAACTAGACTTCATATCTCTATATCAGAGACAAAATAGCAATGATTAAACTTCCTATTATAGAGAACCGACTGAGCAAGCCTTTAACGCTTTTTTCAATTCATGTTATTTCAGGCTTCTCCTGTACATCTCTCCTTTCACCCCAAGAGATAAATGGTATTGTTTCAGCATGGGAAAAGTCTGCATTTGAGATTTCCTGACAGCACAAATCATTCTGGAAGTTAGCAAAGTTCATTAAATGTATTTAAGCAAATCATTCTTCCTTGTGATTTAACCTTATGCCTGAATTCTCATAAAATGGTAAAATTCCATTACCTGTGAAGGAGCTACGATGAACAGATGAAACATATTTTAAAACATTTTATTGTCCTTTTACTATGACGAATCTCTATTTTATTCTCTATTTTTTCCCTGCTCTTCTTCCCTTTTTTTCTTCTTTTTTTGTTCACTCTCGAATACAATAATGTAGTAATAGTAAGTCACATTCTTCCAAAAACCACACGGTGTCCACATGATGAATAAGGCAATTAAGAAAGTGATTGCAGCAACTGTTTTTTAGCATTTGTAGAATAAAATAATGTACCTTCTAGAAGACTGTAGTGTGTTAGTAATCCATATAAATGATTAGACGTGCAGAAATGTTGTACTAATACATGGAAGATAAAACAGAAAAAGGGATTAGACCAATGTTTACAGTGTCTGTGATTAGGATTGGCTTCCTTCCCAGTCAAAGAAATCATATGCCTTTAATATTATTAAGGACTAATATTGCGCTGAAAAGGCAATACATTTTGTTAACTCATCAAAGCAGATCTACATATTCAGATCTAAATGAAAGATATTTCATTTATAATCATCCCTCTTTTCTCTAATTGCATATTCATTAATTTAGCTCTTTTTTATCACATTACCAAAAATGAGTTTGACCATCTTTCTATCATCATTTGCAAGTAATTTGGTGAGGAAATAATGCCTAAATTCTCTTGTTTGAGTTCCTGATACCTTGGGCCTTGAAAAAGGCACTTTCACAGTGTGTCTGCTGTAATACAGCAACTAATCCTAGTGAAATAAAAGCAGCCTTTTAGCTGTCATGAGAGTTAGCAGGCTGCAGTAAATGGTAGGAAACCAAGCATATACCCTGAGCTGATATCCAGGTAAGAACTATTCACATTACACCTGTGTTATTGCATGTTTTTCAGTGGCCATCATTAACTGGAGGTATTGCCTTAGGTTACAGCTAAGTGTCCCCCATGACAGATAAATAAATGAATAGATAGATAGATAGATAGATAGATAGATAAAATAGCTAGAGTGAAATACAGTAAGAAAACATATTTTCTCTGTTACTAGAAAATTAAGTCCATCTCTCATGAAGGCACAAAGACTTCCTTGCAAAATCATTAATACACTTCTGGGATAAATAAATAATTGGCCTTAGTTCTGTTAACCAGCTACCTGTCTTCTCTTCAGATTGGTTCTTTAAGGTTTGATACCATGACTACTTTTTTTCATTTGAGCCTTTGTTCAAATAAACAACCTTTGCTAGAATTTTAAAACTGAAACAATGAAGTCTGAGATTTCTCCAGGGAGACTTTATAGTGGCCTTTCAATACTTAAAGGGCACTTATAAGAAAGACAGGGACAGATATTTGAGGTGGGCCTGTAGTGACAGGACAAAGCATCATGGTTTTAAACTAAAAGAGGTCAGATTTAGATTAGATATTAAGAAGAAATTCTTTACTGTAGGGTGGTGAGGCACTGGAACAGGTTGCCCAGAGAAGTTGTGGATGCCCCATCCCTGGAAGTGTTCAGGGCCAGATTGGATGGGGCTTTGAGCAACCTGGTCTAGTGGACAGTGTCCCTGCCATGGCAGGGGGGTTGGAACTGGGTGATCTTTAAGGTTCCTTCCAACCCAAATCATTCTATGATTCCATATCAGTGCCTAGGCATTGACAATTAAAGTAACTTCTTAGATCATTTTGTAGCCATGTGTTATTTTTATGACATGGATGTGGTCACAGATGACACCACCAGTTTAGGAGTGAATTAATTCAACAGAGCGGATACACATAAAACAATCTTCTATTGACACTTAGAAACTTGGCAGCTAGAAAATTTCATTATCACAGTATTTATAGTATAATTTGTACAACCTGATGTTTAAATAGTCAACTGAATTTTGCTGAACTTTGAAAATAGTTCTAGCTTTATCATACTCTTAGCTTACACAATGGGAAACAATGGTTACTGAGTTGTTGCTAGTATATGCTACAAATTTTAGTAATAAACTTTTCCTGACACTTAGGTTTAGCACAAGTTTTTCTTCTTGCACACAGAAGTGCAAGGGAAGGATGACTAGGAACTATAAGGTATCATTTATGGGTTCCTGCTGCTGTGAGCTGATCTCAGTCAGCCTTAAGTCTATACCAGGTAAGGACTGGGAGGACACAGCTATGCTGCCTTCCTGTGCCGGACCCTTCCTTCACTTGCAACTGACAGTGACAGGGGCGCTCCCTAGAACAGCTTTAAACTAGTTTTCATTTGAAGCAGCTTTCTGCTAATTTATACTGCCTCCAAAAAAAAAATGAGCTGAAATGGGGGAAAAAAAACAAAACTGCAACACACTGCCCTAAGATTATTAGCTAGTAATTAGTTAGCTGCCTGGCAGGTGTTTTGTAGGCAGACACATGTACAAGGCCAACCTATCTGTTCTGTCTCAATAACCAGTGACTTTGCAAGTTACAGTGACAGTGAGCAGCTATCTGTGAGCCAGGATCTGGAGCTTTCAGCAAAGGCACAAAAGGCTTCTGTCCAATTCATTATTTGAACGTGCCTCTCCAAAGGTGTTCTCAGGTGTATTTTCCTCTGCACCACAGAAGCTGTTGCAGAAGATATCTGGATGTTCCTTAAAGCATGGATCCTGGAGGATCTGGGCTGGCCAGTTTTCACTGGCCATGTACTGAGAGAAGCCAATATCCCCCATGCTATAATCAACATTCTTAATTACCTTAGGGTAATTAAGGTATCATGTGATTTGGGGACAGTCTGCAGGTCTCCTCCCTTCCCACTGTTTGCTTGAAGGACAAGATCTTTTCTCCAGCAACTTTCATTGTTTTCCTCTGGTCCCTTGAATTTCTTTCTTTTTGACAATTGTGTGTCTGCTTTCTACCGTAAATGTTCCCCTCACTCTTTCCAGGGGATACTTTCTAACTGCAGGCTCCTTGCCTGACCCATCCAGGCATAAAGAAGATTTTATTTCCTGGCATTACCCAGTTCTTTTCAGGAGAGGAAGCCTCCAGAAAGTGCCACAGGAGCCAGACAGCTTCACCTAGAAATAAGCAACCTTCCTCCTCGCTTCCCAGCTAGACCTATTTCTCTGAAAACAATATACAGTAAATTGAAAACAAATCAAGCTGTTCCAGCAGCTGCCAGAAGTCCCACAGGTGCTGCACAGTTTTGTCACTGAGCCATCTTCTCTTAGTACAGCTGTCTTCCTTAAAGATAGAAGAGCTTCTGCATGGCCGAAAGGCATGTGTGACAGCAGCCTACTGGCACACATACTAAGTAGCTTCAGCACCACCTGACCCAGATCCCTGCTGCCCCTTCCCCCTGCAGTGCCTTATCTCCGAGCTAACCTATCCCAAGTCACTGCTTGGTCATGTCTAAATTCATTAATTTAGCTCTTTTTTATCACATTACCAAAAATGAGTTTGACCATCTTTCTATCATCATTTGCAAGTAAATTGGTGAGGAAACACCTTTACTGTGTGTTCCCTCACATCCCTGTTACCATATGACAGCCTCTTGGCATCTCTCTACTCTCCACAGCTAGTCTATCTTCTAACACCTACTCCACTCTAGGTAACGCTGGCAAGCAAATAAAGCACTTTCTCCCTCTCCTTGCCCTCCCATTTGCTCTCATCAGTTGCTCAAAGGCCAAGATGCTCACGAGCAGATTGTCACCTCTGTCACCAGCAGATTCAGATTTAGGATCCACCATTCAGTACAGTGTGTGGAAACTGCTGATGGTCCACACCCTGCTAGGATTACTGACTTCCCTGGCAGGCTTGGTGGAACATACGCCTTAGAAAAAGTAAATCAAACGGGACTCAGATGGAAGGTAGGATTGGAACACATCCTATGCATGTTAGTCAAAAATCTAACTAGAGAATCACCAGACTTAAACTCATTGTGACTCTCCAGAGAAAGTAGTAGGCTGGTAGGGTATGCTAGTGAAGATTTAGATGTTGAAACTCACTTCATAGGTTTCAACTCCTTGTCTACTTACCTTGCTGATACCCGTTCTGATACTTTCATGACTTTTGAAACTCCAAATGTGGCACTCAGGGAATAGTTCCTCTCAAGACCATTCTTTTCTGTGCGGCTTGCAGAGTTGCAGCCACTTCATGAGCAGTGGACAGAGCCATTTTTACTTACAGTCAGTCACGTTGCTGTAGACACACCAAAAGAGCACCCCTTTGCCTGAGGAAGATAATTTTCATCTTGCTGGTTTGACTTTTCAGCTTCATTTCTTTCTCCCAAGAACCTTACATCTTTTCTGTGTTTATATTGATGAGACATCATCATAACAGAAAAGTTGGCATTAAGCAAGCAGCTAGAGGATTAATTACTTGAGAGAGAAATATATGTATTTGGATACCTTTTTGGTCAATTCTCAGCACATGAATCCTTTGGAAATCCTGCATCAAAACATCATATTTTCTGCAGAGCCATAATATATGCCAAGAACTGGTACAAAGCAACAACTCTGCTTAAAAGTACTGTGCTGAAAACTTCTGAAAAAAATGAGGTTTGAGGTTACATATTATGAAATACTATTCTGGGGAAGTGAACCGGCAAAGGTCTGAGGGGCCAGTTGTCAGGGGATTCAGTAACCTCAAATTCCATTCAGCTGTGTTAACAAAGATTCTAATCCACTGTGGCTTACTAGCAAAATGTGAAATTCACACCTTTGGAGAGAAAAGCCTTGATTAGAAAAGCTACCACAGCATATACTAATCAAATGTCTTCTTGGCAGTCATCCCTGATACACCAACAGCTGAATGAACATGGAATCTGGAAACCAGGCAATGGCCGACAGTTTTTGGAAATACAAGGTCCACCTGAGACAAACTATTTATTATGTGTTCTAGGTATTGAATACTGTCACCAAGGGAGAGGCATAGTATTGGACTAAGGCTAATATATGCAAACTAGTGATCAGGCTTCTGGCATTTCCCCTTCTTTTTCACTTAATAACATCATTTGTGCATACTGTTGCCTTTCTAACAGCTGGATGAAACAGTTTTAGAGAGAGAGAATGAGGAATCAAGCAACACACTTTTTGCCAGTTTTCTCAAAAATACTTTCAAACGAGAGCTAAGATGCATAGTTCAGACCAATATTTTTTGTCCAAAGTGAGAATTTATTTATCATGTCAAGATAGTGGACAGAAAATAAAGGAAAATATTACATACCAGAAAAGAAAACCAATGTCTATACAACTTAATGATGCACCTGCTTGTCCGCTGACTATAGGAGACAGTAAATCTGAATTTATAAAATGGTCTTTTAGAAATAAAACATAAGACCAGTATAATTCAGTAAAATTCTCAAACCTCACCATGTTATTGTCCTGAATAGTAACCCACTGAGGGTCTACAGAGTATACAAAAAGCAAGCATTTTATACATTGGCATTTATAGAAAAGAATGATTTCTGAAGTAGGTATTTTGAGCAGGATGTAATAAAAACATTCATCTAACATTACACCCAGATTTCAGAAACAGATAATATGACATTATTTTTATTAGCATTCATTTTTTCATGCTGATACTTAAAACACCAGTAAAGAGTAGGCACCTTCAAAGGTACTGCATATGCACATATTTACAGGATAAATAGATAAGTCAGTGAAAAAAGAGGAAATGAAATGGAGGAGCTTGTGGCCAGGAAAAGACTGCACCACCCCAGTGCTGTTTAACATCTTTATCAGCAACATGGACAGTAGGATTGAGTGCACCCTCAGAAAGTCTGCCAATGACACCAAGCTCTGTGGTGTAGTCAGCGAGCTAGAGGGAAGTGATGCCATCCAGAGGGACCTTGACAGGCTTAAGAGGTGGGCCCATGTGAACATCATGAAGTTCAACAAGGCCAAGTGCAAGGTCCTGCATTTGGATCAGGGCAATCCCAAGCACAAGTACAGGCTGGACAGAGAATGGAGCAGCCTGAGCAGCCCTGAGGAAAAGGACTTGGAGGTGCTGGTGGATGAGGAGCACAACATGACCTGGCAAGGTACGCTTGCGGCCCAAAAAGCCAACCATGTCCTGGGCTGCATAAAAGAAGTGTGACCAGCAAGTCAAAAGAGATGATTCTCTCCCTCTGCTCTCGTGAGACCCCACGTGGAGTATTGTGTTTAACTCTGGGGCCCCCAACATACGGAGAATGTGGACCTGTTGGAGCAAGTCCAGAGGAGGGCCACACAGATGATCAGAGGGCTGGAGCACCTCTCCTCTGAGGACAGGCTGAGACAGTTGCGGTTGTTCAGCCTGGAGGACAGAAGGCTCCAGGAACATCTTACAGCAGCCTTCCAACACCTGCAGGGGGCCTACAAGAAAGCTGGGGAGGGACTTTTTACAAGAGCATGTAGTGATAGGATGATAGGACAAAGGGTCATGGTTTTAAACTAAAAGAGGGTAGATCTAGATTAGATATTAGGAAGAAATTCTTTACTGTGAGGGTGGTGAGGTACTGGAACAGGCTGCCCAGAGAAGCTGTGGATGCCCCATTCCTGGAAGTGTTCAGGGCCAGATTGGATGGGGCTTTGAGCAACCTGGTCTAGTGGACAGTGTCCCTGCCATGGCAGGGGGGTTGGAACTGGATGGTCTTTAAGGCCCCTTCCAACCAAATCATTCTATGATTATATGATTCTATGCAATTGCCATGTCCATGTTCATCATGCTGGACAAGTGGAACACCTTAATCAGAACCTGCACTATAACACACCTAAACCTGCCCGACTGGACACATGACTACGAAGGGTGCAGTTATACCAGCACACAAAGCCAATACATAAATATTTTAAATTAATATCTCTTATTAGATTTACTGCTGATCATAATTTTCTCCAGGACAATCCATTTAGTATTCATCCTTACCAGTAGTTGTGTGTGCATGTGTAGAGTGTTAAGAGCATGTTTGGACTCTTGTCATGGCCATGATTCTGTTTTCTCGCACTGTACCCAGAGATAGGAAAAGAAACCCATGACTATCAGGTATATGTATAGGAGGGGAGTTAAGGGAGGTGTAGCATACCCATCAGCAGTTTCCAATCTGTGCATAAGACAAGGTGCAGGTGTTTGTAGGAAGTGTAAAGGCTACTTACCCTGACCACACAGGCCTGCTAGGGCCTGCAGGACCAGCACATAGCTGGCACATGTCTGGCACACCTCAGTGTCCTGAGCACAAGCTGCCCCTCATGCTGGAGTACTCAGCTGGTGGCCACAATGGGGCACATAATGTGGTTACCCATGCTCCCAAGGCTGGGGTTTTGGAGCAAGGTCATGCTGGCTCGGTCAGCATAAAAGATGTGTTCATGCACCAGGAGCCTGACACTTCTCAGACTTGTGCGGCCTCAGTACCAGGCAGTTTTTGAATGAAAGACTGGAAAGAGGATACTGTGATAGCTTTTGCTCTCTGTAATAGTTTGAGAATTATTCTAGATGTGATCTGCCCTTGAGATTTCCTTTATCTGCTCGGGGTGAGGTAGCAGTGTCCTATTTCAGTAAGGCTCTTAAAACAAATATAAGTTGTCTTTTGTCGATACAGGATGCTGGGATTTACTTTTAAAAGTGAATAATAGTATTTTATGGTCCTTTTGCCTACCTTCTCGGCTACTTTCCTCTCTCTCTGCTGTACTTCTAGCAAAGTGCTCATCCAAATCACAGTACGAGTCCTACCACAAAGATCTACCATTCTCTTTTAAGATAATCACAAAAAAGAGAAGTTTCCTTTTTACCAAAGCTCCATATATGTGGGGATTGTTTTAAAGACCAGCCTCTATGATGCTGTATTCTTTCTTCCTGAAATACATACCAGTGTTGTAAGGATATACCTGTATTACCAGACACTTTCCAACTTTCAAGTCTGTGTGAGTGCCTAACCTATAACCCACCTTCATATCAGCACAACCTGGCACCTGCAGCACCCCCCAGCACATCACAGGCAGTAGTCTGTAGACAAGTAATTTGCTTTCATAAGCACCATAAGCTTTCTGTAGATAAAGTTAGTACTGCATAGTCTGTGAAGTCTCATATATTACCTTCTAAGACTTAAAGGCTGGTCTCAGATGTCTCCTTTCCCCACTCCATAAAACTATAATTTTATGAGGACCATTGATTTTTCAAGTTAAAGTTCCATCTTCAACTCCCACCATGGAGAAAGTGGGTTTATCTTGCAATTTGCACCACGGAGTTTTTACAGAAGGAACAACACTACCATTGCCACAGGAATGGAGGAAGAGAAGAAAAGCAAAATGTTATTTATCACCATAGCCTGGGGGCGTAAAAACAGATTGAGAATATCATATTCCTCCTTTTTTCTTTTAAGGCATTTCTATCATGATATTACTAAGATTGATTTCTGGCTTTGGGTTTTTTTTATTTCTCTTGTGGAGCTGAAAACCTTTTTTTTTTTTTTTTCTTAAATAGGAAGAGAAAAAATGTCTGTCAACTGCTATAGCACAAACTGCAGAGTATGAAATTGTTCAGATGTTTCTCATGGTGCGAACTATCAGAATACCCGATAAAGTGGAAAATTCTTGTGTGTGCATGACATTGTAATAGACAATTAGAAGTGTCCACTGAAAGGGAGCAAGAGAAGCTCCATCTCTGTTCAACATTCCTGATGAGGAATGTATTGCCAGACTCCTCTTTGTTCATGTTACACTGTACCCATACATCTTCCTATAGAAACGGCTCCCCTACCAGGAAGATGTATGAATACATCCATGGCATTGGCCTGTTCTAGTCCCCCATACCCTGAGAAAAAACGATGAGGTCCTTGAAATACATGTCCACTTCCCCCTGGACTGTAAGTCCCAAGATGAAACCAAGTCAGGTTTCCAGAGTAATGTCTTCTACTTAAGGAAACCTTAGGAGCTTCTTCTCTAGTACTTTCCTGTTGTCTTCTTCCCTGTTACTTCCCCATCCCATGTCAGAGGAAGTCCTGCTTCTGGGTGAACATGTTACTCTAGTGCCCAGGTACAAGCATGTGTAATGCCCAACTTGTGCATGCTGAGTGGCTATTGAATTGTGCATGGAAGTCTGCAGGACTGATCAAGCTGTCTGTCCCAGCCATGGAAGGGAAATATTGTTTAGGGCAGTCAGTGAAACAGGCACCATAATTGGGGTACAGTGTTCTCTGAGATACTCAACCACCTCTGCTTTCAGCACTGGTCTTACAGAGGTTATGCCTTTCTTTTCTGGCAGAACACCATTATTTGCAGATTATGGGCTTCAGTTACTGAGTCTTGAAAAGCAGGAAGGATTTCTACCTTTTCTTTTTGCAATAGTTATGATGATTATGATGAGAAAGGAGGATTGTATACAGAAAACAGAGTGTGCTCATTTGTGACTGCCCAGCAAACACCTTCTTTTTAGGTGCAGGACTGTGTACACATCCAGCCATTCAGGCTGTGGATGAGGGCACAGACATCCACAGTGCAACACACCCTGTGCTCATTCTAATTGCCATCTACTCCTAGCACAGATATGTAATTCACCTTTTTGTTTTTCCACTTGTTTGCACTGTGTGCTGGTTGGACATTAATTGCACTAACTGCTGGTTTTAAATTGCATTTAAATTAAATTTAAATGAGCACCAATTCTGGAAGACATGTCTAGCCTGTAGTTGGGTGAATACTTACAGCCAGGTGAAGCACACTCTTAATATTTACATTAACTTTATTAACATTAAATTAATATTTAACATCTTCATTGATTTATCTGAAGACTGATACTGGTATGGTTTTGTGGAGTTTTGTCAAGTCCATTTTCCTGATGAGTCCTGTGCCGTTAGCTGTCCCCACTTCTGATCAATGCCACAAGGCAACACTCTGAAGGGTATAGAAGTCCTCAGCAGGCCTATGGGCGTACCTGCTCAGCAGTGCCCACTATGTGAATTATCTGCTTCTCTGCTATATATTTATGGCTTGTGAGGGTTTTATATCTGTCTCAACCTCTTTGCCTCTTAGCAAAGGAAGTGCAAAACATATGCACTGCAAAGTCAGCATTCTCCCATTGTTTAGACCAGTATTTTCTGATCACTTATCACACTTAATTTGCCATATTTTTGAAAACACAGGAGAATTGAAAAGTCACAGGCTTTACATTTTCTCTTATTCTTTATGAGTATTGTGCACAGTTCTTGATCCAACAAGATTTTATGAAAGACAATCTGCAAAAAAGGAAAGACTTTCATTTATTCAACATGACTCAAGGATGTACACAAGGGCTACATCTGCTGTGTACATTTTTTCTTCAGTAAGAAAAGAAACTGCTTTTGCATTAAAACTTTCTCATGGTTCTGCCATTGTGCAAGATCTAGAAACATGTCGAAGGGTTATGATAAGCCATGGCTTCACTTGTGCAGTGACTGACAGACTTTGTCAGAAAATATTTTTATTTTCCTCTGACAGACTGATGCAATAACCATTTTTACTTTCTGCCTTTTGGTCAAATTACTGCATTGTGCTTTTACATATCAATATATTTCACATGAAATAAAAGCCATTTGTAATTTAGTTAAATATAAAGGGGATTCTCTAGTAAAAATTCTCTCTACACGGGACAGATCCTTTAAAACTACCTTTTGCACATACCACTTCTGCATGAGGACTGTCAAAAAGTTCCCTACATTTAAAACTAATGCCAGAGAATTTGAAATGGGCACTTTGACTTCTTCTGGTCCTCAAAACCAGCAAATCTCTGGCATCAAATATAAAATCTCACTTTTCTCTACTTTTTGCTTAGATGAAAACAGGATTGTCATTTTTCTTCCTAGATTTAATTTTTTTTCACGTAAAATGTAACATTTTCAAGAAAAAATGTTGATTTTTTTGTATAATTTCTTTTCTTGGGAAAAATTTCCATTTTTCAGACAATCCTAGTGAAAACCATCACTTAGGATACCCTTGGTTTTCAGTTGGTTTTGGTTGGTTTTCTGTGGGAATTATAGAGGCTGAATAAGATTAATAAATGCATTCTTAACAGCCTTATTACAATGAACACTTGCCAATATGTTCTTAGCTTGAAAAATAAAGCTCCTAAGATTTAAATTTTTAGCAGCCCTTCTCCAAAAAGTAAAATTTAGTTAGAACCCAATTATACTGAAATTGAAGTAACTGCTGAGGTACTGCAATGAATACTTTATCCCATATGGTTTGATTTATAATCCACCAGCACTTTGAAGATCTACCCTAATGTCCTCTCTACATTCATATACATTTCCTATTAATATCAGTAAGAATTGTATGGCTGCTTTGCATATATGTGAGAATACTTTTAAATAAAGTCATATAAGAATCTCTGTTTATATTTAATGGCTTTACAGTGCCAAGAATAAACACACATAAATTCATGTTGATTTTCAGGACCTTAAAGTTTCTGTTGGAAATGTGAAGAGGAAAGTAAGTGAATCTTTTAGAAAGGTCAGTATAACCTTAATTCTTTAGTATAGGAAACCCTTCCTAGAAGATACAGAGTAAGGTTTCCTAGTTTGCATCCACTTACACCAATCTGAGCCCAAAATAATGCTTCTGAATTCACAATTTCTAGTTATTCTGGACTAACAAACATCTCTAAGCTCTAAGTCAATCTACAGCATAAAAGTAAAAAAATACACAAAAAACACCCAGAGATATTTTGCCAAACTACTTTCTTGCTCTCCATCATTTTTCCCTCACAGAATTCCTGATTCTTTTAAAGGTCTTATATCTGAAATTACTAGTTAATTACACAATCAAACTTAGAGTAGAAAGCATCTTCATGCTCTCTCTACATAAAGGACAACATAAGGCAGAAGACAACGGAGAATCAGCAAGGTAAAAAAACAGTGAAGAAAGAGTTAGTCTGCAGAAATAGCTCTTCTTGACTCATGCTCTGAATAATTTTTGGTCAAATTTCAAGTCAGAAATAGCTGCAATTGTTTATCTTTTAATGTCTAACTGGAAATGTTAATGATCAAATGGCAATTAGGTAGTTACACAATTAGCATTTCCTACAATATAATTTTGATGCAGACTTGGGCTAGCTTGTTAAGCTCAAGCTGTTTTCTTCAGAGATCATTTTGTATTTTCAAAATCATTTCTGTGAGATAGCAACCTACATTTTAAAAACAATTTTCTGTATGATCAGCTTAGGAAGCTGTGGTAAAGTCCATTCCATGCATGCCAACCACCCTGAAAGCAGTAACTGCATTTTACCCCCAAAAGCTTTCTGTAATACTACACTTCTGTTAGGTCTCAGTTTTCTCTGCTTTCCCCCCAAAGAAATTTTCCCATACCACCCAAAGATATGCTGTGCTTTTCTGAAATGTGTATTACAGAAATCAGGCAACTCTGCTCTCAGACCGGCAAAACTGATGAGGACTTGGCAGCGTTTAATTTCAGGCATTGGGATGCTCAAAGGTAAGGGTACTTTGTAATTTTAGAACTGTCAGTGCTTTTAGATAGTATTGATTTTATTTTATTGTCTGGAGATCACATACCCTTAGCTCTCAGCATAACTCAAGACTCTCATATCTCTTACAATATATACAGTTCGAGGCTATGCATAACTTAAGGCTGGAATGCACTTTCCAGCTCGGCCTGGGCAAAGGGCTGTGCACAGCCATGCAGGGCACTGCAACAAGGCCAAGAGACAGTACGTGCCACTGGGAGCAGGGCTGCTTCAACAATACTCATGGTGTTCAGGCAACAGCTAGTTGTCTAGGTCAGGTGCTGCAAGGAGTTTCAGTAACAGGAGACAAGTCTCGGGATGTGCTTGCAGGTTTTATGTAAGCCTGGGGTTTGCAGTGAGGGGAGTGACAGTTGCAATGTATGGAGGGAAGGTACAGAGGGCTCTCAGGCACTTGCCTTTTATGACTCAAATATATATGACATTTTTGTTAGTAGTTCAGACCAGTCAGCTACACAGAGCACAGCCAGCCTTCCAAAGGTCCTGGTGGAGCTGATTTCCCATTATGCACACAGGAAGGGGACAAGCAGGTTTAGAATAGAGCTGGCACACCTCCCTTTCCTCTTTTTCCTGTTCTGCCTTCCCAGTTCCCAGCTACTGTGAGAACCTGGTTGCCACATGCCTTGGCCATGAAATGAGAAGATGCTGAGAGGACTGAACTGAGAAGGACCTTATGTGACAGGCAGGTGAGTACTACATGGTACAAATGCTGGAGGGGCTGTCTCTGCTATAGAGCAAGGTCTTGCAAAATTGCTAATGTCGGCAAGGGTATCTTGTCTTGGATGCCATGTAGATGGGACCCTCCAGCTTTATGACAGCTAAGGCAGAAAGCTGCAGCCCATCTCCACACAGTGGGTCTGCTGGAGGCAGACTGTTGGAGGTGCATGGGAAATGCAGTCTATAGGCACTGGGAAGCAGTAATACAGACTGGTTCATGGAGCAGCTCAGAGCCATGAAGGGTTAAAAACAGCTAAGCTAAGCTACAGTACCATCCCTCTTGGGAGAGACACAGCATTAATATCTTCCTGTGTTCACTCAATAGAAGTGTCTTCTGAATCAAACATGCACTACAAGGTGAATCCATAGTGCGTTAAGCCAGCAATGACACAGAGCTGCTGACTCACAAATGACTCACCTTGTTTAAAGAATGAAGTCACAAAACTCCCTCCCAACAGATTAAAAACAGTTCACCAGATTAGTTAAGTATGGCCATGTATTATACTTTTTCTGTTCAAAATCAATTCTATGGAAATTTACGAAGTGTATGATGTTGTAATATAAAACCAAAACTGCTTTAATTCACCTCACACCAAACATCTTCAACTACACCCCCTAAAAGAAAAAGAAAAGAAAAAAAAGCCCCAAAATTTTTGGCTGCAGTATATTACCACTTTCCTATTGACTTAGGCCACAAAAGTCATTAACAGATTCATTGAAAGCAAAAAGAATTCTTTCGCATTCTTGTTAGTCACCAAGACAGCAGTAGAATGAGTCAGAAATAAATCAGAAACAGTTAGAAATGAAGGTGAGTCGTCAAAACTGAATTAGACAATTGTCTAAATCAAATCAGAAATCAAAAGCAGATCTGGATAAGCAATATACTTTCGGTGCCAACTTGCCAGTTCACCAGCTGCAAAATGCACTGTAATGTAAAGCATCTCCGGAATCAAGTTCTTCAGCCAGGCTTTCCCCTTCACTGTACTGGAGCAGGACCAACCCCACAAGTGTCTGAATGTACTTGTGAATTGTACTTGGTTCTACTTTTGTTGTATATTTCCATAGCTTGAAATATAAAACTTTCTGTCTCTTTGGGAAACTACAGCTCTTAAGCTGTATCATGCACGTGTTCAGATGTTTTTCTCTCTCATCCAGATCCTAAGGGACCCCTAACCTAGTAAATGTTTCATGCTTTCAAACTGTGTCTGCCAAAATGCAGTCATGTTGGCAACCTTGGAGCCAGCACAGTCCATTTGAAGACATATCTTTTTGGTGTATCCTTGTTCTCACTCTTCCTCCTCCCAAACCTGCTTCTGCCACAGTGGGTGGGGCCCCTCTAAACTTCTTCAGACAGGAGAGTAAGACTTATCGTGGTACCAGAAGGAGGGAAGAAGACAGTAGCAGGTAACACCAAGCATCCATGTAGAGCCCTGTGACTGTTACAAGCACTACAAACATGCAGGTGGATTTTCAAAGGTATCAAATGATTTTGTGAGGTTATGATGTCATTGAAAGGCTGACTGTCGTGCAACAAGAAATGGTATTGGAAATCAACATTGCAAATCTTCAACTTCTTATGAGTCTGTTGAAGTTATGAGAAAGCATTTTTCACTCCTATTCCCAAACTGACTCTTTCTGTGCTTATACTTCTGTGAATCTGTTCTGAGTTAAGAAAAGTATATATGGGGCAGGTGTGTTGCAAAATGTAAAGACTGTGCTGTATTGTAACCAAAGTGGCTTTGTTGAAGACAATTATCACCTCACAGTGTAATGCTAAACGAGACAGCTCAGATCTGTTGAGAATTCAATCGTAATGACATTTCAGGATTCAGCATTGTAATATTTCTATAACAGGCAAGGTGGGTTAACAAGATGCTATCAGATTTATTTTGTACTAGCACTAGTTTAGGGGAAAAAAAAAGTCTTACATAGAGGAAACAGTAATCACCTCTATTCTCCCATTTTTCAAAGACTGTGAGAAGGGATGGTAGTTTTCTCAAATGTTGCAAAAGTATTTCTGAAGGAAACCAATTCAAAGCTCAGGAGAGGAAGATAGAAAAGAACTGATGTTTCTGAAATAAGAAAGTTTTCATAACCAAAAAAAAAAAGAATCAGATGGCATTTAACAACTTTTTTGGCATAGATCTCAATGTAGTACTTGAAAAGATGACATGATCTCATTTACAGATTTCCTTTGTTGCTTTGACTACAGTTAGAAGAAAATGCTTCATATAATGCATTCTACAATCTTTTTTTTTAATTGTTAGCAAGCAGCGTTGTCTGGAAAGAGTACATGCAGTTGCACTTGTACACAATGTGTACAAAAGCACAGTAACAGACACCTCCAAAAATGCATGTTGGGTTAGCAATACAGGTAGTAAAGCTCCAGGCAGATTAACTAATTCCCTCATATCATGCTACAAGAATTTGAAAGGATGCATATACAATTTAAGTTACTTCATCAGAACAGGCTTTGAGTATTAAGCCTGGAAAATAATGAACCAAAATTGTACTGAGTTCCTGACAAGAAGGAGTTATAGTTTACCTGGGAATACATTCCCTGTGCAACAAAAAAGAGCAGGCTGTCACTTGTAGTTCTGCCAGAAGACAGACACATGCTGTCCATACCATATATAGAAATTTGAGACACTGAGTGAAAAGTATGAATCGAACACAAGCATCAAATCTACTATAAATTAGATTACTATTTTTCCGGTAGGGTACCTGTATCATCTGGTAATTTCCACATCAGACAAATGCCTCCAGGAAAAAAAAAACCCAACGGATTTAGAAGTCCTATGAAATGTTATGCTGTGAAGAGAGATTGCCAAACAAAACCAGAAGCAGAGAACCAGAAAATAAAATGCAGAAATAAAAGGGAAATTTGATCAGTCAATGACCACCATTGAGAAATAAGAAAGGAAGACTTCCAGCTTTTGTGTTTTGTAGGTATAAAATATCCATGAGTAAAAATGATTCAAGACTGATCAGAAGAGAGGAATCCAAAACTCTGGCTGGCATCCAGGAGGAACTAGAGGCATAAAATTAAAGAGAAGTTCTGAGAACACGTGGGCTCACAGAGAACTAAGGCATGGAGAGATGAGGCAAAATGGAGAAAAAGGAGGATGAGCTAGTGTAAGGGAGTTATGGATGACAATTTCCTAAACTGTTATAGATAGATTCACAAATCCATGGCAATCTGTTCCTTTGTATAGTCTTCCAAGGAGCCACTGAAGCCACAGGGCCACTGCAGTCAGCCAGGGCAGGCAGTATGGAGCTGGTCCACATTGGACTTCATAAGTTAACTACATTACATGCTCAGGGCAGGCAGTATGGAGCTGGTCCACATTGGACTTCATAAGTTAACTACATTACATGCTATAGGTCTCACCAGCTGGGCCACACTGATTGACATTCAGACCTTCAACTTGTTACTTTCCCTGTTGACAGCTAACAATTGGCGATTTTTTTCAGGCAATTGGCTAAAATCATTTACAGGTTACATCAATATGTCTTCTTGTTGCTTTAAAAATTGGGGTAGGGGTATAACTAGCCTTGAAGGTGGAGGAATTGGAAAAGAAATGTTGAACTTCAGCTAGTTCCACGGAGTTACAAATAGAACTAAGTAACAGCAAGTGCATTAATAGGGACAAAAGGAACAGTAAGCTGTTACCCTGCATTAGCACTTCAGCTTTTGAAATTATAAGACTAGTAACTAATTCTGAAGTCCAGTCTAACTTTCTAGTGTACTTTCTAACTGTTCACCTTCAAGAAGTCACTGCAGAAGGACAGGCTACAGTGTCGTGACAGAGAAAGATCTGTGGTAGAGCAGTTCCACACTTTCTTTTTTTTTTTAAAGGCCATTTAAAATTAAATTTGGCTCATTAACTGGCCATAAAAAAATACTTCCACAAGGTGCCATTGTCAGTCATTACTGGCCATAAAAAAATACTTCCACAAGGTGCCATTGTCAGTCATTACTGCCCCTTCTCCTAAGAATGACATTGTGAGCATCTCCTCTCTAGAGCTCAGACCCAAAACAGACCCTGCACAAGCTAACCTCTCACCCGGGTTGGGGAAGCGTTACTCGCCTGACAGCATGCAGCTGGATATAAAGGGAGAACCTGTTCCAGCCCCATCAGCTCCTGCAGCAACAGCTGGTGCAGCCCTGAGGTAGATTAGATACTTTTATATGGGTAGCTTTATATGAGTTGTTGCAGCAACAAGATTCAGTCATTATGTTTACTTGGCTACCTACATTGACATGTGAACTGATTTTTAAAAAAGAAAAAATAAAAATAATAATAAAAAAAGGTTAAAAAAATAGTATTTAAAGCTGAACTGCATGCTTTCTTGTGCTCTTCAGAGCACAAGGGCAGCTTGCAAGCCTTGCATAAGGTATTCCTAGCAGAGGAATATGAATGCAAAGAGAAAGTGGTAAGCGTTCCTAGCAAATTTATTCTGGACAGGATGATAATTGGTACCTACAGCCTCACCCACCATTCCCTGCTTTTTTAATCCCAGCTCTGTACTGACCATGTACCTTGAAAATGTCCTCCTAGGAATACTGCCAGAGACCTGTGCACTGTTCATGGCACTGAGGTGACTTACCAGAAACATTTGTAAAGCCTTCTTTTAGGCATCCCAGATAGGATTTTCAGAAGTGTATTGACTATTTATGCACAAGGGCCTTCAGGAAAAGAAAAGGTCTTTTAAAGCTGAGATTTCAACAGTACTTAGGCTTTGTTTAGACTGCTAAACAGCGTGTGCAAAAGGAGTAGATCTAGAGAGCAAAGAGCTGGTACTGAGCAACCAGTGCCAGCTACCTATGTTTCATTACTTGGGGATTATTTCAGGATAGAACTTGTCTGGTCTCATGGGCTGGATGCTCATCAGTGATCAGTCTTAATGAACAATGCTTGTACACACAGCACAGTTAAATCATGCAAAATCTATTAGAGTAAGACATAATCCTGGATCAATATTAAATTAAGAATACATGTATTTCGGATCAGAAAATCTATACTTTTTAAAGCAGTGTTATATCAGCTACACTAATACTCACACCATTATTTTGCTTTCTTATATAGTAAACATGTATTAACAACTCCTTTAAAGTACAATAGGAGCCAGTCAGTTTTGTTTTCTCCACAAACTTCTACCTAAAAGTAAGACTAAGTGTGAAATAACCTCAGATTGGCCAGACTTTAACAGATGTTCTATTCTCAGGACTCAGATGGTCTAAGCATATGAGAACCAAATGACAGTTAAAAACTGCAAATAAGTTCAAATTTGTTCCACAGTCAAAAATCACACCTATTAAATCATAATGACATTTCTTGTTTCAAGTTGTGCCCGTTCAGTTGTGTCATGCTAGTTACTGTGTTCCTGGTATTGCTTTTCAGGGAAGTCATTTGAATGGCAGAAGAGTTGCGCAAGTAGCTGACAGATCTTTCTTGCTGATCTTTCCTCCTGCAGCAAAGCTGGTTGTTGAAATGTCTTCGAAAACTCTCACTGAGAAAATACAGTGCAAATGGATTGACACAAGAGTTGCAGAAGCTTAGCACTCGGGCCACTAAGGTAACAACCATATGTCCCGTCGATGGATCAATCTCATTGTAATTAAAAGATCGGTACATGTATAGCACGTGGTTAGGAAACCAGCAGATAGCAAAGAAGCCAACAAAAACTAGGACAATTTTTGCCAGACGTTTCCGAGTTTCCATCTAAAAAGGTGAAAAGAACCCAATTGAACAACACTGAACTATTCCACATAACAGACTTAATTAAAACATGTAGCATTTTGCTTTGTATTGGCTTTAAAAACTGTCATAAGTAAGGCCAGTAAAAATGCTTCCCTCAGGGGCTGAATTATTTTTTGTATTTCATTTACTTTCCCAATTCCAGTTTACTTTCAGTGAAAGATCCTAGCCGTCTGCAGTTACAGAAGGTTGCTCTTTCTATATGATGTACACAGTGTGAGTGATTCATGACCCAAGTAAACACTGGCTTTTAGCCTGAAAGCATGCACCAAAGAATTTCATGAAACATAACCTTTTCTGATGAGATCTCAGCACTTGGCTTGCAACTCATCTTTACTTCCAAAGCTATTTAAAGACTGTTAGCTTTGAAATCTAGAGATGTTGTGAGCGACATGTAGAGACATTGCTAGGGTGTTAACTGTACAATGGTACTTACATCCCATTATTTTGCCCGAAATGCCTCAGGTTGTGCCTCTCTCTCCTAGGCAAACTACCAAAACTGCATTGCACAGTCTGAAGCATCTTAATTCCAGGGTAAGGTGGAAGTTTCAGTTAATCTTCAACAATGACATGAAAGAAATGTACCTTGATTGCAGTGCTAAAGTATAATGACTACAATGTTTAAAATGTAGCTATCGAGAGTGGCTGAAAAGTTGACAGTAAATGATCATACACAGCAGCTCCAAACTGAAAGAGGGAGAGAAACTGGCCAGGTAGGATGCACCAGAGGGAAGCAGAAACCTACCCATTCCTCCCAAAAGATTTATTAGGTATGTTAGGTACCAAAGTTTTGCAAAGGCAGGAAAGTTTTCTGGCTTTGATCAATTTTCTGAAAAAATCAAGTGAATTTATTCTAACAGGGTTTCCAGATCTGTGAAATAAATCTGTAAGTAGTTTTCATGGCTCTATCTAAACCAAAACCAGTGGGGAATTCACAAAAGGTGAGAAAACTCTAACATTCCGATTTGATAGGATTTGCACTCAGACAGATTGCAAAGGCAGACTAAAAGGTGCAGAGGTACGGTGGGTGAATATTACACTTTTGTGCTATGGCCTAAAGAAATGAGAGTTGATAACAATAGTCTGGATTTATTTCCTTTTGCTGGAAGATATGTAAGTATAACAGAATTTTCTATTCTTCCGAGCCTCATAGATTAACAAAAAGAAAAAAGTTAAATAGAATGAAAAAATATGTTCTTACTTTGAAAATACATGTGGGTTCAGAAATGTGATATAAATTAAATATTTTTCCATCCTGAGGGTTCAGCCAAAAGGCTCTCTATATTTCACAGGAAAATAAAATAATACATGAAGTGCTAATATGTATGCATTTTTGACAAGAAACAGACTAGAGTAGAAATGAAATGCTGAGTAAAAAGGACATGAGGGAATGTGGTCTTTCTTTTTGAAAGAATATGTACATGCTATATGTGCAAAGAGATTTCAATGCATATAAAAGTATTTTCTAAAATACTGGCAGAGAAAATGCTTCCTGATTGTTTTGATGGGCATAACTATTTTTCCCTATCAATACTAATGCTTTTGTAAAGCGGTTGAGGCACTTTCACTGCAAAAACTGTTGTTTGTATATACAAATATTCCTGCTAATGAACAGTTTGTTGCTACCTTATTGCTTCCTGTGCCTTACAGGGAAGCTGACTTTGTCCAGCATTTTAAAATGCTTTGTCTCAAAGGTATACAGAACCTGTACCAAAAGTTTTATAGCATCCGTAACAGAAAGAGTATTAGAAAAGTGTGAGTTCAGGATTGTACCCAAGAAATTTCTACTGAGAAAGCCAAAGAAGAATAAATTTGCACACTGCATTCATATTTTCAGCACTCCTTGGTCTCAGAAGAACCTTTGATCCCCTAAGAAAAATTTTCCCTGCCTATGTCAGGGTTGGGGTTTTTTTTCATTTCCAGGCACAAATAAAATGAGCTTCTCAAAAAGTTTAGGTAAGATTTCTTCTCAAAATGGCCACCTATAGAGATAGGTGAAGCCACCAGCACCAGCATTAACTACAGAAACATTGTCCCTCTCTAAGAACACAAGTAATGGTTATAGTAACAACACATACAAACACATATACTGATACTGCTTCTTGTTAAGAACGTACGTTGATAGCATTGAATTTATATTTTTCCTTGCTCATATACATTTCCATACTGGGCTTAATACTGAGCAATTGTGAAAACAAGATTTTTCAGATAATCCTTGGCTTATTTCATGCATGTGGAAAACAGAACAAGTCCTCTGTGAAATCCAGCAATCTGGATGTTATAGTTCCTGTACTTCCATTGTTAAGCATATACAGCACACAAATCTTTCATCAGGATGTAAAAAGCAAATTGCTTACCTGTCTTTTGCAATGCTCACTGTATTCTCCAGGGATGTTGTGAGCACTTTTTATTAAGCTCTTTGCAATATGGTAGTAGTAGATACTAATAATGGTGAGAGGGATAAGGAAATACACAAGGAAAATCAGCACAGAATGGATCTTCGGGTGCATGTCATCCGTCATGGGATATGGTATGCATGCTGTGAAAGTGGCATTATCCGTGTCATTGATGTGGGCTAGCTCAGAGAACACTGCTTCAGGAACTGCTAGGAGCACGGAGATTACCCAGATAGCGACAGCTTTAAGACAGGTCCATAGCACTGCACTGGAGGTCTGGATGTCCATGGGATTTACAATCGCTTTGTACCTGAAATGGATCAAAATGCAGGTGCAAATTAAAAGGTATCTTTTCAAATTCAACACGTGATGCATAAGGCCACTTCATGCCTTTGATTACAATAATGTCATATTGTGTTCTTATTTGAAATACCAAGGGGTTTGTAACCTTTCATAAATTTGTATTCTCTAAATGTCTAGCTTCACCTGTACATGTACCCATCAAAGATGGCAAAAGGAGCCCTGGGATATAGCCTGTGATTGTAGGTGGCTGATCTGTGCCAGCCTGGTGAAAGCACAGAAGCAACCATGACTACTCTTTCTCTCCAACCCCCCTCCAACAAATCCCCGGATGCACATCCTACCTCCATACTTCCACCTCACTCCTGTACCAACACTTGCCCACTACAGTTTACTTCCTTCCTGGGCTGCCACAGCCCAGAACTTCCTCCTGCCCACCAACACAGCTTTCCTGCTCCCCACCAGAGCACAGGGCTGTAATCAACATTAACCACTTCTTCCCAGACCAGCAACACCTGCCGCTGTGCTGTCTCTTGCCTTTCCACCCCAGCACCTTTCCACAGACAGATATGCTGTCCTGAGTGTGACAACTGGAATATACGCATCTATGTAAAGCCAGGCAGGAATGATTCCCAATGGAACTTGTGCAGAAGTATTAAACTCTTAAATAAAGTAAATATTTCCACATCAATAATTGGAAGCTGCTGCTCTACACGATTTTTTGGGAAACTGTCTCATAATATATGATTACATATAAACCTTTGTAGAATTGGCAATTTCATAACAATGAAAACAGGAGAATTGCAAAGAATGGAAATCTCACAGTACAGCAAAGTAAAATAAATAGAGGTAGACTCTGGTCAGGAACTCTTTTATTTTAAAAATATTGTTGTAGAAGGTGATACAAAGTGAACCTTTCCATGAGAAAAGGTCAGTTTTAAAAGGCCAAATACAGCCTGAGAAAAATATTTCAAGGATACTTTAATGTTTTGCTTAGGTTTTTAATTTATTTTGAAAACTCTTTTTCAAAATGTAAGTAAATTATGTTTTAATGTTTTTTACTAAAAAACAAATATTAAACAAAACATTTCAGTTTGACTAAGCCATGTAATCTGGAAGGTCGCTTTATCTGATGGTTGGGGGTTTTTGCTTCTTCAATTTTTTGTTTCTAGTTTTGATTTGCTTTGGAATGGCAGAGGGGTTTTTTCTGAATTTGCAGAGTTTTGAGAAATGGAAAAGTGATTTTTATTGAATATCTAAAGAAAATTTTAACAGGAAGAAGGCATTCAGGAGAGATCCATATTCCAGGAACATAATTTTATTCATTTTAAGGTCTTTCTACTCGGTCGAGATGTACTTTCAAAGGGTGATTCAGATTTTAGGTGTATTAAATCACTCTCTGAGTTGCTTCTTTTTCTCTGTTAGCTGTACAATGAGCTTATAGTGAGAAGAACTCTAACTTAGATGTCTCCACTTGGTGATATAACTCCTTGTCAATGCATATAGATACATATACATACATATACAAATGAAAATATGTATGGGTATGAGCAGGTGTCTATATACATACCAAGGGTAAGGTTATGGTTAAATATAACATTGTTGCTGAAAAAAATGCTGAGAAATAAAGCTGTGATCCCAAATACCCTTTATGGCTGACTTGCAGGTCCTGAGAGGTACTTCATAGCACCTCAACACCTTGAGCAGATGTCCAAAAAAATGTGGGTAAAAGCTATAGCCCCATACATCAATTTGTGAGTTTCTTGGCAACCAACAGTGCAATTGGCTATGCCATGAAAATGTCTGGATCAAAGCACTGTCTTTGTACCCTAGCAAACTTTTTCTTCAGAGAATATTTGAGTCACATAAAATGTGCCTTGGAGTCGTCTTTCTCAGGACTGTGATAAATTGCCTTATCACTAAATAATTATAAATGATGACTACTTATGTTCATATCCTCTCTGAATTCAGTGTCTTCACCCATATCATGGAGTAGAAAATAAACCTCAGTAAACTGTCTCTGTTAATTTATGTTTACAATTTCTTCTAACACACAATGAGAAACTCCCTGGACACCAAGGTGTAAAGAAATCCTTTATATGCCATAAGAAGTATAGAAGCCTCTGGACAAAGCTCAAAGTCTCCACAGCACAAACTGTGACCTTATTATTCAATAATTTGCTTCCTACTGCTGTCTGCCTTGATTTCATTACATCAAGACAGACCTATTTCATTTCATTCAACTGAGGTGACGTCAAGTCCTTACATCTGCTCATTTCTTTAAAACTCTGCATTGATGGGGAAGAGCTGTTTTGGGGATTTTGTCAGGGCAGCAGGGAGGACATTGGATAAAAATCATGTTTTGTACTACGGATATTTTTTTTCCCTCTCTTTTCCCACTGCTGTGCTTCAAACTGTTTTGACCACAGTGCTGTTGCCCAAGAAAATGACCATGTTACAATTAATTATTTTAGCAGTATTTGGTCTGGTTAATATCTAAATGGGAGTCCTTTTCAGAAGTCTTTACATTAGCAGAAGATGTGGCATGTTTTTGTGCCTTGGCATATATTGCTGTTTCAGCAAGTAGCATTCTTTCCCCTGAGCTGCAACTGACTCCAAGTTGGAAGGCATTGCCTTTTTTCACAAAACAGCTGGGCTTAGCCCAGAAAACTTATTTAATCCTACCAAAATTCTTCTTGCTACTTCAACTAACTACAAGATAGCCCTCTTCTTCCTAGGACTCAGCCCTGCACAGTACTTGGCGTCAACAGGAAGGAAAAGGCACTAAGTGCTTTACAAAATCTGTCTTCTTGTTTACAATTCTGAAAAGATAGAAAAAGTCAGGTTACAGATAAAATCAAATGTAAACTAAGTGAAATTAGAAGTGTTCCCAAAAATGAACACCCAGCCTCTTCCTTTGTATAAAACCAACGTAAGGCTAAAACATACCACCAACCATTCAAATTATGAATTGTGTTTTCTATCAATAAAAAAACACTGGTACATCAGAAGTAAGGGTGCAAATTATTTAGTCAAATTAGTAAGCAAAATCCATCTTTTCCTTTACTTCACTGATGAAAAAAGAAAATCATAGGTTGCCACGAAGTTCAGGAAAAAATATAAATATGCATTTGGTTTTAATTAAAAGCCTTCATGTAAATTCTGTCTTCCTACATCCTCTATCATTATCACTGTTGACAAAGGCAGCCCAACTCAGGAAATACTTTTATAAGTTTCCTTTCTTTGGAGCGGTGGTTTCTGCCAACAAACACAAGCACAAACTTGCCCATTCTGCAGACTGTTTTGTTTGTATAGCGCATTTTCGTTATAAAGCAATCTCCTCCCTTCTACACAACCCAAAAAACTGACGAAAAAAGAATATCCTCTTCCTCCAGAGTTATAACATGTTGCTACCTTCTAAATTCCAGCACAGCTTATCTACTTATCCCCATCTTTGCTTTCAAAGGCCTTCATAAAGGTATTTTGCAGTTCTCAAAAACAGTGCAAAGCTCTACTCCTGTTCTGCTGCATCCACAATGCTATTTTCCCTCCCACACACTTGACTTCAAAAGAAGCTGCTCCATCATTAGTTCTAAGCTATCCCTCCATTGCAGTGCTACCTCTTTTTCTAGACTACTTTGAGATGATCTTCAAAAACAAATTAAAAAGAAAAACCAAACAGCTAGACCATACTTAGGCAGTCACTGGACTATGATTACAGCCTACCATTTCAGACAGAGTTGCCTCAATATCTCCTTGCCCTTTTGTTTCTGTATCTTCTGTTGTCTCTACTTAAAAACCCTTCAAGTCAAGGACCTTCTTCTTGTTCCTGTTCATATAACACCTACCACAAATAGGACCCTAATTTATCACCTAGTTTCCTACATGCTATTACAATAAAAAAAAAAAAATAATAGTAAGTGTCATAAACCAAGCAGAGACCTAATTCATGCAGGGCAGATACAGAGCACTGTGATTTAATTTGCATTTTAATCCTGGAGCTGGAGGGATTGATATCATTGGCCTTATTATAAGCCTTCTGTTTGAAGTGATGTTGTTTTGTCAAAGTACTGCATTTCCTGCAAACCAGAGTCATTTATCAACACCATCTATATGTTAGCATTTTATTGTGTCATTTCATGAGGATTTCAAACACAAAAAGACAGCATTTAGCCTAACAATGTGAAAGGATATAAATATATCTGAATAGAAAACATGGCCGTATGGTCAATATTTCTTAAAAATACTAATACTGTGTCCACTTGCAGTCCACTGCGCTAAAGGAGAATGAAATTTTGGATAGGGAGTTCTCTTGACTCAACTCCAGTGCAATCTTTAAGAGCAGAACAATTTATCGAGCTGAGAATAATGTGGAATCATTTGATGTCTACTTTTGTGGGAATTTATTTCACAACACTCAGTCTGATATTCACATTTATTCTATTTTGTTCTTATAAATTCTTGCAATTTAAAATAGATATGTTTTTTATAGTTATTCCCAATATATTTGTTCTGCGCTTATCTCTTAAGTGCAGAGAATTGCATTCACCAGGAATCAGCACCTCAGAGGTCTGATAGCTGAATAAAATGAACAGTATTTGAAATGAAGGCTAGCAGACCGTGTGTAAACACAATTAAACTGAATATCAATGGCATATGTTCTGTGTTTCTCAGGGGGAAAATCCTAAGATTTTCCTAAGTGAAAAAAACTTTCCACTCTATAGAAACATGCTCTGTTGAGCCAAAAACTAACAATAATACTTCAACAAAAAAAGTCTGATTTACTTTTTTGGATGATGATTTCTCCACCCTGAAAAGAATCAAAACATAAGTTTCCCAGGTAAATATATTTCCTGGCCTGTCCAGCCAGTGTTTCAGAAGAGAAATTTTCTCTTTCCTTTTGATTTTTTCTTCTCTAGCTATGTCTTTCTCCTGCATTCACCTCATGTTAGCCAGCTATATTTCTTACAAGGTCATACAAACCTTTCAATGCTAGCTCACTGCCAGTAGTCTGGCTTTTAGTTCTACTTCTCTAAACCCATTTACTTGTAACTGCACAACTTAAAAGTATCATCAGTAATTTGTTCAGTTCTCCTCCCAAGAGCAGTAACAGTACATTGTTAACTGGCTATTGTTCAGAAAAGTTCACATATATGTCAGCATTCCCCATAGATTTGTATTTAACAAACATATCTTCAGTGGACTTGCAGAGGGAAGGGAAGCAAAAGGAAGGGAAGGGGAAGGGGAAGGGGAAGGGGAAGGGGAAGGGGAAGGGGAAGGGGAAGGGGAAGGGGAAGGCAACCAGTAGCCAAATCTAACAAAAACTTATGCTACATCTATATTAGCAAACTAAACAGTGCCAGAGCCTATTCCTTGGCCTGGAGGCCAAGTGGCATTAGCTGGATACCCATGACCGTTTGATTAAACTCAATCTCCCAATATCAAGAACACTATACCCAAATAAAATAGGTAGTTTATACTTCTGTTGGTAATGGCTCCTGGGCTTGTGTTTAATCCTGAATCATGCCTAGAAATTGTTTGGGACAATATTGATTGACCCAGGTCAAAACCGCACCATGGACTGCTCTAATAACAGTTCGAAAAGTGATTGAATTTCAGTGCTCAGGCTTATGTTTTGGTACTGTTGAACGTGGGTTTGTGTCTGACTCACATTCAGCAAGTAGCTGTATTTCCGCTGCTGTGCATGACAGGAACTCCCTGATCAGACCTACTCAGTTTGCACCTAAGCTTCATTAGGATCCTGAAACTAAACCTAACAAAACTGAGGAGCCTGTTCTCAAAGTTGTGTTTAAAATATGGCTGGAGCACAGTGAAGTCATTAGCCTTCATAAAACAGCTGTGGCAAAAGCAGCTCTGGTACCTGCCTATACAAGAACAAAATGGAACATTCATTCAGCCAGGGTGTCTGGGAGTCATTGCCCAGGCTTGCCAGACAGTGGCCCAAAATTAACATTTCATCAATGAGGACAGAACCTTATTCTTACCAGGCTGCATCATGCAAACCCCTGGATACAGCATTTCCCACTGGGAAGTACAAGGCAGCTTAGCATGTGTATTCTTTGGCTTTTATTGCCTTTCTGGAGCATTTACCTCATTCCAACACTAATTTGGAGTTCTGGACGTTGGATTCTGCTCAGAAATTCAGCACCTAGGTTAGAGGTTAGGCATTGCAATGTGTAGCCTAGACAAGCTCACATACTGTTTGGCTTTGTCCCCTAGTGCTCTACTCTCCATTTAGTCATATTACTTCTCCCTCACTATAATCCTATTGTAAGAAAAAAAATACAACCCCCACATCTAACCTCATCTCATTCTTCCAGAGTTTATTTTTGGAATCTTGAAGGGTTAAAGGAGTTTGAGGGAAGAGAAACATTTCCCAGATGGGCTTGGTTCAAATCCCATTGATAACCCCTGCCCTTAGGCTGATGAGACAGAGATGCATACTTATCTGCATATCCACTGTAATGCTTACTGCATGTCTCCCAGCAGTGATATCCATACATACTCGAATGAAGGAAACCTCACAAAATTGTCACTACTGGAGCAGAAGATCAATAAAAATATCGGTTACAGAAACTAAAGTGCCTGGAAGCAGAAATCCCGAGTGTAAAATATGTTCAGTGCCAGTTTACCTGTATGAAATTGTTGCTGTTAGAAAGCAATTCCTCCCATTTCCTTGATGAATTCAGTTACAGTCCATGCCATGGCAGATAACATAACTATTGAGGAGAACATTACATGGTCAGATATGTTTAGAAATGTTCCAAGCCAGGAAGAACTAAATGACCAAACCTCTATTACTATATCTGGAACAGACTTAGTTTTTATCATTTGAGAATCTAGACCCCAAATCTCTAAATGCTAAATTCAAAAAGCTGCAATTGCATTTATTTGGTCCAGTATTATCACCTAGAAGACTCCACTCTGTCACTTGTAAACTTGTGTCCAGTGCAGTTTCATTAGCAACTTCTGTTCTTAGTTTCCATTAAAATCAGTGTAGATGGAAAAAACAAGTACACACCATGGTAAAAAAGGGAACAATAAAAAATCACAGACAAAAGAGTTAATATAGCAATCCTTAAAATACAAACAATCAAACAAACCTGGAGCCAAACCACAAACATGACACTATGTAAAAAAAAAAAAGCAACCAAAAAACAACAAACAAACAAACAAAAAAAACCGAACTGTGAAAAGTAGTTGGAAAAAAATGGAACAGTATTTGGGATAGTCATGTGAAGGACCAAACAGAATCATATGAGACACAATGACAACATAACAGAGTAAGTCACTTTCATGTTCATACACACAACACACACCACAATTCTATTTGTACATATATGCTCATACAAAGCTGGAAACACACAATTAAATTTACATGCAGCAGATGTAATTACACCAAGGTTAATATGGATTGTTTATCTCTTGGTTATTTTCTCTGACATCTGACAAGTTGTGTCAAGTTAAGTTCAAAACACGCTTCTTTTCAATGGACACCAAGGTATGTTTCCTCTCACCTTCCACAAATCTTATGAACCTGCAAGAACTTACTTGCTAATTGTAATCACACTGTCAAATTGGGCTGAATCTCAGCATGGATTTAGAAGTTACTAGTGAAGGTACATGTTTAGACATAGGGATTGTGACTGCATATGCCTTGTTTCATTAGTACATATAAAAACACACAAAAAAAATTTAGCCCTAGGAATATATAGTCTGGAAGAATGGTTCTGAATAAAAACCCACAAGACAAATAAACTTGTTCTTCTATAGTTAAACTATTTTAAAAGAGGATTCAATGAAATGATCCCTTTGGGAAGGATATTTGAGAGTTCCACCGCTCTGCACATACATAAAAAATATTTATTATTCATTCTCTAACAAATTTATCATCACAGAAAACATATGAGATCTTTTTCCTAGAGAAAGCATTGGTAGAGAATATTTGATCTTTGGCATCATTTCTGAGGACCTGCTAAATGCAGACTTGAGGGTTCCAACAGTCCAGTTTGGATAAACCCATTGCAATGTAATATGTAAGGGCATTGTGTACCATGTTATGGGGAGAGGCAAACAAATAGAAAAATGTATGGAGATTTATGTTCAGGCCTGCTTGGTAAGAATTCAGCTGGATCTGCTGTTTAGCAGCTATTTCATCTGCCACAGGCACAGGCTTTTACTGAACTGATCAAAGAAACAGGGAACAGGAGGAATGCTTTTGTAGCAGTTTCTCAGATTTTAGTTTACAGCCTACAAAAGGCTGTTGGACACTGGCGTTTGCATTAATCAAAGCTGCCAGCACAACACAGGCACTGCATTGATCACTGAATAGGATACACACCACAGCCATTTCTCACTTTGCCATCATCCTCAGGGCTAAGCTGTTTCCATATGAGCTGAAGAGCCCACACAGGACACACTGTCGTGGTTCAACCCCAGTCAAAACCAGGACAACACAAGAAGGCTGGAGTTTAAAAGATGTGTTGTCTGTATGAAGTCTGAGAAAAATTTGCCTAACTCTGGAAGAAAATGTTACTTTCTGAGAAAACATTTTCAGATGTGTAAAGATGGTTACAAGAGGAACTTCTTCCACAGCTGATTTGAATTGCCCAACTTGGACAAATTTACCCTAGAATAGGTAAGTCCTTAATCTACTCCATAAATAAAATTCCTTCTGCATTGCTGGTGTGTGGGGTGGGGTGATGTCATCCCTTTTTTATTTAATTAATAAGTTAATTGTAAATAATTTTAAGATGACATTTAATACTACTTTCCTTGTAAAGGCTCTTTAGTCCCTGAATATCAGCTATGAGAGCTCGAAAGGAAATCATGTCCACTTTCCTGTTTCCCCTGCTCCCCTACATGTAATAAGAAATGAGGATTTTAGAGGTCTCTAATCACTGTATTTCAGCCTGAATCAGCACCTGGCATAAAAAAAAAAAAAAAAAAAAAAAAAAAAAAAAAAAAAAAGATGAAACTTTAAATAAATTCAGAAGAATAGTAAAAAGAATATTTTATTAGGGGTGATTTTACTAATAAAAAATCCTGAAGTAATTACTAAGGCACCTTTTCACACTTCTGAATTTATCTTCAAAACATTTCTTGAGTTTCTCAAAAAGCAGGAGGCAGTAGACTTGCCAGCTGAGCCAGAATGGTTCTTGTTATCAGTTGTAGTCATAAGTCAGCACATAGATATTAAACTTGCATAAAATGTTGAGTACTTTTATACTTTTAAAAATACAGATTGCAATCTTCCAAATTGAAAGCAAAGAAATAAAAAATTAAAACAAAAACAATTATCAAATAGTTTACCTATGCAAATCTATAGAACACATTTTAAGTATCTCAGGCATCGTATTTAATTATTTAAGTATGAATTTAAATTTTCAAATCCCTTTGTTTTTATGATATAGGAAAGGATTCATGGCACTACTGAGAAATAACTCTGTTACATGCTTAATCAAGTATTCAAGTACTTGTCTCTTGCACTTTTTAGGAAGAATACAAAGAAGATGCTATTTGAATTGCAATAGGGTAAGTTGCTCCACTGTGCATCTTCACTTTCTTCATTAGAGTGCAGCAGGACTGTATTTCAGCTAAGATATTCTAACCTTTCATTAGAAAGAAAATTCAATGTAGAAAAGTAGCAGAATTAAATTTAATCCTGTTTTTACAGATTACAAAAAATTATGTCTAAATGGCAGCCAAAGAGAAAAGGAAAAACTATGTGGGACAAATCTAAAGCTATTTTAAGGGACTATCATTTATTCCTTTAAAGTCTGTTCCCCATGTCTCCTGACATTTTGTAGGTACAATTGCTTTTCATCAGCATACATGATAATGCAAAGATGGCCAGAGGTGCACACTGTAGCATTCATTCTTAATCCACTGCCCCCTGGGCTTCTCCCAGCCACCTCTCCTCACCAAGGTTTATGGTCATCCTGACCTCTAGTTATGAAAAGCATCTTGGAAACAGCTTTCCATACTTGCACTCCACTTCCTTACCCTAGATTCCTTTCCAGGCACAAAACAGCAAGCCCCATGGACCCTGTTTGCATTCTGAGCTAACTGCATGGCCCACCACAGACATAAACTGGAAAAACACTCCCTGGAGCAGTGAACAAGTTTATGGGATTGTTCAAGTCAGAGACGTAGTTCAAGTCAGGTTCAGCCCCGGCTTCTGTCCTGTTTACAGTGAGGAGGCACTGGCACACCTTTTCACGTGTGCCATGCTGCAGTCCCTCTGGCAACACTTCTCACCTCTTTTTTTTTACCCTCCTTATCCAAGACCACACCATGTCCTGAGACTTTATCAACAACATCCATTAGCCCTGGTCAAAACTGCATTCCATGGCCCCTGGAGAAACAAGCTCAACAGGGGACCCATTTTTTATACCTTGTCCCACTGCACCTCTAGGAAGTGCATCCTTGGCAATCACACACCAGCTCTGTGGGCACTTTCAGGGTGTGCTGAGTGCTATTTGGGGTATTCAGCCCTATGCCCTCCTTAGTTCCCTTTTTTTTGTTTGGTTTTTTTTGTACATTTTTGTCCTTCATCCCCCTTCATTCTTTCATTTGTTGTCCACTGTAATTATTATGTTTTCTCCTTCTGTAATCCAGTCTCTGGTTTTGTCTTTTTTTAAAACTGAGAATTATTAAGGTTTCTAGAGGAGGTCTGGGTTCTCTGTGATCGAGGAAAATCAATAGGACCAGTGGCTGTGAGGGGCAGGGGTGCTGTCCCTGCACATCTCCTGTGTGGCAGTAAGAGAGGAGGGATGGCTCAGCAGCACGGCTCCTGTGTTGCCTTGTGCACCCCAGAGGAGAGGGATATCGCACCCTCTTCTAATGCCACCACCCTCTTCTAATTGCACCACCAGTGCCACCACTGCACCTTCTCTGCTGCCTCCATCCCCAACACTGCCAATGACCTCCCACCCCTCTCTGCCACAAAATGTGTGGGGCTGCAGCAAGGCACCACCACCCACACTTGGCAGCCAGACCCACAGGAGCTCAAGGGTGGGAAGGGCTGTTTGATGGGACCAGCTGCTGTTCCTGGGATGGGTAACCTTGGGCAGATCTGTTGCATGCTGCCAATTTCAATCTGCAAGCGTGCCCCTGGGAAATATGGGAAACACTGTTACACATTACGTATCATGTCTGTACACAAAAAACAACCACCCACAAACAAACAAACAAAAATAAAACAAAGCAAAACCAAAATAATCTCAGTATTAGATCATGAAGCTTCCAGAGAGAAGGTGCACGTCTGTCACACTGAAAACACTAGTGATGCCGTAAGGGACTTCTGTGACAAACAGCCGTATGAAATAAAGCAACTTTAGAAAAGATATATATGCAATGACTACTACTTTTTCTTCCTTATAGCTTCAGTTTGTAGGTAATGATCATTCAGAGCTTATTGTTTCTGCAGCCGTTGCTGTTAAATGTAGCACATACATGTAATTTGCCACACAGAATTTCTACAAAATATAAGTGCTGATTACACCATGGAAACCAGGACAACCTCCTTTATCCTAATTCACACAGGCACACTGTAAAGAACTCTAAACATTTCTAAATCTGTTTTTTTAGTGTAATCAGTGTCTGGACTTCTACACAGTCCTGTGGTAATAGGGAGTAAAAAGCAGGAAAGGCTTTAATGATAATATATTAAAATGTACTCTGAGCTTTATCTGTGAAAGGGGTCACCGCGAAGATATAGTATACCAGACCAAATATGTACTGGATTATAATGGAGCCTTTTTAGTACTATCACTGTTTGCAAACTGCTAGCATCCTATGATAGATTTGCTTATCTGGAGAAAACATTGCTCCCAGCCAGGACCTGTCTCCTCAGCATCTCTTAGGTGCAGGATGCTGCCATCACTCCTGATCTGCCAACATAATTACCCATAACTGATATAGTCAAGATGACACGTGTTAGGATCTGACTACAAATTAATGTGACAAAAACCCCTCCACACCAGTGCCTCCTCTTTAGTTCAAAACATGTCGTACAAGAAAGTAGACCTGCATCCAACCCAAACTCTTTTCAGAGTTCAGCCAGCTTCACTCAGAGATGACTCGGGCCCCTAGGAGACAAGACACTGGTCACTGAAGTCAGTGGCTGCTCTTCTGACTGAAAAAGAAATGGCTTTTCTTCCCAGTAACTGAAAATGTAATTGCAGATTTTAAAGAAACAGAGTTGTTAAATTCTTAGTATAACCATTTCTGATATTTGTATATACTGTGGAGGATCATATTTATTATGAGCTTATATGGTCACAGCATACCATCTGTAGCTGTCTTCTAGGACATGTAATTCTAAATATATTCAGTGGAAACAGATTCAGCATTATTACTTCTTGAATCTTTACTAATATTAAAAGGATGTAAAATTATATGGAAAAAACAAACAATGAATGCTTCAGGGCTATATAAAAAGTAAATGAATGAATTCTTAAATATTAAACAACTAGCATTTCCTCACATTATATTTCACTAAAGAGATGATCTCCTCTGCAAATAACTTCTTCTCTTTTCAAATAAGATACCACATTCATACTTTTAAACAGTGGAAATAGAGCAGAAAGAAAACTGTAAAGTTTACCTGGATCTCCAAGACAGTTTTTGACATACTCTTTAACTGAGGTAATCAGAGAGTTATAGATGTTCACTTTCAGGCACATTTTGCAAGCTATTCTTCAAAAACATAATCTATTTTCATAAGTTGCAATCTTTTTATACACAAATATTTTAGGTCCTGATTCAAACACCACTGAAATTGATGGCCATTAAGACTACCCACAGTTGGAATCAAACGATTTACTGATTTGGTTAAAAAAAAAAGAAATAAATTACAGTTATACACACACAAAAAAAAAAAGGATTAAAAGTTTTAAAGAAATGTTACTGTAAGTGTGAAGATACATTACTAAACTCAAGCCTTTACATTATACACCAAGGTAATGCATTGGTTCAGCTAAAACCCAGCAAAAGAAAATGGGGTAATACCTATGGCAAAGGAACTAAACATTTTCATTTCTGGCTTTAAAAAAAAATAAATAATAAAAAAAAAATTGCTTAGGTAAGGGAAGAAAGGTAATTAATTTAATTTAAGATTGCCAATTATGTTGCAAGACTTTGTCTTTCAAAGCCTGAAGCACAGTCCAACAGCCACCCAGCTGCTATAAATCCCTTAAGTACACATTTATAATGACTGGGAGGAAAAACTTGGGGTCCAGCTCTTCGTTTCTTCCTAATTTGACAAGTACTGGAGATGGAAGTGTTACTTTCTGGTTTGTTTGGGGGGATTTTCCTTTTTTCCCCCTCTTTTTTTCTTCCCCCCCCCCCCCCCCCTTTTTCTACAAGTTCAGAAGAAGCAGAACAAATAGTTTGAGCCAAACTTTAAGACTGACAATTACAACAGAACTGTTTGGTGCCTCCAAATTCCCAGAGGCTGAACTAGTCCTGGAAGTCACCTCTGGTAGCCTGCTCTTCTACGAGGGTGCAAGCACATACGCACACACACACACTTTCTCAGCAGAAAGAAACAAACTCATTAAATATATCTCTGTGCTTGTGACCTACCACTGCGGTTTGGCATGGGTCATATTTAGTGTCTAACACCTTCCTCTAATGGATAAGATTTCAACACCTTGGCAGTTACAGGACCATCCCAGGGGTGCAGAGGACAGGACTAAACCCAGTTCTTGCAGCTGGCACCCGGGAAGCTGGAGGCCCAGGCACACCCTCTAACTTCAGTTAGTACCAGACTTGCCACCAGCCGGTGAGGGAAGGAGAAGCACGGGCACCTCACAAGTTGGAATAAGGGGATTGCGGACCGGGGATCCCTTATCAGAGGGGTGGTTCACCTTTCATGCCAGCTCTGGCTAGCCTTAGCCCAGGCTGCAGAGGGCTGAAAAGGGGCAGCCTAGCTTTCCTACCTGTCAGCACTGAGGGCAGTGAGGGTGAAGACAGAGACACCAACAGAGGTGAGCTGGATGGCAGGGATGAGCTTGCAGCCCACCTCCCCAAAAAGCCACTCCTCAGAGAAATACCGGGAGGCATCCACCGGCACACAGGTCACTAGCAGCAGCAGATCACCAGCAGCAAGGCTAGAGATGAAGATGTTGGGCACGCTCCTCATGGCACTGTTGGCGATGAAGATCTTCATGAGGGTGACGTTGCCCAGCAAGCCCACAGTGATGATGAGCAGGTAAAGCGAAGGGATGACGCAGCGGACGATGAACATGGCCATGCCCCGCGCCGGGGGCAGCAGGGCTGTGTCAGGCACCGGCTGGGCACTCCCGTTCCCCCCAAGGGGCACCTCGGTGAGCTCGGGGGGCAGCTCTGTCCCCATCCTCCAGCTTCGGGCAGACTGAAGGTCTCCACTGCACAGTGCAGTTGGGAGCCACTGGAAAGCCTCACCTCTTTGCAAGTCAAACAACTTTCTCCCCCTTCCCTCCTGCCTTTCTCCGCCGCCCCCGCTTTTCCTCTGCCGAGTTTCCTCCCCTCAGACATGCGGAGGAAGCGCTGCCCGCCGGCGCAGGGGGCGTGTTGCGGGACCGGGGGGGGGGATAAGAGACCCGTGCCGCTTCCTTCCAGCTCTGCGGACGAGCCCTCTCCCTGGTGGGTAGGCGGGCGAGATCCCGAGCCCAGCCTCGGGGGCAGCGACCGCCCCCGGGACAGCAGCCTGCCCGCGGCCCCGGGACAGCAGCCTGCCCGCGGCCCCCGGAGCGCCCTCGGTCCCGCCTCCCCCCGCGCCCGCCGGGGCCGGGGCGCTGTCCAGCGGCGCCGGTGCTGCTCGCCCCGCGGCTGAGGGTGGCGGAGCCGGAGCCGGGGGAGAGGCGCAGACCGAGCCCGCGCCTCACTCCGCAGCCCCGATTTATACCTGGTGCTGGGAGGAGCCGTCCCGCCTCTCCTCCTGCGAGCAATTGTGCCCTCGCCCCAGCCCCGAGGCGCCGAGGGGGATCTTGCGCGGAGGAGAGACGCGGATCCCGGCGCTGCCGCCGTCCCGGGGGATCCCAGCCCCTGCGCCCGGCGCGGACGGCTCGGATGGGGAGGGCAGGGGGCGGCGAGGGGGGCGAGGGGGGGCCTTCCCCCGCCGCTGCCCCCCGCCAGCAGCCCCCGAGAGCAAACCGGAGCTGTCCGCCACGTCGGGCGGAGGCGGGATCGCCTCCGGGAAACCCGGCTTCGAGCGTCTTACCCGGGTGAAACCACGGCGCTTGGAAATGCGGGGCGACGGGGAGCGAGGGACTTGGAGGTGAAGAGATTTTATTCCTGTCATCCAGCCGTGGGTTCTGAATAGATCCTATTCAAAGCCGTCAGCTGCCTTTAAAGTTTAGGGTTCGCAAAGTTCCATTTCACGTGAGTCTCGACTATGGAAATGGGAAGGGGTGATGTGTACTATGCAAATGGTATAGCACAGTGGAGAATCAACGTTATTTGCCTTTTCAGAGCATAGCATTTGTCCCTAGTATTTCTTGCTTCTCAGTGAGGTAATATCTTTTACTTCCCAGTGCCTGCACATATATATGCTTTCCAAACAGCTCCATCTGTTTCCAGCAGAAGCATGAACGTAGTAGGTAGCAGTGCAAATATGCTGAAAGAGAGGCACACCTACTGGACTGAAGTTTTCAAGATAAAGAACTAAGGCAGAATAACAGCATTTGCCAGTAACATGCTCTGCAGACTGATTCTTTCCCTTCCTTTTCTCAAAAGGGATGATATATAAGCTCACAGTGAACTTGCTTATTCAAATTACTAAAAGAGTTCTCTTGAAGCCCTATGAGTTTATGACAGGTGTATGGAGAAAGCAAATGAATGCACGGAGGAATTGTCTGAAGTGGGAGAAGTGGGAGGGTTTGAGCACTGAAATAACAGAAGCAAAGCATGTCATGTGTGCAGTAATACATAGCCTGTCCATGGCATGCTGTCCAGTGTAGGAATTAAATTTGAAAGACATCAACAATTTATTTTACATAACCTTTTTCTAAGATTAAAAAAGAAAAACTATTATTGTTTCTTCAAAGTTACACTTCTTTGTGACTCTTCTCGCATCCCTGAATATATAAATGTTTTGAAGTTGTGTATATTCCTGATTCATATAATGCTGAACAGTTTATTAGAAAACCCAACCAGTGCTAATCCTCAGAAGAGATCAGGCTAGAGACTTCCCATTTACTACTAGGCAGCTGTTGGGAACTGTCACAGAGCTCCTCTGGAAGTGATTCTTGTTACTGATCAAGTTTCCTCCACACAGTGTTAAATTCAGCTATACACCCTCTGAGGCAGCCTTACTGTTGACTTGGATATTTATCTAAATTTCTGGGACCATCTACTTTGCTGAGCATACATGCACTTTTCTAGTCTAGACCATCAATACTGAGGTTTCTGCAAACAGTCGGAATCAGTCTTTTCAGTTCCCATTGGTTGCATCCAATATGTGCCATTAACAATGTGATCCCAGAGTATGGTCCGTGCACTAATTTCTGTGAAAATGGGTTTATATGTGAACAATCAATATGATTCCCATTGGAGAATAGTTTAAAGTCAACATGTCTTTAGTATTGATTTATCTGGGACAACAGGAAGCTGAGTCTTTTTGCATGAGAATCACCAGTAGAACACTTTAAAAGCTTCTATTGACATAAACTACTTGCAGTTTGCATGAGAGAGGTGAGACCCCTTGCTTTTTGTTGCATACAGGAATTTATTCTATCCTAGTAAGTTTTACCTGTACTTTTAGTCCACAGGATAGAATTCCTAAGGTTAAGGAATCAGAAGCATATTCAGTGGGAATTTAGCTTCCTAATTTTTACCCGTACTTGATTTTATCTACTCTATATTTTCAGAACTCTGAACGGCAAGGAAATAAGCTTTGGAGACCATGAGTATCTCCAGCTCAAAGGAAACAGACAGATTACACTTCTGATGTCATTCAAGAGATGTCTGTGTGAAGACAAAGGAATATACTCAAACAGCATGAATATAATTTCCTGCAGAGGCAAAAAGGAGAGGGGAAAGATCCACAGACCCTACCATAAACCAGCCAGAATTCAGATCCCTACATACAAACTGTTCATCATTCTCTTTTCAAGCAAAATAATCCACCCATCTCTTTGGATGTTATTTCAGGTTACAGTCTAGTGACAACCTCATTGTGCAGCTGTGGCAAAGTGCTTAGCATGAGAGCAAAGGAGAGAGTGCCACCGGTAAGTCTCAGTGGGAAAGAAATTGCAGAGGCTGAAATCAGCCAGTGCAGATGGAGCATATCTGGGAGTGCAACACCACAGGGCAGGGACTGCAACAACTTGGAAACGTGGCAGGCAAATCTGCTTCATCAGTATTCCCAAACATAGGGATGCAAAATCAGTCAGCGTAGGAATGAGGAACTCCACACATCCCACAAACGCCCTCTACCGAGAACTGCTTCTAGCAGGGAAAAAGGTTTCTTTCATGTGTTTGTGCAGCAAAAGGCATTTGATAATTTCAGGGCAAATTCCAGATTTGCACATCACAACAAACTTTCTGTAGGCCCATGAAAACCCAAGCCTATCTTGCCACCAAAACTACCTGCAGTAAGTAGCCTTTAATTAAGTATGCATGTTGGCAAGCTAAATGAGAACTGTGTTCAAATGCAACCCTGGAAGTGATTATGTTTGAAGGCCTGATCATCAGTCATGCATTAAAAAGAAACAAAGCAACAAACTAAGAACAAATACTATTTTATTTTAAACACAGAGCATTAGGAACTAAGCCTTAGAGAAATTTTTGCCATATCACACATCAGGCCAGTAGATACAGCTGGAAAAAGTGGACATGCATTGTAGCAGAGTGACTTGTCTCTGACAGTCAAATGTACAATAACCTGAAGTCAGTCATGCTTTCTTTCTTGTTACTTGAATACTGGCTTTCTTAATTTGGTGGAGGGTTGGGGTTTTTTTGGCAGAGTCTTCCATTGCCTTTCAGCTTCTTGAGTCAGGGGCTCTATTTAAAGAACAGAAGGATACAGAAACAGATCACTTCTCCTATCCCCAGGTTTCAGACCAGGTAACAGGGTTGCTACTGCTGCTATGTGGGAAGAGTAGACAGAGTTGGAGAAAGGTGAGGATGGAGACAAGGGTTCTCTACGTGGGTATGAAACACTCCATATTGTGGAGCCTCCAAGGAGGACAAACATTCAGCTTCTAAGGCCACATACCTAAGGCCAGACCTCAAACTCTGAGGTTAAACATCTCAGCATCAACATGAGTTCAACTATGGCTGCTCAGGGATAAGATCTAAGAAGCAGCTAACTAATATAAAAATGTCAGATGTATGCCATGCAGCTCTTCCACCTTCCAGACTCTAGATAACAGAAGCAACTACACTCTGGTCAGAGCCAGACTGTGTCTGCTGGCAGTACTGTGTCTGTGCAGCACTGGGCTGCAAGCAGTAGTTTGTGGCCTCCCAGGCCTGGCAAAGCTGCATCAAACACTGATAGGGAAATTCCTCTTTGTTAAGCCTGCATGACTGGACACAATGACTGTAGAAAAGAATGCTAGGGTGATTCAGCATGCCTGTTTCTTATTTTTTCAAAATATGCTTTTAGATTAAACAGACTTTGCATTAATTAAGAAAATGAATACTGAGGAAGAAGTTTTAAGGATGACACATCTCCCCAGATGGAGTGCCATGGCTGAGCTCACACCCCTGTGCAATAAACCCAGACTCCCTTTGGTCCATCCCTCTCAACTCCCAGACCTTGCAGCCTGCCCGCTATTCGTCGTGCTAAACATAAACCAGCAGGCAGGCAGGAGGACCTGAGGAAGTCACCTGCCTCCTAAGCCTCCTGTCCAAGCAAAAGGTGAAGCAAACTCCATCTCAGGTCCGAATTACAGCGGAGGCACCAGTCTGCAGCTAGCAGGGGCCTCCGCTGGGCCTAAGCATCAAAGGGGGAAGTCTGCAAACCAAAATGGCAATTTAGGTGATTCCAGCACTAGGCAAAGGTGAAAATCTGGAAGAAGAGGCTGTTCTCCAAGATAGAAGCATGCAAGCTCTCTCTTGGCTAACAAAAAATTAATCTTACTGTTACCAGTTCATATTTTTTTGTGCCATTTCGTTTTGTGTCATTTTCACAGTGCCGTGTTTTCACAGCACAAGGATAATAGGTGGCATTACATTTAATCACACTAATAAAGCAATGAACTGGGTGCTTAACATTAAACATGCAGTTCATCCCTCTAAGCACAGGTGCAGCTTCATGCATGCAGTTAGTTTCCATTTGTTTCACTGTGATTATTCAGTAGGGCTCCAACTTGCTGAGGAGTTAAAGAGCACACTGCTGAGCTGCAACCCTCAGCAGAAAGCCAGGCTTAAGACTCACTTAGAAACAAGTGTGATATCAACATCTTCTATCCCAGTTGTCCATGACAGACAACCAACAGACAGCCACTCTTGCAGATTCAGAACAAATAATGATTTTCTGTCAAGAAAGTCCCAAAGAACGGCTTGAGTTGCCTTAGCAGACTGCACAATGCCAGCTTACTCTACTACCATCTCAAGTTATCCTCTTAACGCAGTGTTACAAAGCACATTACTGAACATACATGACAAAAGGAAATCATTGCTACTGCTTGCTTATAGTGTGAAGATAATGGGCTTCCTGTGCTTCAGCTCACATGACATGTAGAGATCCACTTCCAAGAAACCAACAGTTTTATTGTGGGTCCATTCAGCACATTCAGTGGGATCTGAGTGCAGACACCCATGGGGTTTCTATTGGGTTTACCTGATATCCTGTACAGAATTCATTTTTTATTTCAATGCAGCTGTATTCCTCATGTATAAAGTGAAAGCATGTTGCCAGCAGCAAACTTTTCTTTTAGCATCTTTATCACAGGACAGAAATTCAAGTTTCCATAATGTTACTGAGGTCATACAGTGCATGTATTGATTGTCTTCGATTAGACAGTCCAGTCAGGTAAGTAATTATGCTATCCCCACCTAACAATAAAAAGATACAAAGTAGCATTTATTGCAGGTTTTTACCTAAAGTGTGTTCTTAAATATTTTTTCTATCTGTAGTGAAATCAAATGCTTCCTGACCAAACTTAATTATTATTGTGGATTCATGTTCACTGATTAATGTAAAAGTAATCACTACCCTAGTAATAATAATAAAAAAAAAAAATGAAAAAATCTATCTCACTTTAGAAACAGAGGTTTTCAGTTTTCCCATTGTTGCTTTTTTAAAAAATTCTGCTTAAAAAAGATCATAAAAAATACCAATAAAAGTATTCTTGGAAGTATGTTCAACATTAGGTTTTCAATAGCAAGTCACATTTTAAAAGAATTAAATGATGGAAATATTATCAATATTAAACATCTGTCCAGCATGCTGATCTACTTTAGCAATTTTATAGTATAGTGGAAACACTAAACATTGCTTTTGGATGATAATTAAGCTCCATATGTATCATGAGCAGAAGAAAAGCAACTCACTATAATGACAAGTCTTGCATTTTTTGTGAAGGTTAGCCACACATCCTAAGAACCACAGTATTTTATTGTAGAGAAATGAATCTGGGTTAATTAACAATATACAGCTGTGGGCTGGCTTCAGGGGCGGTGGGTTGGCTGATGTGGATAAGGTGCAGCTGTGGCTGGTTCCTGCTAAGTAGTTAAATAGCTCTAAGGGGTATGGAAAAGGAGCAACCAGTGAAGAGAGATCTGGTAGAAGCAGAGGGAGGAGAAAGAGTGCCCTGGAAGTAGGAGAGATGAGGAGCAGGACAAAGCAGAGACAAGAAGCAGAGGAACTAGCCTGAAGAGTATGGACAAACAGCATGAACAGTAGATGAACTGTTGAAATCTTGTGGGGGATTTGTGGCTGTGCTGGGGCAAGGTGCAGGAGCTATTTATTGATGTTAACCTGGTATGGTGTGGTAAAATCCTTGCTGCAGCTGGCTAGTTTTGAGAGTGCTGCAACATTTTATTGCAGATCACATGGCACTGTGAGGTATTATTGCTCTTAGCTCATTCAATGTATACAAACCTTAGCATTCTTTCTAAGCAGTGGAGCAGTAGAAAGTTTAGAAACCCAGTTTCAGTGCTACTAATACAGCAATTCTTACAGTATATTTATCTTCAGGAGATAAATATTTAACTACCTGAAAAAGGAGCTGTAGTAAATAGCACACTTATTGAAGTGCTTGTCACTTTCTTTGTAATCCAGCTACTTTAGCAGATGCAGGACAGGTTCCCCTTAGAAAGGGTGTTCCAATGTCTTACAGCAGTTACTCCAACCATGCTGTGTGTTACCTTTAAGTTGCAGCAGCTGAATTCACATATAAAATGAACCCAAATCCACACCTCTTCCCTCCTCCTGCCTGTTTCCACGGAGGGGGGATGGGAAAATACTATTTGTTACATCAGCTTGAAGCCATGCTGCAACTGGTTATAAAGGAAGCTCTCTCATGAGTTTAGAGGCAAGAGAGTAAATTCCCTTTAGGATTTGGTGGCTGGATTTCACTTTCCTGTGCATCCTCTTCAGAATGCTGAGTAAGCTACTGTGCACCAGTGACTGAATAACAAGCTACCTCTTCCCTTCCTCTGGGTTTCCATCTCCATCCTTCCTCACTCCACCTTCTCATAAAACTCCCACTAGGTTCAAACTGACAGGTTGAGCCAAGTTCCTATGCCTGTTTGCCAGCAGGAGTGTGTGGTGCATACATGAGCTCACATGCATAGCTCTGGAGTTCTTTCAACTGTCCATATGGAGTATGCCAGCAAATTATTAATAGCAATTATTGCCATTAAGTTATTTGTAGCAATATTGGAGTGGTTAATATTGTTTCCTTTAATACGTTTGCCGTTGTTTCATTGAATCCAGAATCTTGGACCTACAGCTTCCACATCTGGTTGCATACTACTTTTTTATTGGGTTTAGTTAAAAATAAGTTATTAAACTCCAGACGGTGTAAACTGAACTGCTCAGCAGCCCAGGAGGCTGCCGCTGTGCCCCACCTCAGGGCCGGGGCGGTCGAGGGGCAGTGCGGGGGCCGGCGCCGGGACGGGGTGGCAGTGGGTGCAGCGGGTACCCCCGGGCGGGGCGGCAGGCAGGCGGCAGGGCGCGGGGGGCACCCGGCAGCGGCGGGGCAGGGGTGGCCGGCGCTGCTGACGGTGCCGGGCGGGGATTACCGCCTGGGGGCCCCGCTATCGCCGCGTCCGCTCCCTGCCCGAAAGCCGGAGCCCGCCCGGGGGCGACGGGCGGAGCGAGCCGGGGCCGGGGCTGGCTGCGCAGGGCGCCTTCCCCCGACATGTCCCCCAACTACATGAGGAGCTTCTCGGAGGGATGTGTGAGTACGCGGGGCGGACCCGGGGCCGGCAGCCGGCAGCCAGAGCTCCGGCCCCCGACGGCCAGGGAGCCGCGCCGCGCCCCCCAGCCCCGGGCACGAAGCCGCGGTGCGGGGGGTCTGCCTGCCGCGGCCGCTCAGCAGCAGCAGCAGGCCTGCCAGGGTGCTAGGAATGCCCCTGAGGGGAAGCCGACATGTAATTTGCAAGAATAAGTATCCTTAGGTTTGATGATGAGTTATTTTGGCACCATTTGACATCGCGTAAATCAACAGAGCCGCAAAACGAACGGACTCGCGGTCGGAGCGCTCAGCTCTGCCTGGCGCATTGTGCACCAGCAGGATATGTGTAACAGCGGTGAAACAAATCAACTGCTCAGTGCTGGACGAATGTTTACATAAATTTAGCAGCAACAATAAAAGCTTCTAAGCCATTATTTTGTTAGAAAGCTACTGCAGCCTTCATAGGCAAACCCCCTCCTTTTTAAAACAAATAGAATAAAATAAGTATTTTGGATAATGAAAAAGAGCAAGTAGGCCTCCAACAATAACGCTGTTCATTTTTGTTTTCATGCTGAACACGTCTGTGATTTGCAGCTCAGGCCACCAACGGTCATTGGCCAGTTCCACACGCTTTTCTTTGGCTCGGTTCGTATGTTTTTCCTCGGCGTTTTGGGCTTTGCTGTTTATGGCAATGAGGCCTTGCATTTCAGCTGCGACCCAGACAAGAGAGAGGTTAATCTTTTCTGTTACAACCAGTTCAGGCCTATAACTCCTCAGGTAATTTTTTTTTTTTAATTGTAGAAATCCAATGTTAAGAAAATAAACTGCAGAAGTTAAACATAGTTGTTCCATATAAGTAGTAACAACTGACTGGGCTAATTATCACTTAGCTTTTTCATGAACGGTTTCCTTTTAATAACCTTTAATCTGTGACTAAATATAGAGTTGTGTTTTCTGTCCTTTGTAACAACAATCCTCACAGTTCAGAAACCAACTGAACTTTGCAAATTAAAAACATAACAGTGATTTTTACCTTTATTGTCATCTGTTTATACATTTGTTATATATTAAAAAACAGACTTGCAAAATGTTCCAGTATGTGCATGTTTTAGCTGTCATAATGCAGTTGTAAATGATCTGACAACTACATTTCTGCTACATTTTAGGTATTCTGGGCGTTACAGCTGGTGATTGTACTGGTACCTGGAGCTTTTTTTCACCTTTATGCTGCATGTAAGAGCATCAAACAGGAAGATATCCTCCAAAAGTTGTTCTATACAGCTTTTTATATCTTCTCTGTTTTCCTAAGGATTATCCTTGAAGCTGTGGCTTTTTGGCTTCAGATTCAGCTCTTTGGTTTCAAAGTGAACGCAATCTACATGTGTGATGTGAGAGCACTTGAAAAAAAGTTTAACATTACCCGGTGCATGGTGCCAGAGCACTTAGAAAAGACAATTTTTCTTATTGCAATGTACACGTTTACTGTGACTACAGTGGTCTTGTGCATTGCTGAAATTTTTGAGATCTCATGTAGAAGGCTAGGTTTGTTAAAAACTCAGTGATGTCAACCACTTCTAGTTATTTACCATCCAGTCCACCTGCAGTTTTAAAACAATGATTTCAAGCTATAACAAAAAAGTATCTGTCCTCTATGCAGTGTTGCAGAAGAGAACCACACTGGTGATTACTGCTGCTGGAGAGTAGTCATCTGACACTTATTCCTCATCTAAAAAACTACAAATAATCTTTTTTTTTTCATGTCAAGAACAAAGGCAATACGATTTACAAGCGTAATATGTGTTCATGACCTGCCACATACAATAGTTTTGCCTCCAGAGGAGTATCTGTATGTGAGCAGGAGGTTATTTATAAACATATTTTTATTCACAGCTTTTCTAAACACATGCAATTCAAGGTAACAAGGTTCTTGACCTTCCAGGAAAAACTATTCCAAATTTCTTACATATTCTTATGGCTTGAGAATTAAGCAGTAATGGTGGATAATGTCTGGGTACCAAAAAGCATTCAAATATTTTCCCAAGCTGTGCCACTGCTGCAACCTGCATCTCAGACCCCAGGGGCAAAGACTCCTGGTTAGGCTGTGGTGAAAACATATCCATCAATATCAACTTACTTTGCCAGCAGTCCAGCTAGTGTCATAAAGACTAACATGGTATTCTTTGTGCTGATTGGAACGCCTTACCCTCATTATGTTTTGGCTTACGATGTAGAAGACTTCTACTAATTTTGTATGATCACATTTTAAAGGGGTAAAAGGGCTTTATGCCTTCATTTTGCATAAGAAGCTTAAAAGTGTCAAAAGAAAATCTTGGAGAAAAGCCTTTCCTGGGTGCGATCATGCCTTGATTTCAGCGAGAGTTTTGCTTGTGTGTGACTGCAGAACTGGGTTTACAGAATATTTTGCTGTGTGTGTCACATCTAAGTTTTTATTGCTCTGACGAAAGTTGCTAGAATAACATTTAAAAAGAAGTCTACATACTAAAATTATTGCATGCAAGAAGTGTATTTGGATAGGTTAGGTCTTGAACTTTATATAGGTATCTGGTATTTTTGTGTGCAACAGCTTCTTCTTAAGGACTAATAGACATCTTGAACTTAGAATTGATTTAATTCCTTGTGCTGAAGTGACGTAACAGAAAAATAAAAAGCAGATTTCAGAACTGAAAGGAAAGGAGGAGGTAGCTTCCCTGTATAAAATATACACAAATAGCAGTCATAACAATTAGCTATTTCCCATTTGTTTTTCAAATACCCTCATCAATGGAAGGTTGCTTCCTCTTCCTCATTCATCATTTCTGTTCTGAATCTCAGTGAAACAAGAGACAGATTCATCACTACTTAACAGTGATCCAGGAACCAGCCAGGAACCACATTCAGTCAAAAGGAATCCATCAGCATCTTTGGACACAGTTTGAGGCCTGTAACACTGAAGGGAGGAACATTTTTGCTTCTTGAATCAAATTCAACTTATGTGAAAACATTCAGTGTAAAAGTATAAAAAGTTGAGATCCCAGTGACAGCATTTGGGTCCTTTCAGAAATATTTGGAAAATTGTGGGAAAATGACTACAAAATCTTTTAGCTAGCTAAATTAGCTTAACTAACTGACTGTTCGTTAAGCAGATCCAAAAAAGGTTGGGTCGCAAGAGCCTTGTAAACCTCACCCACAGAAGTAGTCCTCGTTACATAAATGGAATTGCATGATTTAGGTGTCTTGGATTTGATGGATTCTGGGCCATTTAAATCAAAGTGAGTCACCACTAGATGTATTAATTTTTTTAACATGCCTATCAAGAACAAGATGTTAAATTTCAATACATTCACTATATTAAAGCATTAATGTGTCATTTTTTCCCTATGGAAATATATTGTATGTTGTCTTAAATACATGTCCAGTTAACACTATCAGATTTGCACAAAATTGAACTAGTTATTTTATATTTGTAAGCATTATAATTGGAATAAGAATCACTGTGCTAACTTTTTGTTTGCATAATATACCATGTGCTTTGGCCGATACATGGTTTTTTGTTGCATACACTGGTATCCATCTGGAATTATTCTTTGCAATTTAAACTTGTAATCTCAGATAAAAAAATACCTATTTATAAATAAAATACAATATATATTTTACTACTAAAGAATTTACTTCCATGTGGTAGACACAGTTGTAACCAACTGTACGCAAATCACACTTAGTTAGATGTTTGTATAACAATAAAAAACCTCATCACAACCTCATCAGTATTTTCCCTGGTGCTTAATATTTCTATTGCTTGTTGCTCTTCTTCTGTAGATTTTAAAACACTTCAGAAAGGTCAGAGGAGTGCCAAAACCCCCAGCCCCTCAGGGGATTTCCTTGTTACCATCAAGAGCCTTGCAGAGACAGGACTGGCATGGGACTGTCTGAGGACCCCTGTGGGACTCTAGGCACCAGATTACCCACCACCATGCCCTTTCCCTTGGTGGTCAAGATCTGGAACATATGAAAACATGTTGTTCTTCCAAATGGGATACAACGCAGATTTTTTCTGCATTTCCGGTGAAATTAAAATTGTCAAATTTCTTAGTTTGTTTTTCATTTAAAAAAAATTGTGCATTATTGCCTTTTAGTGCAGATGTTTTTCTGTGACTGATTCCATCATTAGTTTCTGAAACATGTTGATGGATATATTACGTCCATGTAAAGAAACTATTTCCCCATGGTTGTCAACACTTCTCTATCCTATATTGCCATTTGTTTTCCTAGCATTCATTGTATTCTCAAGTGTTTCTAAACTTTTCTTTCTTCTGCATCTTCCAAACTCCCACCATTTCTATGCTCACTTACATTGCTTTCTATCAACTTCCTTCTACCCTTACTCCCTCTGCGATTTATAACATATCTGCATGCGTTTCTCAGTGTTGCACTGATTGTATCTGAAATGCTTAGCAAATAGTTAGAGAAGATCCTGAAGACTTTTTTTGCCATTATCAAAGGAATAATATAATACACTTGGTGTTTCTTTGATTCAATTTTTTTTACACAGCAAACATGAAGTCCTGTCTCCCAGAACACAGTAGGAAGTGTTTTTGTTGCTTACATCAGGGTCACATTATAAATGCTTCTTGTTTTCCACCATACTCTAGCTGCCTCATTTTCACAGACAGCACTCAAAGCAATCCCCAGATCATGCATTTGCAGTCGGTTTTGTCTCTAGCAGGGTATCATGCCCATTGCAGTTCTCATTTAACAAAGAGCTGTAATTGTTCCCTCCATCATCTTCAATGAAACAAATAGACCCAGTAAGTGACGTGATTGCCTTTATATCAAAGGTATAGATGCTCAGGGCCAGCCAACTTCCAGTATGTCACCACAACATCACAGTTCTATCCCAGAACTCCTTGTTTTGTTCCTTTTTTGGCTTCATTTCTTCTGATCAGCCATCATTTCCCTTCCATTCTCTTTTCAGCACTCTCCCATGATAGCTATTAGACAATGCAGCTACCTCTTCTACCATGTGCCTCCCTCCAACAGGCATCTTCCTTTACACCCTGGAGCACTGACATTCTTTTGTCTTGCAAAGAGCTGTTTTGAGACCAGGAGGAAGTGTGGCAACAGGGCCATTTAAAAGAAATGTTAAAATCATTTTACTATGTTGTCAGAATGAGAAGATGACAAACACTGAAATAACTTACATTGCAGTTTCTGAGATCCATTTAAAAACATTTTGTTTCAACAGTTTTCCCATTTCTTTTGCTGTTCTTAACCCCTCTCAGCAAAAACAGAAATCCCTGGAGGTTCCGCAGAGAAGACGTTATCCGGGAAGCGGTGAACCAGGAAGATGTACTTTCCAGGGCTGGCGGACTTGCTGAGAGCTGCCAGGAAGCAGCCCAGTCCAGCGGAGTGCTGTGAGCCAGGCCACGGCCGGGCAAGGCTTCCCCTGCCAGCAGCAGGACGAAGGGTGGAGGCCCAGGAGCGGAGGCCCAGGAGTCGAGGTGCATTTCAGTGCTCGAGGGCCTCCCAGACCTCCGGTGAGCCTCGGGGTGGCACAAGGGGAAGGTTCTGCAATCTGAAAAGCGATTTTACTTGCAGATCTGCCTACACGGGTTAAATCTACACGGTTCTATGGGCTGATGGGCCAAAGGGGAAGAGAAGGGCCAGGACCAGGCCACCATCCCCATGATGGACCGAGGTCTCCAGGCCCCTCCACAGGGCGGCTGTGGGGCGCGTTTCAAACACTAACGCAGCCACGCAGGCGCCGCATGAGGCTGCACGTCCCCGCGGCCGGGCGGGCGGCCGGACCAGTCCGACCGCCTGCGACGGGCCACAGCGCGGCTGAGGCGCCCCGCCGCTTCCCCCTCCCGACCAGCAGGGGGCGCGCTTCCCGGGAGCAGCGCCACCGGCGGCGGCCCGCCCACCACGCACGCGCCCCAGCGTCCCGTACCGGAAGCGGAAGCGGCCGGCGCCAGCCTCGGGAGCGAGAGCGGCTGTGGGCCGTCAGCTGCTGCCGCTGTGCCCCGCCGCCCGCGTGATGGCGGCCACGGCGCTTCCCCCGCTGCCGCCGCAGTTCAAGAGCATCCAGCACCATCTGCGAACCGCTCAGGAGCTGGACAAACGCGAGCCAGTGGTGGCGTACTACTGTGAGTGAGGCGGCCGCAGCGCCGCCCCGCCCCGCCGGCCCCTGAGCCGGGCCCGCCCCGCCCTGCCGCCCCCCCTCCCCCCCGCGGCTGGCGCTGCCACCACACGCCGGCCACCGGTGGTGGAGCGCGCCGCTCCCTCGGTCTGCCGGGCAGGTCGGGGTGCGCGGAGTGCCCGCCGCATGTACGGTGAAGGGGGGGGGAAGCCCCACCCCAACCCTCGGGGTGGTGCTGGGGGCTCAGTCTTTGTCAGCCGCTTCAGCTGCCAGCCCCAAGCTGCCTTTCACGTGCTCTGTTTTTGCAGAGTTAAGACTCTTTATAGTCGCGGGTGTGTCAGCAGCCTCCATATATGTACGCACGTGTATAAAGTCAACTCTTCTGTCTGCGCTGGGGCAGTCCTGATAATTATCGCAAAAAACTAACATTCGAGAGTGTTTTCAGAGTTTTTCTCCTGAAAAGACCTGCTTTCTGTCCTGTATCTTAAGTAAGCAATTTAGGTTTGAGAGTCTTTAATTCTCTTTAATAGTGTCAATTTCCCTTCCTTGTGGCTTTGTCGTTTCTTCAGGGTTCCCTATGGTGGAGAGTGGGTGGCTCTTTTTTTGTTTGTTTCATTGAAATAAACACAGCATAATCTTGCTGTTTATCTATCAAATTAACATGTAAATTTTCTAAGTTAATGGTCGTCAGGGTGGTGTCTGAGCTTTTCTAAAAGGCCTTCCACAGTTAATTAAGAAAAGCAAGCCTCTTGCTACAGTCTTAAATTCCCTCACAGTTGTTAACCACACTTGGAAAGTTTCTAAGACAAGCATATCACCAGAAATGTATGCTTATGTTGTTCGGTTTTTTCTTTTTATTGAGGTGTGAGGAGGTCATTTTGGGGGGTTTACATGGCAATAGCTTGTCTTCAAGAAGAGTTATTAAATATAAAAGAGGTATAATTGGCCGATTAATTTGTGAGACAGTCTTAAGTTTAGAGGATTAACTCATGAAATTCAGGCTTCAGAAGGCTCTGAAAAAACTGTCAGCCAAATGTCAGAAGAATAATTTTAATTTTTATGTGTTATGCAGGAATACCTTGCTAATGTGGAAAAGTGCCACCAGAGAAGTGAGATAGCCACGTGTTAGAACACTGGACGTTCTCAATAGTACTTGCTGTCTCTTGGAAAAACACAGGACAAATACTTGGTGTACCAGGAAGCACCAGCTAGGTCGAGCTCCACAAGTTTTTTTTGTTTATTTCTTTGGGTTTTTTTATCAGATGTAACACCCTGTCTGCCTACATAATAAAAATACTGGAGTTTTAGTGTAGGTAACAAAATACAAGTTTGGTTTTTTTTATAAAACATAAATGTTTTGGTGGCTGATCTTTTTTTCTTAATATCTTCTCCATTCTTAAACTTAATGTAAGTCTTAGGGTACAGGAAAAAACCCACAAACCTGTGTGTAATCATTGTAAAGTCCATTGCATTATCTGTCTTAAGTACCCTGAAAATTTGTGTATCATATTTTTTCATTTGAGTACTTCAGCGTATCAGGTTTGTTACTGAGTACAGAGGAGACTATATTCTAGAGATATCTTTCTCATTACATTACTACATAAAATAAAAAGCAGTGACACCTCTTTTTCAGGATGGGTCTTGCTTGGACCGTTCGGTTTTTTAAATACACAAAGAAGAATTAATTTTCACCAGTGTTGCACTGATGGCACTTACTTCCTTGCATGGTGTGTGAGTTTGTCTGGATTGACTAAAATGAAGAATTCCTGTTTCATAGGTAGTTGTTTGGGGTTTTTTAAATTTTAATTCCGGCTTTGAAATAAAAAAATAAGATTTATGAACCATTCATTTTGAATGTTGTGGGTTTAGAACAATTATGTGGAATCCCAAACTATTAATTATTAATACTGCTTCTGTCACAAAAATCTGTATACTTCTAGCATGCTATGAATAATAAAAAGTTTCCTAAAAAGGCAGGGGTTTTTTGAAGAGTAAGTCTGGAGATGCAAAGAAATTTCATGATATGTTTCAGATAATGATTTGAAAGCAACACAGATTTAATGTGGAGTTACAGCAGTGTTTCTCATGAGAAGCTTCACTAAAAAAGTGAGCATGTCTTTGTTGAGCCTTTGAAATGTGTTCCAGAGGAGCTTTATACGTTTGCTGTAATGTATTTTATGGAAAGAACGGTGTGAGGAAAGCTTGGTGTGTGTGTGCTGGAACATGTGGTGTTCTCTGTCCTGGTGCTCCTCCACCAGCTCAGTCTGCAGGCAGGTGCCTGGCACCTCCTCGCACGTGGTGGGACCGGGAGGGTGGTGTGGCACAGCAGCCAGTTGAGGGGACCCTATGGTGAAAGGTCCTATGGTGGAACAGTGCGGCATGTTCCATCACAAGGCTGCTTGCACAGCAGAGGGGGCACACCTGAATTTTGGTCATATGATGGATGTAACTATCAGTCTGAAGAAAAGAGTAAGGTGTTTATAGCTTTGGACTTTGGAATGTTGCCAGAAGTGGTTCATCCCTAGAAAAAAAGCTTTGGTTCTAATATTAGTGTTTCCACAGCACAGTAGTTTTCAGTATGGGCATATGTTTGCAAGGTTTTGATTTATGTACATTTTAGTTCAATTCCACTTGTATATTTCTGATAATAAGAGCTGTGTCACAAACTAATTTGATATAAGAAGCACGTGAACTCTGGTTTGCAACCTAAAATACTACTTTCTGTAGCTTAGCAATAAAATTGTCAGGAGGAGCTACTTACTGCTCGTGTTAATATTTTTGTTTCTCAGCAGCATCCACTGGTGCTAGAGGTGTGCTCTTAAAGCTGTGAATTTGAGTGGTGCTTACACATGTTATTTTGCATACACCATTTCAAACTTTTTTTTCTGTTACGTTTTTGGGTGTGGTTCATTCGAAGACTTAAACTAGTACATACCTGCACTGCCACCTAAAGAAGATACTGTAGTAGTTCTCTGTTCTCTCATTCCCAACCCTGATTCCTTCAGAAGCAAACATTGATGTAATTGTGTGATGAACACCAACAATAAACTATTTTTCAGCCAGGCCAAATCACTACCGCTTAAATAGCTGTGCTCCCACACAGACAAAGAAAAGGAACAAGGCACAGGGGCTGGGGCGAAGGCAGGGTTCCTGCTTTTTTGATATTGCTGGCATATGTTGATTTAAAGAAACTGTAATTTGATTAACATTAATCTCTGTTTTACACGATATGGGTAGCTAGAGCAGGGTTGATTAATACAACTGCCACATAATTTTCCACATGAAAAATAAAATGTTGAAGAACAGCTTTGATGCTCTTGTGCACCATAACACATCACAGATGCTTTTTGTTATACTTGCTAGAAATACTTCAAAATTTTTAAAAAAAGGTTTTATTTCTGGTAGTCCTGTGTATTCCTTACAAAGCCTACATGATGAACTCCATTTTTAGATACTCAAATTCAAAGCAGCATATGATGTGTCACTTTGTATTTGTTTGTAAACTGTTACTTTTTTTAGCCCTAGCCACTGTTTGTAGATGAACAAAATTGATTGAAGCAATAAAAATATATTTGCTTCTGGACAGTATGTACCGTAAATGTACTTGGCTGTAAAATTGTTCTACTTAGACCATAGACTGTAGAGAAATGAAGAAACCAAGTTTTATTTTAAGTCATACAGGACATGATCTCAAAATAATTTTCCTTTTAAAAAGATTACTTTATGGTTAATGCAAGCATTCAGTGCTGTGGTGATCTACTACCTTCTTTCGAAATGATTACCTCCCCATGTGGTACCTTTTGTCATGTTTCATGTTATTTTGTTAATCATTGTCATTAAGTGTGTAGCTATCTCAGGTTCAGTAAAGGTCAGCTGATTCAGTAGGTATGAGGGAGTACCAGTAAGGATGCTACATTGAGTGCCTAGCAAAAGGAAGATAAGTGTTTGGTGGTCAATAAAGTAACTTTCTTATGTTAAAAACTTACGGTCTGTTTGACTACTTTGAGATGTTATTCTGCAAACACAAGGAGGCAGGCTTTGATAAAAAAAAAATCTCTGGCGTTTGTAATAACTAAAGAAATTGTATCTCTAACTGGGCCGTAGGCAGTTTGACTCGGCAGTTATTTTTTTGAAAAATTGCAAGGTTTGAGAGTTCTGCCTTCCAACCTCTATTTAAGTGTTTAAAGCAAGATTTTCCTTACTAGCTGTTGTTTAACCCTTCAGTAGTGTTAAACTCTTTCCAAAGATGATTGGTAGTTTATTTTATACTTCCATAATTACTGGCTGTTTTTTGTTCTAATGCAAAAGCATCGAGAGAATGCTAGTGAGTTGCCAGGAAAGCACTGATGTTTCATGATACATAATATCCTAACATGCAGCAGTGTTTGGATATCCAGTGAATTCAGCATGAAAAATTATGATCCTAGTAACTTCTGAAAAGCAGGGCTGCGATAGTTTTTGCTTTACCTGCTAATCAGAAGACATTCATGTGGGATCAGTAAACTTCATCTGTTTAAAAAAGGTATGAAGAAAATCTACAATTCTCAAGTTCTTGAGATAGCAAAAGCACCAGAGAAATCCTTCCAAAGGATCTTACTGTTGTGTTAACATTTCTGGTTTTGTGGGATCAAGCAGGAGAGAAAAGCAAAAGACTTGGTGGGATTTTTTTTCCCACAACCGGTTGACAACCTCTTGATTCAAAAGTCATTCAGCTTTTAAGAGAAATACTAATCTGTTAAATGTGACTGGTTTTTTACTTTCAAGTTTAGTCAGACATCCATGAAACAAGGTTCTCGCTGCATACCAATTATAAGACTTTTTTTCTTTTTTTTTTTTTGTTAATTAAAAAGAGAGAGACAAAAAAATAGAGTTCATGGGCTGACTTGGAACTTGGGAAATAATAGCTACTGTGTAATTTTACAGTTGGAATACTGTTAATTTTTCACTGACCTTTCCTCAAGGCAGAGGAAATAACAGACAAATATTTTAATTGAGCTTTTAATTTATTCAACTTTTTATTGTATCTTGATGCACTTTGAACGACTAATTTAGAGCATGCATGTAATTCAGAAGTATTAGTGGAGATAAAAGTAACTGGTCTTTGCTGTATTTCACTGCAGATACTGACTTCATTTAGCTGGGACATTGTAAAATTGAAATGCATTAAATAATGTTCCTATAACATTTCTTATCTAATAAGATCAAATTCCTGAGTTTTCAAGTTCAAATATTAATTTTCTGTATTAGTTTTGTATAATGCATTTGTAAAAGTAAGTTTTCCATATTCTCATCTTACTGGTGGCAGAAAACTGTTTTGTGTGATGCTAATACTGTAAATGATTCAAAGTCTATTATTAGAGATTACATACTGAAGAATAGATTTAATCTGTTCTTTACTCAGGATGAGTTAATTGAAATGGTCAAATATTTTAGTAGTAGATATCCATTTCATAGTGTACTGTGAGACTTGCTTTGGTTGAGCTTGGTTGAGCTACGAGTATATAAAAATATTTCTCAGTTTATAATCTGCTCTGACAGATAGGAATGAGAACATAGAATAGAGCAAGTGTATTTCAGAGACTGAAACTTTATTTCTGAGGTATGTGGTATAAAATTACTGAAGTTCAGTTGTACTGTGTAAATATACTAACATGCATTTTTCCCACTTTACGGTTCATTGTTTTTTGGTGGATCTTTATTCAACTTGAGCTGCTGGAAGTAGAATTAAGAACTGTCTTTTCCTGTCTGAGGTTTGCTGCTGCTTCTGAAGAAGGGATGCATCAATATCAGCATTCTAATTTGCAGAATCACAGAACTGTTGAGGTCAAAGGGAACTTTGTATGTCAGCTAGTCCAATCCCCTGCTCAAAGCATGGTCACTAGTGCAGGTTGGTCAAGACTGTGTTCAGGCAGGTTTTGAATATCCCCAAGGATGGAGACACCACAGCTGCTGGGAGCAACCTGTTCCAATGTGTGATTATCCTTACAGTAGAAGATTTTTCTTAGGTTTAAATGGGATTTCCTGTATTTCATTCTGTGCTCATGGCCTCTTGTCCTGTCGCTGGGCACCAGAGAAGGGTCTGGCTTTGTCTTCACTCCCCACTGCCCCCTTCCCCACATCAGGTATTTATGCAATTGATAAGACCCTTTAAGCATTCTCTTTTCAAGACTAAACAGCTTCAGCTCTCTGTGTCTTCTGGCATGATAGATGTTCCTAGCACTTTACTAGCTTTGTGGCCTTTCCTGTGTCTCTTGCACTGGGAGCCCAGAACTGGGACCCAGTACTTCAGTGCTGTGTAGAAGGGAAAGATCACCTCCCTCAATCTGATGGCCATGCTTTTCTTAATGCAGCCCTGCATGCTATTAGCAGTTAGGGTCAGGAGTGCACTTTGGAAACTTGTGTTTGTCTAGGGTCCTTTGATTTACCGCACAGAGTAGTTTGAGATAGGTTTCTTCCAGTTTAGTTTAAACTGGAGGGTGTTCCAAAGAAGTGCTTCAAATCTGTGCTGTAATCACTACACGCTGTTTAGTCCAGAGTAGCTGCCTTCTCCTTTTGCCTTCTTGAGATCTCAATTGCTGTAAATCCTACAGTTCAGGTAGTTTTTCTGTTTTAATTAGAAATACTTCATTTTCTTTACTAAACTATAAAGATAAGCTTTGAAAGAAGCAGTAGTTTAGAAACTTATGAATGCCACGTATCTCTTACTCCAATTTTACAAGACCAAAATTGGTCCTTATATCAACCTGAAGAATGGCAGTGTAGAATACAGAGTCATTTCTTAGGATTCATGATAGATATTACTAGATTACTTGTTTTGTCATCAAAATGTCGTAATTACTGCTCTTGTTTGTAATTGCAAAACACGTTTTGATTGTTCACAAGTTGCTGTTCTTCAAATAACAGTGAATTATAATGCAGTTTACTATAACTTTCAGTAATTTTAAGTAAGAGACATTTTACTTGAGAGAGTTTTGACCTGACTATGTTTGTCTATCATGTAACATAACCTTGAAATAAGTGTAATCAATCCATTTTCCTCTGTAGGATTTAGAATATCTAAAAGAATCTGAGGGAAGAAGGAGTCATGATACTATGCTTCTTTTTTTTTTTAGTTTCTTAATTAAATTTGCCGGTAGTCTTCCTTCTCCCTATATTTGCCTCAGATTTTTTTTTCCTTGCACTTTTCCTTGCCCTAGTTTTACTTGAAAATAAATATTTTAAAGTGATTTTGTTTTCTCTGGAATGTTTCAGATTTTTAACTGATGGTGCCAGCCTAATATTTACCTTGTTTTTTGCCAGTTTCCTTAAACATCGTATAATGAAGAGGAAGTAGAAGGCCCTTCGAAGTTTGTCGGTGCTATTAAATCACTTTTTAAAAAGTCTTTTAATTCAGACAACTTGTACTTGGCCATGTAAAATTACCATGTATTCATGATCTGCATGCAGGAATTACATTGATGAAGTATGATACATTAATGTTCATGAAAGCAAGAGTAATTTTATTTTTCTTTGCAGGTGCGTTCTTTAAAAAAATACATTTGCAGTAGTTTGAGTATAATCCAATTTAATGTTTTTGAGTCCCTTGCTTCCCACCTTTGTATTCAAGCTGTTGTCTTCCTGTACCAAGCAGTAAACAAACATTTTTGTTTCAATGATGGGACACAGCAAAGAGGAAGGTGTAGAATATGAATGAATAATAAATTACATCCTGAAAAAGTTTTCATCTCTCAGTCGGAAGTTAAGTTAAAGTCAAAATATGGCCAAAGTTATGGCAATGTTTTTTCTTACTATTTAATGTCCATTTGTTACTATCAAATGTAAAAAATATTCCAGTTCCTAGTATTTCTTTTTTTTTGCTACACTAGGGAATTAAAGGGAGGGAGGGGAAGAACTGTAATCTTTGATCCTGTTAGACCTGGAAAAAGAAAGATGGATAGTAGGACAGAATTTAGAAGACAGAATCAACCTATTGTGCATGCTTGCTGGCTGGAACTGTTTTTCTCCAGTATTTTCACTTGGCACGGAGTTACTTTAAAATGGGAGTGCGGGGAGTTTCAGTTGTTATCCAAACATAAATCTGGAATAACTTACTGTGTATTAGGAATTAATGCCTGGCTTGTACTAAAGACAAAATACTCACTCTGAAATTGTGCTGTGTATTATTAGCAAAGGAAAAATAACATGGTATTACGTGACATAAATAAAAGCAGAGAAATTTCTGTAAAGCTCACTGTATAGTTCTATCCAGCACACCCACACTGAAGTGTTTGCTGAACAAGAATTAAGGGCAACAAATCAAGACATAAATTTTGTAGTTGTCTTGGCAAAACATTTTTCTGAGTATGATTACTTGCCAACTCTTTATGAATTTGAAGATAAATGTCCTGTCTGTAAACTGAGAGCAAACTCTTTTTTTAGTTAATAATTGGCAAAACAGTTCTGCTTTCGTGCATAAAAGATTACAAGTTACTTTAGCTCTACTTATAATATTAATTAATATTTAGATGTTAACTCTATGTAGTCTTCTTTACCTCCTTATGCTTATACTACTGTTGGCCACACAAAAATCTTTTTTGCTACTTTATTTGGATAAAGGAGGCAAAAAAATACATCTGTTATGAAGCCAAGTGCATAAAACAAGTTTAAGAAGAACCAATAATTGCATTCATTTATTTGGTTTCAGGTATTACAGATCTTCATCACGAATAGTGCAAAGAAATGAGAATTACAGGTCACTTTTTTCCAAGATTCTTCAAATACTTCATTTAGGCTTTAAAAACTTGAAAACTTTTGCAGCTACAATGTATGGGTTTAGTTGTCTTATTATATCAGAATTTTCAGCAGCTTGGCTGTTTACAGAGGAAATTTTTTATCAAAAGTTAGCAGGCAAATGGCTCCTGTAAGTCTAGTTCTTTAATTTTACAGTACATTACTGTGGTTATTAGGGACGTGCACTTTAAACATTTTTCAATGTATAGAGAGAAGTTCTGAAGAGAAAACTGAAATAATTTTCATGTAAAATGGCAACTCGTGTAGTATTTTTAAAAGGTGAAATAATACAACTGTAATACCAAACACTTAACAGGATTTCTTTCTGTAGTATCCGTACTGTTTGGGAGATTAATTTCTACTTACTAGAAAGAAATTGAAGCACTTACATTAAAGCAATTTTTTTTGTGACTTAGCAAGCACGGTAGTAATACATTCCACTGCTTTTGCAATATTGCAGAAACCAGAACAGCTGTATTTAAAGGAATGTAAACAATTATTCTGTCTTTTTTCAGGTATAGGGGGAAAAAACTGAACTCATGTTACATTTGGCTTTTTCTGCAGAAATGTTGGAGGTGGTAAACCTTGGCCTTCTGCTTTTGAGTTCTTTGCTACTTAATTACCAGTCAACATAAACAGGGAGGACAGTCCTTTGGCCATTAATTGCCAGTTTAAACTTTCACTGATGATATTAACAGAGAAAATTGTTTTGCTCATTGCTACTGAAAAGACAATAATGAACTATTTGCCCATTTGCTGCAACTTAGACAGGAAAAGGACATATTTCCTTCATTAGATCAAAGTGTATCTTTCAGTTACTGTCATGTATCCTTACCATATGTAATATTTGTGTGATAAACTACACAAGGAACAAAAGATACTTAAGAGACTTCTGACACCTTAATTGGCAAAGGTAGCAGTATCAAAACCAACACAAACCGACATGGTCTTACAGTTAGCCTTCATGCAGAGCACTTGGGACATTTCAAAGTCAGAAAGAGCAGGGGGAAGGATAACAGAAGATGCAGACACGGAAAAATTTGTGTTTGGAAACAAATTGAGATTCTTTGCCCTAGAAATAAGATGTAATAATAATACTCAAAAATGCAGAGTAGAACTAGTAGACACTTTTTTGTGATGTCAGTAATAAGGCAAGGGATTCATGGAATCATAGAATCATTTTGGGTTGGAAGGGACCTTAAAGATCATCTAGTTCCAACCCCCCTGCCATGGGCAGGGACACCTTCCAGTAGACCAGATTTGTCTTTCTTATAAGCCCACTTTACTGAAAGGCCACTGTAAGGTCACCCCGGAGCCTTCTCTTCTCCAGGCTGAACAACCCAAACTCTCTTGGCCTGTTGTCATAGGAGAGGTGCTCCAGCCCTTTGGTCATCTTTGTGGCCCTCCCCTGGACTCACTCCACTAGGTCCATTTTCTTATGTTGGGGGCCTCAGAGCTGAACGCAGTACTCCGGGTGGGGTCTCACAAGAGCAAAGTAAAGGCAGGGAGAATCAACTCCCTCAGCGTGCTGGTCACAATTATTTTGATACAGCCCAGGATTCAGTTGGCTTTCTGCACTGCAAGCGCACGTTGTCCGTCCATGTTGAGCTTTTCATCTACCAGCACCCCCAAGTCCTTCTCCTCAGGGTTGCTCCCAGTCTGTTCTCTGCCTGGCCTGTGTTGGTACTGGGTATTGATTACTTAACTGCTTTCAGATTTACTTCCAGACTACTTTTTATACAGATAATTTCAAAACCAACATTTCAAAACATTAAAAGAATGTTTTTTTTATTTCACTAGCGTCTGTAGAGGCAAATACCAAAGTGTTTCCTTTTCTTCCTATTCTGTTTCTGTCGGAGAAATCCCTAGTTCTCTCAGTTTTTCAACAATTCACTTGCTGTCTGCTTGATAAGTTTAATGATAAGTTCTCAACCCCCAAGCCCCACTTGTGACTAGGGCAGCACTGAGTAAAGCAGTAGGTCTGCCTAAATGTACTTAACATTTTGTTTGTCACAGGTGAGTTTCAAACTGTGGAGAGCATACTGTCCTTCTCTATGTTCAGTTCATCAATTGGAACTGATGTTCCAGGAGATTTTGTCTGGTAAGGTATGGTTTGTATTTTCTGACCTGCAGGTTGCCTCATACTTCATCACAATCGGTTTATTGTATCAAGGTACTTGAGTCAAGACTCCCTTTCAGTACTGAATGGTACTAGGTAGTGATGCTTTGTCAGTTCGAAGTTTTCACAAACATACTCTTTCCTGATCACCAGTTATTTCAGAAAGAAGGAATAGCTTTTGCCCTTACCTCAACAACTGCCTGCCTCATCAGAGGCCTGCCTCTGGGCAGGTTTTGTTATGCAGTACTCCTTTCAAACATATTACTGTATCTGAAGAAGTGAGTATGCAAAAATTCTGAACTTTGAAAGTTCTTAAAGATTGCAGTAGACTCTCTTGTTAGGGTAACTTAAGTGTACTTTGACCTTTTACTAGTTAAGATCTTGCAAGAAGTCTTTCTAGTTTATATAGATGTTGATACAAATCAGGGTTTCATGGCTAGATGTGCTGTCTCATATTGTAAATTGTGTGGTACACAGATTTAATAGCTGTGACAGGTGGAACACAGCTCAGGTGACATTAATAGTTTGTAGGATGTCTCTGTTCTTAATACCTGCAGACCTGCTGCTGCTAGAGCTCCTTGATGTTTTCTCAACGGTCTGTGTACACTTTGGGTAATAGTCCTTCAATCTTGAATGACCTGAGGACTCTTGGGTACCTTGGTCCCAGAGTCTTTTGTTAGCAGGAAAGTGGTGTTCATAACAGTTACAAATAAGCAGATCTAATGATTAAACTGATACTCAAGACTAAAGACATTTGCAAAGTTTCCATTTATATGGAAACAAAGTTCTTTTTATGTATATGAATTATGGAGAGAGATGAAGGTACATACTTCAGCAAGTAAGATAAATCTGTATCTAGTAATGACCAAGGGTATTCTGAATTTAAATCACCCTAACTCATATCAGTATAAAATTAATTTACTTTCTTCTGAAAATATCTGATATTTGTGTCTTTACAAAAGAAATAACTGATCCAGATGACCATGGGTCTAGCATCCATTATGTTAATTCCTAAGTTTTTCATTATTAAATTATACCATGAAATGTGTTCAGGGAAGTTTACAATCATGTATGTCCTTAAAAATCAGTTTAGTTGAAGACTGGAAGTGTTAGCTCCTTATCATGTGGTTATGGTATTTTAATTGGCAGTAGAACTGAACTAATTTGAGTGCCTTAGATACAAATCTCTGTATCTTTCGACTTTACATGTGCAGGTTTCATAATTTTTAATATGAACTAGTCAGTCATTTACACCTTATAAATAAGGTGAGCTTAAAAGGATGTATCAGTAATTATCTTAATATTAAATGTTGTCACTTGATGAAACCTACATAGCGTAGAACCTACACAGCAATTCTTCTTAAAATTGCTGTCTTTCATTTGTCGTGGTCAGTTGTTGTAGTTGGTTATAGCCGTTATTCATTCCTGAAATTTTGCTCGGAGTAGACTTTTACTTGGTTATTCTTTAGTGAAAACTTGAACACAAAGGTGCTGGCTTGTTTTATAAATTGTAGAAATAGAGAGGCACTGGAGGGCACAAGTACTTTTTTTTTTTTTTTTAATCTTTAAATGGCTGGACAACTCAACAGCTTAATGTTCAAAAAATTTGTCAGCTTTGCAGTCCCAAATATGGAATGTATATTTTGTCTGGTTTGAATTATCAATTGTATATGAAACATTAAATATTACTTAATTTATATGGAATTTTAATGATGCTCACCAGTAGAACCTAGGTAAGGTTTGTAGAGAGAGATCTGATTTTCTTAGACAGCCTGATGATGATAGATGGAAGACAGACATGCTTTTCCGTAGCTTAATTCCGCACACATCAGGATAAGTGCAGTTTGAAAATATCTGTATTATATTTGTATTTACTGAGATAATTTGAAAGGAAAAGGCTATCTGGTACATGAAGAGATGCTTGGAAGGAGAGAGATGGTCAGGCTGTGAGGGAAGTAAGGATCTCTTGCAGAACTCTGTATCCTGCAGGAAGAAGTACATTGCGGTATGCCATAATAACTGGCTCATTATAGTATTTGGTAGAGTTACAGCTTTTAGTTCTTAAGCTCTGCATTTGAAACTGTTTCGTAGGACTCCCTTGAGGGTCAGGAGTGAGAATTAGTGAAAGGGCTACTTTGTGAAAAAAGTTCTGCATTGTGTTACTGAATGTTACTGTCCATTTTCCCTTCTCTGTGTGTGAATCCCAGTAAATAAGTTGCTTAATTTTCCCCCATAATTTCCTGAGACACATAAAGTTCTACCATATGTGCATGTTTAAATTTCATAGTTTTTGGTAGTAAAAAGTTAATTTTTAATCAGAAGATGTTAACAATTCATTTTCAAGGTCATATGAAAAAATGACTACTTGCAGGGAAAGCTTAATAAAGTCTGGTCTGATTTAAAGATGAGGTTTGTGTCTTGTGTCTTTTGATGTTATATATTAGATGCTTAATTCTGTTAAATAGATGCTTAATTCTGTTAAAGTGGAGTTTTAAAACTAACTGGTTCCTGCTACATTAAGTTCTATTTTGGAGATATATCCATACACCCTATACATATATGTAAGTCGTGAAAATTATCATTAGAGATAAAACCCAACTTGAAGCTTCTGTTTGAGAGGCTTGCAAACATGGGTGGTGATTATTTACAAAAGCACTTAATACTGCATAATGGTGATACAAACATCAGTCTGAAATCAGCAGGAATACTCACTGAAAAAAATAAAGCATAAGTCTTAGAAAAATATGTCCTAATATCTCTGCAAGACTGAATATATCTAGATTTCACTGTCATTGCTTGCTAGTACTGCAGTAGTATATTGTTAAACCATGAGAGGAGTTTGTCTTTCTGATGTGTTGAGGGGGCATTGCTTTGTTTGCTTGTGGGTTTTGCCTTAGATAATAACTTCTTGGGTTTTTTGTGTGTTTTGTCACCTTCAAAGGTCGCCTGTATGCAATGCAAACAGGGATGAAGATTGATAGTAAAACCCCAGAATGCCGTAAATTTTTATCAAAACTTATGGATCAGTTGGAAGCTGTAAGTAGAATTTATTGCTCTCCTCTAAAATGATTCATGATGCTTTAATTTTTATTTAAGCTTCTGCAAATACTGTTTTTTCTTTGTCATCGGTCATTGATGCAACTATTTCTGTATGCAGGTATACTGTATGAATTTAAATTATATGTAATAAATGGCAGAAGGATTGAAAGGAAATAAAATTGTATGTGTGTATGTATGTTTATATGTACGTATGCAAGCACAAACATAACTGGAATTTTATATAGCAGACATTTGCCATAAGATTCGTTTAGACAATATGAATTACAATATTTATACATATTCTCATGAGGAATTGTAATTCATTACAAAATAAATAGAGGTGTTCTAGAAGACTTTTTTTATTATTAATATTTATTTGTCTTTGATTCCTTGAAGTCTGCAAGAGGCTAGTCTAGTTCTTGGGTGCTTTTGAAATTTTTGATCTAAACTGTTGTACCCAGGGAGTTTTTTAAAACATTCTCTAAAAGATAAAGATACTTTTGATCATCTCCTCTGTTAGAGATTGGGCTTCTTATACTATGAATTTTTGTAAGCAGTCCTATCTGTGTGTGTAAGAGATAGCTATGCCGTGTTCTTTTGAGTAGACCTGATAGTATTAGCAAACAACCTTAAATAAAGTAACAGTTAAACAAAGAAAGATAAAGTAATTTTACAAATGGTCAGTTTAACTTCCAGGAGCTGTTTATATTCATCTGCAGTAGTTTTCAATAGTCTGGAAGGAAGTAGTGTGTGAATTTTAAGATATAAGGGCTTCTTTGGAAGCAGAAAGTAAAGCTGAAAAATGAAGTAGCCGTTCTTTTTGTGTTCAGTAGTGCAACAGCCTCCAGTTATTCAGAAAAACAATGAAACGTGAACCATTTGTCTTTTTTTTTTTTTTTTTTTTTCATACCTTGTGCTGCTTGCTATGTTTTGTCTCTGATTTTTAGCAATGGAAAATCCAGTGTACAGTGACTTCTCGGTGTGTTATCTCATCAAATTTTGACATTCTTAATGGGTCTGGTTTTCATGTTCAAAAGGGAAGAGATGTGGCAGGAGACATGAGATTAAAACTCCAGAAAATTTTGCTCTTCATTTCCTAAGGATTTTTAATTTTTTTCTGATCCCTTGTGGTACTGCAGGAACTAATCTGCAGTTACCCCTTTTGTTTCAAATTTGGAAAGACTAGAAAAGGAGTAAAACCCCGTGGTTTCATCTTTCAATTGCTGGTAAGATTGTGTGACATCTTCTGCTTAGGTGTCGAAGTTCCTTCTAGATAGTCAAGTGGTGGAAGGATGGAGAGAGCGCTTTTAAGTAGATCTAATATGGCATTTTGGGGGCGAGAAAGCTTGGGCGTATTGACAAGTTGGACCTCTGCAGTGATTTAATAGCAGCCATTTCCAGTGTGCCCGTAACCAGCAGGGAGCACAAAGGGGTGCTGCAGCCTGTGCTAGATGTTTCTCACAGCTTTCTGTGTGTTGCCACAACTGATTACATTAAAGGTTAAGACAGACAATCCTGAACTTTATAGTAGCAAAACATAAAACAGTGTAGATATATCTGGAAATTACCAGATGTGTTCTTTGCAAGAAACTTCATAATATTCCCAATATGAGAATTAATTAAATACAGTGAATTTTGTATCCCAAGATGCATGTTTCTGTCAGAAATACTTTTACATATGATTGTGTTGTTTTTCTTTTCCAGTAGGTAACTCTTTCATTAAAATGCTTTTACTAAAATTAAACCGAATCTGTTAGGTTGAAGTTATAAATCACCATTTAAAACATCAATACTGCAGTACTGAGTCACAGATTGTGTGAAGGGTAATTTCAAAAGTAAACAACTTGTTTAACTTTAATATTTTTAGAAGCTTGTGTGTCATTTGTGCATTTGAAATCATCTCCATTGAAGATCAGATCAGTTGTCATCTGAGTGTAAAGTATATATAGGCTGGTGAAATCGTATATATAAACAGATCATTTTCTTCCTCAGCCTCAATTTCACTTCCGTTATGTATCTTGCAACTTACAAATTGTAGTACACTCACAAGAAAAACAGTTACACTTTGTAAAACAAATACTTTTTGAAAACTATGTAGAGTTATGCGTTTGACAAAAGTCTTCAGATTTAAAGTTCTATTTGGAAAGTTTATATTTCACTGCTAGTATCAAGTAACTTTTCTGGAAACATGCTATGTATTAAAGACTTGGCAGCAATCTAAAAAATATGGAAGTGCAGCCTGCATGATTAGATTTTCTTCACATGCACAGTGAAAAATAACTGCCATTCAGAGATTGCTTTTAAATCTTTTGGCAAAATAAAGGCTGCAGGTTAGTATCATGCAGTGTTCCTGTTTTTGTTCTCTGAGGATAACCTGAGATTTCCTTATGTGTGAACAGTAAGCCTATTCAGAAGCTCTAAATCCACCTGTTGTAACTGTTAGAGGGTTATTTGCTTTACTGATTTTTATTGGGAAACTTGAGGATTCTTGTACTCTAACCTCTTTGAAAAGAGGTCTTTGAATTGCAAATACACTGCTTACATTGAAAATTCCAGTAAATCCATAGGTCACTAGACTGGTCAAGGTAGGGCTCAGACGCTTTGGAAGATGTAATGAACTGCCGTGAAGTAACCTTACAAGACGAAACATACATGATCACTCTCACCTACAGTGCATTTACAAAGCGTGCATTACTTTATGAATTGAACTGTGTTGAATCCTGACAGAGGCTTCAGAGTGCTTGGTCTTTCGGATAGCAAGGGGGAAAATATCTGTAGCTCCTCCTTCACAATATTGTAGTTGTGTTTATTTTTAACAGTTTTTTTTGGTGTTTGGTTGGGGTTTTTTTAAGTATTTTGTGATTGAAGACAATTTTCAGTGCTACTTATTCATAATATTCTTTCTCCAAAAGAACGTGCATCCGCTTTAGCATGCTGCTTTTAGTGTTCATGTCAGAAGCTGGAGATTTGTAAAATAATTGAATTGTATATATTTTCTTTTTTAAATTGTACTTGGCTTTGTCTAAATCAGCAGCTTCTCCTTGTGTTTGAATTAGATTGCAGAATTGCTAAGGTCTTATAAGGTAATTAATATATTTCTTTAACTTTTTCCAGATGAAAAAGCAATTTGGTGATAATGAAGCTATTACTCAGGAAATTGTTGGTTCTGCTCATGTCGAGAATTACGCTTTGAAAATGTTTTTGTATGCAGACAATGAAGACAGAGCTGGGCAATTTCATAAGTAGGTGAAAATCTTTGGGTTTTTTATCTGAATTAAGATACTGGTCATGTAATTTGAATATCCAAACTCTCTTTATTTTGACTGAAAACAAGAATTGGGCTTTAATGCATTAATTTCTCTTTCAGAAAACTCTGTTTGTTACTGCTTGTATGCCTCTGACTTCACACATTAATTGGTATCCTCCTTTACTCTTTAAGAGGTTGCTCACCTACTGGCAAGCCTTCTAAAATCCCAGGCTGATACTGAGCTTGACATCCAGCATGTTATTTTCTACTCTACAGTGATATTAAAATAGTTGTGATGATACATTATGTGGTTTGATTTACAGCAGTAACTACTGCATGTTGATGGCTTTCTCTAAGGTAATGCAGGATGTCCTATGTCCTATATTGAACATTCCAAACTAGAAACTAAGTGCAGAACACATGACCAGCTTTAAAAAATACTGAAAACTTTCCACATAGTAGTCAGGAGACTAGTCAATATATTGCTAAATTTAAACATTGTGAAGTAAGTTCTCTAACATTAGATTAAAAGAAAAAATTAGTAAAGATTGTCTTGAATATAAGCCAGTATGATCTAAAATGCCTATATTTATAAATATATATATATATATATATATAAAAATATATAAATGATCTATAAAATGTGATCCTGAGAGATTAACAATACCAAGTTAGTGAAATGTTTTCTTTTTTACAGAAACATGATAAAGTCCTTTTATACTGCAAGTCTCCTGATAGATGTTCTAACAGTATTTGGGGAGCTCTCTGAAGAGGTAAGTGAATATTAGACAGCTGTTGTCTGTTAGAAGATGCTTCATGACTTAAGTATCCATCAGAAATTCAAAGTCTGATTATTACTGTGGAACTCATAGCCTTACATTGAAGAAGTAGGAATGATTATAGGGAAAAATGAAGCAAGGTTCCTGGCTTTTTCCACCTCAGTTTTTTTCACTCTGCAAGCAGGATCTTTAGTGCTAGTAACTGAAGTGAAATGGTATACAATTTTAGTTAGATACTTCTGATTTTGCAACAAACCCTGCTTTTGAAAGGTGATATGTTAAGTTGGAAGAATGTACATTTACTTAATAAAAAATGGCTTGCTATGTGGCCGTTAGGACATGAATGTTTTAATTCAAAAAGTTATCTGCTAAAGTAACTAACGCAGTGCTCTTTATGGCAGGTAATCTTTTAATCAAACAAGTATTCCAGAACTGGCTGAACAAGATCATGATTATTTTTATTAAGGCACACCAGAATAACCACTTGGTACGATTTGAAAAAAGCAACTTTTCTATTAGGTGCATGGTCAGCTGCTCTCTGTTATTCATGCCCCACAGAAGAATTAATCTCTGATACAGAGGAACAGGTACTCTTAATAAAGTATTCCTTGTTCTGAAAATTAAAGCGGATGTTTCCTTGCTAAATTAAATGAATGAGAAGCTCAGTTTGAAAATGTAATGGTATAGTTGATAACTTCTGGCAAAGAAAAAAAAAAACAGAGAAAGCTGCTACTGACTCATGAAGACAAATTTCAAATCTTTTTAAACAAAGGCTGAAATACCTGGAAAAACAAATAAGAAACAGCAGCAATGCTAAGCAATCTGAGACAAAGTCAGTACTAAATCCGCAGAGGTAATCTACAAATATTTTTTTCTCACATGCTTGAGTGTTATAGGCTTCCATGCTTACACAAGTAAAAGTGCTTTAAAAACCTGAAGTTCTGCTGCTTTGCAGGCCCATAACAAGCTTGTGGTTGTGTTGGTCCCAAACTAATCCATGCCCTGCTTGGAATTCGCAGGCTCAACATCCTGTATGTAAATCCCCGATCTGATAAATGTGCCTAACATACAGGCATATTTTCTCAGTTTAAAAAACAGTTGCCATGGCTAATTTTTAAATGTTGGAAGGAAGGTAAAAGAATGGTTTTGATAGTGGTGCACTTCTTAGTATACTATGACATATAGGAATGTAAGTACCGATAAAGATAGGTCTTGCCCAAGAACACTTGTCCAAGTGTTCTTGCAAGATTCTACATCTCCTATAGCCTGAGACTATACCAATCTTCATCTATCAACAGGTGCAAGTAAGATTGCTCTTTCATGTGTTCTCTTAAAGCTGGCTGCTATGCTCCCTGACATCCTTTATGATATCAAATAGTAACTGTTCCTAAAGCCAGAGTGAATGCACATTGAATTGGACTGAGAAGACTGTCATCTTATCATCATGTAATTCACATGTGTGGAATATCAGCTATTAAAGGCTTTTAAATCAACAGTAGAAGGCATAGAAAGCAGATACTTGACACCTAAAATCAGAGAATGGGTATTGTAAATACTATGTATATTTTTAACTGGCAAGTGGTTGATTATTGGGTAGTATGAATGAATTGTGTCACAGGAAACAGTGGATGTTCCATCCCTCAGTATCTGAACAGGCAAAAGGATTTTCTGGAAGACATGTTTTACAAGACAGCTTAATCAGATCAGGAAGAAGCCATGTGATAGTAGTGTCATTTTCATTTACCTCGGTAGTAATGTTCATGCAGTAGGGCAGCCTTCCAAAAAGAGGCAGCAGTGCATATTAAAAACAAACTGAAAGCAACAGAATTTAGGTTCTCCGTTCTGGAGTGATAAGCTTTGCAGCTGGGATGCAGAATGACACACATCAAACACTTTGTTTCCTTCTCATCTGTGTCCAGAGTTGTGGTGTGGGGAGGGTGTGCCCATTCTTAAATATGCTTTTCCAGGGGCACCACCGGCCTGCTGAGGCACTCGGCTGTGTCCTGCAGTGGGTCTGCTGGAGCTGGCTGTGTCCAGCACAGGGCAGCCCTGGCCTCTCCTCACAGGTGCCACCCTCTGTTGCTAGCACCTGGGCATGGACACCCAATGCACCAGCATCTTCACACTTTATCAAGAAATAGTTGTGGTATTAAAGGGAAGATGTGCAGGCTGTTATATCTTGTGAAGTGTTCGTGTCTAAAGGTGCCATACTCTGGATATGTATTTCTGCATTTTGTGGCTTCTGTTTGTGAATGATAAAAGGATTTAATCTGTAACATTACCTGGACAGAAATGATTAATAAAGAAAAGTATTTACAGAAAGCCATGCTTTCCAATTGTACTTGTCTTTTCTGAGGTATAATGAATGCATTTTAATAAATCTGTCATCATGATAGGCTTTTTTCTGGAGGACGTTTTACTTGTGAAAATGAAGGACTGTATCTTTCTCCTGGGCTGTGTGAGCATCCCATTAAATTTGGGCAAGAGAGCTTGCTAGACTTACCTGTCACTGTCATTCCCTGCCCTCTTCTAGACAACAGTGCAGCAGACTTTCTGCAGTACACTTTTGAATTTCATTTAATTGAATTTGTTTCATTGAATTAAATTCATTCTCAAAAACTTTGGATGTAATTTCATTCAGGACTTTTAAAGAGGGAGTATTCTGTCTACCTCAGTTTCCAAACCACTTTTACCTGTACTTGTTGCTGTGGAAATTTGACTTCACCGGTATCTTGCAGGTGATAATGTTGATGTGAAACGTGATCCACCTCAGTTGTTCACTTGGCCAAATTATTCCATTCATCCTTCCACATTTCTTGTCTCTGTTTATATTCAGCCTTCTTCCTTGAAATATATTACCTCATAACTGTCAGGACTGTTATATCTCTTAAAACTTTTGACAAAATAATTGCTTTGCATAATCAGTAAGATTTGTCATAACAATTGAGAACTGAACTCTTCCTGGATTAAAAAGGGGCTATTGTAATACTCTCAGGAAATAGAAAGTGGCCAAGCTTAATTTCATGTTTTGACACATTAAAGTTGTACCTAAGACCTGTAAAGTATATTTGAAAAAATGAAATGGAAAATCTCAAAACGTTGAGATTCTGACATATATTTCAATCACTCGTTTTGTGAAAAGACGAATTTATGAAAACCAGGTGAAATACTTTTCCTCAATTCCTTTTCCCCAGAAACTGAAAATAGTGAAAAAAAACACATTGGTTTTCTTTAAATACTGAAGTTACTACCACGTGTTTTCAGTTTTACTGTGTTTTTCAGTTTTTCAGTGTTACTGTGGAAATAGAATCAGACAGGCAAGCAGCAGATTCACTTCTCACTGCTATTGCTTCATATTGACACCATTTCAGAAAATGAGAGTTGGCAAAAAATCATATTGACTGGTAATATAGTAATTAATTTTTTGAGAAGTATTAATATTTTTTCTAATAACTGAACTAGAAAAGTCATTGTTATCATAACCCCTTGCTTTGCAGGTAGTTTATGTATTGCTAAAGTCCTTCATCTGACATTTAGCTATGCTGTGAAGATATTAAATCAAAATATTTTATGTCCTTGAATATCACACACAACCCACACACATTAATCTGCAACTACAGCAGCCTTTCGGATTTTATGCTTTTAAATGCATTTTTAAATTTTAAAATGATGTAATTAGGGAAGAGTTTATATTACTGATCAGCAGGAGTGGCATTTTAAGTTTCAGATATTTAAATCTAAAGTAAATAATCATGTAAGTTTATGGAGTTAGGAAGTTTTCTTTATTATTTCACATCAGTAATAACTACGCAGTGTGTTCTGTCTTTCACACTAGATGGTCCTGGTATAATTTACTTCCTTTTCCTGACGTGCTGAACTAATTGAAAATCCCCACATTTTCCTTTTTTCCTGAGATACTGTTAGAGCTATTCTTTTTTTATATGTATTTTTTTTAATTCAATTAATTTCACATATATTGTTTATCTTTTAAAGGGGTGTCAAATGGTAGCAGAGAAAGCAGTTTAGTTTTATAATCTCTTCTCAGGGTGGAAAACCCGTTTATATTTCTGTCTCAAGCGCATGAATTCTCAGCCCCGAGTGGTTAAAGTGGCTGGCCTTTTCCCTTCCCCAGAACGCGCAGCACAGGAAGTACGCCAGGTGGAAGGCAGCGTACATTCATAACTGCTTGAAGAATGGAGAGACTCCTCAGCCTGGGCCTATCGGAATGGAAGGAGAGAGCTTCGGTATGTCTTTTTTTCTTTTAAGAAGAGCAGAGTGCTGGGCCAAGACCGAAGTGGTGCTGTACACAGTTCTTCAGGGAGCACCCCACCAGAAGCACAGCTTCACTGTTTAATGTTCCATTTGTGGTGGGCCACCTTCTGATTTTTCTTTTCTGCTTCTCCTACTGTTATTTTTATTGGACCTTACTATTTGTTTGACTTATTTAATAAAATACTTTTTTTTTTTTTAACTTTCCTCTGTAGTGTAGATTATTGTTTGGAATACAGCTACTCTCGGAGAAGGCGTTGTCACCTTTGGGCCAGAACCATGCATTTCTTTACAGCTACCCACAGTCCTCCTTTTAAATCTGTCCTGTAGTTATGATACCTTTGCCAGTTTATCCTCTCTTGGAAATTAGATAGGAGTTGGAAATGGATTGCTGGTAAATGAATTCGACTTCAAAACAAACACCTGATTGTGAGACAACCCCTTCTCCCCCTATAATAATGTGGTTTTCAAAACAGGTTTATGGCTTACTCTTTTTAGCTGGGATTCCCTGCTGCTTTCTCACCAATCCCCCCTTTTCCTCGTGTTTTTAGTTACTCCCTGTGTTCTTCTGGCTACCTGACTGTCCTATACAGGGTTCCTTGGAAGTTACCTGCTCGACTGTTAAATAAAAGGTGATTTCCAAGGACACTCACTTACCAAAATTAACATTTATCAGAACAGGTTGTTTCGACCCTCCCAAATCGTACCTTTTACTGCCTTCTGTTTAATGCACTTAGACCTGTCTAAATTTAAAAGTGCTAGCTCTTCAGTAAGAAATATGAGGGGCATCCAAACCTTTCTCATTTAGAGCTCTTTAAAAACAGACACCACCACTGTGAGCAGATGCAAGCTAGCCTCTCCATGAAGTAACAGAAAACTACTAAGCAGAGCACATAGATCACATCTTAACCTATTCTGAGAAAGACAGCTCCATTCGCTCATTTCATTATGTGTATCTTTACTAAAAACGACTAAACATTCAAACCAGAGCTGTCATATTGTTTCTGAATTTTATAAATGTTATCCTGTTTCTAAGGTATAGATCCACAGATAACGTACAAAACTTCATTTGTTAAACTGCTAAAGCATACTGTTCTGTGTATAAACTGATAACACTTTTCAGTTATTTGTAAGAGCAAAATAGATGTGAAAATTACTTATTTCTGAAGTATATCAAAATAGAAACAGTATGTAATGGTTAAATTAACTTTCAAAACATTTTCACCCATTTATTTTCCCACTGTTTGCACTTTTTCTGTGCTAAATATTTTATGAATGTTTAATTCTTCTTGCATTTCACCAGTTGCTTTTGATAGTGGTCAGTTTCATTAATAAAGGGTCTCTTAGTTTTCGTTAAGTCAGTGCAGAAACTTAAAATACAAATTTTAAATGTGAATCCTTTATGGAAATAGGGTGTCTTTGGAGTGGATATTTTCACTATGCAAATTAAAGCAGACTAATTCTGCACAGTGACAATAACCTTTATGTATATTCACATACCTGATGAAACAACTAAGAACATTAAATTATTTGGAATGTGGCTCTCCACAGTGTAATCTCTTATCATTTATATATTGTGGTCACCACTACATGTTAAAAGAATTTAAAAATTACAAAATACCTAATCACAGTTTTTTTGAGTAGAATGTGTACCAAACATCTATTCCTGCTTATTGTTAGCCTTTATTTTGTTAAACATAAAGTGTCTCAAAGCCTGGCTGCCAATTATAATTTCTTTGCAATTTCCTGGGTAAAATACTGTTTGGGTAGTAATACTGTTTGGGTAGTAATACTGCAGAAACGCTGCAAGTTCAAATATTTGTGAAAAAATAATTGGTATGATACAGTTTGATTTCCAAGCTACTGGTTTATTCTTGTTACTATGTTTTCCTTACCTAAAGATCCCCTGCGGACTTCAAAAACTGGAATGGCTGTCTTACCCACTGAAATATGCTCCAGTCTAGGCATAGCTATACTTGAAGTGAAGCATTAGCAAACTAATTTCTTCTTTAACCTACAGTCTTTTTCAGTGTAGTTTTCTTAACTGCCAGTGCAGCTGTAGAGAAACTTATGTTGCAACTCAAGCTGCAAACACTGCCACATTTTTGTAAATCAAAATATACCGGTTTGATAATCTAATGGAGAAGACAACATGGGAAAACCCCCTTTTGTTATAGTGAATGTCATGAATAGCTCAGTTAAATATTTCTAGCTTTAAATGAGTGCTCTTTAGTGGTCTGGCTCATGGTGTGGTAATGTTTTCAAAGCTCACCTGATTATGTGAAATGAATTATGAGTTCTGAACAACTGCAGTAATGGAATTTCTAAGCAAAGATTAGAGCTTTTGCTAAAAATCTGTGTATGCAGCTTGTGTAAAAACAATAATTGTTCCTCAGCAGCAACAAATAGGCTTGCTCTTCATTTTATTAATGTGGAGGCAAAGGTAACTGACTTGCTCAAGGCTGCAAAAGAAACTGTTGTAGGAGGGAATGTGGAATTCAGATCTTACTCAAATCCTTACTATTCATTGTAGGTCATTACAAGCAGTAATATGAATTGGCGAAGATTGTTGTAACATTACCAAGTTACGTCTACATGCAACTTAAAGGGTAGCAAATGCTGAATGAGCCAAAATTTTAACATCCTTAATGATAGGGACCCTGCAATATCTATAATTTGGCAATATCTTTTTATTTCTTGAATTCTATTTCATGTAGTAAAAGAATTTCTCACAGTTTTATTTTCTGAGCAATTAAATGAAAAATACTTTTAGACGTTTATTTTTGAAGTTAGCTGTATAGTGTAGGTGTCCATGGTGCTTTACATAACCAAGACAAAAATTCTATGCAAATTAAATTTTTCTTAGAAGAATCAGTAAAAAAAGTGTCAATTCTTGCTTTGTGCATCGTAAGAAGAAAAGCAGCATTATTTGAGTGTATGGCTGAACCTTCCCCATTCCTTTCTGCTTGCTCATTTTCTTCCTTCCCTTGCAAGTGGAAAAAGTCTGTTTAAACAGAGTGAAACTAGGTCTCTGTAGCTTGACAAATTACCATTTTTTTCCAAAGTGGTATTTTCTTTGTGATTCCTGAAAACCATACTGTAACTCTTGGAGATGTTTTTACAGTAACAGGCATGCTTTATGTAGTTCTGCTGTTGGATTTATGGATGCTTTTGTCAGGATGCCACCATGGAAACCTTAAAATGATATGATTTATTGGAATGCAAGTCCTAGAGTACACATAAAGGTCACTTAGCAGTAGCCCTAGGTCATCCAAGATTTTACACTAATGTGGAAAAAATTAAAAATCTGGTTTCAAATATGAAAAAGTTCTTAAATGGCCATGGTATAGCCATAGTAAAATACATTAAATGTCACCACTTTCATTGCAATATATACTATTGTGTTCTACATTTGTATTGCAGAATTTCAGGAAACCTTTATAGTCCCAACTAGCAGAAAGAACAGTGAAGGAAAAAGTTGGTGGATTTTTGAGTCCATTTCTCAATGTAGTGGAAAAAAATAAATAGCAATAGGGAAAAAATAGCAAGTGGAAAAAAATAAATAGAAAAAAAAAAAAAAAAACAGGAAAAAAAATTTAAAAAGCAGTGTTCCAATAGAACCTTACATTGTGTATCTTTTAGCAACATCTCAAGCTAAAGAGAAACAGTCCAGCAGAATGAGAAAAAGAAAATGTTTTTAAATTAAAATTAATAAATTACCTTTTTACTTCTCTGGACTCCTGTGCCCTGTTTAATTCAATGGGGTCCTTAAAAATAGGAGTCCAGATAATTGAAGGAGTCTGGACTCCTTAAAATAAAAATTTTGCTAGTTTTAACTCTAGTGCTCTGAACCGCTTAAGTTTTATAATCAGTGCTATACGTCTAAACTAGACAAGGGAATGCCATGAAGCCTTGAGACTCCTCTATTTGTATGAAAATACCTTTGGACAGTTGGTTATGGGGCCAAGGGTATCAGCCTTACTCCACGAAGTCTTGCCTTGGGTAAATAATAATTAAAAAAACCAAACAAGCCGATATTCTGGGCATACTGTATCTCTAAGGAAAATCTAAAGAGCACATGGATTCATTATGCTGGGATCCAAGCACAAAGGCTGATGACGTTCAAAGACAAACTCATCTGGAGCTGAAACAGTGTGAAACAATTGTGACACTTTTACAGCCTGATATTTCAGCATCCTTAAGCAAATTGCAAGGAACTTCAAATTTTAAATTATTGCAGCTTTATTTTTTTAGATTATTTCCCTACTTTTTATAGCATTCTTTACCTGGAAAAAGAGTTGTTTTTCAATAATGTTATGGGTGTTATAACCACAGAACTTAAACTCTGTTTGTTGACTTAAATGTTCTTTTCCAGCAGCCTGAAATCTTTTCATTTAACGCTACTGTTAAAACTCTTCACACATACTGCAAGCACATATCTCAAAATTGTTCTAATACTTTAACCTTTGATAAAGAATATTTTAAATATTTGCTTTGTAGAAAGAATAGTTACCATGCTTTGATGCCATTTGGGCACTTTAAACACCTAAGAAGAGTTAATTTAAACAAATCAACTTTTATATTTAATACAGTTTAGTGTTTGCCAATTGCATAATGAGCAAATCAAACAGTTGAGCTTGATCTTTTGTTACATATGCCTGATATAAAAGTATATCACCCTTTTATGAATTTACCTCTTACAGGCACTGTTATTAAGGGTGGTCAACACTTTTTTTTGCTTGGTTTTTTTGTTTATAACATTGCCAGACTTTAACCATTTGAGTTCATATCTTCCATGGCCAGTGTTGCCTACAGCATTGCACTTTTACGGAGTGACTATCAGAGACCATGAACTATGCAGTGAGGATGCTTGAAGCTGAAACTGGGAATGTCTTGGAGAGAAGATTGGGAGGTAGTGCAAGCCAGACACAAGTATGGGGCAAGGGGTTGCAGATACATGATGTGAAGTTCTGGTGCAAGGAGGAATCAAAGTGGGACTGAAGAGCCAGATAAGGACAACAGGAAGCAGCAAGCGGCAGAATAAAGGAATAAATGCATTAACAGTTTAAGCCTGAGCAAAAACTTAGGAGAGGTATTTTCTCTTAGTTGAGGTACTAAGTACAATGAAAGAACGTTTTCTCCCACTCCTCATTCTCAAAAGTGGCTTAATAATTTTTCAACAGCTTTCCCAAAATACTAGCTTCAGGCAGACACCCTGGAAAATCCAACTTTGTGGCTACCTTTTTTTTTTTGCCAATTTTTAGACACTTAATTTTACTTCCATGCATTATATTGCAGTATTAGTTACTAGGAAGAAATACAGCAAAGGAAAAATTGGCACCTTAAGATATCCTTTGCCTTCCAGAGATCTGCCAGATGTTTCTTTGCATGTATCCAAAATAGCTTCATAAAGCCACAGCACTGGTTGCAGCAAGTGAAAGTAATTTACACAAGAGTAATATATAAAAATGTTACCATGCTCTGTGTTTTTATATTAAATTTTGCTAGCAGTGCTTGATGCGCCTGGCAGAACTTTACTTCTAGGGTTTTTGCTTTTTAGTCCTTTTAAATAAAGATTTTTGGTATTAGATTGGATTTGGGGGATTTTTTTTTTTTTAGTACTCAGATGTTCTGAATGAAAGTAAACCACTACAACTTTGCAATATAAACCAAAAATACATTCTTTAACTATGTATTTATTAAAGTCCAGTACAAATGTCCAAATTACAATACTCTTAGTTCTACTCTGCATTATAGCCTTTTATTGTAGTAAATACTATTATGAATTGGAAAGTGTTTGGCCCTTTTGAGTAAAGGTAGTACCTGAACTTTTTCTGGGAGGAAGAGTGAATTAACATAGGAAAAAAATCTGATACTTCCAATAGTAGACTGTTTAATTATTAAGCAGTAGAGGTGCTTGCATAACACATAATCTTCTATACTTGAAGATCAGTGTGGATTTCATAAAGAATGCATCTTTTGCCAGCTCTAAACACATAAAAGTTTTGTGCTCCCATATTCATTTTACTCCATTTCAAACTGGCTGTTAACAAAGCCATTCCCAAGACTGCTCATTCCATCTGTCATTATTGATTCAGATGAACACGTCAACTGTAAAGTAGCTTTTTTAAAATTGAACTGAATTCAAATTAAGGAGCAGAAATAATCGCATATTCTAAATTAACTGGCTCATTAACATAATAAAATCAGACTATTAGCCTTCAAAGCAACATTGAATAAATTAGACCAGAACCTTAAGAACATGACTAGACTGAAAAATAATATATATATTCTTTGTATATGTTATAGGATATATTAAACCTCATTATTCTTACAGTGCATTATGTACTCTAACTGATCTAGATACTGTTATGACTCAGCTAAGCTGCATTTCATTTTCCTGCTTGGTATTACTTTCCCAAAATTCCCATTTTTTATTTTTTTGTGGTTTGTTTAATTGATATGGGGTGGAAGGATTAGCTCTGTCTGTCTTTGTAAAAAATGTTTGTAAGGCAAATACAGTTTTCCATATTCTGGTTCATGCTTGTATTAAAATATAGATAGTGCATATTTGTAGTATCTTGTTCAACTACTGTGGATGCAGTACATGGAGGTATAAGGGTTTGTACTAATGAGACAGAATGCTTATATTCAGACCAATAATGAGATAATTTAAGCAGAAGAGATCTTTGAAAGTATGTCAGTTTCTAGGTCTTTATCCTATGCTATGTTGCTTTTTTACTTTTACAAATTAACCGTAGGTGGTTTGAGTTGATAAATGTTTTGTCTTCCGCTGTGGTGGTAATTTTTCTACTAACAAAAATTTGAAAGGAAGTTTTACAATGGAGCCTAAGCTTTCGAGTGTTTGTACAGAAGAATTACAGTAATTCCAGTTTTGTGTTGTCTTAACAGATGTTGAAAGGGAAGAAGCAGGGTCATCTTCTCTCCATAGCGGAACAACTCAACCAGCAGCAGCATCTACATATGAAGCTAACAACATACCAACTAGTAATTACACCGGCATACATATACCACCTGGTGCCCATGCACCAGCTAACACTCCAGCTGAAGTACCCCATAACACAGGTAAGGACAAATCACACCCCAAGACTTTCATGCCTTTATTGAGAAGTAAGTTCTAGCCCTCTTTCCATTACATATAAAGTAAAATAATACCAGTATTCTGTGGCAGAAACAACTTAATAAATTAGCATCATAAAAATGCCACTGAAAATATTTTTTTATGGTTTTTAAAACACACACTTCATATTTTGGAGCACTTTGCCAGAAGAGATATATGGAGTGAAAGAGTGAGTGTTCCTGCAGACAGAATGGGTTTTTTCTTCTTTAGAATCATGCATTGCCACGTCTATACTGTAAAGAACTATGAATCTTTCACTTGATAGATGAAATTATATTACTTTATTTCATATTTAGCTTTCCTTGTGCAGATATACTGCTGTTCTTTATGTGGGAACGTGATGTTGAAACTGTTACAACGACGCTATAAAAATCATTCCTGATGTACCATTCATACTTTTCTTCTGTTTTGTTTATGCTCTTTCTCCCATGCAAGTACTTTAGTGTGATTGACCTCAGACAATAATATTAATGAAAAATTTGTCCCTGCTGCTAAACGTATTGGTTCCAACATCCTCCCCCTTATTCTGTATCATTTTTGGACCATAAATGAAATTCTTAAAAATCCAAAGTTCTTCCCAGTTGCTGTGTTTAAGAAAAGCAAACCAAAAAAAGGTTTTATTAGCTGATTTGTGAATACAACCTTTCAACCTCATGTTATCTTTTTATAATTATGTTTAATAAGACTAAAAATTTGAAAGCTCTTGATTTCAATTATGCCGATGATTTGATTGTTTGGATTCATTTTTATATTATGGAATGTATGAGGTATTTTTGTCACACAGCCCCTCTGTCTTGATACTTTCACATTTTAAAAATGCTTCACCCCATAAGAAGTTCAGGATGCTTTTTTTTTTTAGCTTTATCAAAGGGAAATCCTTCAGATAGGTGCGGTTTTTTAGGTCTGGGAGGGAGCGAATGTTGTTTTTTACATTCAGCCTAGGTAAATGTTTAGCTCATTGCTTTTACCAGATCTGAAAATTATGGAGTACGTATCTTGTTGCAATACATAAATTATTTACATTACATAGTTTTAACCCCATTAGTAATTCCATGAATTAATAGATAATTTAGAAAAGTGATTATACTGTCTTCCTACATAGCAGATGGTTTACAAGTAACTTTATGTTAGTCTGTTATGTTATGGACATACTGCAAAAATATTGTTTCAGATCAGTGCAAATGAGTGTCTAAAATGGGAACACAGATATAAGAATGCCTCACAGCATAAAGTGCTGTTTCTTCTTCTAGCATCACCATTTCCTTTATAAATCTGGCTAGCTTTTTTATTCTCACCAGTTGTTTTTGAAGGAATTAGGAAGAAGATAGTTTGCAAGTGTGAGATGGCAGACACGGAGCTTTAAAAATACAATAATGGAGACTCTTTCTGATATTTAAAGGCAGAATTTAAACTTCAAATGTAAAAGTTTACTCCTACTCCTCTTTAGCAGGTTTTCCTCAATACTTTAGGGTAGCCAGTGTCTTTTGGACTCGTATTTTCTTACTTTTTTTAATGCTTGAAATAAAATTTCTGTGAAATACTGCACTGATAAAATGAATGTAAGCCTGTAAATTCTTCTGTAATATTTTATGATGTTTGTAGCCTGAAGTGAGGCTTTTTAAATTATTTGTTACAAACTTTCAGAATTGGGAAGCTATCAGCATCTTAATTTAAAAATCATTCAGTCATTAGATTTACCTGTTCTGTTTTCTTATTTTCTGCTTACTTCTAAAGTCTATAAAGAAAAATAACCCAAGGCCAATTTTTTGCATTGATTTGCAGGAGTGACAAGTAACACCATTCAGCCTGCTCCTCAGAATATTCCTCTGGTTGATCCTTCCCTTTACAGTGCTCAGTCTGCAGGTAAGACAGTGGGATTTGTCTTGTCTGTACGTGGACGTGCTCTGTTCTGTATGTCTCCCCTGAGCTGAAGGAAGAAGTCTGAGAAACAATGTCATTGTTATCTGAATGCTAATAATTCAGAAACTTTAAAAAGAATGGACATTATCTAAACATTGTGTTGCTGGGAGTTTAATAGTTTCTGAAAGCTTTGCTACAGTTTACAATTAGTGTTGTCTGACTTTTTCGAACCAATGAGTTAGCATTGTGTTAGGCTTTTTACTATTTACGCTGTTGTTTCTCAAGTGACGTTCTGATATACTTAGCAAAGCCTGCATTCCTGATGGCCTTGCTACATTATGTTTTTGGTAATTAACACACATTCCTTTTACTTAAAATTTCTTCTACAGGGTAAGTGCGGAAGTTATTTATTCACTTCGTTAAAGAATCACAACATTTGTGGCGGTGTTTTGTTGCAGCATAATTGTTATGTGTGCTTATTGATTATAAGTAGTACCTGTATTAAATGAAATAATTTATAAGATACTGCTAATGATGTCATTTTGATGTACCATTTAATCAAGCCTTTTGTCTTTTAAAATGCCATGTGTCTTGGATGTTAAAATCACTGATAACCTATATTGCATGTATTGAAGTGCACACATAAATGCTAACTTTAGGGAGACCGTGGACTGGGAAAGAGCACTGACTGACAATAAAGCTGGAATCATCCTAGATTCTAATTTGAATGCTGGTATACGTTTGGACAATTATTAAATGTTCTCTAGGAATTTTTCTGTGGCATAGAGATAATAAAGATAAGTTATACCTGTTTGTAATAATCAGATTTTTTGTTGGCAACGTAACATGGATGTTAAGTATGAAATCCGTTCACATTCTACCCTGGAGTTTATCCTCACCAAGGGAAGGCTGATAGTATATGGAATTGATGTATTAAGTTCCAGTACTAAGTACAGTCGAAAGCTGCCTGTTATGACTACCAAGTTCAGATAGGTATATTCTTGTATATTGTAACTTACAAATATTTATTTAGATAGTTTATTACATTGTTGGAGACAGTGTCTATATTAAAATGCCAGCTTTACTGAAAAAACGTTTTTGATTGGAATGCTACAACAGGAATTCAGTGTTTAACTTTTAGTCTGGTGTTATAGGATTGCTTAAGGATGTGTCAATCTTAATTTATTAGGAAGCTATTTTTTTAGAAGATGTCCTAAAAAGATAAAAATAATGAAATTTACATTTGATAGACACATATTAACCTTTAGTATTCTTTTGAAAAACAGTGGGGTGTGCCTTTTGTTCATCTGGCATATTACTGTAACATCTCGTGACAGTTAACTCATTTTATTGAAAACAATACCTCAGACCTGTAGCTGGACCATTTAAATTTGGTGACAGTTTTTGAGTTTTGGGGACTGTTGTGGGTGCTTCAGTAGCTCCTTAACAGCTGAAGGCTTTACTTAAGCTTTACCGTAGTAACTGCTAGTTGGAAAGCAAATCTTGTTCTGTTTGGCAGCAAAGCTTTTATAATTAACCAGCTTATCATGATCCTCTAGACAGTCATTCTACTAGGTTTTTGGATAACTACTCTGGAAATTCTAGCCATCATTGTTTTTTGGTTTGAATGTTTAATTCTAGATGTCAAAAATGTCGTAATTTTGATTGAAACTTTAATTCTTCATTAAGTATTAGAAGTTTCATTATTCAGTATCTGGATATTGGTGCATTGCTCCCTCTAGCCACTTACCTGTGATAACCTGATTTAATAAATATAAAGGAATTGAGTGGATTAACATACCCTGTGTTTGTGAGAATTCATAATAACTACTATTGTGTAATTTAAGAGATTAAGACCCTTGCTAAGCACAGTGATGAATCTTTTAACTTGATTTAACCCGAGTATTTGCATGCCTGTCTTCCTCCTCTGCAAATACATTGTGTCACTATAAGTTTTGGTCATGTAACAGCTTGACATGTTAGATTCTTATGAGGGAGTTCTACAAAAGTGCACCTGAAGAAGCTCGTACAGATCCTTGGTTCTGAAAGCTTAGAAGATATGCTGTCAGTCGTGCAGCAGTTTGAGAGGCCATAAGGGATATGTCAGTCACAGTATGTTTGCATGCATAGAATTAAGAAGCTTGAGAGCAGTGGAATGTGTTTGTCCTTGCCTGTCACTGTCCTGTCATGCGTGCCTGGTCATTACCCAAAGACTCCTCCCTTCAGCTGTACATGTAATGACAGATACTCTTCTCCTCATGCTGCTGAGGAGTCCTTTTTGTGCCAACAGTACTCTGTTCCACAGTAGCCTTGTTCCCTGACCTGTAAGTAGATTTAGAAATGCCTGTATCTCACAACAGATGCACTAAACTGGGACCCAGGAGCCCTCCCCAATTCCTGAGTTGCAATATATATTTGGGGCAGATCCTGGCTGCGTATTGAGGTTAGGCTTTGATATGCACCATTCCTACGGAACTGAAGTTGCCTTTGGATGGGGTGGAGGCCTCCAGTAGATCCATAGAGCCAGCACAGTACAAAGTACACTTGCTCCATGATTTAGACATGAGGTCTGTGTCTGTACTAATAAATTAAACATGCCTGTAAATATTTGACACTGAGAACAGCTGGCACAGAACCACTCACATCCATACTATTAAACTTTTAAACTTTCTTTTAAACTTTCTAAACAAGGTAGTTTGTGAAGGCTGCCAGTGTTGAATGGTCTCTAGCCTGCTCTGACCACAAGTCGTGCCCAGGAATTGTTTGGGAAAGTGCTAGTTTGCATGGGCCAAAACCATACTGGAGTCTGTTCCAGCAGTTTTGACAGTGTAGACAGTCAAGTTTGAGTGCTGAGATGCATTCCCTGGCACTGCTGAATGTACTAGTATAGGCATAGCCAAACAGGATGTTACACTATAACTGCAAGACTCTTTTTGGTACTAAGATCAAATGTATACTTTTAAAATAAATTATGTATTTTCTTTCTTGTAACGGGGAGAAGCAATTTGATTAATGCTATGATGAGAGGGGAACTTTTGGTGGTGAAGTGGAATATTTTATCAAAAGAAAATTAAGTTAAAATAACAGTACTCCTTTGATTTTGGTCAGTGTTAATCCTTTAATAATTGTCCTGTCTTGTGAGAACATGTTTCAGAGTTTAAAACTGATTTTGAAAGTGTCAAAGCTTGTGCAATTAAGCATAGGTTAATGTCTGTGACAACAGAATGTAGAGCTACACAGCAACTTTGTATAATGTGTGCGTGCGCTTCTCTGGTGTAGTTTGCTTTAAAAATTTATTACCTCTAGATTTTGCTAATACTAAATGCATTCATGGTCGAGCTATACAGAGCTTTTATAAAATCTTCTTACAGTACCGTATGCTCCCTTCCACAGGTGGCATAGTGTAGAGAAACCATTTCTCCATTCTAGTTGTGCGTATAATAATGTTTGATTTTCTACATGCAAAGTAGAAATAATAATACGACATTACATGTTTTCATGATCCTAAGAAGACATCTCGGAGGATTTATATTTTTAGTATCTTAAGTGCTTTAATGGTAAAAAAAGAACATCTTGTTTCAAAAATTACTTCAGTTATCTTTGCCATCACTGTTTTTATACACCAGGTTGCATTATTACTTTTTTCTTAAATCAGCTGCCTTATATTTGGGCAAATTCATAAAAAGGAAAACCATCTGATGGATAGAAAAGGATACCGGGGAGAGAAGCAGATGTGTCATGTAAAATACACATTATTTTCATTCTGAAGCAGCTTTTTTCCCTGACATGATTTTCAGCACCTCCAACCTTTTGGTTTTCACTTTGTATTCCTCTTAAACGAAAAGAATCATATTTCTTGTTATGGATTCCATATGTCTGTCATGTTTCAGTAATAAATACAACTACTGTGCTAACAATTTCAGATTAACACAGAAGCAGGTTTGTTTCAGGATATGGTATACTTTTCCCATGTGAGTGATGTTGGGCTTTTTTAGAGCTCAGAATCACAGGATGATTGAGGTTGAAAGGGACCCCTGGAGGTCATCTGGTCCAGCCCCTTTGCTCAAGCAAGGCTCCTGTAGAATAGGTTGCTCAGGTCCACATCCTTTGTGTCTTCCCCGGTCCCTGCACTCTCCCCATGGTTTAATTTGCAGCACTGAAGGAAGAAGTTTGAGAAAAAAATGGCACTGTTAATTCAAAAGACAGCTTTTGAATCTCTCCAAGGACGGAGACTCCACAACCTTTCCAGGCAACCTGTGCCAATGCTTAGTCACCCTCACGGTAAAAAGTGTTTCCTGATGTTCAGACAGGACCCTCCTGTGTTTCAGTTTGTGCCCACCACCTCTGGTCCTGTCACTGGGCACCACTGAAAAGAGCCTTGTCCTCTATGTACCCTCCCTGCAGGTATTTATATAGCTTGATGAGATCCCCCTGACCCTTCTCTTCTCTAGGCTGAACAGTCCCAGCTTTCTCAAGCCTTCCCTCTTGTAAGAGGTGCTCTAGGCCCTTCATCATCTTTGTGGCCTTTCTCTGGACTCTCTCCAGGATGTCAGCCTCTCTCTTGTACTGAGGGACCCAGAACTGGCCACAGTACTCCCAGTGTTGCTTCACCAGTGCTGAATAAAGGGGAAGGATCACCTCCCTCCACCTGCTGGCAACACTTCTCCTAGTGCAGCCCAGGACGCCATTAGTCTTCTTTGCCACAAGGGCAGATTGTTGGCTTATGGAAAAATTGGTGTCCACTAGGACCCCCAGGTTCTTTTCAACAAAGCTGCTTTCCATTCCTCAAGTCTGCTTATCCCTTGGAATATGTAAACTGAAGTCAGTTACTAACTTTTGTGGTTATGCTTTTGGTGTAAGTACAGACATTATAGTTAAGTTTTACGTTTTGAAAACTTAAGAACACAGAGCTATTTTATTTCTGTCCTGCTTGTCCATTGTGAGGTGTTGACTTCAATAGGAGCTGAGGCCACTGAGCACATCAAAAGATCAACACCCTTACTGTGTAAACTTTGGTTTATAAATCTAAAATTGTTACCTTTTTTCCCTCAAGTTATGTCATAATAGCATCTGAAATAGATTTCATAATACATAAGGCTTTATGCCAGCAAAACATTAATAGAGCTCATACTGTAAAAATAAGATTAGACTGGTGAATTTAGGCTTCCTTCCAATAAATTAGTTGAATACTGGACTGATGCCTTGGCCAGTTTTTAAAGAATGATTTTGTAGTTTCTTTTGGCATCATAACATAAAGCCACTTTGAGGGGAGCTCGGTCTTTTTTAATTTCTTAAAGATGTTCAGTAATGTGGTTGCAGATTGACCCCAGCTGCTTTTAGTCTGTGACTTTATTTAGGTTACAAAATAACCTAAGTGTGTGTCTGTGTTTATGCACTCCCTCATGCATATTTACTTACATGTCTATGTATTTTAAGAGATTTAATGTGTCTTCACCTACTCAGCAGTAAACTAATCTACATCACAGTGATAATGAGCCCACCAAGCTGTCATGTGCCTCAGTATTCAAAAGTTATTTTGTGGTTATATGTATTTATTGAAGGGAAAATAAGTATAACTTCTAGAGTATATTTAAAAATTGATAAAATTAATCTTAAGAGCACTTGCCCTTCTGCTTTTTATTTGGGTCGGGTTGTTTCGAAAACCAGCAGACCAATCCAGTTTTTAATATTCCCAGGTTTTCCGTTTTATTTGTTCAAACGCTGTTCTTAAATAATAAGATTGGGGAAAGGAAAAGCAAATATAATAGACATTTTCTGATAAGAACTGAGATTCTTTAGTAAACATTCTCACAGTATTGCTAACAACAGTTTTATTTTGAAAGAAAGGGATCCAGCTAACTGAAATTGTACCATAAAAAATGCATTTAAGTATATTAATGTCCTTGCTTAAAATTAGAAAGCTGTACTTAGAGAACTAAAGCTATGTTTAACCATATTTTTATATAAAATCTATGGTACATTTTAAAATGCACTTTTTCTTAATCTGTGAAATCTGTTCATCGCTTATAAAATGCTGTGTGGGAAACCTATTAAAGAAATACATAATTCTTTAGTACTGCATATATTTATCCATGTCCACATAAATCAGTCTTTTACAAGTTGTTCTGAAGGAACATGAGTAAAATTTTCATAATTTGTCCATAGGTTATTGGCATGGCATGGTGTTAGTCTTAAAACTCCTGGTGAATTTGTGGGTTGAAGGAGGGACAGTAACATAACTGTGCTATATTTTATGCACGCACCAGCGATGCTATTCACAGATTAAATCTTCTGCCAGTTATGGCATAAGTCCCTACTATGTTTTTTAGAAGAGTGAATGCATGTGTTTGAGCATTACAGAATTCCCAATGTTTTAACTTATGTCAAGAAAATACTCTGCTTAATAAATAACAGTTAATTGTTTTATATTATAGTATGAGAATACTTTTGCTAGTGTTCTCCAGTATTAAAAAAAAAATGGGCACATTAAATGGGATCAGTTTTGTTTTCAGTCATCTTACATAAAAACGCAAGCATAAACTTTACTTGGATAAAACAGAGATATAAAATGTGCAAAAACATGCCGGTGAGAAACGCTTCCACATTTTGAAAAGTTACTCCAGTTGAGAAGGAACAGTCTTCAATTATGTATAATTCCTGAAGAAGAGAGCAAAGTAATTACACTGTAAACACAAAAAACACTGTCCTTGTTTCTTGCAGGTTGTAATGTGATTATAGCTAACTTACAGTCGTTAAAAAGCTCTCCTTTGCTGCCTTAGATGAAGAGCAGATCTTTCTCAAAGGCATTGATTTACTTTTGAAAAGCACTGGGTCATATAAATACTTGTACCTAGAAAGGTCCTCATATTTTTCAAATGCCAGCAGCAAAGTAGTTAAATATTATATGAATGGAAAGAAAAGTGAACAGAAGTAATAGCTTGTCCATTAAAGTAGTACATCATGTAGCTTGGTCTTTGTAATATTACCACAAATATTAGCCTGGTTTTAATAATATTACTGCAAATATAAGTAAAACACAGAAATCATGTGAAAGGAAGCCTCAGTCACATTTCCTTTATAGTAACTTTGTAATACTTATGTTTTTGCAGGGGAAGTCCGTTTGACTCCAGAGGACTTTGCCAGAGCTCAAAAATATTGCAAATATGCTGGCAGTGCTTTGCAGTATGAAGATGTGAGCACTGCTGTGCAGAATCTACAGAAGGCCCTCAAGTTACTGATTACGGGCAGAGAATAAAGCCTTTTTCCAACAGATTCCTGTCTTTTGCCTAAAGAACTAACAGCTTATTACTGTACCTGTTAGAGGAGTGGAGTTACACAGAATTTCTCAGTCCCATCACCCATGACAATGAAATCACTGTTTCAGTGTCAGATTAGCAATTAATGGTACAGTAGGGATCTCTGTTTTCATCTTACAAACAGTGGAGCTAGGAACGTATGAATGCAGTGGCTTGATGTAAGCAAAATACTAAAATACTGTGAACATTGCTCAAGAGCTAAAATTCATCTTGCAATATTTAGGTTATCGGATTGGAAAAACGCTGAATCTGTAAAAAACTTGAGCATAAGAATGTTCTGTTAAAATTCTTGCTCTGGTGTTATTTCAGATTATTATTTAAAAAGTATAATAGCTTTAAAATGGTCACTAAGATTAGCGCTTTCCTCGTGAAATGAGAGCATGTAAGAAAGCTAACATCCACAGTGGGAAGGACTTTTTCCTATACATAAATTATTTGGGTATTATCTGAGACATGGTCAAAGTTGAGGGAGACTTTGAGGACACTTGTATTTCATTTCAAAACGTGCTGGAAATAAACATCTTCTGATACATCAGGTAGAGTCATGATGGTGTTCCAGCCCAATCCCCCACAACTGTATGGACTGCTACATGTATTCTTGATTACTAATTCTTGCTCCTTTTGTGTGAACACTTACAATTTTGTATATGTATGGGTAATTAAGAGAACGTACTAATATTTTTCAGAGATGATCCTGAAACCAGAGGCAGAGATTCTAAAACAACATGAACTTTTAGGGAGATTTACTTCATAGCTGTTCCATCTTTTTCAGAGGCTGAAAAAAGGCCTGTTCGTCAGCCATTAAAGCAGTATAAGTTCATCTCTGATGTTAGTGTCATAGAGCTTTGTATTTCCAGCTAATATTCTTCCTGTCTGCTTTGTTGTGGAGAGTTTTTGGACTTGGGATTTAATTAAAATATCTTGGAAACTGATTTTTGAGTCTTTATGAGGTCTGCCCTTGCAATTATGGAGCTCTTGATTGTTAAAAATCCATCCATGCTGTATAGAAGAAAGAGTAAGTAGTCTTTTAACTGGCGTGACGTAATAATTGAGTACACCATAAAGCATGTCTGATATATGTAATAATTTTAATGACATATTATCTGACCTGTCTTTCTTTCCAAGCTGCCAGATCAAATCCACATATTCTTCAAAGCTGCACTGTTTTGCAATGACTAAAATAAGTCTGATATTGAAAGCAAAAAGATGAGGAAAAGACAATCAAACATAAGCATGCATTAAGGTTTAGCTGGTCATACCCTTTTAAGAGCATAGAGTCTTTGACAGTAGGTTTGAAAAGGGTGGTATGAAACTTGTAAATGGATGCTTTAAGCATTTTAGTTGATTGAGATTTAATAGAATGTCTGATACTGTTTGTGCTGCTTTCTGATATGGGATAGCATGCTAATCTGGACAGTGATTTGGATTAGATTTTAATTGTTTTGGGAAATTTAAAATAATTAAATCTGAAACTTTTTTGACAGTTAACGCTGTACAGACCTGGGCAGTAGGTCTGTGTTTTGTACAGCGCTTCATGCAAGAGAGATTCCTCACCACTATCAAACTGAATTACTGTAAATTGTTCCATGTATATTAAAATTGTTCCATGTATATTATTGTGGTTACACTGTGACTGGAAAAGCTGCTTTTCAGTTGAGAGAAGGATGCAGAGCACTGGTCCGTGTAGAAATATATATATTGCATTGCTATTAAAAATTAGAAGTTGCTTTCAGTTGGGGATCATACCACTATTTACTAATACCAGCTTCAGTACCCAGCACTTGATAGAGGAAAATCAGTTCTCCTGTTTCTATTTATAAAAGAATTTAAAGAACTTCAGGGCTTTTGTATTAGATGGACAAGTAAGTGAGCTATGATATAACACTGTATTAATTTGAGGCTTTTCAATTAAAATTGATATCCTTTTTTTTTTTTTGGTGATTGAATGATACGAAATGGAAGTAAATAACTAAGAAGTTTGCAAAAGAAAACTTCAGTATTTCTTAAAGTGTGTAAGATTGTCTCTTGGCCATGATTATGTTGAACCTCTAAGAAACCAGGGAATTGTCAGGAAAAAAGCAATAAGCAATGAAAAAGCCATAAGCAGGTTTTTGAGTGATCATTTACAATGTATAACCTTCTGCCTAGAAAGAAGTTAGAATAAGTGAGTCTGAGGGGAATGGAGATGAAATGCTAATACAAAACTTTAAGACTTTCTTAGAGAAGCTATCAGGACATTCTTTCTGAAAATAAATTAGTGTTTAGAAGTTTATTATATGAAATTCTCACGAACTGTAAAATTAAACACATCCTAATACCAACCTTCAGACCACAATTCCTGAATTAGCATATTGAGTTTTATTTTGCATGAAATTTTGTTCTGATCACTTATTTGTTAATTTAGAAGTTTTAAAAAAGCCCATCAAACCATGTTTGAAGCCACATCTTGAAGCTGCTAATGTTTGGTGTAATAGACTGAGTATTTATCATCCAGTCTGATGCCTAAAGTATAAATTACAGCAAAACTTTTCCATTCTATTAAGTATAGCCTCAGGGACAACTTGAAATGTGGCAGATAGCCCAAAAATACAAACCAGTGTTGCAGAAAAATTCAAAAAGTGTACATATTTGAAAATGTCAGGAGAATGTATGTAGATAGCCTGTAATTGTTCCAGGCTGGAATTTGTGGCAGGCACTGGAATTTACGGCCCCATTGTTAAATATTGTGTGAGCTTTCAGTGTTGGCTGATTCACTTTACAGCCACTGAATGGTAAAATATCAGCCCATAGCTCCTCTTAAAGAAATTCTCAACGCATACAAGTACAGTATTAAGTAGAGTGACAGTTTTGTTGCGTGCTACAGACAACTCTTCTTCAGTATGATTGCCACCTACATCCTTGTAGGCCTTTCTCCTTTGAGTGTGAGTTCTCTCTCTTTTCAGTCTTGCTTAAGAAAAGAGAAAGAAGCATTTTCTGTCAGATACTCCATCTTCAGTTTCGCTTCTTGTGTAAGCTAGAAATCTAGTAAATCGGTTCGTCGTTTGTTACTTTAAAAGCTTTTGGTATTACTGAATGTTTCTGCAGTTCTTTATACTTTCACCTCTCTGAAGAGAAAGTTCCTTATTAGGGAATCATGGAATCTTTTAGGTTAGAAAAGACCTTTAAGATCTTCGAGTCCAACCATAAACCTGACAGTGCCAGGCCCACTATTAAACCATGTCCCTAAGTACCACATCTACACATCTTTTAAATACCTCCAGGGATGATGACATACTTCAGGGTTCTTACAAAAGTCTTTGAAAAGTGTCTTGCAGAGCAAGTCATTGTTGAAATGTTGAAATATTGAAATAGCTTTGAATAGTATTGAATAGTATTCAAATAGTACTGATATATTGAAACAGTGGAGATTTTTTTCAAATGTGCAGTAATTTACCAGTATTGGAGGTACTCTTTCAAAATTTTTGAGTTATGCCAGGTGGAATTTCTAATTATGTCGTTTGTAATGAAGGTTCAGCTACACAGACTGAAGTATGATCACATACCAGAATGTGATTGTAATTGTAGTGTTTGATGCTATGTAATACTTATCTAAGATAAATTAACAACAGGGGAACTTACTGTCTGAAGTACAATTGGGGGAGAGGGGGGTCGCAGATACATGTGTCTGTGCATTTATGATATAATGCATGTAAATTCAATGGTGGGCTATAAGAATGCTTTCAAAAAGACATAATTAGTACTTTGTTTACAAGTATTGGGAAAATGTCAAGTACAAATATATAGATACTGCTAACAATTGTTCTTAATGCTAAACTTTGCCAAAATTTAACTTTTAATTGTGCAGTATTCCACATGAATGTTCTTTGATTTTCTCCTTTTTCATGTCAACAGTAAAGTAGGAGCCTGGTACAAAAAGAATGAGAACACAAATTTAGAGGAAGTTAGATTTACAAAAGATCAAAGGAAGTTTCTGTTACTATAAAGTCTTTGTGGTACTGTTCTCACTGAGATTGGAAAGTGCCCTTGCTTATAAAGTTTAATTTTTGCTTTCTTTTAAAATGTCTTGTGTTGTGCAGCTTACAAAATTAGAGCCTGAGCCTGGATATTTGGGTTAGGAAAACCTAAAAGTTTGATGCTGTTTCTGAACCACCAGTGCACCCTGATACTGACAGCAACTGTCCTTCACAGTCGCCTGAGAGTACCTGTTTTTCAGTGTTGGAATTTTAACCAAGTTTGTTGGGAAAAGGAACAATGCTTTTTTCTTATTGCGTAGCCGCCTTTCAGTGCACAGCTGTAGTAACAAGAGAACTGGAGAAAACATGAATTTGCATTAGATATTTCACTGTCGGCAAGAAAAGGATATTTTTGCCAGCAGAGCTCTCTTTGGCTTACAAGAGTGCTGGAACAGTCTCACAGAGATTGTTCTGAATGTAGTGCCCTAAATGATCTCAGAACAGGAACTTTGTAAATAAGAGCATCAAAAACAAACTTGAAAGAGAATGGAGACATACACCAGGGGAGAACAAGAAATCACACGGAATGGGAGGGAGCATATAAATGATTGCAGAAGAAAATAGAATAAATACTTCCAATCCCACGTGGGATGGGAGCAGGGTAGTGCCTGAAATGAAGTTAAGAGTTATTGACAGATTTCTTTAGAACCTTGAAAGAGATGAGAAAAAAGCTTGAGCTTAAGGCAAAAGATTACAGGAAGATAGGAGAGATGGGGAGGAGCACTAGAATGACAAAAGGAACCCCACTTTTTTTTACCACAAACTGGGAAAAAATGTGAGTTACAGCACAGGAGAAAGTTAACCTAGTTGAGGAAATGATGGCAGAGACTAAATCTAGCTTGAAAAGGGAAGATTAAAAAACCAAGTAGACAGCATTCTGGAAATGGAGAGTAGCAGATGTTCTCATCCTAGGAACTTTTGCACTCACTAAATATGTCATATTTATTAAATATTTAACATTGTTTTTATTTGGCCTTTTTGGAAAGCTTAGGAGACTGCATAAATAACTGCATGGTATCTGCAGAGAAGTACAGAGATCCATGTTTGTCCTTCAGGTGCTGTTTCCTGATGTTGTGCTTTCCTTCCTGTTCTGATTTGCATCCCATTTTTCACTGTATTTATTCTGTGGTGTTCCCATAGGTAGGGGGGAGGTTGTAGTCATTAAATGAATGTTGAATGTTGCTAAGTGTGAGTGATAGACCATGTGTTTAGACATTCTCGGGTAACTTGGGAAGAATACCAGGTCTGGGGTTTACCTGGTATGTACTGTGGAGAAAAATGTAGCGATTGTACTTCCCTCCTGAGTTTCAGAGGCTCTTTGGCAGCAGAATGTCTGCAATATTTAAAGAAGGATAAGTGGAAATTAACTCTACTCAGAGCCATATTCCCAATCAGAGCCCAACAAACTGATCTCTAGGAGTCTGGAAACCTCCAGCTGAGCAGGTGGTGAAACTGCCAACTTTTCCTTGCCTCAATTAACCCATCTGTGAAATGGGTTCCTTTAGTACTTCTACATGTAGTCAGGATTTTTGTAATCCTGACAAGTAATTACAAGACAAGAGTTGATTGTGGTAACAAGTTCCCAAATCAATAGTTTTTAGGAGAGGCAGAGGAGACATTAATATGTAGTGACATGATTTATAGTGAGAATGGAAGAAATGGGAAAAAAAATGATAGGATAATTTAGCAAGGAATGGGCAGGAATGAGGAGGAGATACAGAGACAGTGTAGTTGTAAGTCATGGCCAGCAACTTGTATAGTAATACCTAACACAAATCTTAAAATGTTGAATTTGTCAGAGAACCAACATAACCATTCTATAACACTGAAATAAGTACAAATTCAGTACCGAGAACTTTTAACGGATCTGTAAGTTCGGTTGATATTTTGCAGCAGAACAGCAGCAAATAAAGCAATTGCATTAAGAAAAGTTGTGATCAACTTCAGACCTGTTAGTTTAACCACAAGATTAAGGAAAAGCTTACTTCAGATTGTGAAAAAAAGACGACGTTCAAGCATGGATATGATAGCATGTAGTATGTGTTCTCCTAGCCCTTTTGTTCTGCCCCTCACCCTGGGTGGTTTGGGGCACTTTTAGAAGATGAGTGTAATTTACTTAAAATGAAGTAATGCTTGACATAAGGCTCTAAAATTGCTTAGGTGGAAATAGATTAACATGAGAATTGAAAGATGAATTAAAGCTGGTGGAAAAAGACTGCTGTAAATTCTGAATTATTTTCAGGATGGAAATTGAGAGACATCAGCCTAGGGACACATCCTGTTTTATCTATCAGTGCCTTAGGCTGAGGTCACCATCTAAACCACGTGTAATTTGTGAATGAGATGAAGTTGGGAGGTACTGCAAGTACTGCAGACAACTGGGAAAAATCTGACTTTGACTGAAAGACTAGAATAGAGTGAAACTGAAAGCACAAAATACAAAATCACTCACTTGGGTTCTAACAAGAATATTTTTTTTAATAGAAGTTGGGATATGGAAAGCTGAAGTAATTCTCATCGGCCTCACCTATTTCAGCAGTGTAATGTGAATTCAGGATACATTGGATGAGACTGTTTCAGTGCAGAGTTAAGTAGACTGTCACAATACAACAATAACAATTCATTGTTGAAAAGTTGTTTACTAGGTAGAGATGCAAAGGAGGGCTACTGAGCTGATGAAAATCTTATCTATAGAAAAAGAGATTAGTTACAGAATGGCTGACTTAAGGCATTAGGGACAAAGTGTTAATTTATTTTAAGACATCCTGATAAATTTGTGGATTGGATTGCAAGATTGAAGCGGTAATAAACTTAAAATTTCGGTTTGTCAGTCAGTGAGGTTTTGGGAAGGATTTTTCTGGCTTCTGCTCAACCTTAAGTAATGGTCCATCTCCTGAAATACCTGGAAACGTTACTGTAAAAGAAAGGTATTGCAGAACCTGAGACACTGTGATGACCTGATTTCTCTCAGTGTCTTCCAGTGACACATTTTGTCTTTATTAGGTCTAATGTTTGTTATGACGCATTGTAAGCAATTTTTGAGTAATGGTGAGTGTGGAGCAGAATGAAGAGATTTTTATGCATTGTATGAATTCAATACCTAGTATATGTTTGCTTGTGACCATGGAAGAATATCCATGGTCTGCATGTTTCTGAATGCAGACTTTTAAACTTGCAATATGAAAAGCTTATCAGAGATTTAGATACATAGCATATTGTGTCTAGATGTGGCACTGCTCGAAATAGAAGCCATGTCTCTTGGTGTGAATACAGCTTTGCAGAACTAGCCCATACTGAAATCCCTGTAAGCTCTTGTAAAAAACCAACAAATATTTCTTTTGTGCTGAAGGTGATCAAGTGTATCAGCACAGTCTTGGGAAAAATACTTTTTTCAGTGTATATACTAAATATGTATTTGTAAAACAGGTGTGCAAGTACTTATGACTGCTGCACTTCAGTGCTGCAGCCCTTTGATAATAGAAGCTTTACACACATCTGGCCTTTATCCTACACTTACTTGCCCGAGTAACTTCACCCATGTGAATGGTCCTATTGAGGCAATGAAGAGTACTCATGTGCATAAGTGTTTGCTGGGGTTGGGGAGAAAGGTTTGCTTTTTGTTCAGTAAAATATAGCTAGAACAATGCCAGTGGCTTTAAGAGATCTAAGTGTGGTATGCTGCTAGTTCTCCAGTGTGGAGGTTCTAATCTCATAATCTTTATACTGTCAGATTTTGAGATGGAAGTGTTGACTTTTTTCCATTTATGTTTTCTGTTGGGAAATGTTGAGGGTTTATTTGTACTTTATACAAAATGATAAATCCTATTGGACCTAGTTGCACTAGACATGCAGAAAAGGACGGTACTCCTTTGAAGGCTCTGTCAATATATTTTATGGTACAGATATATCTAAACACAGCTCCTATTAGCTAAGAAATTGTTATTCTCGGAATACACCTGCAGGAACGCGTACAGACCCTGCTGTGTATACTGTAGTTGGCTGTGAAAGAGGGCAACTTCTACTCTTGTTCACCCTCAACCACCTTCCTAAATCAGAACATGCAGCTCTTGGAGAAAGCATTGTGAACCCTATTGAAGATTTCTTCCCCTTACCACACAACTTTAGATGATGTATTGCTCCCACAGACTCTTTGGAGTACTTAGCACGTCCCTGCTGAAGCTCAAGTGAGATACAAACAGTGGAAAATGTGAAAGCTTCTTTGTGCAGTCCTTTTTCATGGTAATGGTGTGATGTTTGTTGATACTGTTCAGTCAGCTTTCTGTGAAGTAGTAACCTGTTCGTAAATGTTTCTGCCTGTATATATGTCAGGTTTACAGAACTATATGTATTTGGTCAAACCACTAAGCTCTTTGAACCTAAGAACGTTGGAGTATCCTAAACACCCTGCTACTGCATTTCTAGCACCTGCAATTTCTTCAGTTTCTGACATTGGAAATGCCTATCAAGATTGCTGTCTACGGAAATCGAAGTCTCTAATTCCACAGCTTCTTCTGGCACTGTTCATCTTTTCAGAGATATCTTTCCTCCTTTGATTGCTTTGATGAGTCTTTCCAGTCATTGTACACACAGATGCTGCCACAGACATCTGTGCACTGCGCAAATCTTCAGGACAAGCCTCAGAACAGCCCACTTTTTTTTTTACTTTTTTTTTCCCCCCTTGGTTCACACAGCTCCCATCTTAGAAATTAATCTTTATTTTTAATCTACAAGCATTCATCTCTTAGTGGCTAGTGTTCTGTTAGTCTCCTGTCAAGAAATCTCTTGGTCTTCAGTCAACTTCCTTGTCTTTTTAGTCCTCAGCTGTGGAAAATGTAAGGACTCGAGCTCCCAAGAGAAAACATCTGTTTGTGCCTCCCAGCTTAAAAGGTCTTTCCCATTCAAGCCTTTAGAAAAGGGAAATGCAAAACACAGGGTGGGAACCGTGAGTTTTCCAGACACAATGTTTTTAGAGGCTGAAGAGGGTTTCTCTTTGTAGGGCACTAGAAAGACCTGAGAGTATCAGACATTTTCCTGAAACTTTTAGTCTATAAGAATTTAAATCAAAGTAGGTTCCTGAGATTTTGGAAGCAACTGGCAGAAGTACTTTACAAGGATATGTTCATTCAGTCTACATCCTGGTAGGTTTCTCCATTGTCGCTCCAAAACAAAGGTCTTGCTGACTGGCATTCATTGGGTGGCTAAGTCCAAAATACTTGACATTATACTCAAATTTCTAGGAACTTTCACAAGAAGTGCAAAAGACTGCAGAAGAGGCTCTTTTTGGTCATGTGACCAAGAACAGTAGCCACCGTGTCTCCTGCAGCTTTTTAAAAGAGTGAACAAGAACTGAGTGGCTTTGGTTATAGTAGAACACTGTCAACCACTTGATAATTTGATATTATTTATCAAGTCTTCAAATATTTTCTTCTGCATTTTGGGTATGTTAGTAGCACAAAGCTATTGTCATACAGCTCCCTGCTCCCCCCCCTCCCCCCCAGGAGGATACCAGAGCACATGCATTAATGTCTGCTGTGTGTCTCTTGATTCCTGGAGAAAATTTATCCTGCAATGAGAAATCATCCTTTGAAGGAAACCATGCTTAGCACCTGTACAGTGAGGTTATCATTTGATGAGGATAGCTACTTGATTCTTTTTTGTTTCTAGGGGACCTCCCTCCACTCTACAATAATTTGCTATTTTTTTTATGCTATGCTGTCTTGCCCTCCGTCTCCCAAATCCCACACAGGCAACTCCTGCAGACTTCATATAGGAACCTCCATGGTGATAATGGTACAAACTCTGATGTTACAAATCTAGCTAAGGAATTGTGTGGAGGTCTTTTTGTGGAATGCAATCCAAATTGCTGATCCTGTCTACTCTGACTGGCCTCTCTGACCTAATGTCATTTTAGATGCCGTTTATCTCCAGTGTTTGGCAGCTGGTAGCCTCAGACATGCTCAAAAGCATGAAACCATTTTTCTTTACCACATCTGAACTCTTTTTCTTTTGTTTCACTTCTAGAACTCCTCCCATGAGACTCCTATTACTTCGTTAGACTTGCTAACAGAATCTGGTGGCTCATAATCTGGCTAGGAGAAAGGGAATCTAATTTCTTGTCATCAGAAATGAATGTATCATTGGTCAGTCTTAAACCTTAAAAACATGGATAAATTTTAAGTGAAGAATATAACAGATGCCATCTTCAGTGGTTTACATTTCTCAATGAAACCAGACCTGATCAGGACCATTCAGATTAGAGTCCTCTCTGCTGTACTGGAGGGCAGTCCTCTTCGCTTTCCTGGGAGTCGGTTGATGGATCAAGTACCTCAAGCAGTGAGTACAGAAGCTGAGGTACAACTGGTGGTTGTAGCTGCAGGTTTCTGAATATTTTCACCTACTGTGTTTGAAGCATTTGGTGATGGCTCCTCCTTTTATTGAAAAGCACAATGCTTCATGTGACTTAATCTTGTCTTTGTGGTTTTTTATTTGCTTGCCTTTTGGCCAAGGGCTATACTGTCTTCTGTCAAAAAATGCTTTTTCTACTAGCTATCCCTTTGGTGAAGAAAGTAGGAAAGAGTCAGTTTCTAGGGTAAAAACCTGGCATTTAACAACCTTTGAGAAGTACATTACTTTGAGGATTCCCCGTACGTTTTTTCTGAAGATGGATATCAAGAGTTTCGCTTGAAGCCATTGTCTGTGCTCATCCTTAAGGCTGTTCGCAGAACTGAGGCTAGGTGAATGCTGTATTGGCTTCATCTTTTTCTGTTCGTGGAAGTTCATTCAGGTTGTCTTCTTGTCTGTGTCAAGAAGCAATTGGCAGTTATGGTGCAGAAGTCCTCTCAGTAGACTGTGACAAGGTGATGTGGGAAGAAATAGAACTATAGATGACAGTGGGGCAGATGCTGCTGGAAATGTGCCATTGTGAAGCAGTGGATGCAGGTGGTAGAAAACAGAAATTCTCTGCCTGACACTATTTCTGTAGGTAATACATCTTAGAGGGAATTAGTTATAGGTAACTAATCTCTTTCATACAATTTTTTAAGACACCTTTCATCATTAAAATAACCATAGCAGGTATTGTTGATGAAGTTGCATGTGCATTAACTTTATAATTTGCATTGCAAAATATAAAATAATGGAAAACTTAGGGTGGGCATTCATATTTATCCTTCTTTCCAGCTATACTCTGAGCAGTGCCCTGGAAAGGGACTTTATTTGGAAAGCATATCTCACACAAACATTTCCACACGGAAGTGGATGGAAGAAAGGAGAAATTAATGCATATTCTAAAATGAAACATATTGAAAATTGCACAGTCTACATCTTTATTGCAGTGGGGGTTTGGGGGGACATGTATGCTAACTTCTTTCGATAGTGTAAGCTTCTATTTTTATTCTATGTGAGCATCATCATAAGATGAATATGTGCTTCGTTCTTTTCGGTGCAAAAGAAATTACAGTTTTTAATGTAATTAATATTTGTCTCTGGCAAGATATAATTGAAACCAGAGGTTTTATGTATTTGAGGTCTCAAAATAGTAAAATGGAAGAGAGGGTAGAAGTGGTGGAGAAAACTTCCCCAGCAAAATTCACTCATCCTTCAAGTATTTTTCTTAGTGGATTATACCATAGATTCATTGGATTGTGCAGAATGAGAAAGATTAGCACATTTTTTATCCAGAGTTTTTAATAAAAGTGCTCACCTAACTACTATTGTATTAAAATTGTATTTTATACCAGATAGAGGCACAGTAAAATGTTTGGGAAGTGTTGGTGTAAATTTATATTTTGCCTCAGATATTTTAACATATTCCACATTTGGGAAGGGTGACTTGAAAAGATAGCATACCACATCCATTTTTATCTGATACTTCTTTAAATGCTACACTTGCAACCAAGTGAAGGTTCATAACTTGCATTGGAACATTTGCAAACAAGCCACAATGCTTCATGAGCACACTGAATACTGGAATCTGTTGCAAGTGTTCAACTGTTGAATATAGAGGGTTTTTTCAGTGAATCCCTTTCCTGGCGCCACAAATTTTGATCAGTATCATCAGAATAGGCAGGGAGAGAAGAAAATGGCCTATTGGATTCTACATGAGAGAAATCTAATAAAATTCAACCTATGAATGCTGGTCTCCAGCTTAGTAATGTCTATCATATCTAATTTAGAGTCTAGATGTCAAGTTTTCTGCTTATGGGAGCAGGAATCTAGAGATCTTTCACTAAAATGATGGAATTAACACTTTCCTGGGAACAAAATCAGCTTTCATTACCTATGTGGAATTCTCTGCAAGGAAGATCATGCAATAGGAATATTTATGTGCATTCTGTTCATCTCTCTCTGACTGCTTTCAATTACTGTTTCATGTTTGCAGCCGGCTTGTTGGTTTCTGAAGTTGCTGTGAGTCAACGAACAAATCACAAACTATTTAAAAGAAACCCAATTCCACCCCTTGCAATGTAGCAACAGTAATGGCAGGTACTTTAGACTTGTCAGTTATTAACATTACATTGTAAAAATTATGTGAGTTCTGGTGAGTGGGTTGCTTTGTTCCCTTGAGATTGAGTATGCTTACACATACAGTATTTTTCTTGAGCATGTTATACAAAACAAACAGTTTGTAAACTGGAAGCAGAAAATGACATTTATTATTTTTTTTACATAGCCTTATTCTACATTGGCAAATACTGTTTTTTTAAATTGTTCTTTCTGTTATAATTGTGAGTATATTATTTCTTAAGAGGATACATCTTTGTTTATTTTCTCTAATTACAGTTTTGGATGTGAAACTTGACTGGCTTTGCCAAAATTACGGTCCAGTGAACCAAGACTAGTTTAGGGGGAAAAGGGCACAAGTCAGTGTTTTGCAGAGCAGACTCCATTTTGATCAATTTTTACTTTGTCCTTTGGAAGATTCTTGAATAACAAAACCTCAGAGTACAAACCTAGATGAACCAAGGAGTGAGAGTTCAATGTAGGCTGCTGTGTCAGTGTCCCTGAGCTTCACGTAACTCCAGCTGTCATTACCCTGCATAACTGCTGCCAGTCTTCTGTACAGAGGATTTATCTGTTCAACCGGTGTGCTGGTTTTTTCGCTTTATTCTGACTAATTTCTTTCAAATAGGAGTGCCATTTTGAAAACAAAATAAGATTTAAGTATGTATTAATTTTGTCTTGGAAGCTGCTGTGATGGGTATCCAAGAGCAGTACTTCTGACCACAGGACAACGTATTACAAAAGGAACAGAATGCTAGTATGCCAGAGCTCGTCAAAGAACCCATCTTCTTTGAAAAATGGAAGTGTATTAATGTGTTGAAGTATACCCATTGTCAATTAGACTACAAAGGAATAAGCATTTCTTTCCAGACTAATTAGACCTCCTACTCTTGAAGTCAACCTATCTGAAGTCTACAATTATTGTGTACTGCTCCTTTGGCAAAACTAGGAGCCATGCAGAGAAGAGGATCAGACAGAGCTTTGACTTTCCTACCTTCCTAACGGATCTGAACTTCTAAAGGAAGGGCTGTGCATTCTTATATTTAACTTTGATTACTTACTTTATGAAGAATCCCTACACATGGGACTTCTACCAAAGCACATAAAAATAAAAAATAAAAAAATCTAGCCTTTACTTTGATTCAGTGATGATTTCTGTTACGATGTTTAGAGTTTTAATTTTTATTTTATTTTTCTAGGAAATAAAGACTTGTGAGTCTCATTCAACTAGTGGCCCTTTGTCTATTAAGCGTGTTTTCTGTTTTCTATTGCACAAGCTCAATAAAACTGATCAATTTTAAGAAAAGTTGCTACTGAGGGGAAACAAAATCATAAAAGTTTAACAAGTGCTACTTACTGCACCTGATATGATTTTTCAATAATAAAATGTATTAATGATAAATTTCTAATATATTTTATTGTCTCACCAAAGGAACTTGCCTCTGGTGTACAAAAAATTAAATTAATCTGTCTCCAGAAAAGAGGGAATGCACTGTGGCTGTTCCTCGGTCATCCATAGGAAGGTATGTGTTGGAGGGGTTCTGACTTCCCCAACAGATCTCTGGTTTTCTGCAAAGGTAGCTGGCAGTTAAAGTAAAATCTATTCATAAATTTTTAAACAACAATCCTGAAATGCACGAGAATGTCATCTTACATCATAGTCCTGCGCAAGTGTATGGAGAAAAAAATTCAACGAAGTAAATGAGAACTTGATCCTTGGAGTATTTCTCTGTAGATGACTTGAAGTAGATGAATGGCTCTGTTTGTGCACACACACACATTTCCTTGTTTAATATCTAATATAATAGCCCTATCATTTATGAAAAATTATTAGCTGAGTACCTGTCACGTGAGTTTAAATCCTGTTTCCTTGCTGCTTATCAGAAAGCTAGAGGTGATACGCCATTTCTGGTGCTTTGTTCCCACTGGAGACAGAAGTGCTATAGCTGTGGCAAATGTAAACCTGGCAGACACTGGAGACAAGGAGGGGGAAGGAAGTGTTTTAAGTGCTTAAAGTTGGGTAGTGTAAATACCATTTTCCCACTCCCCATGCCGTTGAACTCCCGAATATTTAGATCAACTGATAAAGCCAAAATCTTTGTTTCCATGCGCAAAGCAAGGACGTATTTTTGAAGTGTGTTTAACATCAAGCAAGGAGCATTATTGCAGTAAAAGTAACCATGTCTTAAGTTATCTGAAATACTGCTAACAGCAAAATAGTGGCAGCTTGGATTTCAGTGTTGCTGGTTATCCCTCCTGGCCAGAGGCCATGGGTGCTAGCACAGTAACTGAAGCCTGTGCCAGGGTGCTTCACTGCCATCAGTACTGTGCATGGTTGTGACAAGTGGTTTATTGTGCTTTCTGGACCTGTGTTTGTTAAAAAATTGGCCTCTGTATGTTACTGTTTAAGTAGTCAGATTATGCTTAAACAACTAAATTAGAATGTTAAACAGGTTCCTCTCAACAGTGAAGTAGCAGTGTCCTCGATTACTCCTTTGTCTGTCAAATTAAATATTTTGGTGATGCCCTTTATTGGGAAGAGCTTCCTTTAGGAATATTATTTCTAAAGCATTAAATCTGCATTTTCTACTGGAGCAGAAACATTAGTCATCAATTGTGCTATATTTTTTCCCTCAGATCAAAATGCCTTTGAGGACCTTTTTACTGCTATACAACAATTGTTCAATTTTTAAACTGATGTGTACTGAAAGACCTTTTCAGCCATACCAAATCAAATTTCATTTGCCCAAATGTTTTCTGTTTTTCAAAGGGTGAATGCTACTAACCAATCAGATACAGAGAAGTATTTGGCATCAGCTACACTTCTAGTATATCCCTTTAACAGAAACTGAAAAAGTGTTTCCTTTTTGTATTTAGGTACTTTTAAAGTAAAGTTTTCACATGAATTGCCTACATTCAGGTAAGGTACTTTTTTAAAAAAACATGTCTTGGCAGAAGAAGAGACTTTATGAGCTTTCATACTTCAATACCAATGCAAAACATATGCTAAAGCAGTAATTATAATATGTGTGATTTCCTTATCATATAGATACACTACAGCTAAATGCAATTTTCAAACACAATGCAGTTGAAATTCCACACAAATTCACTGAAGCCAGGTGAGCCCCTGTAGCAAAATTCATGCAACATAATCCCATGACAAGCTGCAGTATGTTCTCCTCCATGACTTCTAGTTTGCATCTCTATATACAAGTAGAAAAGGTTATCCACCAAAGCTAACTTTGTCCTAGGGAGGTAAACTTTCCTGAAATACATTTCTAATCTTCAGTTTCAGGTAATAAATTTGCTGCTAGCAGTTAAGCTTGATTCAGGAAACTGCTGAAGCTGTATCCAGTCTGCAGGAGGTACCCGAATACCTGTTAGAGAACATTGTTGATTCTAGTGCAAAAAATTATTCTTTTTAAGTGAGAAAGGATAAATTGTAGTTATAATTTTACTGTTACCTGAAGAAGTGAGGAAGATGGAAGATTTTACGAAAAAAAAAAAAAAAAGAACCACCTACATCTCTGCTAGGTGTAGTTTTCAGCTGTACAGATGTGCATGTGCTTTGGTTTCCAGTGGAGCCTGAATTTCTTAGTTGCACAGCGTTGCACTGTTGGCCTTTATTTCCTGTCCTTTGAACAAAAGTTGAGTTTAACTGCTTTATCTGGACTGCAGCCTCCTTTTTATAACTAGTGTATTAGTATTATAATTACTAGTTCTAGAGAAGATAAATAGCATGTTTATGAGGAAACTAAAAAGTAAACAAATGATTTCATTAATGGCAGTGCTCTGACACAAAAGATTTGTAAACAATAACTGAAAATAGTAGATTAGGCATGAAAAATAAGTCCGTCCTTAAAAAGTGACTCTGTGCTGCTCCTTAAATCTCTTCCTATTGTGGGACTGCCTGTTTGAACTGTTTAATTAAATCTTGGTGCCGAGGGCTGTATCAATTATAACCTTGTTAATGACAGACAATAAAAAAGCTTTCTCTTTCAGTATCCTCACTTTATATGTAGTTTCCCAGACTTTAACATTGGGAGGAACAGTGCATTGCTGTTGTCCTGGCTCTGGTTTTTATTGAATAGGTGCTACATCAAACCCAGTAATTCTGTAGCTGATTTGAGTAATTTAGGTAGTATTTCTTGGTAGCTTTTGGTGACACCTTAGGGCTGGATCTGTATGATTCCTCTTTTGGCAGAACTATGTAAGGAATTACATCAATACGATGACTTTTGGGAGCGGATTTCTTTTTTGGCAGAACTATGTAAGGAGTTACATCAATACAATGCCTTTTGGGAGTATCAATATGCTTTTCTACTAGCATAGTTTAGTCTTCCCTCCAGATGGGTGTAAATTATTTCAGTATTAACGGGTCACTACTAGGGTATGATTGCACCAGTTGTCTTAATTGATGAAATGCAACAATTTCTCTGTGCAGTGAAGGCCTGTATCCTTTTTTTTTTTCCCCTTCTTTTTAGGGAGTATTCTTTACCTCTGGAATTATCCTATATTTAATATCTCTAATTTTTAAGCATATCTTAATGAATAATACTGTGTAGCATTTTCAGTTTGAAACTGCCAAATTAATGATCAGGTATAGATTGATAGTTGCATCTAGCCAAAACAAATGTATTTTACAACAAAGCAAAGAAATAAATGAAAAACAAGATGTGGACCTGCATCTTATGTATCCAGTGCAGTGCAATGAAATCAACAAAATAATTAAAGCATTGTTCTGTCCTCTATAAAATATTTTTCTAATGCAAGCCAGGCAGTACATGCCCATATGAAGTACACTGCACAAGCATTTTCAATAGTGAAAAGAACTGCAAATCACTTGCAGCTTGGCAAGGAGTTTCAGTAAACAAAAAAGGTCTAAAATAGTGTAACTAACTAGTGAGCACTACAACCACCTGCAAGGTCTTCCAAAGGAAATTCCAATTCATAAAAAGAGGTCCAGAAAAAGGAGGGACAGTGTGGGTCAAGATGATTAATGAAAAGGAGCGCTGTGTGTGCTCTGCCTGCCCCTTTCCACCTACTGTAAAAAACATGGTTATGTCTACATATGTTAATTGTCAAGTTCCATTCCCATATCTTAAGAAGTACTCCACAAACTAATAAATCACATTTTAAAATATTTCTGATTGGAAAGCCTCAGCTTTGCAATTCTCATGTGCAATAGGAAAAGGAGTAGAGATGTCAGAAGGATCAACTTGGAGCAATTACAAGAAAAAAAGGCAAGGAAGCCTTCAAACATGGACAGGAGAGTGATAGCTACTTATGGAACAGGAGTTATATTTGACATAGCTTGTCTTGAAAAGTGAAATATTGTCACCTTTAAGAACTTGTTGCTTGAGTGATGAAATGCACTTTATAAATTGTTTCATATGGGTCAGTAATGTCCATATATGAAAAATGGCCCATCACCTAGGGCCATTTTAGGGGAAAATTAAAACCTTAAATTCTCATTCTGAACACTGAATTGTTGGCAATTAATTTTTTCTTTTAATTTTATGAACAGAGGGGTTTTAGGGTACTTCAACCCACCAGATGCCTGCTGGAAACACAACACAGCAGGGAGGGAACAGCCTAGGAGGCTCCTGGAGTGTGTGGCAGGTCCCTTCCTGACACAGCTGGTGAGTGAGCCACGAGGGAAGGCACCTCGCTGGGCCTGTTGTTTGTGAACAGAGAAGGACCTGTGGGTGATGTGATGGCTGGAGGCCGTCTTGGGCACAGCAAACATGAAATGATAAGAGTTTTCAATTCCTGGAGAAGGAAGGAGTGGGGTCAGCAGAACTGCTGCCTTGGCCTTCCGGAGGGCAGACTTTGGCCTGTTGAGGAGCCTGGTTGACAGAGTCCCTTGGGAGGCAGTCCTGAAGGGCCAAGGAGTCCAGGAAGGCTGGACACTATTTGAGAAGGATATCCTAAAGGCACAGGAGCAAGCCACCCCCATGTGCTGAAAGATGCACCTTCAGGGAAGAAGACTGCTCTGGCTGAACAGAGAGCTGTGGCTGGAGCTCAGGAAAAAAAAGAGAGTTTATGACTGTTGGAAGAAAGGGCAGGCAACTCAGGAGGACTACAAGGGTGTTGTGAGGTTATGCAGGGAGAAAATTAGAAGGTCCACAGCCCAGCTAGAACTTAATCTGGCTATGGCCATAAAAGGCAAGAACAAATGTTTCTATAAATACATGAGCAGCAAAGGGAGGGCTAAGGACAATCTCCATGCTTCATTGGATGTGGGGGGAAACATAGTGACAAAGGATGAAGAAAACCTGAGGTACTTAATGCCTTCTTTGCCTCAGTCTTTAATAGTAAGACCTGTTGTTCTCTGAGTACCCAGCCCCCTGAGCTGGAAGACAGGGACAGGGAGCAGAATGAAGCCCCCTAATCCAGGGGGAAATGGTTAGCACCTGCTACACCACCTAGATACTCACAGGTCTATGGGACCAGATGGGATCCACCCAAGGGTACTGAGGGAGCTGGCAGAGGTGCTCACTGAGCCACCTTCAACCATTTATCAGCAGTCCTGGCTGACCAGGGAGGTGCCAGCAGACTGGAGGCTGGCCAATGTGACACCCATGTACAAGAAGGGCAGGAAGGAGGATCCAGGGAACCACAGGTCTGGTAGTCTGACCTTGATGCCAGGGAAGGTTATGGAGCAGATCATCCTGAGGGGCATCACGTGACACATGTAGGATAATCAGGGGATCAGGCCCAGCCAGCATGGGGTTATGAAAGGCAGGTCCTGCCTGATGGACCTGATCTTCTGTGACAAGGTGACTCAGTGGATCAGAGAAAGTCTGTGGGTGTTGTTCACCTAGATTTTCATAAAGCCTTTGACACTGTTTCCCACAGCATTCTCCTGGATGAACTGGCTTCTCATGGCTTGGATGGCTGTACTCTTTGCTGGGTAAAAAACTGGCTGGGTGGCTGGGCCCAAAGCATGGTGGTGAATGGAGTTACATCCAGCTGGCAACCTGTTACAAATGGTGTTCCCCAGGGCTCAGCACTGGGGCCAGGCCTGTTTAATAGCCTTACCAACAATCTGGATGAGGGGATCAAGTGCACCCTCAGTAAGTTTGCAGGTGACACCAACTTGGGGGAGAGGGGTGGGGGAAGAGTGTTGAGCTGCTTGAGGGTAGAAGTGGACCTCAGGGGATCTGGACAGGCTGATCAGTGGGCCAAGGCCAATTGTATGAGGTTCAACAAGGAGAAGTGACAGAACCTGTGCCTGGATCACAACAACCCTACGCAATGCTACAGGCTTGGGGAAGAGTGGCTGGAAAGCTGCCTGGAGGAAAAGGACCTGGGGGTGCTGATCAATAGCTGGCTGAACATGAGCCAGCAGTGTGCCCGGGTGGCCAAGAAGGCCAACAGCATCTGGGCTTGTATCGGGAATAGTGTGGCCAGCAGGAATAGGACAGTGATTGTCACCCTGTACTTGGTACTGCTGAGGCCGCACCTCAAATACTGTGTTCAGGTTTTGGCCCCTCACTACAACAAAGACATTGGGGAGCTGGAGCACATTCAAAAAAGAGCAGTGAAGCTGGTGAAGGGTCTAGACAACAGGTCTTATGACGAATGGCTGAGGGAACTTGGGGCTGTTTAGCCTGAAGAAAAAGAGACTCAGAGGAGACCTTATCACTCTGTACCTGAAAGGAGGTTGTGATGAGGTGGTGTCAGTCTCTTTTCCCAAGTAATGAGTGATAGGACAAGAGGAAATGGCCTGAAGTTACACCAGGAGAGGTTTAGATTGGATATTAGGAAAAATTTCTTCATCAAAATGGTTGTCAACTATTGGAACAGGCTGCCCAGGGAAGTGGTTGAGTCACCATCCCTGCAGGTATTTGAAAAACATGTAGATGAGGTGCTTAGGGACATGGTTTATTGGTGGACTTGTCAGTGCTAGGTTAATGGTTGGACTTGATGATCTTAAAGGTCTTTTCCAACCGAAATGATTCTATGTTTCTGTGAAACAGATATTTGAAAAGGTGACTTTTTCTAGCTGTGGACTGTAATGCAGCTAGACAACCAACCGTTCTCTACTCCATTCACAAACTGAAATCTTAGCTTAATTTGAAGAGTGTTCTATGTCAGATACAAATGCCAAGTGCTGCTGTTGGTGACTCTCACCCTGATTTGCTCATGCAAGTTCAGCATTCAGTGCTTTTGAAGAAAAACATCACATTTATTCTGGAATATTCTCACAGCATCTTTGAACTTCAGTGGTAGTTACATTTCCTGCAGAGAGAACTATTTGTGTTACAATGTCATAGTCTTCAAAAAGGCCACAAAGACAAGCCTCCGTATCTTGCCCTTGCAACATTCCACCCATTTCATTAGATATATGTCCAGTCAACAGGCAAATGTGCATGTGCAGTTTCTAAAGGATTTGCATGTTGGTCCCACTGTCCTTCAGCTGGAACCCTGATTATTCATAGGCTTCTGGTTTGCATAATGTAAACCAGAGATATTTCTCAGCTATATCATTAATGTATTTCCAGTTAAAGTTGGAGGGATGTTTCTTGCTGATGTGGCTGGTAAAAGACAGGATAGAAAGGCTTATCAATACAGCACTCAGATATATTCTGTAACTCATACCAAGGCCAGTGTTGTGTCAGGTTGTAAATTTTGGGTCCTGATGATACATGCAGAGAGCATCCAGATAGAAGGCAGAATCTTGTCATGCAACAGAGAAAATAGAAGTATAATTTCCTACAGTGACAGGACAAAGTCAAGTAAATTTTGTTACCATGTGCTAATTTGTCATTCTGACAAAATACAAAAGGACTTTGGAAGGAAGTCCAAAAGTTTTAGAAGCTGTCCTGCAAGTAAACTAGCCTGAAAGCCAAGAAAATGAATCTCAAGAGAAAGATGATATCAAAGGTTTAGCCCAGAAGGAACGGTGATACAGACTGTCCTTCAAGTCAGAGCTCTGATCTCTTAAACTGTGTGGTGGAAGTTCATGTGCATGTGCCTGTCATCCCATTACCTCTGGAAAGGCCTGCAGAGTAAAAACAGTGTACCTGGTAATTCTTTCAGATCTTGAAAACCAAAAAGTGGTTCTGAACTGTTGGATCATAGAGGTGCATGCATATGAGAAAGATGTTCTGATTTCCCGAGAGTGCTTACTGCTGTGTTTTTTCCTGAGGGGACTGTGGCTGGAAGGCAGAAAAGAGAGCAGCTGACCTTCTTGTCTTGTCAAAGCTGCCTCAGCCAACAACCCTGCAGAAGAAAGTGAAGATTACACCAAGGCTAAAAGTAAGCAAGCTTAGCAAAGGAGAGGTTCACAGTGCAAGAGTGAAAGAGAGCACAAATGGGATACTGGGGGCACTATGAGGAAAGCAGGGACTAGGCAAACAATAACAAGAAAGTAGTTTTCGTAGACACTCAAGGGAAACAGTGCAGCACTCAATGCTGTGCAGAAAGCAGCTAAAAATTGCTGGTCTAGAAATCAGGCCTTAAGTAAAGGTCTTACCATTCAAAGGTAAGAGCAGGCAACAGAGAAATTGCTTTGGTTTTTGTCTGATTTATCTAGCAGATCTAAAGACCTGTCTTTTGAGTCATCTGGTTCTAATTTGTGTTCTGAGTATGCCAGTATAGGTAAAGATCCTGTTGGGGTGTTCAGTACACTCACTGTCAGGAAGAAGTGCAGGCAGATCCACCACTAAAATTTTGGGCTCTGTCGAGATCCCATCTTAGAGTCCAACAGCCAAAATCTTAAAGGCCTGACGCAGCTTTCAGTAAATGTTACAGGATTACCACATACAGTTAAAAACCTACAACCAACATGTTACAGAGGTGCTCAGTAGAAAGAAAGTGGTATGTGTTCCAGCTGAAGGAGGAGTTCAAATTCAGTATCAGGAGAGGTATGGTGACAGCCCCTGCCTGATGGCATTGCATCAGCAAATGTTAGCCAGGGAGGTGAATGAAATCGCATGGAGGATGGGATGGGATCTCACTTGGCATCTAGTGAGCTGGTGCTGTCCTAAAACTAAAACAAGTGGGTATGACCATGAGAGGACAACTCAGAAAATCATTCAGACTCCTAGGAACAGTGTGGGGAAAGGAGTCAGAATAGCCCAGTCCACACTACACATGGACTACACATTACTTCTTGTAGGGAATAACTTTCCTGACGGCTGAGACTTCATTCACCATAAGCAATAAGCTTTAGGAGGGCAGAGGGGAAGGGGTATTAGACCAGGTGGAGAGAGCATTTGTACCTTGAGTTCTGACACTGTGCAATGGGAAACTGAGACCGAAGGGTGACTGCCAAAACTGTTATGGAGATGGATATGTTATCGATTGTCTCCATAAAAATATTGTTGTCTTATTGTTATACTTCCCAAAAATGAAAGCCAGATTCCTTCTCCTCTTCAAATTTTCTTTGTTAGATGCCAGTATCATTCTTAAGAGAGAAAGGAAATACAGCAGTTATGTGGGGTCTTCTTCCATCCTTTGCTTGGTGTGATTGAATTAAGTTGTAGTCTATTCTCTACTTTTTTTGGTAATTCTCTAAAGGAAAGAGTAGAAATGGATGACAAACTAAAAAATGTTATAAATAGCCATGACAACCATTACAAAATGGTTTTCCTTCACTCATGTGATGTCGTTTGAGGAAAGTCCGGACACTTTATTTCTGTGCACAGAGCATAAACCACCCTCGGCTGCTGAAAGGGTCTTCTGAAGAAATACTGGCAATCTTTTGACTGTCAACTAAGCTGACATACAAAATGGGAAATAATTTTAAGATAGTTTCTTTTGGAGTAAAAGGAACTGTGTGACTCGAAGAACAAGCTCTGTTGGAGTTCACCTCAGTCTGCCATTGTATATGTGTGATATTTTACTCTAAGTTTTTCTTTAAGTATGGTTGTGTGCACATCATTATAAGGGTGCACACATAAAACTTGTGAATTCTTGGTTTACAGTCATTCTGATTAGATTAAGCCTGAAATAAGTGTTTGCACTGGGAAATTACAGTTTTCTATCTTAAAGCTTAGAACAGTGTATGTCAAGAGTTATATATCAAGTTCTTTGGTACTGAATTGAATTATTCACTTCACATCTCACCATCTTATCTTTAAAGTGCCATACCAGTGCAAAATGCTTCTCATTATTTTGAGAAACAGCCAATAAACATTATATTGCCTGTTGCATAATAGGAATTTGTCTATATAGATAGATACATGTATATATAAATGTAACTGGCTTTTCATGAAAATAAGCCTCAGTCCTCAGAAAGGAAAATTTTGGCTGTGTTGTCTCAGTATGTGAAGCTCAACATGTTTATCAATGACATTCACACAGGTAACAAAATCAGCAGTGAGTTAGCGCCCCCAAGAATTTCTATTTTATAGTGGTAGTTAAGGTCACAACTGTACCTGAAACATTTGAAAAATGCTTAGGCTTATTTTGAAATAAGGAGGAGCACTCCTGCATGTGAGAAGTAGCTACAGCCTGCCATGACACAGTAATAATACAGGCAGAGCCAGGATAAAAGGGAAGACATTATTTGCAATGTCTTATAAATACCAGAAGGGGACTCCAAAACTGTTGCAGACAAAATAGTGTCAAATTTATTTTATTTCTTGCTAGTTAACATAAACTTCTAATAATTGATTCAGAAATGAAAACACAAAAAATTAAACACCAAGGGAAACACCTTTCCTCCCCCTTTCCTAGGCTCAATTTCAGTCAAATATCACTCCTCTGCTCTTCCTGGTCTCAGCTCCCCTCATTTTCATCACCTGTTGCACTGAGGCTGTCCCAGTGCCTTTACAACAGGTACTGCATGAGATGGCGGCAGTGGGTAACTTTCTGACACTCCTCGATTACTTTTTCCACTGCTGCTCTTCACTTCTTATTTATCGTCCTCTGCCCCAGCGTGGGTCACTCACAGGCCAGAGTCCCTCTGGGGTGTTCCTGCCCTGGCATGGGTCATCCGTAGCTGAAGTCCTTCAAAGCCATAACTCCATTGTGGGGCACATCTTTCCTAGTGTGTGACTTCAGCCACATCCCAGGCAATGTTCATTTCTACGCCACTCCCCTGTTTCTTCTGCCCCAGCAGCCAGCTACTGCTCTTTATTAAACGTCTGAGCACAGGTGCTAGATGCTCCCCCGCAGTGGTGTGCAGTAAGTTACCCACACGGGTTTCAAAGCCAAGTATGATGGGATGCCCAGGTGCATTTCAGAGCCAGGTGGACCCAGCTGTAGCCAACACAGAGCAACTCATGACCTCCTCCTACACAGGTCTTTCCTGCTGCCACCTGTCTCCAAATCCTGCCAGTTACAGTCAATATATTAGCCATGATGATTTTGAACATACCATCCCTTCTCTATAAAGAAATAATGTGAAATATTATAACGAATAGGTCTGTAAGTTACGGGACAATATATGATAGTTGACTGGATGATTCTAAAGAGTTGGTGAGATAAAAGGGAAAGGAAAACATAATGAATTTGCAGAGGAAATATGGGATTCAACTCATTTGACATTATCAAGTTTATCAGACATCCACAGGAAGCTGATTTGCATCCCTCAGCAAGCAAATTCTCCCATCTAATTATAGGTGTCCAAAAGACATGGGATGGCTCTTCTATATCTCTCCTACCTAATGAATGAGGTAGCATGGGTGTCTGTATTAGACTGTACACCTATCTTCTAGTTAGTTTCATTTTTATGCACTCAATCCCACTCTATGTCAGTTGTCAGTTATGAAATGAATTATAAAATCCATGCTGCTTCCACAGACTGAATATCGATTACCATTGTGAGAAAATGTGTAATTTAATGGCACAAAACTTTTCTCTTTGTGTTAGCTTATTTGTTTTTCCTCTGTGTTTCTGTTGAGAATAGCCCCAGAGCTATTCTCGAAGATTTACATGCATGGATATTTCCGTAATGGCTCAGACATCTCTCCCACTTCCACAGAGGTTAATTCAGTCTTCTCTAAGAACAGCCCACAGATTAGTTAGATTCTGCCAATTACCTGTCTTTCATCTGGCTTGTGTCAGCTTGCCTCTCTCATTTAACAGGTCTACTTCCAGAATCTGAGGATGCAGTGAGGCAGGCTGGGACAGAGGGAGTGTGAAAGAAAAGAGAGGTAGGTAAAAGGCTGTGGTCTGAAAAAATGATAGTATAGAAAATTATTTGCTTTATGAACACAACAGGGAGGAAAGCAGCCTGGGAAGAGGATTCAAGGTTGGTATGCTCTTGCATTGCCCTGAGCACCACAGGGAATAGTGCTGTTAGTTGGGATGGGATAGAGGCACCAGTGCTGGGGTCTCCACAGCACAGTGAGGGTCAGGAGAAGAAGGAGCCTTTATGAAAAGATGGGCAGTATGTGGGTTGGAGGGAAGACCATACTGTAGGTAGCAAAATTTTTCCCAGGCAGCTGCTTTCTATTGTTTCTCCATTGGCACCATGGGGAGCCAGTTCAGCACCCATCAAGCAGAAGGCAATTTTGAAATTTTAGTGCATCATGGTTTTGAGAGGAATGACTAAAAGGCTACATTTGCCATGGTTTAAGCAGTTTGAAATACAAGCAGAAATACATGGATAAAGCATTAGATGAGGGACCATCAACGTTTGGTTAGACAGTGTTACCTTCATTTGGATTCTGGATCTTAACTGTTGTCTTGGTGATTTTACTCGCTGCACTGTGCAAGACTTGTTTTTATCACATCAGTAATTTAAATGAGTAATTCTAGCATAAGCTACAGCTAAAATAATAAACTAGAATATATTTACACCTGTATAGACACAAGTGGGTTCTTAGCTCCTTTATTAAGGTAATATTTTACTTGAGTAGTGCACATATTAGCAAGCTGATTGTTTTCCATGTAATTTTCTGAATACAGCACTTTTTTTCAGCATACATCTATGAGTTTTCAGTTTCTTTCAGTCCCCATGTAGGCAATAAATCAATTAGTTATTAGTCAACACATTATGTGTGTGTGTGTGTGTGTGTGCATAGGATATATATGAATATATTTTGATCATAACACACGACATTTTCTCTGAAGAGGAAATCTTGTACCAGCTACTCACAATGTCCTGCTGTTTCTTATGCAAAGCAAGTAGAAAAGGCACGGTGAGTTGCCAAGGAACTATTACCTCAAGGGAAAATAAAGCCAAAACCTCAGGCATTTGGATCTATTGTGCATTTCAAGTAAAAAAACTATTCCATGCTGAAAGAGACCCAAATCAAAGGACCTGCAACCTCATCAAGGCTCATTCATATATCTGTTTCATCAACTAACAAAAGTAGAATATAATGTATTGCATCCAACTTGCCTGCAACAACTTTTGCATCATTAACTAAAATTGCACTGAATTTGGCCCCATGCTTTAACAATCTAATTGTCAAGATGACCTTTTTAGACATGCCATGGTGAGGCAACCCTAGTCTATCACTGTATTGTTTTCCTGCTAAGTTTGGGCTGGCGGGTGTGGTGAATAGGTTACAGTCAAGGGACTTTTTTAAATTGTGCTTCCCAACTGCTTTTACATGATTCCCACCAAAAAAAATGTTAGTGGGAAACTTAACTTTGTATTTTCTGAAGAAAGCCTCAAGGGCCACATTTTTTCAAAAGCTTAGACAATAACGTGTAAGTTGCACGTATTTGCACTTCTGACACTGGGAAAGATGAATGTGCTTTCTGGCTCAGAAAAGGACAAATGCTTTCCTCTGCGCTGGAAGTTCACAGTCTTTATGAACTTGCTTCCCTACATCAGTCTTTGTTCAAACCTGGTTTTCTGGTAAAAATTATCTGTTTGTTATATCTTAAAAACACCCATGTGCCACAATAAATTTAATACAGCACTCACATTTGCTTCTTTTGTCTGCATGTCTGCTTGAGCAGAAAGTGCTTGAAGACAAAAACAGTGATAAATCCATTGATGATGTAAAGAATACAATCTTTAAGCATTTGCAGTGCCTAATATGACGATTTTAATACATGTTCCAGCCTATGACATGAAAATAAATCAAGGTATTTAATTCTGGTCTAGTATATAAATTATGTATTTTCAAGGTGTGGTCCCCCACTTCATAATGATTTTTAAATCTAGTGTAACTCAGAAGGCATTAAGACTTAGTTTAATAATATGAAAAACAATGGGAAATTAAGAGAAACGTTGCTCAATATAAATTGGAATTTTTGCTGTGCTCACACAAAACTTTTAGAGGGATGTCTTACTATAATCTCAATAAAAAGAGCACTCAATAAAAGGGATATTCCTTGGCTCTTCATAATCCCAAAATTGATAAAAGGGAGGGGTAATGTTATATATTTTCTCAAAGAGGATAACCCAGGATTAATCATCAGACTCTTTCCAAACAAGCACAAAATAGATGCTGATGGGGAATGAATTCTCCAGTGTACATTCTGACATTTAACCCAAACCTTGTTTAGAAGAGTTGTTCGTGGGTTCTAACACCATTGACTGTTCTCCTAGATCATACCTTCCTATGTTTTGGTTGCTGTCACTGTCAGTAGCATCAAGAGTATTTAAAATAGACTGGTTTCTCACGAATGTACTCACATTCTGTCGAAGATTTGAGACCAAAAGAAAATTTCGGTCTTTTCTCCTGTTCCTTTCCCCCTGACCTCATTTGGATGGGGAATAATTAGAGCTAAAAAACAAAGGATAGAAAGTCTCATTTCTTCCAGGAAAAAACATTCTGAAATTCCCTGTTTCTCTTTCTGTGTTTATCTGGCAGAGCCCCAGATCCTGTCACCAGTATTTACCCTGCGCCGTTTCTTACTCACAGCTTAATCCAAAGCGTGTTGAAGTCAGTGGGAACCTTTCCCTTGACCTCAGGGGGAATCAGCTCTGCTTGTGTAGGCAGAGCAGTTTCAATTCGTTTCCACTGCTGATTACAGAACAAGCGCAGGTTGAAATCGGTAACCTGTCCTGAGATTCAACACTACAGTGAAGTTGATGATGTCTTAAGTCACTTTTATACTCTTTTAGTTGTGCTTTAAGAAGCTTAAGTGGTGACAGCTGCCAAAAAAACCAACAGATACATGACTTTTTTCTTCTCTGTTGAGTGAAGAAATTAAAAACTGTACTGCTTCTAACGACTGTGCCATTAATAACCATTGCTGGAGACATCATGGTTCTTCTTGTCTTTTGAAATGTTTATGTCAATAATATAAGGTAATTTAGTCATTATGACTGAGAGAAAAAAACTTAGGTTTTGTCTGGAGATTGTTTTTAATAGTAGAGGAAGTTCTTCTGATGCAAGATAAAGGGACAAAATCTGGTGAGCAGCTTAATAGACACTGTTCTTACTGACTTCAGTAGGAATTTGGGGTGTTCAGACCTTTCTGAATCTGAGCTGGTTATTTATGGGAACTCTACAAAAAGTCAGTTTTGAATCTTACTGATTATTGAACCAAGCAGCACTGGGAGCCATTCCAGGCAGACTAGAACAAATTCAGCTCCATTTTCCTCATTAGCTTAATGGATGTCTGCATCCAAGTTCATAAAAAAAGGAATGGGAAACGGAGGAAGAATGTAATGATTGTAAATTCATGGCTTTTAATGATTTAGGTTGTTCATCCTTATAATATTTAGTATAGTGAGGATTATCTCTACACACACATTCTCACATAGTATGTGTGATACCTAAAACCAGTACTCTGAAAAGTGCATTTCCAATTAAGTTTTTAAAACGTTTACAAAAATACTTGCTTGCAGTGTATGATCTCCAGGTCCAAGTTTTTGCATCATCTGTTCCACACCCATTTCCTTTTGATCTAATAATTTTAATTCTAATGCTTATCTCATATTTTACAAGTTAGCCAACTCGGGTTGTTGTTTTCCTTCTGTACTTCCTTCTACTTTCTTCCATTCTTTCCTTTTCTCACAATGATGACATCTCTTGCCATTTTTTCAGTCTGTAGCAGTATTTCTACTTTTCTCTCTATTAGGTGGTCCTGTCTCTACCTCATCACCACCTCTTTGGTTTATCCACCCAGCCTTCCTCCACCAGCCCATCTTCAACACTTCTACCATTTTCCCAGTGTCTTCCTTCTGAACTTCCCACCTCCTGAGATTTCCTGTAGCTTTTTAATCACCCCACAAATGTCTGTCTTCTGCCACCTCATACACTCACCTTTCTTCCTATATGGTTTGCACTCCTTTGTTTACATGTGCCTTATTTTCGAGGATGATGTGTGAAATTCCAGTGCAGGGTGGATCCAGTTGCCTATTATTGAGCAAGGAGAAGGAGGAGGAGGAGCGCTGCGTGCCTGGGGGGCAGAAAGATGACTAGGAAGCCATTGTTATGGTCGGTGGACACAGTGCTGTTTCCTTTTTCATCATCCTCGAAAAGCACGCATGGGGAAAAGGGCGGAGAGGAGAAGGGAGGAAGCGTGTTTTGCAAGGAGAAAGGACAGTACCCACAGAAGCACCCACTCTGACAATCTCAATGCAGCCTTTTATAGTGGTATCATTTAATGATACACAAAATTACTCTACTAATATGTTAGTATTTCTAGTATACTACTGTAAATGTCCTAAGGCAGTTATTTGAAAATGGGACTCTAGTGCTGCACACTACCTTTTCACAGGAGGAGTTTGTGGTAGACATTGCTGCTTTCCAGGGTCGTTCAGCTAACATGCCTTGTCCATAAGCTGAATGATATATACCTACAGTAAGAGAGAGGTCCGCCCTCACTGCGGTTCTGTTCACTTCTCTGCTGAGACTTAAATAAAGATCTCAAGGCAGATGTTTAGAGTTATGATGTGATGATGGTAAAACCGAGTCATTGAGAACTGGACTCCAGTAACGTAGGACATAAAAGAACCTGTATATTAGGTCATTGCTTTAGGGACATATTTGAGCTGCTGAGTCATTAACTCTTAACTGCTTTGCCAAATACCTCTAGTTTAATAAATTACTGACAATATTAATGTTGTGAAGTTAATAAGCGGCACTAACATTCAACTGTCTGAATTTCCTTTTCTATTTGAAAAAATAAATAAGTATGTTCAGGATAGATTAGACAAAGGTTAGCTGCAGGAAAACATTTCAACATCATAATGAAAATGGTGAACTTCAAAAGAATTACTGTATTTTTTTTAATTAATCTTTGTGGATTATCAAAAAAGATAATTAAACTAAGTTCAGATGTTTTCTTACAGGGGATTTATTTGGAATTTGTTCTTTAACCCTCTTCATTCTCATGATTACCCATTTGTAATGAAAAAAATTTAGAATAGCAAAATAAGAAAGTTAAATAGGAATTATATTTAAACATCTTGAAACTTTGGGAATCTTGAATATTTATACTTGTATCTGTATGTACATTACTTGCAAAGGTTTGTCACTTTATTGTAATAGCTTTCAGAGCTTAAGAGTATACGTAAGTAGTCATTAATTAGTATTATTAATAATAAGAAGAGCAGGTTTTGCTTATTTCTTTTACTTTAGTAGCACAGTAACCCTAATGTATGCTATAATGTAACACTTAGAGCATGTAAGTAGCAGCAGCTCTGATGATTAGCTAGACCTTAAGGCTGAAATATGAAGCGAGCCACAGGAACACAGGAGCAGCTACAATTCCTGTGCCATGGGATCTGTCCTCTGCTCCTGTGTCCTCATCTGCGGGCAAAGCTTGCTTCTCACTTTAGTAAGTAGTGGGTGATTTTGTCTCACCGGCTGGGATTTGCTGTGGGTAAGCTACCAGCTCTTGCTGCTGTTGTTTCACCGGGGAACACTGTCCTGAGCCTTTGTAACCCCAGCCCTGGGGAAAGGGCTGTGGTATGGAGTGGGGGTGTGAGGGGGGAATATGCTGCCAGCTATGTCTGCATTTAAACTCCTCCTGGCAGTCAGGGGTACAGCCAGTAGGATTATTTTGTGTATCCATGTATAATGTAATGCTTAGTGAAGGAAAATAAACAGTCTCCAGGTCCTAGCAAAAGAGTACAGGAGACACCTCTGCTGAGGCTAGAACTGGTCCATATTTCCCAAACAGAAATGGAAAACAGTACTTTAAAATTATGAAAAAATTAGAGGTAAGAGGGTTTTTTTCTTTCTTTCTTCTTCTTTTTTACAGTTTGTCCTTTTTGTGATGTTTTGAAAATTTTAATACAATTCAGGGAAGTGACTGAATACATCTAGGTAATACAATCTTGGAGTTAGTGGTTTGGGTTTTTTTCTGCAAACTTATATTAATCTCATATATTAATGTTTTTCAAAATACATGCAAAATATAGATTTTTTTAATACTTTAAAAGGTATGTCATAATTTTCATTTCAATATGTCTTAATGTAGAGTTAAGTTGAATAACATTGAATTTAGAATATGTAATTAAAACAATTTTCCCATCAAATATTTGTAAGGGAGGGACATGAAGGGAGAAGGGACCGGGAAGAAAGGGGAAGCAGGGCAGGAAGGAAAGAAGGAGGAAAGGAAGGTAGGAAAAAATTTATAATAGTAAGAATGAACCCAGTTTCACACGGGTTAAATGGAAAATATTCTCTTTTCTCCTTGTATAGCTTTCTGTGACTTGTCAAGTCCTGATTTTGAGTTAGGGAAGTAGACATTCTTTGTTTCTTTCCCCTTCCTCACAAAATTTTCCAGGTCTTATATATTCATTACAAAGAAATACAGCCTCAACTGTTTTTCTTATGGACTCCTAAATTAAGGAAAAATGCGTAAATATAACCATCCAACACATGATCCATTGAAGTAATACTAACAGATCAAGTGAATTAAATTCCTGAGGCTATGTTTTAGGATGTTTTACTATGTCTTATTCTTAAAAACTGAAGAAAATGCATAAACTTTCACAAAGGATCTAAAAGATTGTAAAGAAATTGTGTTTGGGGCTATGACAAGTTATAAGCGTATCCTACAACCACAGTCTTAATTACCCCTCACTAAACTCATGGGACTGCACACTCACATTGCAGTACAAGTAGGTGCAGTCTTGCTTCTATGATAAGAGTCACAGCCATGTTTAAAAATAAATAAAATAAATTGAAAATGTGTATCTAGATCAGCTTTCACAGTGAATTAAGATGTTCAGATGGTAGACTAGCTGTTTTATTACAATTCTGAACTAAAGCTATCTGTAAAGCTTTGGTGTCTGTTTCTCCACTGCTGACTGACTTCCCCTTTTCTGCAGCTGGTCTGTGGAAAGTCACCACTGATACCTTTCCTCGTCCCTCGCAATCACAAAAAGATATTCCTGTTCCAGTACCATTCTCTTAATGTGGCTGTGCCTTTGCTTTTCAATTTTTTCGCTGCTTTTCTTTCTTTCTTTCTTTTTTTAAATTATATTCTACCTGTGAAAAGAAAAGAGAAGATACAAAGAAGCAGCAAGGAGATCTGCAGGGGTATGGATTCTTAAATAATTTTCTAGAAAGGTCCAGGTTTGAGTGAGGCAAATGCACATTGATCTAGTGATTTTGCACTCAATTTTTGGTATTCCTGGGAGTAAATAAATTGTAACCTGTTTCAGATAATCTGTTTTTCCTCTGTAGTTGTAGGTCCTAACAAGGATGTTGTACCAGTGTCAGGTCAAGTTGGAGTAAAATATGGTGGCTTAATTGGAGGTTCTGGAGTTAGGTGATACAGTTGCAAGAGGAGCTCAGTGAGATGGACACAGTTAGCAAGTAGCCACATAACAATATATATAGTGATATAACCTTTCATTTCTCCTTGCACCCTCCTCAGGGTCCCAGATTTATTCACTGCTGGAAGTCTGTACGTATTCCTGCAAGAATCAGTATTATTTGCAGAATTTGAGACACTTCTTCACTGTGCAGGAGTGAGAATGGGGGAACAAAACATGGGAAAGGAGCTGAAGGCAGACAAAAATTAGTTTAAGGAAGCTACACAGAACTGGTTCCTGGCACTCCCATGGAGTTTTTTAAATTGAAAAAAAACATTACTAGCTGCTGTATTTCCACTTCCCTATTAGTTTTTACTATGAGGAAGCCTGAGCTCAATAGGAACTCTTAATAATATAGAAGTATTATAAATATAGACAAAAATCACAAGGGAAAATAATATCCTAAGAACTCCAAGCTGGAAGCTTAGTGTGTGGGCACTTTTCTGTAATTTTGCTATTAATCTCTTTGTCTGTCAGTTCCCTATTTGGAAAATAAGGGTGAGTCCATGTGTTTACTCAAGCGTGCTGTGTTATCAAGTATTCAGCTATTATGGTAAGGGTAATTTTAAATGTGCTTTGAAAAGTTCATGTTTTAGATTTTTGCTCTCAGATCATGCTCTTAAGGGGAAAAACTTTTTTTTTTTTAATTAACTGTTCTTGTACTGGCTGGGGCCTGGTAGTCTGAAGCTTGAGTTTAATTGTTACTCTGAATTCACACCAGAGTCTGTCCTATTTAGTTCAGCTTTTAAAGCATTCCTAATCATTTGGTTTGAGGAGCTGAATGCTGCCAGATTAAATGTTACCTGTACCACTGCTTTATGTGCTTTGGGCTCAAGAAACTGTCAAGTTCCTTGCAGGTCTTGTGGAACAGATAGTATACGCTTGTGTAATTTATAACAGTGCATAGGCACAGGAAATGGAATTTAAGTTATAGAAGCAGTTCAAATTTTCATGTAGTTTTGAACTTATATTGTTCTTTTTTGTATAATTTATTGAGAAGTGGAACTGTTAAGAACTTTTTATCATACCTTCAAAACAATACTTTACAGTACTGGCTTAAAACACTGCTGTGTCCTGTCGCTTCAGCCTAGATACAGTAAAAAGTTTTAGAAGAGCAGTTGATAGCCAGTTCATCTCAAACATGGCACTATCTCATGTTTTTCTTTCATTCTTTAGAAGCAAGAAAGGGTTTATACATCTGTACATTTACTGCTTTCACCCTACAACTGTAACCCCGCTCTTTGAACACTATTTTTACTTAAATGTTGCATTTGTGTTTAGCATCTAATTTCCATTGTGCATGAGAAGTATATTATTGCTTATGATAGGGGGAAAACTTATTGATTATGATTGATGTGCAATTATTTCCACTTCTATGTGATCCTGTGATTTTGTTACCACTTGTGTGTTTTGTTTCAAAGAATGATGAATGAACTTCATAATGTTCACTTTGGTTTCAATTCTGATAAGCATCCAAATATTTTGATGCTTACTCAAAACTTATCCAAAGTTTCCTAAGCTCTTGAGTCTGCAAAACTAGTCTGAACACTTTGACAGAGAAGGGCTTTCCTCATGAGGTTTCCAGTTGTTCCACTAGTGGAACCTGATGGAAATACCATGAGGTCAGCTTTTCTTCCAGTTGTTCCAAATCTTTAACATCTGGACAGAAAACAGAAGTGAGAAATCCTGCCCTGAAGTGGTATTATAGGAAAAATTGGGTTCTAAAAATAGGTGAAGAATGACTGTTTTTTTAACTCCTCCAAGCTGGTTAATCCATGACTGACAAAAATCAAGAACCCAGAATTACAGATGAACGTTAACTAGTACCAGAAACTATAGCCTACTCAGCTGAGACCTTTTGCTCCTTAGAATTTGGTTATTTGCAAAGTGACACATGCAGAGCAAACCTCAAATCTGTTGACAGCTTAGAAATTTTCAGGGATAAGTATTCATGCTCATTCCAACCAAGTATTTATCCATTCATGAGGGGGTAGTGCACAGGCCCTGGCAGGAAAAGGTTATCTCAGCTTTGTGCAAAAAAAATTCTGTGTGTTTCCTCCCAATATTAATACTCTGGGTGAGCCCCTAGCTATCAGTGTTACCTTCTTTAAATATCTCTAGTTTCAGATTTAGTCTATTGAGAAGGAGGGGGAGTTTAGCTGGTGTTGAACTTAGCATTGAAATGACTTGCAGCCACAGAGATGTATTTTTAGACAGAAGAACTGGATAGCTCAATGTGTTCTACTCTGTTAGTTGGTATTTAGTAAGTTTAAAGTATACTTTGGAGAAATCAATGATCTCTTTGATGAAGCCCCTATTTTCACTACCTGTGATCTTCTGTTTACTGTGCTGCTTCCCACATGCTTCATATCAAACCAAGGATGAGTAGCACTCCCTGCATATCCTCTGATTTTACAAGCTCTTACTTGTCAGGTTTATCTTCCTATTCCAATCCCAGACACCAGTGCAGATCAGGCTGCTGATAATTGTTCACTGCCAATACCAACATCATGCTACAGGTTCTCTATAGCAATAGAGTGCATCACCATGTAACGTGAGCACTGCTCCCAGGTTCATTCATCTGAAGCTGGGAAAAAGTTCTGAGGTTCCTTTTCCCCTTGAGAGATATTAAAGTTCAGGAAGCCTTTACAAGTGGGCAAGCAAGGACCGCCAGCATCCTCCAAACCCCACAGATCAGAAATGTGTGCGAGAACACCCAGTGGCGACATGCTCCACCAGGCTAAGGTTTAGACCCCCAAAGTGCATGATCAAGAGTAAGGAGTTGAAATGGGCTCAAAAAGAAAAAAAAAAAAAAAGATTAAAAAAAAAAAAAGATAGTGATTAAAAACCTGAAATGTTTTGTGAAAGCCCAAATTAGTTTGCTGCCCGATCTGTCTCTCACTTTGCTTGAGGTCACAGACTTTACAGAATTTTATGGAGTGCAATGTGTGCAGGCACTGTATAAACCATGCTCTCAGCACTTCATCAAAGACATTTCATCTGGGACGAAGAAAAGAATTTTAGCCTTTGGTAACCTCCCTGACAGGAAATACTTCATAACCAAAGTTTTATCCACATTGAAGCACACAGGGAAAGTACCAATGAGGCAAACACAGGAGTGTGTCTTAGCCCCTGGACTTCTGCACATACATTGTAAAATAGATATTAAAGTTACTATTCACTTTATGCTTGTTTTTAAGAGACAAATAAATAATTTCAAGAACATATATGTCATTGCAATCATTTATAGGCAGTATCACCAATAACTAACTTAAGTCAATACGGTCCTTCCAACTCCCTTGCCTCCCAAGTCCCTGGAAGCCCATGGTTGCTTGGTACTTGGTCAGACATACAAACTGGGTGCCATTTCGCACTATGTACTGAATCAGCAGCCTCTCCGAAATGATCACTCACCCAGCATTCACCCATTCCTGACCAGCATGTACATGAAACCATCGCATTAATGACCACAGTGAAAACTGACTTGCTGCCTCTTCAGTCTCTTAGTAATAGGAAACAGCCCTGTCTGGATGGCATCTCAGACCTGAAGGGAAAACATCTCACCAGAAATAAGAACTGAACAAAGAGAAAGACCTGCCTGATCCTGTCCTCAACTCATCTGCACCTGAAAAAGAAAGGTAAGGCTCTTAATCTCTCAAATAAGGAAAAATGAGACAAGCTGTTTAGAGACTTTCTGGCAGACTCAATAGAAAAGCCAGGAAGTTCAGGCAGATTGTCCATCCGACTATGAAAGATGGCTTCTGCTGTGACCCAGCTAGGGGCAAACAAGGCTGACCGGGTCTGGGAGCTGATTAAGTAGTCTTATGAGAGATAGAAGACCCTCAGAAAGGAAGAGCTCAGGACTCTAAGGTTACTTTATGTAAAAGCATATTGAAACAGAGTCCATGTCTCATATCTCAACAGTCTGAAGTAATTCTTGAATTACAAGTATTGGGAGCAGCAGTTCACATCAACTCTGCTACTTCACCTTTTAGATCAACGCCCAGACTTTGATCCTCAAAACCAGCTTCTGGGAGCTCACCTTTGAACTTTCAGACTCAGCAGGGGTATCCATCATGTGTTCTCCAAGATAGGAGAATGACCAGGCAGAAAGCCAGGAATGATTGTAGGGTGCACAGCCTATTTTTTTTTTTGGCCTTGGACTTTTTGAGAATGCATATGATCTTGAATTTTCTTCATAAGTTTATAGCATTGCACTATTTATTTTAAGCTTCCTTTTTTATTGTTGTGAGTTAAGTGTTTTCTCTTTTGTACTGTTACAGGCAATAAAGTTTCAGTATTTGCACTTCTTTGGAAAATAAACACAGGTTTTCCTAAATGTAATTGATATAATAAAGAGGAAAGTTTCAAAAGTTCAGAGAAAAATCAAGTTTCTTAAACATTAAAATGAAGTATCCAGACATAAAATATGATACTTTGGCTTATTGTTTCATGAAATATTCTTTAACATTCTTATAAAATATTTTCAGAGGTCCATGCAATGTTGTACAAGACATAAGGAAACCATCCTAACCATTAATTTAAAAAAAATATATGAACAAAGCCATAAAAACCAGGGCCTATAAAAGTCATACAAAGTATTTCACGATTCACTATATATCATAATATTCACAAAACATTGTGGAATATTCATAGAATATGATACCCCTGTACCTAACAATATTCAGACAGCATTGCTTGTAGTATAATGAAATAATGAAAGTAAGTGTAAAGCAACACTGCCACTACAAACACAGTAAGAAAAGAACAAAAAGATCCACTCGCCTTTCCATCGGTATCACTCACAAGGTGTGATACAAGAACCTTTCACTGGTTGGTTATAGCACTGTTTCCCAGACTTTGGTAATTTTTTTCCTCTTACTCATATTGTGCAAAGCACAGCCCACAATGTTAACCTGAGACAGGTGTTGTAAGGCAGCCTGCAGTCTCTCATTCTGAGACGGAGACCTTAAAATCACTGTGATGCACACACTCACACCCTTGCTTTTGCTAAACAGCATCCAGATAAGTAGCCCTTCTCCGACTGCTCGCCCCATACCAGGTTGTTTCACTATTGATTAAAGGCAGATGTGGCGCAGTGAGCTGCTGCTAGGTAATGAAGGGCATTTTCTCGTGAGCAGTTAAGCTGCTCTTGGTGCTCTGCAGCTCTGAGACAATCTCCAGCAATATGCTACTTCATCATCCAGAGAATCTGCACTGTATACTATCCCCACGGCACAGGCACTTTTCACCAGGCAGTGTTCAGTTTGGGGATCCATAAGTGGCAGTGCTCCTGCAGTGGAGGGGAAAGCAGAGTGCTGATTGAGAAAGTATATGACAGCAAATTCAGAACAGAACTAACCAAGAAACAGCTCAACAAAAGCATGACAGGAGAAAAATCCCATTATTTCTTTTTTTCCTTTTTTTTTTTTTTTTTTTTCTTGACTCCTCAGGTTCTGGAATTGCAGTCACCTCTGATGCCTTCCAAGTAGGGAAGGAAGATGAAAGTTTCCAACATAGCCAGCAGTTATGCACTACATGGATATCACTGATCTCTACATGGACGGCAAATTGATTTCTTTCAGATGCTCTTGACTTACTGTGTATATCACACGCACAGTGGGTCCAATATGCCCAGCAGATAGTGAGCTTAATCTTCAATTGATCTGCACATGTGCAGCAAGTGCAATGCATTCTAGACACAGAAACTTTACTGTGCATGTGAGGTAAGTGCAAACTGAGTGTTTTCAATTAACCCAGGTGGCAAGAACTTGTAGGTTCATTGCCCAAGCATAAACTGACTGCACATAATAGAGTATGTCTTATGTGCATTGATACATTGGACTCATTGCAAGTGCAATATAAAGTTGACCTCCATGGACATTATGCAGAAATAGAGCAGGTTGCTACAGAAAGCAATAGGGCAGTTGGCTATGAGTCTTGGAGGCTGGCACGTACCCTTCCCTGTGCCTCCCACTGCCCCTGGGGGGATCCCCTGTGTGACACTAGACCCAGAAGCAGGGTGGAAAGCAGCACAATACCTACTCAGAACACAGAGCTCATTACAGGGAGAAAAGGCCGACCATATACAAAGTCATTCGTGCTGCCTTTGAGTCACAGCTGGCCATGTAGGTTTGGCTAACCCAGCCCAGCCGTTCCCGACCTCGTGTCCAGTGCCGGGAAGTTACAATGCAAGCAAGCCTACAGCTTACTGGTTTGAAAGACAGATAGTAAAAATTGACCAGAATGAGTGAATATTAATGCTCAGTATAAAGTTCATGAAAAATTTAGTGATGTTTTCTTTATTTTTTTTAAATAGGAACTCTGCTTGTAACTGCCATTGCAGGCCGATAACTTCATTGAATGATTCCCTACGCCAGATCTCCTCTTCCCCCATCCTTCCTAAGCCAGCTCAGATCCATGGAGTAGGGTGAAAATTTTGGACTTCTTTTGTGCTCGTGTGTTTTTCTGTGTTTCCGTTTCTATCATTTCTATGTATCCCTACCTTGCTGTAGTGCAGTGCCACATTCTACAGGTTTCAGCTGAACAGTTCAGGATCATTAGCAAATGATGCAAACTGCCGCCCTCCAGAAAAGCTACGCAGGAGTGGGGTGTGGGCCTGTGCTGCGTGTGCGAGCAGCACGCAGCCTTGTGTGCATCAGAAAATGGGTCAGAGATGTGTAACCTCCACCTGTCTCCTATCCAAAGTGCAGTGTGGTCTGTGCCCCGGAGACAATCCACGCACTGTCAGTGGCCAGGGGTCTGTGTCAGCAGCTCTGGGACACGGTGGGGGGGTGTTTCCCGGAGGTGTGGCGTGCCCACCCTGCTGTGCACCGGGCTGGGCCGGGGTGTGCGGTGTCTGCTTGCCCCCGGGGACCCGCTGCCACCGGGATGCTGCGAGGGGCGGCGTGCCCAGCAGGCCGTGACCGCCAAGGGTAGTGCCCTCCATGTGGCATCTCCTGGGAGGGGGCCCGCGCCCGTTGTGGGTGGCTGCGGCCCCGTGGCTGCTGTTTCCTGGAGGGGTGTAAATGTGCCTGGGACCGCGCAGCCCAAGGCCAGCCCCTTATCGGTGGGCCGGGGCGCTGCGTGGCCGTGACCGCGACCGCGGGAAGGGTGGCGTGTGGTGCCGCCCGTGGCGCCCCCCGCCGGGGGTCGCTGGCGGCGGGGTCCCGGTAGCCACCCCTCTCCCCGGGAGCGGGGCCCGGGCGGAGGAGCGGGGCCCCCCGGCGGCGGCGGCTCCTCGGCGGGTCCGGTCCTGCCCCCCGCGCGGCGGGTGGGGCCGGGCCACCCGGGGGCCGAGCCGGAGCCGCCGCCGCCACCTGAGGCCCCGGCGCGGGGATGTGCGGGCGGGGCGGCCGCTGCCCTCCGCGGGGGCGGGCTCCCTCGGCACCGAAGTTTGCCCGACTTGTGCCGAGAGAGGCGCGTCCCGGCGCGGGGGGGGCACCGCGGCGGAGGAGGAGCGGATCGGCGCGGTCCCGGCCGCTGCGGGCGGCGTGTGCGGGGGCGGGCGTGGAAGAGGTGGGCGAGCAGCGATGACCTTTGCGAGGAGCCCGCGAGGGAGCGGGCCAGAGGCAGCGCGAGCGGCAGCGGGGGAGGATGGTCGCTGAGCCCCGGAGCAGAGCCGCCCCGTAATGTCACCATGTAAGTCTCCTCTCCGGGCTCCGGGGCGAGGGCTGCGGCTTGCCGTCCGCGGCGCTCGGGGACCGCGATATCCCCCGCGGGCTCCTTCGTGGGGCACGGAACCCCGGCCTATGAGCAGGGCTTCCCCCCCACCCTCCGCCCCCGTAGTAGCTGGTGTGTAATGTCAGGTTTGAGCCGCGCAGGTGGGTAGGGCTGAAGGAATGGGGAAACGAGAGAGTCTCACGTCGGGCGCTCGCAGGGCAGGGCAGGGCAGGCAGCGCTCTGCCCCGGCCGGGCTTCGGGTCCGCCGGCGGCTCCCCAGCGGGGCCCGGGCGGCCGCGGCCGTTCCCAGAGCACCGTAATCCCGTCCTTAGAGCCGCTCTGGTGAGTTTCCCGGCGCAGGGAGCCAAGGAGCGAAACTCTTGGCCCCGCTCGCCGCCCGCTGTGAACGCCGGTGCCTCGGCACCCGCCCGGCCCGGCCTCGGGGCCGTGGTCGCGCACGTCGAGGAGCCCCGTCCAGCACAGGCACCATTCCCAGCCCTCCAGGTGCGGTGCCAGCACAAGTAGGGAAAAAGGGAGAGGGAGGGCCGGGCGGGCTCCATAAAACCTTCCCAGCCCCACCGCTCCTCGCCGCAGCGCACGGAGAGGAGGAGGCAGCGCGGGGCTCCGCCGCCGTCCAGGGGCCAGAGGCGGCGGGGGCGCCGCGGGCGGGTCGGTGGCTCCGCGTCCTCCTTCCCTACCGTCCGTACACACGCCGCCTGGCCCCGGGCGGGCCGCTGCCGTGGCCTCTGGGCACCTTCCCCGATGTTTTGCCTTCACTGACAGGCTTTCACCGAAGGTAAGGCAAGGTACTAAGGTTTGGGGTTAGGCGTTGGCAGCCAGGGGGACCTGTGGCTGGACCGAAGGCAGTCAGGGGAAGGGGCGAGGGGTGGGGGTTTCTAACAGTGCACGGTGAAGTTAAGGCTGGACCGAAGGCAGTCAGGGGAAGGGGCGAGGGGTGGGGGTTTCTAACAGTGCACGGTGAAGTTAAGGCTGAGATGAGAAAGAGTTCCTAAAGAGCTAGTGTTGCACTGCTACCGAGCTGCAAACAACCGGCAGATTAGGTTGCCTCCAACTGGGAAAAGTTCATTTTGAATGGAAAGCCAAGGGACTCAGACAGATCTGATAGAGCTGGCACTGTTTAAATTAAAAGGCCGTGTCCTGGGTTTTTTCATCTCTTTCTGTGAGTGTGAGGGAGTTTTCAACGTCGACTGTAAGAATAATTAGGAACATGTTATGCTTAACCAAATGAAAGTTTTAAGTGGTATTGCATAATTAATCTTTCAAGACATTCGAGTACTAGAGTTGAAAACAAGGGTTTCAAAGTTAAAATCGACTCCTCTGTTAGCCTGCAGGGACTGAACTGTGAGTGGTAATCACCTTTCACTTGTTGTAGTTCCACTTAAGAGTGATTAAGCTTAAAATCTTTTTGTTTACAACTTCCATGAGAAAAAAATGTGAAATTGATGTTAATTTTCTTTTAATTTCAAAGCGTCAGCAACATTTTTCCTTAATAACTTTAGACATGTCAAAGACCAAAGAAAGTCATGTCAGACTGCCTGAGGCAGAATTCACATCCTACTCCAGGGAACTTTGCCGAGGCTTTGAACAAGGAAGATGGTGTATTCAAATATGTATTGCATGTTTTGAGACCATACAGTATACAAATGCTCCAGGATTATTCACATTCTGTGTATATCTTCTTGCAGAGTTGTGCGCTCCCTAAAAGGTGATAATGTCTGGCTGCTGGCATGTAGAGAGTAAAAGGTTCAGTGGTTAGATGTAACAAGACTCCCACTAATTTCATCTTGATCTATGACAAGTTACGATCCATTTATGGTTTAGATAAATTACTAAATTTTGCTCTTCTGGAATGAATTGTGAATAAGCTCATTGTCTCCCTATGTTATAGGAAATGAAAGTAGCTGTGGACTGGACTATATTGAATTGGTAGCTAGAGTGCATAGCTGGTCATGTCGCACAGTGCCTACAATGGAATAATGCAAGTCCGTAGAAAAATTAGTAGTTCTTCTATCATACTCCAGAGAAGGTCACTTTCTAATTTTTCTGCTCTTAAAAGAAAAAAAAAATGTTAGGAGGGATAAGAGTATGTCCAACTGTAATGGATGTACTCCTAGCTTAGGTGTCCTAATAGTCCCCAAGTATATTCAATAAAATGTTGTTTTGGTTCTGTGTTTGACAATCTACAATTATTTATTCAGAGCTACCAGCATGTTACCAGCTGGGGACAGAACAGGGCTTTTTCATTTAAATTGAAACAAAATAGAGAGGAAAACCCAGTATGAACAGTGTTCAGCAATTCTAATGTATCCAGGGTTAAAGACTGAAATAATCCATATATATTCTGAGCTCTTTTTTATGGACTGCTTTGCTTACTTAAACTCTTCGTGTATTTTAGTACATTGCTGTGCTGATATCCATTCTCTGAGCTATTGATGAATATTAAATGACAGAACACATCCTTTTAGTACTATTTAAAATAGCAGCACAAGACCAAAAGGGTCTCTTGGGCCGTCAAGTCAGTGCTGTTGTAGCAGGGGACTGTATCATCCCTTGACAAGAAATAAACCAGTCCAGAATTGTTTGCCAATTTTTCTATTGAATTATTCATGCTGTTTGGATTCAGTTCTAGCTGTTACTAACACTAATAATCAAGAAAATGAACCTTATAATAAATATAATCATAGTGGGTATTAACAGGTGAATAATATCTGCAACTAAGTAGTTTTTTTGATGCCTGGGAAGTATTTAACAGCTGCTCTGGCTCCTTTTCGTAACTGTCTGCCAATTGGGATGTCATATTACAAAAGTATCAGGGATGGATTTTGTTATGGAAGAAGACTTTTTGTTGGCAATGTGTTAGCTGACTTCTACCCCTGATAACTGCTTGTGTGAACAGGGGTGTGACACACCTCATGGTGTAAGGCTGTGAGCAGTCAGGTTTCTGAATTGTGGCTTTTTGTCTATGCAAGATCTCAAAAACATGTGAATAACTGATTTCCTCACTCATTTATAGCACTCAGCTAGAGGTTATGCTTTTTAACATAGATCTTTAAAAGTCCTCTCCAAAAAAACCAGGTCTGACTCATGGTGCCTGCATTAGTGGAGTCTTTTGGTAGCATGCTTCTTTTGTGGTCACTCTTATTTGGATTTGATAAACCTCTTTTTCTTGTCAAGTGACATGATGTGGTGTAAAGAAAGTTCTTTTTTCCTTCAGCAGTAGGGAATATAAGTGGCGTAGACAGGTTTGCTATTTTTTACCTATTTATTTTGGTGGATAATTGATTTTTATTATTGTATTTTTTTATTTTAATTTTTATTTTTTAAAAAATTGTAGAATTATCTAGCCTTTTTTCCCAGGGAAAAGAAGTCTTTGTAATTACTCCTTTCTGCTTTGTTGCTTGCACTTATTTATGCTTTGCTCTGTTGTTGATTATCCATGTTTTTTAAATCTTTCTTGACATGCTTTTTACAAGAGTGAGGATGAGGAATCAAACAGTAAACTAACACTGTGGAATACTGGCTTGTAAGTGTTATCACAATGCAAGTAAACATTAACAAATAGAAACTGGCCAAATAAAATAGTGTTCTCAGACTAATGCAGAATCTCAGATTCTTTAAGAAGGGCACTAAAGGCAGTGTGACTGGGTAGATTCACTCCAGACCTAGGCAGCAGAAAGTTGTCATGTTGTTTTTCCTTAAGTATCTCAAAAGTTGTGTCTTGGATTATCCAGCTATTCAATAAGCAAACACTCCAGCTGAGTTCACAGAGACATCAGAAGTGGTGATTGCCGTAACACATAGAAAATGTACCAATACAATGAAAACCAACACAGATTTCTTCTGAATTACTAAACAATTGTTTGTGACTGTTTCCTAGTCTGGTAACTGTAACTCTGCTTGCTCAAAAGTAACCAACAAACAAAAACCAGTAATGCAACCACTTCTATAGGTTTGCATTGGTAGATCATGCAGCAGGCTGGCATGTATTTTACCAGTAGCTGCAAACTCTTCTGTAGAAACAGCAACATTCTTCCATATCTCTGGTATGTCATGCTGTTATCCTCAGCATTTCCATCTTACTACTCTGTGAGTATATATGCATGCTGCATGTGTTTGCATATAACCATTTTAATGTCTTTAAAAGGACTAAAGGGCTTCTGTTCAAAGTCCTTTTTCTAAAGTAAGATTAAGGATACTGTGGATTTATGAATTATATACATTGAACAGTAACTGTTCCTAAACCTCAGCATTCTGTTGTCTGAGACTGTAATAGGTATTTTTGGGTCATTAAGTTGAAGGACAATAATTCTATTGTTTGATAATCTGGTTATTTTGCATGTCTGGCATCATCAAAGAGATTCTTGTATTTCAGAGCCCAGAGTATTTTGTGCTTGTCTTCAACACTTGTTAAGTTTGACTTTACAATATCTCAGAAAAATAAATCAGTTTCAGATTCCTAATTTGATACAACTAGCTATAAAGAACTGGACTTCTTTTGTAGTCAGACATTTGTGCTATGTAACACTGCACTGAAAGGAAACCTAACTGATTTCAGCAGTCTATTGAAGTGCCATTCACCTGGGCCCATTGGCATCTAATCCACAGGAGTGGTTTGATGAACTACGACTTTTAAAACTGAAACATTTGTTGTTCCTTTACAATGGTTTATCTTGCTGCATTAAGTTTGGCTTGTCTACATTACAGAATTCCACTTTGGGAAGAAACAGGAGCTGATACTGGGAAAGAATTTACATTTGCTCCCAGGTTTCACTGGCAAGTTCACAGCAATGCGTGGGGAGCAGAAGGAAGATTATTTTCCCAAGTTTAAGAAAATTAATTTTTCTTGCCACTGAGCATGACCTCTGTACTTTCTTTCACTTACCTCTTTCGCATTTTCATCTTGATAAATCATACTGGTGGCCATTCCAAATGCCTTTCTTTTTTCTGTATTTAATATGCACTAACCTGCAAGACATTTGTGTTCATCAGTGTTTCTTCGTGACTATTCATTTGTGGTTCTTTTTCACATAATCTTGGTGGGAATAGACTTGTGAAATATTTTGGGGATTCTGCTAGATGTTTTCTCCCAGTGTAAGCAGATAATACCTTACCAAACAAAAGCCAGTGACCATGGCCACATAAGAGGAGTAGAAGTTGGTCAAAATAATTCATGTTGTGTTTCATTACTTGTTGCTTGCTTTTGCTTGTTGCTAACTTGTTGAATGAAATGATACCGGAATGTAATGGAGCACCATTCATTTTGGATACATGGTTAAAAGTCTGACCAAATTTATTAAGAGTCCTTCTTGCTTCCTCTTCTGCCCACTATGGAGGAAACATTTTGGTTTAGCCATTAAATGTCCTGTGTGCTTCAAGGCAAAGGAAACTTTAACTTCAAGCTATAACCGGTAAATATTTTTATATAATTGCATTGGGTTTATTAAATAATAAAGATGTCCCTGACTTCACTGACAGCACAGGTGAGCCCCTAGATTTTGGCTAGGAAAGTTTCAGGATTTTCATTAAAGTTGTCAGCAGAAAGTTTGTAGCCATCAAAATATTAGCAGTGAAAAATATGGAAAGGCTGGTTAAGGGCAGAGGCAAATTCTCACCTACCATCTTCATATAGTTAATAACAAATATCTATGTATTTTATATATACATATATTTGAACAGCATAGATGTATTTGTATATGTAAATTATGTAAATAGGTAAAGTAAAACTTTGCAGCCTCCAAAAAAACTCTTTCAGACTGTCAACATATGGGCTGTTTCTTTTACTGAAACACCACCCACACCTATCTGCTTAGAAGCCCAGCCCTGACCAGTCTTCCACTTTGTTGTCCACTAAGAACCAGACAGCATCATTTCTGACCCTTTTCAGCAAGCATAGAGACTTCTGTCCCTGTTTAAGTAACACTAGGGCCATCCATAATTTTCAAGTGCTACTTTATTTACTGGTAGTTACTAGTTTGAGTAACAAGAGTATTTTCTCACTTTCTTGACTTGTAAAGCTTGCTGAATTCTTGCTTGCTTTTTTTCTACAGGATGTCTCATGTAAGTGAAATGTGGTGCTATCACTGGAAATGGAAGCTGCAGCACTGTCTCTGCTTGTTTACCATATATATTATATTCATGCAACAAGCAGGTAAGTCAGCGTATAATCTTCCCACTTAAATAAATGGTCTAGGAGCCAAAGTTTTGATTACAAAGGACTATGCTTACATATGACTGAATTATGTACAATATAATATTTTGAGGAAAGTGATGTGTTATAATCATTAGCTGTGATAGGTTGGGTCCTATTTCCTGCTACTGCTGAATTTTCTTTTTGTTGTTTTTTATAATTTTGCTGTTATTGATTTTTTTTCCTTTGAATTCTTTCATTTTATCATTCCTTTGCTTTTACCTCATTAATACCTACCTCTCTTTTGAATTTCTTCTGGTTGGAATACTGTGAGTAATCATGTAGTTCTTCCATTTTCCACAGTACTGTTTGTGCCTGTAGATTGTGTATTCAGTAACCTTTCACTCTAGTTCAAAGCTGTAAAATAACTGTAGTATGCTTATTATTTTTAAACACTTTTATGATTCAAATAATAGAAACATTCCTCAGCAAGCTATACGTGCATAAGATAATCATACACTGTAAAGAACAATCAGTTTAAACTTAAAATCATCTTGGTCTGTAGTGACACTTGAGTACAGAGTAATGTAACATATTCTGACTGTTTTCTTTAAACATGTGAATGAGAGATTTCATTTACTAAATGTCTTTTCCTAACCACTAGAGTGCAAAGTATTTTAGGAGCTCCAGCTGCTTTACTGGAAAAAACCTCTGGAGTTTATTCTGGAGCATATGAAAATTTTGGAGCAGCTTGTAGTGCTTAGCTAATTCCATATCAAATGGGTAGTGTTGCTGTTACAGACTTGCCATTGGAAAAAGGATGGTTTATATATAGAAAGAGTTTCTGACTTCTTTGATATTGTTTTTTTCTTTAAATAAAAAGTGCAGGGGGTTGGGTTTTGCTTTGTTTTTAAACCCGCACTTTTTATTTAGGGAAAAAGCGATGCAGTAGCTGTGTGGTAGCAGTTTCCAGCTCTATGTCACTTTAATAGGTGCTTTCCATTTCCATTAAATTGTGTAGCCAGAAATGTTCTTAGGTCCCAGCTCTCACCCATGGCTCCATTCGGTGGTGACCTTTGTGTCCTTGTGTTGCTGGGCTGTATGTGGTACTGGGCCATGCAGCTGCCAGCCTCACCATAAAGTAATCAGCAAAACCTGCGCTAATTTACAGCTGCTGGAGGCTGTTATGGAATGACTAGAACAGTAAGACCCGAAGACCATTAGTCTTTGCTAATTCCTTTTGATAAAAGTTTAGTTATTGAAAATGCAGGTGACACAGCAAGGGTAAGTCCCATGAGCCGGAGGGTCTTAGCCAGTATGCTGTGAGGACAGAGAAAGCCAACTACAAGCTCACCAGTGCATTCAGGTAATCTCAGCATATCATTGCTACCTGTGCTGGTACTGAACAAGTAGATGGATCAAAAGCCCTATGCCAAACTCCAAGATACACTTTTACAAAATCATATATGCCCCTGACTAACTACTTCACCAATGAAGTGGTTGGTGCCATTGCATTGGTAAAAGCAGCCAAAGTGTTCAGCTAATTCAGTCTCCTCTGTTATAGTTACTGGTGGAGCTCTTTTCTCAGGCACGGGTTTGGCATGTGGAGGCTCAGAACCAGGTCTCTGATGGAAATCAGAGCAGAGACCTGAACCTGGGTCTTTACATCTCAAGTACATGCCCCTGGGGTCTTTTTCTTTCTTGTTTTGACTGGAAAAGATTTGCAATCTTCAAAACTTTCAGTAAATGGAAAAGACATTTCCCTATCTTCCTGAATGATGAGTAGGTAAATAAGGTATGCTGGAAACACCCAGGTTCAATAGACAAATGTTTGCTGTTCAACAGTGAAAGAGATCACAGATAGTCTGCTGTTAATACCAAATGAAATGAAAATGAGGCATTTACCTTTACAGCAACCTGTCATTTGGCAGCACTTGCCTGTAGACCCTTAGGATTTATGTGTCTTTTTATGTTGATGTAAAAGCATAGGTTATACTGCAAAAATGGAGTCTTTTCATCTGTTAGTTTTTAACTGAGCAAGGCAGACAAGGTGAGAAACACTGCTGCTCCTGCATTTTTTATTGTCTGTTCTTGAAAGGTGTTGGTCCCTTTGGCTGTGGATTCATATGGCATCCATAATCTCTGGCAGCTTAAGCTTTGCTGAAGTTACAGTAGAAATATCATAAAACCTGACATTCATCCAGCTTCACTAGTGAGCTGTAAGCTTAGAAAGCTATTGGGGCTTATTAAGCTTTGCCTAGAGGAGGTCACATATAAGCAAGGGATTAAGATCATCAGGTACAGGTTTTATGGATTATTTACAGGGCTATTCATAAGGATAAAAATGTCAGTCATGCTGTGACATGGAAAAAATGCAAAAGTGATAATGTTATAGTTTAACTTGAGATGAACTGTGAGACTTGGCCTGCTTTCAGAAACAAAGTTTAGGAGAAGGATTACACAGCGGAAAACTTAGAACAGGGGCAGGATGGTCTGTGAAGAGGATATTCAGCCACAAATTGATCAGTTAAGTACTAATGAACAGATGCAGCAGTGGAGTGTAATCCCAAAGTATAGGCCTGATACCTCAGAGGAATCAGTGGATGGAGTCTGACACTTAAAACAGAAAGACGGAAATAAATTATTAAAAAAAATTTATGAAATTGTAGAACATACTTTAGTTAAAATCTCAGCAGCTGTAACTGTTCTGGCTTACTGGCTTCAGGTCATGCCTTGTGACATGGGGTGACGTTACAGAGCAGCTCAGTAAGCAACTTGGCAGGTTTCCATTCCTGTCTGTGGTAGGTGTCCCTGATGGCTTTGTGTGAGTCATTTAATTGTGCCTCAGTCTCCCTGTCTATAATGATGAATGGTATGTCTTGCCTCTATTGTAAACAGTTTGCCTATCTTCCAGTGGAGGGACTGTATAGAAGCTGAGATGTTACAATCATGGTGTTTTAAACAGAAGTAGTTAAATCTGCTTTTATCTGAGATTCAGACATTCTTAACTTTCCATTTGTATGTACATAATTCGTTTCAGAGGGCCTAAAAGAGAACAAAAAGAGTGAATAGAGTTCTGGAATACATAACTAATGGGGGCAGGCAGAAGGAACTGAGATTTTTTTGGTCTAGAGTAGGCAGAAGGGGGAATGCATAAGAACTGAGAATATTTAAAGAGATAGCTGCAGTGGGAACAGATAGACGGATCTTTCTGGACAGCTGAAAGGGCAAAAAGAATGGGCTTAAATTACAGCAAGATAGATGAGGAGAGGGCATCTCATCAAAAGGTATAGATAGCAGTGGAATAGATTGCCATGGAAGACTGGGGAATCTCAGTCCTTAGGAATGTTTAGTAATATCTGCCAGAAATGGTTTAAATCTATAGCCCTTCCTTGGGGCTGAGAAATACATTAGGTGATTTCCAGACTTCCCTTATTTCTGTAGTGCTTCCCTAATCTTTGCCATATAGAATCTGGTTTGGCTCAAAATCTGGGAAATGAGGACATCCATTGGAACTTGCACTTCTCAGAATATGACAGCGCTTTTGCTGTGCCTACAAAATTGTGTTGGTGGTTGTCCTGTTGCAATGGCCTCATTTTCACCTGACATATGGAAGCAGCAGTTCAATATGGGAAGTAAAAACTGGCAGCTTCAGGTGTGTGTAACCTCACAAAAAATGTTCAGTTTAGTCTCCCCTTGCTTTTTGGCTTTTCTGCTCTCATAGCAAAATGTCTAATATTTCAATATTGTACTGTCTCTTGGTTTTGCCTGTGCTTTCTGTGATAACCCAGAAGCAGAACTGGAGTTTTTTTATTGACCTTAAAAGCACATTCCAGTTTGCATAATTACTTTCCAATGTTGTTTTCAAGTCTCTTGCCAGTACTGAACTTCAGGTTTTTGAACACTTGCACATTTTGGGGAGATTGCAACATCCTTGTAAAAGTTTTTACTTTCTGTCATCAATAGATACGTAATTACCCAAAAGTCAATAGCCATTTTATGACTACCATGCAACTATATTGAGTTTTATTCAAGATGTGGAAAATATTTATTTTAATAAAGCCATGAGTATGTCAACAATTCTTATTACACGATTTCTGCATTATGCCCCATACTGCTGTTATCACAGAATTACTATGACTGTAACTAATGCCAGAGTGAGCATTTGTCCTTTTGTTCATCCATCAGTAAAGTGCATTGGTGTCTGTAGCCACTTTTCCATGTCCTCAAAGGGCTTTAATGAATGCCCAGGAGCTCCCCAAAGAGTAGGTTTCAATTCAATTACAGTCCTTGAAATCTGCATTTCATTTAGTGAAGATTCAAAGCAAAAACTTGTGCAGTTTTTAATTCACCAAAAAAGAGAGGTTGAGTAAAAAGAATAAATCTGAAAGCAGTTCCTTCACCCACATGGCTGGTAATGGTCTCCAGTATGGGGTCATCTCTGCCCATCATGCTCCTCAATTGGAACTATGAAGATAAAGGAGGGATTAAAGTCCTCCCTTTGTTTATGGCAGAGTTTCAGAGTCACCGTGCTGGCCCAGGAGCCTAATGCGAGATAGGAAGGGAGTATGGTGGGAAGTATTGCTCATGCCACCAGCACTAGCAGCAAGAATCACATTGCCATCTGTGAAAATGGGTTGGGTTTTATCTGGAACGGCCCGAGTCAGGAAGTGTGTTTTTTCACCAGAGACCTGAAACTGCATACCACAGGCAAGGGCCAAATATCCTATCACCACATGAATGATGAAATTGCTGTCAGCACGTTCCCTTATCTTCCTCTCTCTTAGCATGTGCACAGCAAGAACCAAAGTGCCAAGACAACAGCCCAGTCAGCCAGCCAGCACAATCCTTGCGTATGGCAGGGAGGCAGGGGATGATTTTATAACATTACTACTGGCACTTTATGAAACTTCTCCCATGGCATCCCCAGGGTGGGAATGGACGTGCATATATTGCTGGGCAGGGTCAATGTGACTGTGAGTGTTGCCCCTGACTTAGGCATGGATATTCGCGTTTCTGAAAGTTACGGAAGAATTTAGAAAACCTAAAAAGTTTGGTAAAAAAAAGTATTCGGTTTGGCAGTCTCTTTCTTTACATAGACATACATACATCATGTGTAATTAAGAGATTAGTCACAAGGAATCTGGATATATAATAAATAGCTCCAAAGTAAGTATTTTTATTCTTCCACCTTTCTCTGTCAGTCTTCTTTTCTGTTTTAACATAGCGTAAGCAAAACAAATCAAAAGCAATCATTTATGTTCTGTTTAATATCTAAATTTCTGTTGGCTTGAGGCATGTGTTTAGAATTTCTGTTCATATAAATCTAGCAGACAAAATGTTACTGGTTGGATTTCTTGCATTTCCCTTAGTCGACAGTTCATTAATGTCAAAGTAAATCACAGTTGGAATTAATTTCACAGGAAGCTGCCTCTCATTACCTCTGTTTACTTTTTTAGCTGTAGTTTTTTGATGGTGCTGGTAATTGTTTTCCCTAAAGTGTTTGGACCTCATTGCATTAACCATAATAATATTGCCTTAAAAGCACAGTGATATCTCCACATACCCCCTCTAATATGCACTTGTAGCCAAACCCAAATGGAATATGGTCAAACATCACAGAAATTCAAAAGCTGACTAGGACCCCATCTTACAGGGTTGCTGCATTCTTCTAGTAGAAGATAGGCTAAGTAATGTACCTTTTTTTCTAAAGAATATATGTTTCACTGAAGATCCTATCTTTATGACCTGTAGATTTTAGAATCCATTAACAATTTTCTTTGCCTCATTGTTTCTGTTCACTGTAAAATATTAAAAACATAGCCAAATGACAATTTGTCAGTTGTCAATATTGTCTATGACAATGGACAATAAAAATGTCTAGCTCAGTGGTATATCTAATAATAGTCCCAAAATAACTTGTGGCCAGCTGAACTGTGCTTTACAAAAGGCTGTCTCTGGTAGAGATTATTGTGTAAAGAAATTAAGTCTTTATGTATTTGTCAGTTGCTCCCAATGAAATGAATGAACATTCTAAAGTATGTTTCTGTCTTATTAAAAGACTGAAGTTTTTGAGAATGTCACGTTTTTTCTCTTGTGGATTAGAAATGTGAGAAATGTTACATCATGAAGTGAAAGCCTTAACTAGGAATAGAAGTTTTCCAGATAGAAGTACTTTACATATAAGTCTAGCAGTCATATGACATGCATTTTACTATGTATTACAATTAATAGAGTAATTAAAATGGATGATTTTATATACCAGTGGACCTTTTAGAAGTGAGTGATTACCATTGTGAAGTCAGCATTTCTCAATTAATCATATAATCTTGCATATTATGGATGCATATTGCTGTGTTCCTGATTGTTTTGCCGGAGCATTGGATTTGTTTACTTAATGGGATTGCTTAAGTGATTTGCACAAGGTGTAACATGCAGTGTTCACTAGATCAAGGTGTCAGTTATCACTGATAATTGAAATGTTAAAATGTGTACTTTTATTACAACCACAGCCCAAAGATGTCTGAGATAGATAAACTTACCCATATATTATGTATGGAAAATACTAAAATGAAAAACAAACAAACAAACTTTTATTTTTTAAGAATTTGAAGAAAATCAAGGGAATTAATTTTAGCTAGAATTTATTAAGGTACTAAGAAATAAGAAGACCCCATCTGGAAAATTACATTTCTTAAGATTGTGTATAGAAATACCTCTAAGTAATTCACGTGTACTGTTTCAGAAGTCCTTCCTTTCATCATAGAAGAGAAAAATATCTTTCCCATGAGAGGAAAATAAAGTATTTCAGCTATAGACTGTAAACATTTTCTACAGAGTTAACTAATATTAGTGTAATAGTGATAACTTACATCAGAGAGGTACATCCCTTACTGTGATGCATTGAACAAAAACTACTTTTCCTGCCCTAAATATAATATCGGCATTCATATCAGGGGAAGGGAGGGCTTCCAGAAACATCTCTTGTTTTGTCTGGGTTCAGTGCTTGCTGGTCATCTTAGTTCCTGTAAATGACAGACTAAGCTCTAACTCTTGCTGCAGTATGGGAAAATTAAGTGCATAATTTATAGTTAAGAGTTCTGCTTATGTAGCCTGGCCTCCAGGTATCGTTCACATTAGTTCATTTTATTTGCCTTCCTTGAAGGATCAAGCCACTTTCCACTCCAAGCCCAACTCCAGTCATAATTTTTTGGTACCGCTATGAACTTGTACTCCTTTTTTCTCATCTTTCATGTTGCCGTTTTTACCCTATGGTCTGAGACACCAGCAGCTTCACATCAGCAGTATGTGGAGTGTTTTCAATTTGTTAATTGGAAACAATGTTGCTAATTGTCCCCAAGATTTCAGCCCCCAGACATGCTCACCAATTCCCATTCTGTGAATTTCCCCTTTGGGAATTTCCAAACATCTTTTCAGTTATTTACTATGTTGTCCAAATTCCAGTGCAGCAAATAGTCACTTTTGACAAGAGAGGCCACCACAGTGGTAGCTCAGATGATTGCTTAATATTCCAAAACTACAGATGTATCAGTCAAGATGTAAGATACTTAATATTCTATAGAAGTGCAGCTTGGCATATTTTCAGAGGACTTTTTGAACGTTGTTGTAAACTGAGAAGGTGTATGCTGGAGAATATTTTGCTCAATTGAAGACTGACAGAACATTAGTTACCATTCTTGAAACCAATTTTTTTCTGGATATTCCCAAAGCAGTCCAACTGTCTTCCAGTACACTGTAAAACAACTGCTTTTTTCAGGGCTAAATATCCATAAGAGTTAGTTCTTGCAGAACACAGGGTAGATCCATGAAAAGATCATCACACAGCTAACATAATTTTTGAAAGGATACAATGCAAATGGAGTGTTTCCAATTCCAGCTTTTTCAGTCATGAATATGCTTCTTGACGGATGTCAGACAGAAAACTGCAACTCCGTATCTTGGACAGAGTTTGTTTTGTGCATGCACTGGCTTTTCACACCTCTTTTTGATTAAGAGCTGTGCAGTAACAAATCCATACTATGAAGCTGAAGGCATTTTTTTATTGGAACTTGCTTTTTAGGTGGAGAAAGACCTCATGGTCAAAGTTATTACAGAGGCAATTGTACAAGTGGCCCAGTCCTCTGTGATTTTTGTTTTGTGAGCAGTGAGGGGAAGTGTTTGTTTCTCGTTGTCTTGAATTTACAGGAGAGGTTTATAAGCAGGTTTAAATTTTAAATATTTCACTGTTTTTTCTTCTAAATCTGTGTCTAAATGTTTTCCAATTCCAAAGTAATGTTAGTCATATACCATACTCACTTTACAGAAACTGGAAGAACTGGAAGCATATGAAGAATCCTGAAATCAGCTTGTCTGCTGAGTCATTAAAAATACACCAATAACTCAGATATTTCATGCTGTGTGGATGTCCACCAATCCAATGTTTTAAAAAAACAAATCGCTCAAATGGTGTTCAGCTTATCTTGGATTTTAACTTTGGTTTAGAGAATTGCTATATTTCAACAAATCATATCTGTAATACACATAAAGAAATAAAAGCAAAATGCTGATGTCAAACAAAGACATCATTGATACAATGAGTTAGAATCTATGACTTTTAAAAACCAACATATTGTTTGGCTGATAAAAGTATTTAAAGGAAGTGCAACAATAAAAACATTGAGCCCCCTCCCTTGCATGGGTAAGCATGGTACATCAAATGTTCTGTCTGTACCAGCTGCTCTGGTTACATTTGATGATGTAACTAGTTTATAAAAATGTAGGGTTTTTTTCTTTGACCTGTCAGATTTTGGCAGCATGTTGTTTCCGTGATGTGCTGTAATTTGATCTTATTTTGGATTGGGTGTGCTTCCGCTCAAGTTTTGCCATTAGAAGTGGCAAAAACTTTGTATAGCAGCAATGCCACCAGTTGGAGCTTCCCACTCTCTGTCTCTGCATATGGGGAATTACTCTTCTGTTAAGTGATTATTTCAGTGCTTTACAAGTGAATTGCATCTAACCCTGCATTCTGAGAAGGGTCAAAATAGGAGAAGTAGCACTGGTACAATGATGAATTCCTCCGTCTGGTGGCACGTGGCAATCAGGAGACAGTACTGAGGATTAAAAAGGCAAACATCTCTATATATACACTCCCTCCTCCTAATAAAATCTGTGCATATTTTTCATGTGTGGGTAATACCAAATGAGTGATTTCTAAATCACCTGCCAAACACCAGTAACTTAGAAGTTACCTGCAAATAATATGTTTGGCTTAGTCAGTTGTCTTTAGTTTTTGATCATTTTCTTCCCCCTCCTTATCAAAAGTGTCAATGTATGCCATACAAGTATTCTCTTTCGGGCAACTCCTGTAGTTACTGACTCCTTTGACTACTACCCTCAACAAAGTATCTGAAGTTGTTCTGCATTGTTTATAGCATATCAGAATTGATATTCTGGCAATTTAATTACATCATCAATAGTTGAACTCAAGATCTTGGGAAAAAAATTGCCTATTTTCTTGTGCTTGGCTGCATAAATCTTTTCTGAATAGCGCATCATAGCAATGGAATGCATCTGATGCCAGAAATGTAGCTGAGAAGAGTCCAGTTTTTAAAGTTATTGTTTTCAAAACATTTATCTTGCTTTATTATCTTAAACAGTTTTCTGATGTAATAAACATTCTGAATTTAAAGGAGAAAATTAAAATGTTAATTTTAAAATTTCACCGTATATTTTTATTTCTAAAAAGAATTAAATTTCTTAAACAAAAGATTTTTTTCAGGGAAGTAAAGAAAAATAACTCTTACTAATAATTTGATTGGAAAAACAATAAAATCAGCAAGCATGTCACATGTTGCTTGGGTTGTTTATGCTTAGATTGCAACATATCTGCTTTAACCTTGAAATAGTTTTGCACAGATTTTGGAAGAAGATATAAGGAAACTCTTCAGTAAATGTTTAGCTGTATATAGTCTGGTGGTTCCTCCATTTTAACTGGATTGCATAACATTCATTTTACTGGGTTCCACCAAAGTCAGTGCAAGTTTTACTGCCCCCTTGTATAAAAGCCAAGATACATCACTCTTGAGCACTTTGGAAAATCCCTCCCCAAATAGAAACTATTTGGAAGTTGGTGTCTTGGCAAAACAATATTGTTGTGTTAGAGGAAGCCAAAGTTTCTGCCCCATGCCTTTAAAAAATTTAACCTGCATGATGCTGCAGCATTGCTGTTCAGTGTTCAGAAAGCAAAAAGGCTTACAAGAACGAAAGAAACATTACTGTGTACACTTGGCAGTGATTATATGTTGTAACTTGTGGGTTTTGTCTGCAGTTTACTGTGATCTCACCCAGTAATGCATGAAATGGAAGAGAGTTTTGTATTCTGCTTTTTGTCTGTGTAATCCCCATGTCATGTGAATCCTGACTTTGTACTTAAGAATTGACTTGAGCTCCAGCAAAAAACTCAAATGCACAAATGCTCCTGAAAGGGCTGATACTGAAAGACTTACTCTTCCAGCACTGTTAGTGCTTTATGGAGGACATGGTACCATTTGCAGGAGTTTGGTGCGCCTCAGATTTCCAGAGATTCAATGGGAAATGAGCATTCTCAGCACTCCCAAAAACTGAGCTGAGAAGACAGCGTTTTTGCTGTTTCACTCTGTTTTCAGCTAGGTTTACTGCATCCAGTTGGGGATTGTTCAGTAACCGGCAAAGACAGTTAAAATATAAGAATCCAGAAGTCCACTCTTGTTTCTACTACCCATCCATCCATAATCTGCCTGGTTTTCAATCCTAACACACAGAGGAAAGCATTTCTTAAATGGATTGCTTTTGATTATAGTGGCATGAAAGATTTTTTTGAGCTTTCCTTATGTTTTACTGTAGTGTGTATGTTTCTAGTGAGAAGACAGCTCAGCCTCGCCAGAGTTTTAATCTTTAGGGTGAGGTCTGCAATGCTTCTTATCTTAATCAGCTACTGTGTTTATTCACTTGAAATATGTAAAAATCTGAAGAAACATCTTCTGTTAGCAGGCATGAAGCCAAACTAGAAAAAAAAAAATTAAAAAAAAAAATCTGGTCTTTCAGCAGTTTATGGTATTTCACATTAGATTCTTATTAGCTTTCCTTTGCAGAATTCATTGTAAAGAGTGATACATGACAGCAGAATGGAAATCTTACATATTTGAAAAATAGGAAAAGGTGTTAAGCTAGAATCTGGTCATCAAAACATGAACGTTGTGAGTCACAAACATAAATTACTTAATAGCAGCTGATGAAAATTAAAGGAAACTCTTTTTTTTCCTGCCAAGAAGCTCTTCTGTGGTACTGGCAATTTGTTCTTTATCTTCATGTTTGTAGTTTAGGATTTTTTTTATATTGGCCCTCACAATAGTTCTTATAAACAGTCCCCATTACTCCTTTTATATTATTCCTTGTAAAACGTGGTGTTGTAGTGTAAACTTAGAAGTACATATAAAATACCAATGGTAACAAATACAATAATCAAACGCTATGCAAGTAGACTTTGTATGGGCAAGGTAGTCTATACATTCAAGAGCTGGTTACCTGGAATGCAAGGAAATAATCTGTGTCATTAGATACCATTGTTGGGCTATACTTACCAATTTGTCAACAATTATGAAAAACACTGAAGACTAATGTGTCCAGTCTAAATACTGATCTAGCAAATATGTTCCCATAAGGATCTTTCTAGGGGTTATTGTGTCTATTACACATACAGTTTTCAGTAAGATTAATAAATCACCTGCTATGTTTTTAAAGTTCTAATATAAATGTTAAGTAGTAATAATGGTGGTATTTTATTATTTTTCTCCATGGAGCATGATCTTTCATAAGTAAGCCAGTAATCATTGTCATATCTCACAGGAGATACAGTCTGGATGTAGGATCGCCCATTACCCTGTGCTTGTGTACCATCATAAATAAAGTTACTTGGCTTGTTCTTTGTTACTACTTTGAAAATTCAATTCATATAAATTATAAGTGATAAAAATTACTGTTAAAAAGGTCTATAAAACTTTATACGTTTATGATGCAACTCTAATACAGGTAAACATTGAGCTAAACTTTTGGAACAGTTTAAGGACAAATATCTATACGGAAGCATGTTACTGTGTATATTTGGATTGTGCAGGTGGATCTCCTGTGCTGTCTGTGCGCAGTGACAGATTTATAACGGTAGCCCAATAGCACAGAGCCTTTGTCCACACTTTAACTAAATTATGTTCTTAAATATGGGCTGCTTTGGTTATGGAAAAGTACATTGTATGAGTCTTGGATGAATAATATTTTTCATTGTGAGCACCTTTTTATCAGCAGCAATATGAGAGGTTTGAGTGAATATCCAGACTCCCAATTACATATGGTTATTGCCATTTCCCTTGTAATCTATCTTTTCTAATTACGACACAGTACATTTATTTCTGAAATTTCACATGCTATTAAATGTCTCTTACTTGCCTGTTACTGCTTTAAAGTAACACAACCCTTCGTTCCTACCAGCTCTGACAAAGAGCAAGACATTTAGGTTTTTTAACTTTCTAATCATTTCCTCTCTTATGTAGAGGTGAGGAAAAGACTGGGATTCAGCTAGTGAACTGAAATTGAGAATGATAACTTCAGATCAGTGCTTGCTACTTCAGGTGAAATGTTGGGGACCTGTGTGGTGGAAATAGCAGCATAAACTAGTGGGATAGGTTTCCTTTGTCACACAACAGTGGTTTTCAAAGTTTGATTTAGTCTAAATAATAGAAAAAGGCTTTAAGAAGGAAATATTATAAAGAAAATACTAAGGCTGGAAAGCTGGCAATTCAATAATTTGGAAATTGAAGAACTGAAGAATTCAGGTTGCCTATGAAATTTTCCATTTTCATATCCACCGTGATGATGTAGGTTTTATTTACAAAGTCACCTGCTTTTTGTCATTGGCCTCCAGCTTTGTACAGAGCAGATGTGCTATGAGGCTGAAAATAAGTGTAGGTTTTAAGGCCTTTGCTTAATGTGTGGCCAGAGGTAGAATATGTACACTGAGCGAGGCACTGGATTGCAAGATCTCATGGCTGGGGTGACTGAAGGCTGTGCTAGAAAACTGAACGCTGTCTCTGACTCTTGTCTGCTAGGGGTGGCTGAGCAAGTTAATTTCATGGCTGTCTTTAATGTGTCTCATTTTCTGTGCCTAATTTAAAGCTATAGAGTGATTTGCATCTATAATTGCAGTTGAAGTGAATAGGAACTGTGTTTGACTATATTAGCCTCTATATAATGCCACAAATCATGAATAAGTTAGGTCTTGTGTGCCTGAAATGAAACACCTAATGTTAAAGGATTCTTCCAATCTTGATATTCCCCAGCTACCCCTCTATAAAATGTATTTAAGAATACATCTTCCCTCAAATTCATATTGTAAGTTTTTAATTAATAAACATTGGAGAAACATTCAAATGTTATACTAATGAACACCACAGAAGAGCTGATGAGGAAATTGGTGATTCTGTCTCGGGAGAGAACTGGAATTGCTGCAAGGCTGAGGGTCACGCATCGAAGAACGGTGGTAAAGCAGGATACTGAAAAGTTGCTTGTTTCATGGGATTTGTCCTTCCTGTGCACTGAATGAGGTCCTGCAAAAACGGTAGTGTGTGATTATGTAATTGAAGATTTTATTTTTTTTCAATTATCTGCACAAAGGCCAAAGGAAGGTTAACTCTGGCATTTCCTAACTTCAGTAGTCCTTGATTGTGCAATCCTAATGGTGCCTGCATGTTTCTGGGAGGGGTTTATATTGTTGGTATGTGTGTGTATATGCAGATAAAGATGTGATTGATTACTGTTAGAGATGCTTACTTAGGATTTTAATTTAACCTGTATGCAGAGCAGAAAGTCGTGTTAACAAAATGTTATTTACTTATTTTTCTTTTTTCATTCATTCTCACTTAATCAGGATGTTCTTCACCACACTTATGAGACAGTTTAAGAAAGATGAGATTGACAGTAATTGGAGTAATCAAGCCACTTCACTGTGAAGCTATTCGTTTAGGAGTAAAACAGCTTTCCTTTTGATTTAATTATTTATTGTGGCCTTTGAATGACCCAGAAGTTAGAACAATAGCAACCTCATTCTGTGTGACCTATGTAACGCCAGAACATAGTATTTCATAATGAAAAAGTAAAAAGGAACAAAGAGGTATTCTGTTGTAGTACTTCCTACATGCTACTATCACTTGTAAGATCCACCACCCACCACCCCCTTCATTTTTTAATTCCACCCGTAACTTCAAGAGGATTTCTGGTTATGCATTTGAAATATATCCTTTCTCCACCTTTTCCAACACAATATCTTTCCAGGGTGATACTGTGCACAAGGGTTTTGGTGGGGGGTGGGGTGGGGTTTGGTATTCTTTTTTTTAGGCACTGTATTCTTAGTTTATTGATGGTTGATTTGTGTCGTCTGGTTGGAAAAAGGAAACAAAACACTTTGCATTTGGAATTCAATGTTACGCTTAGCAAAAGAAAGACAAGAAAATACCTATCTAGAGAAAAGATGTTAAGGCTTCTACTTCTGCAGTGCTAGTTTCTGGAGGAGCACTTCAGGAATGTTGGAGTCTGGATGTGTAGGTCCCATGTGGACTGAGATTTGAATGAAGGTGGCATTTTGCTAGGAAGTGGGGTTCTCTGAAACGCATAAAATCTTTCTGTGTATCTGAAATAATGGCAGGGTGCCCAGAGCTTTGTGGAAAGAAGCCTACTTCTTCAGCAATAGATAAAATAAGTAAGTAAATAAATATATTTAGTCAAGGGTAGGATATCTTTGATGTGATGTTCTTTTGCTAGATGAAAGACTGCAACTGGCATGCAGTGCCAAGCATCCCCCTGCTTCCTCAGTGCCTTTGGTGCCAACATCCTCAAAAAGAACATGGATTGTAATCCATAAGACATCAGATTTGAAAAAGGATTTCCTTTAGAGCGAAGGTTGTTTTTCTTACCCTCCAGGCATGTAGCTATGGTAGGACAAATGAGTCTCCCAGAAATTAATAAAAGTTTAATAACAGTGGCAGTTTTCAGATTACAAGTCATCAAATAATTTATTTTTCCTGTAACCATGGACATGATGCCCATCTGCCCTTGGGACAGAAGTAAGTCTGTTACTGGTTTAAGCCAGGGGTCCAGGCAGGCCAGTGGTCGTAGATGGGCACCTGGAATAGAAGAGTTAAAACAAGGCCTACATACATGGTGCTTCCCCTTAAAACTCTCCCAGTCTTCAACTGTTTCCATTTTGGGAATTAAAATCTCACTGGGGCTGGTGTGGCTTGCCTGTTTAGTAGTCTGCAACAGATTTCTGCCAACACAGTCCTTTGGAACTTGCACATCCACAGTTGTCCTCAGGCAGGGGGTGCCACGTGACCACTTCCTGCTGCATGAAGGGCCACCTTGTTCCCTTTGAACGTGGCTTCTATAACAAGGGGCCACCAAGTGAAGACAGTGAGCAGATACTGCCTCTCTTCCTTTTCTGGGTCACCTGCAGACATTTTGTATACCTTTATCGGATCTCCGTTACATCATCTTTTCCCCAGCTTGAAGAGTTGTTGACTACTCCCTCGCTTGCCCAGACCATCCCCACACAGGATCCCCACCCAGGCATCCTCTGCCCATGACTCAAGGGTTTCATTTAAGCCCAGGCTGGGACAGCTATACATGTCCTGGGCTATCAGCTAGCTGGAAGCAACAAGAGCTGGGTGGCCCATGTTGGGGGAGGATCTGGGAGCAGGGGTGACCCCAGTGCAGACAGGGCCCTCACTGTCTGGGCACACTCCCACCACGTCTGAGCTGGGTTAACAGACAAGGTGAGGCAATGAACCACATCCAGGGTTCATCCAGGGAGTCAGGTCAGGAGCAGCCAGAGACAAGGCCAGAAACAGATACACCTACAGCATATGCCCAACAAGAACTGAAAGCCAATTAGAGGCTTTTAGTGCACTTGGTGCATTGTCACACTTATCTACATTGACTTTTATTTGCCATTTTATTGCCTAGTCATTCTGTCTTATGAGACCTTTTTTTCAGTTCTTTACAGTTTGCCTTCAAGGTATCTGCTATTTGGAGCGGCTTTCTATCAATAGCAAACTGCATCTGTACTCTTCTGTTGCTTTTCCAAATACTTTCTGGATATGTTAAGTAGTGCAGATCCCAGCAAAGACCCCTGTGGAACTTTGCTGGTGACTTTCTTGCCTTTTTACAGCTTCACATTTGCTCCTATGCCCTGCCTCTTAAACAGTTTTTTATCCATGCCAGAACCTTCCTTATTATGTAATGGCTGCTTAGTTTCCTTTAAAGCCGTTGGCAAAAGTCTTTGCCAGAAACTTTCTGGATATCCAAGTGAATTATGTCAACTGGGTCACATTTACCCGCATAGCATGACTGGACGCTGCAGAGAACTCCAAGAGGTTTGTAAGACAACACATCACTTTACAGAAGTCATGTTGACTCTCCCAAATAGGTTTTATTTATCCAGGTGTCCACTAATTCTAGCATTTCTTATACCACCATCCCTTGTGGTAGCCATGGCGTTGGTCTGCTCAGTGAGAAAAATAAAATTGGAGTAAACTAATTTTACTTCACTGCCAGTAACCGGCAACCTTTACAGGTGTTAGTGTTATTAGCAAATCTTCAGAATGTGTGATGTAATTATGCTGCTGTTCTAGTGCTCTAGACCGAGACTACATCTTGGAGAAATGGGCTCAAAAATAATAGGATGTGTTTGATCATGTTGACAAGCAGTGGAAAGGACTGAGTGGTACTTCTAGTACTTTATTAAAATGTAATGAAAGGTTTGAGCAGCTTGCTTGAGTGGTAGTTCCTCAATATAATTTTGTCCCAGAACTACTCTTGTGGCTCACAGCTGTGAACATTAGCAGAAGAATCTTCTCAGTTGCAGCGGGTAGCTAGACCACAGTTTGACTAGCTTGAGGAAGGAATCAAATATTTGTCATATAATGCTTCCTCAGACTGAAGGGGAGAAAAGAATCATCACTGGAAAAAGAAAGCACGAATTTCTGCTTATTTCTGAAATGCAGAATAGACAGGAATAAACTGAAATGCAGAAGGAACTGACAGAGTCTGAAATTCATGCTGTACGTTCTGTCTCACAAATGTAGAGACAAACCTATTACCTTGCACAGTGCAGATCTGGTAGTCACGGGACTAGCAGTCCTACCTCTCCCTAAAAGAATGAAGCACTTCTGCATATCTGCATATAGACAGAGATATGCTCACATACATAGAACAGATTATTTCTTATTGATGGGCAGTTCAGAGATCAGCTGTTTCAGAGATCAGTGGGTTTTATACCTTTGTGTTTGAAAAAACATGCAGAAGTCAGTTCTAAGTGAGAGATAACACTGTCGTGCTAGTTTGGGGTTTTTTTAGTAAACACAAATACCAAGAAACTTCTGATATTATTGCTTCCTGGAAAGAACTGTTTTCTCAGAACAGGAAGGCTTGTAATTTGTAAGTGAAATAGCAAGGTTTGCGTTTGCAGGGAATAACAAAATCGGTTAAAAGCAGATTAAAGTATAAGACAAAATAGTGTGAATGAGAATACCCTAATTATTTAATGTATTTAAACTGTTGGGCTTTTACATTCTTTTGGACTATCAGCATTACAACTGGAACAGCAGCTTTTCATACATTCCCCTTTAAAAAAAATAATTACATAAATATATATATAAAGATAGTGGACATGATTCATAGCTAGAACTTCTCAGAATTATTTTTAAATTAATGACAATACTGGTGTGCAAGAGTAGCCGCATGGGCAGGACGTCAGTAGAAGTGTTTCTCTCTATACCTGCCTAGTGTCTTGCCTAGAATTTTTTTCCCCGCATTTCTATTCTAAAGTTATATTTTACCTACTTGTGATTATTGTAATACGTTTCTAATACAACTGTTTTCCATAGTATCTTGGTCCTCTACAATGTTTACCATCACTTTGACTTACTGAGGTTAAGAAATTTCTGCACTGGAACTACTGGGTTTTTTTATTGTCACTGTCATTTGCCATGAAATAATACATTTCATATAGCATCTGTGCTGAGTCATGGATTACAACCAGAATGAGGTGACTTCCCATTATAGCTCCTGCTTTGGATTTTGGAATGAAACTGGGCCTTTGGTTAGTTTTGGAGACACAGTCCTGGGAGGAGGACCAGCTTCAGGCAGAGCAGAGAGCTGTTTTGAGCAGAAGTCTGCTGTAGGCAACAAAGTAGCTATGGTCCTGCTACATATAGCCCAAGGTGGCCTCACTGCCATGAGGGAAGGGATGTGAATGTGTGGCTCATGCTGGAGGAGGTGGCATCACCACTGCAAGCAGCAGCAACATCACAGACTGATAAAAGCAGTAACTGCTGCAAGGTTGGCTTTCCAGACCTCCCATGGCAATTTTCATCATATCTGTGTCACTTAACCCACTCTGTCCCTGAAGCTGTCCCACGCCTGAAGCTGGTCCTCTTCCCAGGACTGTCTCTCCAAGACAAACGACTTTGCTGGAGCTGCTTAATCACAGCCCCTTCTTCACAGACATGCAAAATAAGATCATTCCTACTCTATTGAGAAGATTTGAATGTAAGTGGTGGTATTTATTTCTGTTGATATGTGCCATTTAGAAAGTCAGTATGATCAGCTGTTTTAGGTTACAGCATTCATATTTTTGTCTCTGTTATCATTTTGCATTTGTGTTGTTGGTAGAGTCAGCTGCAGAGGTAGTATTTGTGAAATGCCAAGAAGCTTGAAAAGAAAAGGTGCAATTGTCTGTCTAGTTGTAAATGAAAGAAGATACTTCTGGCAAATGTTTGCAAGTCATACCTGGTGATGAATCTAGGAGTTGCCCAACTACTTACAAACAACCCTCTGCCATTTCTGTGTTTAATAACTGCTTAAAGTTGCTGCTGGCACTTCATTTTAACTAAGTTTAGAGTTTAGGCTGGAGCAGATTTACCAGCTGAGCCAAAAAAGTGTTTAGCCAGCCATGCTTACTACCACGTAGTGCTGCATGTGATTTGATACTGGAAGATGCGGTCACAATTTTGTGACTGTTTAGATCAAAATTTCATCAACCCTTTGTTTCTATGGCATTGCATAGATAGGACTGGGTACCTGATGGGGTCTGTTCAGCATTGTAGGCCTTCCTCATTTTGCCCAACTGTGTCCTAGGCAGACCATCAAGCTCTGCCATTTTCGTAACTGATCCAGACCCAACTAAAAACATGCAAGCAGTTACCATCTGAGCTATTAGAAGAGTTTTCCTTCTTGTAGTTGCTGCAGCCTGATCATAATGACTCAATTATCACATGCTATAAAATGCTATAATTGCTTTTAGTACTGTGTACTGTCAGAGCCTGTTCTGGCTGAGTAGTCTTGAGACTATACAGGAGGGGTGGGAACTGCCTGGATGGAGAAACCCCTGCAGTCAGGAGAGTCACAGGGAGCTGTCTAACACACCTGAAGGCTTTTCAAACTGCAGATGGATCTCCAGCACTCACTGCAGAGTTTACTGTACAATAACACTTAAGAAAACTACAAATATGAAAGAAAATATCAGAATTCCTGGAAAGCTGTTTGAATGAGAAAATGAGTTATTATTACATCAGACTGATTTATTTTCTTTTTTTTTTCTTCTTTTTTCTTCAGATACATTGTTTTTGTCAAAAATGAAAAGTGTATCAATTTTAAAGAAAAATGACAGGATAAAAATTCTAGCTGAAATGCTTTGATGATGGAGAAAAAATACTGCTTTAAAAATTTGAAGGCGAAGCTTTGAGCTATTGTTTTGAATTTACTTTGATATTTTTTAAAAAATTCCTAAAATTTTTAAAGGCAATTTTCTGATTTGCTTAAAGTGACTTAATTGACAACATTTTGCTGGATATTTTTTGAAGGAGATTTCTTAATTTTTCCTTTTTTTTTTTTTTTGACATAAGAGTTCCTGTCTAGTTATTCCTATGCTACTTATTTTCAAGACATCTAATTAGCAGCTATCACATTTTTAATTTTCCAGTTACTTCTTTGCTACACCAAATTACCATGTGTGGATGAGCTGACCAGGTACCAGGTATTAGGTTCATATTAGATTACAATGCCTGCAGTTCTTAAAAGATTTCTCAAAAAAACCCCAACTTTTATGTGCTCTTTGAGAGTGTGCTATACTGAAGCTGACCTGAAACTTACTGAAGACTTCTCTGTCTGTACATGCTGCTCAGTAGCTTTCACTGAAAAACTTGCAATAATTGGTCCTAGTGCCAGCCTTACAGCTACTAAAATAGATTTTATAGATTTACTTTCATAAGAGCTAGATCTGGAACAGCCCATCTCTTAAGCAAGCAGGTACAATAATACTTTAACTCTTAGGCAGCAGCTGTTTTTTAGACCTTGGCACTAGGGTCAACTGGCGTAATTAGAATAAGAAGGAATACTTTCCCTAAGGAGCTCTTAATATTGACTGTATCTTAGCAGAGCTACTAGGTGAGACTCCTTGATAAAAAAATCTAGAAGAAAAAAACCATAAAGTCACTGAGTTACATTGACTAAACTCTTGAGCAAAGACCTAGTCTTAAACAAGTGGGTATGTCATAAATCAAAGTAACACTTTATGCCTAAAAATTCTGCCATTCCTGCCATTGGAGTCTACCATAGTTCTAGGCTTAGTCACTGACTTGTGTTGAAGAAATAATGCTGTCACAGGACTGTAGCAAAGTAGATTTAGGTCGACATGACAGCTTGCAGAATACAATGACTACTTGGTTATGCACGTAGGTAATGTGAAAGGAATTGTTTAATTTTTCTTATCCATGGCAATTAGACACTGTGGTCAGGGTGAAATGCAAGACTTCCTTTATTTCCTGTTTACACAGACTCTATCCTCATTACTCTGTGCTTCTGAATGATGGTTTTGGACTCTTTCTCCTTGTTCCTCAGTGTTCTGACAGCCAGTCCAGCTTAGTTCTCCCACAGCCTTGGTGTTGGACTGGTTTCTGCAGGGCTGTTATGAAATCATTCATGACTCATTCTTCTCTTGCTTGCATGAGTGAAATATGCCCGCTGAAAAAAATCTCACCGTGGCATGGCAAGGAACACTTACCAACTTGTTAAGTATGTGAGCTGTGTTGTAGCAGGTCTGTACAGGGGGTTCCAAACTATACATTGCAGTATTAATATGCCTCTTCCTAATTCCGACCCATGGATGTTTGGGAATATCTTTGCTCTCAGGATACAGTATGTCATATTCAGATGGGGATACTAAGAGAAAGGGGGAGTCAGACACAGCCTTCACTGTTTTTTCACCAGGCTTTGTCTGCCTTTTTCAGTTCTACCCTTGTGTAAGTACAACGATATGATCATTTAGCAAGCAACAAGGTGTTATGGTGTGCCTTGCCTTATTTTCCATGTCTGTAGCTTTGCTATTGTGTCTCTGCATTACAGCTAGGACCCACCAAACAGTTAGTTCTATGTATTTAAGCCAATTCTTGCCTTTTCTGACACTACCTCTATGAAGGTAACATATTGCCCAAATTAGGCCTTGCATTTATGCTTTTCTTTCCCTTCAGAAATGTTCCATGATCTGCTTCATTATCTTACAGTTTTTATTACTTTCTGCATTCAGGTAGATGCTAGGGCGACATTGTTGGAACAACTTTGTCAGATTGCTTTTACTACTTGTTTATGCAGTTTTTCTTTTCATGCTGTATGCCTGGTAGGGAACACCCTGAATAATGATTCAAAACTAACACTGTAGATTTATGAAGTAATATGAACTTTGTCCACTCCCTTGCCTGCTATATTCTGATCAGGTATTATAACCATTCATAGGCTATATGCTTTCCATGTAAGAAATTGCCACATTTAAAGTGTTCACCTTAAGCAACTTTTATATTTCTGTTGAACTTTATGTATTAAGATAGTAAAGTAGGTAATTTGTTTCTATTTCAGAAACTGTACATGACCAGAGGTCAGATCACCCTCTGAGGTTCCCTTATTGTCAACTACAGTTTTTCATGTTTGAGTCTGTAGGGTTTGATCCGAATCCCACTGCAAACAGTGAGAATATTTCTTTGAGTTGAAAGAGTTTTGGATGAAGCCTAAAACTAGATGGACTGGCCAAGGACCACGAAAGGAGAAAAGCTTCTAGTAAGCATAGAATCTCAAACTAAAATAAAGAGAATTAGATATGGGGTTTATATGTTATTTATATAATACGTTTAAATGTATCTCTTCTTCAAAACTTGAAATTTATTACCCTGAATTCCTGTTTTTAAGTTTTTATCTGGACTTCAAATAAAATATCTAGAACATCTGGGTGGACAACAGTGAATAGGGTTCACCCTAACTTTGTACTTCACCGGGTGATAGGATGCGGATGTGGGAGACAGACACTATTCTCACCAGTCTCCTCAGACTGCTTTTGAACGCTTTACTGATATGCTTCATTAGCCCCTGAAGTGAATTTTCAATGCAGGGAAATGATCATTGAGATAAGTTCTAAAAGAGCTGAGATAAAAGTCATTGATAGGTTCATAAATGAACCCAAGTTTACAGTTCACAGTTTAATAGTTTACACAGCAGATGTGAAGAAGTTAGGCAAAAACAAAAAAAGAGAATCCCAAGCACATTGCTTTGCCCTATTTATTATATGAGGTAAGTTTAAATATCTTGCTGCTCTACTTAGTGCATTGTGAAGGGCCATACTGGTAACATAGTGAGTGTGCCATAGCAATTGGCATATGCTTTATATTTTGCTGGTTTATTAATTGTCACATACGGAAAATTGCTTTTCTGTTAATTATTCTGTGCCTTAACACTGAGAAATTTCTCTCAACTTCTCCCTCCAAATTTTGCAGCTAACTGCATAATCACAAATGTGTAGTCATGGGTAAAAATATACTGACTTTTAACTGTTTGCTTCTCACTCTTGTTATTGACTGTTACTGCAAAGTAAATCTACAGTCAAGAGGCAAAATCCCCTCCCTCATTTTGAGAAATACGCTTATACTCTCCACACTGGTGTGTTTATGTCTTTGGGCTTGCACCATTGCTTTTTCAAATGCTAGCTCAAAAGTTATAGTATCGTAAACTTTAAGATTTTGAGTACTGAATCAGAATAATCGTGATTAAAAACTGTAATAAAAGGTAAGTAATGTGAAAGTAGTGCGAATTGTAAGCACTCTTGGAAATTCAGCGTGAGGTGTTCAATATTATAGTTTGATGAGTGTCGTTTCCATATTCGCTTTTTTTTATTAAGCCCATTTTATTTTAGATGTCAATCAGGCTCCATCACTGGAAGGCCCAGGACTTAATATCTTGAAGGATTCAGTCTTTGAGGCTTTGAAAATTTCAACCGTGGTAAACTTGCAGTCAAACTGGGGTTTTATTCTCAGAGGGGTCCAGATATTCTGTCTAGATATTCAATACTGATGGCAGATCTTAAACAGTTACTTTCATATTGTTATTAGTTCATATTTCAGGTGCAAAGACAGAGAAAATTGATAAATGGACTCCTGCTTTAAATAGGAAGATATCTTTTCTGCTGTGGCTTTGAAATAGGCTTTCCTTGAGAACAGCTGAAATGTAATGACAAATGGTGTTGGAAACGGTGTTAGGGAGGAGAGCACCATGGTCACTGGTGTTCTCTGAGGGTGGGTTTTACTAGAAACATTAGCTGAAAAATTACAAGCTGAGGACGTTAAGTTTTGAGACGATGACACATGTTGGCTTGCTTGAACTTAAAAGATTTGCTGAATGCAATACAAGTGCGGAGTTTAATATTTCAGGAAAATATTTTAAAAAATAACCTTAGACAGAAGGAATATGGGAGAATCCAGGGCTTGACTGTCATTAATTGAATAGTTAAGGCAATTAATGCAGTACAACATGTTAAAGGTCAAGTAAAGGTACAATACTTGGTTGTAAATGTTAGCATATAGTCATTATTAAGTGAGAACAGTTTGTCCATTTAGTTTTATAGAAGGATGGTGCCATCAAGTTCTGTCTCGTACTCACTTCCCGTCTCATTTCAAGGAACACTGTGCACCTGTCATTATACTTCCTAATCTTTTAAAACCTCCTTAAACTGTGTCTCCAGACCTAACAAAATACTTTCTTCCTGTCTGCTTTATATGTAAATAACAGATTCATGAAAGAGGTTTCCTTTGGTTGATTGGCTTGGTTTGGTTTCAGAAATTACAGAGCAAGTCAATTGTGAAACTGAAGTTTCCATTAAGTGGCAAGTGTTTTAGATGTTGTTTCCAAATAATGCTGATGACTGCAGAACCAGTGCAGAAAATAAGTTCCTTCATATGAGGCAAGTTCTGTTAAGACTAAGAAAGCTTTTTTGTTCTTATAGTAAGCTGAATAGTTTGCTGATTTCAAAATGGGGAAACAAGAAGTTGTAAGTCTATTTTCAGAATTCCTCTTTCAGTGAAAGATGGATTTCTCCTGGTATCTGAAGTTGAAGCTGTCCAGTTTTGCATAATTGCAATGTTATACCTGTTTTAAATATAGAGACCAGTTTAGCTTTGTAGCAGACATTAAAAAAATCACATCACATCAATAGCTGGAAACCTGTGCATTAAGATGTAGAGTAGACCAGTAACAAAAACAAGACATAAAGCATTTTGAACCCTAACAGAGAGGTTTTCAAGCCAAACTTTGTCAAACCTGTCATAGTTTCCTTCATAAAGAGGGGATATTTTCAGGTTTTATGTGTTAAGCTGTCATATTTGACAAAAAAAGACACACATCAGTTATTTATTTCTGATTTGATCATAGTGAATTTGTTTTCTTCCGTTCAGTAAAGCAGCATGTTGCAAAAAGAGAAGTGGAGCACGCACTGTCCATCCTTAAGGAGTTAAATACATGTAGTTTGATTATAATCAAATTCCTAACTTTTGAAGTTCATTCATCCATGGAATATTTTTCTCTAAGGAACTGGTAAAAAAAAAAAAAAAAAAAGCTATAGAGTTGGAAAAAGCACTGGAATGTGTAGGGAGACTTCTTGATTGATTGCAATGGGAGTTCAGTGGCCAGAGCAGCTGGAGAACTGGATGGAGGTTAGAAACATAAATCATAGAGGCCAGACTGACAAAAATAAAAGGTTCAGGTGTAGTCACACAAAGAACAGTCATTGCAGGCTTAATGGAAGCAGTAAGGACATACTCGACGGTTTAATGCAAGATTTTGCTGTTTGTGTTATAATGTTTTCTTTTCTGCTACTAGGTAAGGAGAAGAAATGGACCAACAAACCAGGCGTGTAAGTTAGTAATACAGCTGTGAAGGGATTATTGTTTTGAGCTACGTATGCCATTCCCTTCCATCTTTACATCTTACAGAAACACTAAGATAAGAAAGCAGTTCTAGATGCCATATCACTGAAATGACTCAAAATTAAAATTAATGGCTTGTTTAAGAACAAAAACCAGCATTAGAGATGTCAGAATAACACCAAATGTCAAAAATGTACACACTTCCCCCGCCACAATGAATAGTAGTTTGCTATATTGTATATAGCATTATTCTGTTCTTAGCAATGCAAACTATTGAGAAGTAATTTCTGATCTCACTTTTACTTGTGTATCTTTGCTGTTTCCAGCAAGACCCTAAATGAAGTATGAGAGGTGAAAGCTTCGGTTAGCAAAAAGGCTCTAACCCCTTTCCAGTCTCCTGACCCCTTCATTAACAGTGCACAAGAAAATACCTGATATCATTATTCAGAACATCTTCCAGTTTGCTCTGGGCAGAGCTAGCTGAATAATAAGTATTAACACTGAATATGTTACTGTCTTTGGAAGGTGAAAGTGTGGCTAATTTTCTGATGGGGGTAGAAGAGAATATTTCTGTGTGTAATAGAAAAGCTCTTATTATTTTATGATGTTAAAAAATCACAAATATTTTGACTTAGATTGCTCCTTCTTGCATATCAGATGAGACAGATATGTTACTGACAGTATCTATTTTTAACAGCTTACTGAAAGAACCCAGAACATAATAAAGTACTGAAATATAAGTAGCCTAAATCATATTGAAATAGGTACTTTAAAAACTAGTAGATGGGGCAGATAATAAAACCCAAAAAAAGATTCAAAGGCTCTGTGTGAAATTGGTTTTGAGTTGGTGTCTATGAGTATGTCTAGAATGCCTTCTCTATTACAATGAATTCCAATGTAAAGTAATTGTGCATAATTTCTGTATCTTGTTAAACACCAGCAAACTGTAGTTTCAACCTCTACTGCAACAGATCCATGTCATTAATTGCAGATTTTCTGGAATAGCTTAAAAAATCCAAAAAATCTTCTAGATGCGAGATTTGGCCTATAAACACACAAAGATTGAAGAATATCACTGAGTAGCAGTGCAATAATCCCCCTACCCTGTGTTTTCTGGAGGCATTCATAAGAGTTAAGATGATGCTTATTCAGAATACTGGTAGTAGCAGCCAGAAAAAGCATTCCAACGTTGCAACCTGGGAAAGAAAACCCTCAATTGAGTTCTTCTCTTATAAGCAATAAAAGACATTGAATACAGCATGGTTCAAATGGAAACTGCTTTGGATATTGGTTGTGTGTTGGATTAGTTGGGTAAAGCACACAGTGAAGAGGCAGTATTTTCCACTTTTCACTGCACAAAAGATTGTTACCCAGAAATTTTGTCGTAACAATTTCTTTAGTCTGTGCCCAATGTATATGTAGAGGTAACGTATTTCTTGTATGCATCTGTATGACTGAGTTTTAGTAAGAAACCTGTGCCCAGATATAACATTATTTTAACCAGTATCTGTGCAGTTTGGTGGGATCTCAAATTCCTACAAACCATACCTCACCAAAATATTGTCAACTGTTTTGGCATTAATTTTTTGAACAGCTTCCCAGGCAAGCATGAGACTTGCTTGCATGAATGATACCCAAGAAATTATTTAGCCATAAAACTCCTCAGCTTGTACAGCCTGGTATAGACGTGTTGAAGCTAACTGCACTCATGGATTTACTCCAGCTGAAGATGTGATCCTTTTTGTAACAATGCAGCAAATGTTCAGCTAGGAGCCAGAAGCCAGAACTTCTTGCTGGGGTGGAAAAAAAAAATACGACGTTCTTGATGATTGTTGCCCTTATAAATCTCAGCATGATTTGTGATGTAGTGTGATATATAGACCACAGTTTGAAACCATTATGTTACCTGCAGCAACCTCACAGAAAACACACCTGCTCCCACCCTTTCCCTTCCCTAACATAATCTTTTTACTGACATGTGTGTTAGCTTATGTGCTTATTGTACTAGCCCGTATACTTACTGGTTAATACTTTTTTAACCAGCATATCTAAACTGAACTGTCAATACCACTCTTTGTCCCAAACTTCTGCTACTTTGTGGAAAAAAAATCCAACTCAGGCCAAAACTAGCGAGTCAATTCTGTTATTTTTATAAGATTATCATAGGAATGCCAATGAAAATATTCTTAAGTTACAATGGGTGTAACACAGGATTTTCACATTACCCCCTCCCTCTGGGGGAAAACCATAACTTTGTCTACAGTGTGAACTCCACTCATATGGGTCAGGGCAGATTTACCCAGTCAGTGTGTTTGTTTCCACTTCCATTTTCATTGGCACAAACTCAAACAACTAAGGGGAAACAGGCAGTGCAGGGCCCCCACCCTGGCTCTGAACGTATTTTCTTCTATTGTAGCTGGTTCCCTCAATTTCCCAGATCAATCAAAACCTGCTGGAGTCAGTGCTGTGATAAAGTTGGTTGGTGTCAGGAGGTAGGATATTTGTGCTAGAGTGATGAAGAAGGTTTAGAGCTTTTTGTGGCAATGATAACTCAACAGAAATAAATACCTACTGAATTCCAGCATTAAATGGGTTCTGGGGGTGGTATGGAGTATCTGGAGATACACTGAATTTCTAATGGTCTCTGTATTGTGCTAGCATCCCACTCTGAGAGAATGAAGACCATCAGCTCTAATCTTTCCAGGGCTATCTTAACATTTTAGCAATCTGACATACAACAAATGCCGATAATGTCAATACTTGGGTAACGCCATTTGAGGGCTGGTTAGGATGCTAGTCTTGAGAAGTCCAGAGGTCAGTTCCCTGAACGGTACACCCTGAAAAAAATGAATACCCTGGTAAAGTTCCAGTCCATCTGTGTCCCTTGTGAAAAGGATTAAGAATCATGCTGTTGTTTATATGTTTATTTATGAGTAAATAACAAAATCTCTTGCGTTCTAGCACCACGTTATACAGTTTTGCATAAGGAAGTGCAGATCAGCTTGTCTTGTGTTAGTGAAAAGTCTGCTGCTGGGTTTAGTAGTAACTGGTTACTGCCTGCGTTTGTGGTAAATGCTTCCTGAGTCAGTAATTTACTATTCTTACTTCTGCTTTTCTAATCTTAACCTGATTTGAAAATTAAGCTTTGCTCTTCCTGACTTTTTTGGTACATTATTACTGTTACTGCCCTCAAGTGCATCCTGAAAGATAATTTTGATTATCGTGTTAGAAACAGGATGTACTACCACCTGTTTCTCCGGGATTTACGTGTACTGTTTGAACGACCAAAACTAGTGAGAACTGTTCTATTGGCCCCTACATAAGATACAAGAGATAGGGCCTCATGCTCTGCCTCGCGTGGCCGCTTTCCTTTTCCCACTTATGCGCTGGCCATCTCTATTCCAGTAAATGAGCCGTGCCCAGGGCTGTTCCCTGCCTCGGGGGGCCAGCTCATGCCGTGTCCCAAACGCGCAGGGTTATAAACACTAAGGTAGCTGTGTTCAGGCTGCATGTTGGGAATGGTCCCTGACCCGTGCTGGCTGCTGAGCAATGCCCAGGAAGGGTCTGGGAGGAGCTGGCTGGTCAGAGCGGTGCTGGGGCAGCGTCGCACTGTGGCTGTACTGGCAGTCGAATCCCAGAGCCTGAGATCGTCCACGCCACCAAGGTGGAGCTATCAATACTGTTGGTTGAGATTAGTTTCAAGCATAAGCTATGAGGTTTACAATTCCTTACAGTTATTTCTCTTATGAATTATTATATATATGGAGGGATTCAGAGACTTTATTAAATACTTGGGGAAATGTCTTTTGGCCTTCTGAATTTTATGTTCCCTGCTTTGATACTTTTCAGGTCAGACTTTCACGGGCTGATGTCGTAACTTAGAAGAAAATAATTGTCTTTTATCAGTTTTCAAATTTCCACATACAAGTTCATTAATTGTCTTTTTCTGTCTTAGAAAAATGAGAACATAACCAGTTGTGTGACAAAAAAAATAATTTGTTAATAATCTGATAAGCAATAAGAGTTAGAGCAACAGAAAGCAGGAACAAGTGACTTCACAGGCAACAGTTACACTTCCATATATGTCTATGTATAAACCTGTGACGAGATTTTTTTTTTACCATTTCATTATTCTTAGGTGCACCAACCGGTTCAGTCATTTAAAGCATATGCCGCAAGACATAATGCAACAGGAAAGGAAGATGCGAGGCAAGCTGATATGACTGGCCAGGGCATAGTACTCTCTTTGTCTCCTGGCTTCAGTGGCCAAAACCCAATTGTTGAATTATTTTGTGAGAGCACAATCTTGTCTTTCATTGAATTATAAAAGGCCCTGCCAGGGTTATGTGCTATTTCCAGTCAGGAATATGGAGGATTTAAATTCTTGCTGGGTACAAGGAGTACTATGCAGATGATGCAATGGGAATGATGCAGAATGTGAGTCTGGACTCAGCTTTTAGTAGTGCTTAAAAAAGTGTTTTCTTACAAATCAACAAAAAAAAGTCACATTTGCAAACTAAGAATAACACAGGGATGAAAGATTCTCCCCAATTGCATCTTTATTATACTCGTGTTGTGCAAAATGCATTAATTTTGTTGTAGCTTTAAGTAGGATAATGTAAAGTTTCATTGATGTAAAGCTTATAGGATTTTTATTTTTTTCATTACGCTGATTACATTATTGATGAGTCTAAGCAGGTGGTTTCACATAAAAACTGGCAATGTTTACCCTGTTGGGGATTCTATATATTCTACACTTGTTAATATAAATAAGTATCTTAGGAATGTTTTGGAGAATTATTTAAATTGTACTGGGTTTCATTTTTTGATGACTTACACTACACTGCCAGGTATTTTAGTGACCAGCAGTTTAACTGTTTGGTGTTAGGAGAAATTAAAAAAAAAAACAAAGGTGAGCTGAAATACCTTTCTCTACACACAAGTTGTCCAGTGTCAAAGCCTCCTACTGATGTCTTTGCAGAGATGGAATTTAATATAACATGCCACTAAGAAAGGGTGATGGGACAGGTTTGAGCCCTACCCAGAGAAATAATGCTTCTATTTCTAAGTGGGGAGGACAGGGTGACAGTTGTAGAAAGCTCATTGACTGCATTGGAATTAAACCTTGCCTTTCCTGGTCTTTAGGCAGAAAGTAATTTGGGAAGGAAATTCAAAGACTGGAAGGGACTATTTCTGTTAGAGTTTGATATAAAAGATCAGCCTCTTGCTACCCCTAAATTCAGTCAGCAACTTGGGAATCTAGAATGCGCCCAGTGGATTGGTAAGGAAAGGAAGGAAGAGTATGGATTGCTGTGTGGACGTTAGGCCAGGTGTCATATGGTTCATGGTAACTTTTCACATGCAACTTGTGTGTCTGAGAGTGGATCTCTTCCTGGATGGGTGTTTGCACGTGTTGGTCTAGTTATTACTTCTTTCCTTAGAAGAAAAAGGAATTATCAGAACCAGAAAGGATAGCAGAGCCTTCCTCACTGCTCGGGTCTGTGCAGTGCCTCCCCCGTTGTTTTCATACGGCAGCAGTTATGGTGTCGTGCCCTCCCGTTCTGCCTTGAGGGGGGATGCAAGGCTGAAGACGGGACCGTAAAGCTTCAAATACAGGACTCAAAGGCATCATTGTGCAGGAAAGGACTTGAAACAGTTGCTGAATTTTAAGTCCATGCTTAAATCCAAATCATATCTGTGAGATTTTAGGATTTGCTTAAGATTGTTGTGAATTTAGGGCTATGCACACTGTAGAAATGCTGAAGTAGAAATGTTTCTATATTAACATTACAAATCAGGGGACATTTACATTTATATGCAACCACAATCATATTTCCAATGAGTAGACCACATACATTATATGTATGTGCAAGGACAAGCTTTTATACACAGGATTTATATATCAGGATGAGAGTCTTCTGCTTATTGCAGAGAAAATCCTATTTTGTTGGTTTTGTTGTTTTTTTATCCTTTTTTTAAATCCAGATGTTTAAATAGTTAGAATAAGGATTGCCTAATTTGAAGATTACAATGCATGCTCACATTAAATTATGTGTTGTGTACAGTAATTTTTATCAGGGCTAGCCTACTGTAGCAAAATAAGGATTTTTTGGGGAGATAGTTTCTACAATTTGGAATATAAATAAAAAAGCAAAAATAAATCTGCCACACCTCTTCATTTGCACTTTCTCAGAGAGAACGCAATCAAATTGTGGGTTGCATGGTAAGCAGGCAACATGGTTTGCTGTGCAGAGGCTCCAGAAGAGTGTTACTAGCTTAATGTTTTGCATAAAAATTTGTATAGGTCTTATAACTAACTTACAAGTGAGTAAACAGACCATTACTTTATGTCCAGAGGGGATGACATGCAACTTCTTTGCAATTAATATATTCATATTTTGCATATAGATATTTCTGTAGACCTACAGATCCCCTTTACATCCAAAATTATTTTTTTAAAGTGAAGATAAGCTCCTGTTGAAGCCTTTGCCATGTGATAGCTGTTCTGGGTTTAGTGTCTGTGTCTCATTGGAATAACATGGGTTTGTTTGTTCTGTAGCCATTCCAGCCCACCCACATCTTAGTGGTTTGGCCCTTCCTCATGCTTGTCTGCAGGTGTGCCTGTCTCTGACCTCATTCACCCATCTATTTGTAAGCATAAATATGTTTAACCTAATGTTTGGCCATATCTCTCTTACGGCATCCTTGAAATAGAAAAAAAAAACAACCCAACAATTAATTGCTTATTATAAAGCAAGTCTTTTTCCTGCCTAATGTTCAGCAAAATAGGTATGTTTTCATGCTGTCACAGTAAACAATTGTAAGGTTTTGCTTCTATTTTGGGCTTTGCCATGTTCTTGCAAGAGCCTACGTCCTGTCACATCCTTGTGCTTTTCTCTTGGTTGGAAATGACCATGCTTGTAAGCACTACCTTTTCAAATGTATGTAAAGTGCTTAGGGTTCTCATATGTCTACATTAAAATTATAATTAATTCTGTACTGCTTTTTTATGTCTAAAGTGCTAGGTACTGTAGCTAAGATTTTCTGTGGTTTAGGGCTGGCGTAATTCTGTCAGGCAGGAGAGATTTTACTGTTCACTTGAATAAGAGGAGAGTTAACATAAACTGGGGTTGTTTTGTTTTGTTTTGTTTTCTGAAAATTCTATCCCAGAGCTACATAGATTTATTTCAGGATATTTTTGTATGAAAGTTGTGTCCTTTACAGGGAGCAGTAGAGTTAATTTTCATGCCAAAATGAAATCCAGCAGAATTTTATCTTACTTTTATGAGGGAGCCTTTTAATGGATTTCTAAAAAACACCAGTAGCGTTAATTCAACCCACACCGACTATCATTAGTATCCTGTGCTGCTGCCTACTCATATGTAGTCATTTACACTTCTGTCGGGTGGAAAATGCTGTACAGAAGGCCATGCATGCTACAGTTGGAAAAAGAAAAACCCAGTGCAAGGTGTAACAGTGTGAAAACAGACTGGATAATACACAAATTGCAAGTGCAGACACTTTCCCCCAGAGACCCCGTTTTCCTTTGATCCTACCCTTCACAAACTTTAAGTCTTTAGAGCTGAAATAGGCAGTGTCCCAATCTGGATCACTTTTGCTCTTTTTAAAAAATCTTTGGCCAAACAAAATTTGTTGCCCAGCAGTTCTCCAAGGTTGGGTAAGTGCAGGAATGAAAGCTGGTGGGGAGGCAGAAGTCAAAACTCATGCCTGAGAAAGAAATGCGGAATATAATGGGGCAAAAATGAGGTTTGGGGGGGAAATTATGACAATGGAGAGAGGTAGAGAAGCGTGAGGACCTAGAGGAAAATATGAGTATTAGGACAGATTTTGGAGGCAAGTGCTGGAATGTGTTAGTCATATAAGAAGGAATCAAAAAAAAGAGAAATAGAAATGTATGGGATGAGGCTTTACACAGAATGTTTCCTTCCCAAATCTGCAGTTCAGCGTTGTAGCTCTGGGTCTGACTGTGGCTTCAGCTGCCCACAAATGGCTTGTGAAAGTCACTTTCAAATTGTGTATCTCAGTGCCTTCAGGTGTCTTCATGAGTTCAAACGGTGGAATTCTTTGCTGAGGCCCTAAAGAGACAAAACTGCTAGGCTGGACAAGCGGGGTGATTAATTTTGTTCCATAGGATATGAGATTTGCGTGTGCACGTCTGTCTGTATGGTGCAATCTTTAATGAGTCACGTACTCTTTCTGTTAGCCCCTTAGTTTTAGGGCAGTCTTCAGATAATTCAGCATGATGTAGGAAAGACTAGTACAGTGTACTTTCCTCTTCACAGAAATTAAAAGGTATATGTGTGAAATAGGCAGGATACTCATAGAAAAGAGGGAATGCTCTCATGGTTAGGAAAACTAGCAACCATGAGAACAGGATTCTATCCCTGTCTTTACTGATAAGTTCCTATTAAAGATGGCCAAATTGCTTTGACCAAAAATTTCCATTAGCCACTAAAGTATTCATTTTTGGATTTTCTACAGTGGGCCAGGTTGGCAAACTGCTCTCCCAGCTGCAGTTTAGAGTCATTGATAGTGTGCTTTGGACATAAAAAACCCTGTACAAATAGTAAGTAGTTAAGGAAAATCAGTACTCTTATTACATAGATTAGGAACCCAAAATCCATGGAAACTTTTGCCATTTTTGCCAATTATCTCCATGCCTAACTTTGTCCTTATAAAATGGGCATGATAGGAGGGAAAAAGGCATTTCCCCTACAGTCAGTTCCCCTTCTGAAGTCAATTAACATTTATGAATCACTTAGATAACTTTGGTGAAAGTTCTAACATACTCCAGAAGAATTTATTAATTTTCCTTTTTAGTATAGTGTTGAAGTGTCATACTAAATACGTAATTATTCTTTTATTATAGGAAGTACGAGTTCTGCAAGAAAAAAAAAGTGATTATGAAATGATACCATACTCCAGGGTATTCTTGTGATGGAGACAAATGACTTGCCCAGTGAAACTTTCAATTAGGAAATGTTGAAACTAAGTGGTTAATTTCACTGTATGGGGAGGGTGTTCATTTTGGTTTGGGGGAGAAAAGAGGAGGAGAAAAGATGAAGGTTTCTATTGGACAAAATATATTTAGAAAGTGAATTTCCTGTGGTCTAGGGTGATAAAAAATATCTGACAGGCAGATTCTGCATATGTGGGGTTCCTGACCAAGAACATCAAACCTAAATTTATTCTCATTGAAATCAATAAAATATCACAGATCTCTTGTAGAAATGTCTGTGGTGTGTATTGCAACAAGTATTCAGTTTCCAGAGTTCAGAACTGCTCTGGGCCAATGGCGTTGCAAAATATCTGTCAGCTTTGGCTGGCAGCCTAAGATTGCCACAGCAATTTTTCTCTTTAATGAGTAAAATAGGTGGTGTTTATAGAAAAATGACTCTCATGAGAAACTGTGCAAAAAGTTCCATTCAAAACCATTCTGTTTATATATAATTTTGTTGTTTGTTTTCTTTTCTTTTTACTTACTACTGTGGACATTTGCATGAAAACAGGATATTTCTCCTTCAAATTGCAGTCATGGACAGAATAGCTACTATGCCAAAATGGAGCCAACCCACTTCAAAAAAGTAAACTATGTTGCTCACCAAATCTGTTTCTTCTGTGTATGTAAAGTTTTGAGCACTTATTTTCCTACCTAAATTTAGGTGCTGGGTTTTTTTGCATTAGTTCTGTAAACCCAACAAAACAATATGGATAAAATAAAATGAAGATATGTTAGTGAAAAGATTAAATTAGTAGAAAACCAAATAACATAAATAACATTTATGTTTTAATATTTACAGTGACAGCAGGGATAAAAGTATCTTTGTTACATGTACTGACAGGGTTTTTTACATGGCTTAGAAACAACGGTAAATACTCAAGACAGAGATAAATAGAAGGACTGAGTGCTGTTTTGGCTGGTGGTGATCAACAGAGTTAATAAAGGCAGGCTCCTGTTAAGAATGCCTGTGTTCTTTCTCATGCACATATTTTACTTTTCCAGTCTGAGGTTGAAGGCAGTATTCTACCAATTTGAGAGATACACTTTTACTGACTAGTGCCATATTTTTTCTGGTTCAGCAACATTTTATAATGCCGTTAAGGTTTACTATAGTGGTCCAATGCTGAATGAATGCACATTAACACCCATGTTCTGTATCTATTTACATCACTTAACAGCTTAGTCCCTGGTTTCAGGTCCATCTGGGTGCGCAGGGAAAGCTCTCAACTGCCCAGATAGCTCTGTGTCATATATTTCTCTGGCAGGAATGAGTAGGAGAGTGGGTGTGGCGCGCTGCCAGATCCTCAGCCCCTGTAGCCCTCAGCCTAGCAATAAGGAGGGCAGGAGCGTGAATCACGGAGCCCTCCAGCTGCAGGCAGCTCCAGCCGGAGCAGTCTTAGTGCTGCTCTGCCCTACAGAGAGAGGCTCACTTGCCCTGGACTTGGAGACTGCAGTGGCTCGTGGCTTGCAGCATGCTTTCCCTGTTCCTCCTCCCCTCGGTCTGGGGTGGTTCTCTGAAAACTGATACCTGCCTGTGCAGAATACTGGGTGAAGCTGTCATCTGTTTGTACAACCGCAGCGTTTAGAGTCACCATACTAATAAGTAGATATTCCCTCTCCAGTTAACAAATGGAACAGCAGGGTTTCAGGGCAGGTGAGCATACTCCTCTGTAAAGATTTGCAGAGAAATCAAGAGTGGACAGGCTCTGCTTTGTACTACACAGATCAAGTTTTCCAATGTCATGAGCGCCACTTCTTCCCAAAGCTACCTGCAAAACTTTCAGACAATCTTTCTCGTTTTAACAAATAAGCATCCCACTAGTCTTTTCTAATGTAACCAGCCTGTATTTGGCTCTGAGAGCCCAATTAATTATCAGTCTCTTTACCTCTTTGGGGCCAAATGACTTCATGATTTTCAAATGAAAATTATAAAAACTCCAAGTACACCTTGTAATTCTCCCTGCAGGTGTAAACTGCTTCTTTTTTTGCCATGCCACTTCACAGAGTTGGCATCCATTTGCTTTGGCCAAACACCATTTGAATGTGACTGAACGATATCAGGACCCAAGTAGTGGAAAGAAACATTGAGGGTTTTTTTGAGAAGCTTGTTGCCTTTAATAGGAATTTAAAAAAAACTATTTTACACTGCTCCATATGTAGTTTGCACTTGACAAGTTTTTTAGTTGCTTTTAGCTCACATTTAGTTCACATTATCTATTTTTTTATACTTGTGTACTTGACTCAGAATTGTGGTATAATGCAATGTTTTCGAAGTAGTTCAGCATAAACGTGCCAGTTAGTTTCTTTGGTTATCTGTTGCTCATTACACCAAGTCTCATAATCTGAAGGGCCTCACACGGGGCACCAATTGTCCATTGGTGAGATTCAGTTCTCACCTAGTTTGTTCAGTACTGATTTGGCAAACTGTTACAGATTTTAGCAGCAGGCAGTTCACAGTAATCCTACCTTGTAATACACTAAGTAAATATATAATAAATAAGCAAATGTGAACCAAACAAGAAATGCAACCTTGGGTGCTAACTGGGTCTGAAATTCTCATGGATAAGCACAGCAGGTGAGCAAAGGAGTATGAAGAATAGGCTAAGAATTTCTTGAAGCATGACTGCCACAAATATGTCAATGGAGCTGAGTCAGAATGGGAAGAGTGCAGTAATTTGCTGTTGATTCAAAAGCCAGTGAGTAGCTCACTGCTACCCTTCTGGGTGATGTGGAGAGCATTTGCCGGAAACACTGATGACTAACCTTCGAGAGCCCTGCAGAGCTGCTGCTTCTGTCGCCTTTCAACCCATCTCTTTTGCTGCTGCGTTCCAGGGACATTCCACTGGAAACAATAGCATGGCACAAAGCTGCTGGAATAGCCACCAGTCAGCATCAGACCAGCAGCCAGAAAATGTAAATTATACCAGTCATCTTTTCAGAAGCTGCAGTTTAAGAATTCATTTGCCTTTCTGAATTCAAAAATGTCACTGTTGTTTCACTTTTGACAGGTCAATATACATAGCAGATATATATTGTGTGCAGAAATGAATATTTAAGTGTAATTAATACTTCTTTTGTGTAGGATTTCTTACATATAGCATTCTCTTGCTATACTAGTCCTCCAGCATTTTCCCCATTATAAACCAGGCCTTTTTCTGCCTTTCTTCCTCTCCATCTCATTTATGTTTTTCTGTATACAAATACATTTTATTATTGTGTTGATGATTACTTTCCTGTTAAGATATTTCTTTTCCTGACCTGCAACCTTTCTTTGTTTTTTATTGCCAGCTCACGGATGCTACGACTGTAGGATCGTGCTAACTGACCCGTCTGGAGTTTTCACTTCTCCCTGCTTCCCCAGTGATTATCCTAACAGCCAAGCATGCAAGTGGATCATCCGAGCACCTCATGGATTCATTATACAGTTAACATTTATCGATTTTGACATTGAAGAAGCTCCGGGCTGCATTTATGATTCACTGACATTAGACAATGGAGAAAGCCCAATGAACCTTTGTGGCATCACTGCCAAAGGATTATCCTATAACTCTACTGGAAATGAAATGATCGTGTCATTTAAAAGTGACTTCAGTATCCAAAAGAAAGGTTTTAATGCCAGCTATGTACGAAGTAAGTAAAGCCAAAGCCTTTCATCCCCCTTGTAGATGCTGGAAGGAAATGTCCTGTCAGGATTAGAATAACACTTCTTGTGTATATACACCATTTGTGTATATATACCTACAGGTAATGTATTTTTATGAAAGCAAAAATAGTACCTCCATGCCCAATTGAGTAGTACCTTACATTCATGGATAGCACCATTAATGAACAATAGCCTTGAAAGATATTCTTTCATTCTGAGTAAGAAGACTACTCCCCAGTGCGAGTAAAGGTATCAGTGACCTTCACCAGTGACTTATTTTAATGTTTCACATATATATTACTTCAGAAACTCTATGTTAAGGCTTGGTGACACCATTGTTACAACTACAAACATGACACCTGGGCAAAATCCTTAATTTCTCCCAGAGCAAGGGGAACAGTGTTACATTCATGTTTTCTTTCACTTCTCAGAAATGGTCATATGTAAATAATAAAATTAAGTAACTTGTTTAATTTTGAGTTTCACAAAGTAATGCAAATTTGGAAAGTAAAGGGCCATTCAAAGACACAGAGCAATTTGATATTTAGAAATGGCATTTAAAAGGACATTAACGGTGCATCCTAGTATGCAATATGTACCCAAGACAAAATATATGTGGGGAAAGACAAATTTAAAAGAGTAGGTGAAGGGAGGCAGGAAATGATTGAGAGGGAATTAGCCAAGAATAGAACAGCTTTTGTGTGACTGCTCGATTTTATGCAAAAGTGATTTCAAAGTGATTTTCACAGAGTATGTCCTGTTATCCGTAACGAGTTGGCCACCTGCACAAGTGTTGGCTTTCCTGGTTGTCACCTACTGTAGCACACCAATAGCAGATGGGTGGGCCATATCCTCAGCTACAGTAAATCAACGCAGCTTTGCTAGTCTTAGGGGAATTATGTCAATTTACATCAGCTGAAGAGTGTAATTATAATTTATTAGTAATAGTTAACTGCATAATTAAAAGCTCCACCAATGAGTAGAAGTTGCTCAGTGCTGAAAGGAGAGGAAGGAGAGGCAACAGACCTCTGTTAGTACATAAATGCTTGGGACAATGTCGTGTAAATTTAGCATACAGTTGAGTAGTACTGCAGTGGCCCAGATTCAGTGCGATAGTAACCTCTAACCTCTCTAACAGGTATTTGGTATGCAGACAGTTGCAGACCTCATTAAAGTTGATGCATTTCTTCCAGCATCAGCAAAAGGGCAGATGAAAGCAGTGAAGCTAGGAACAGCAGAAGCCACTACTTAAGCACCGAACCATGCTGAAAAGTTTGACTGGCAGGAAAGCAGTTTTCCCTGCAAGGGTTTGTAAAATACAATCTAGGGACTCCTGGCGTGCTTATGGGTAAAGGGGTGCATGAGATGTGAGACAGTGACCCGCAAGTAAGCTAGGGGCTCTAAAAAGCAGCAGAGGCAGGCCTCGTGTTGTCCCAGCACTCCTGTAAAAGCAGATGTGGATCTCAGAACAGTGAGCTGCCTATTGCTCGGTGCTCCTGCTGTGTCCAAGCTGTCAAAGCTTTTTTATGTTCTTCATGTGTAAATAGCAATGTGTCAAAAAAACCCCCACCCTGATCATTGTAATCCATTTATCTTCCTAACAGAAACAATTTAACATCATTCTGAAAGTAGTCTAAACACTCGGATGAATATTCCAATAATATATGTATATTCTTCCTCAGAGAATAACCAGTTTCTGCAATACTAACATCTGAAATTCATCAGTATGATGACTGACTATGCAACAGTAATGAGAAAGGAGATCTGTGCTTAATGTTGATGGCAGGATTCTGTTTTCTCCATATGGACAAAATACTTGTCTGTTTTGTGCTTTCACTGTGTGGGGAAGGTGCCAGTGGTTAAATCTGTCAGATGAGTACAGCAAAGTTGAGTAGACTTGTTCAGTACCAGAGCACCGTCCTCCCTGTTTATTTTCTTCCTGTACTGTTTAAATGTGACCAGATGGTCCATAACTCTCCTGACCACCTAACACAGGCTTAACAGTGCTCATATGAGTGAGCTTTCAATTTTTTTCAAGTCTTGAATCCTTATACTTCTTCTGGAACACTTTCCATGTTACGTAAAGAAGCTTACAGTATAATTAACCCATGAAAAAAATGCCACTGTTTTCATTGGAGAGTTGAACACATTTTCTATCTATAAAATAGTTACAACATACTTTTGCCCCTGGGAAGAAAAAAAATCTGTGAAGTAAATCCAGTAACTATAAAAGCCCAGTATTTTTCTCTTCCCTCCCGTTCTCCGGTTGCTGGGTTGGTGGATAATGTGCAATGCTGTATGTTATTTTACTATATAATATATTGGTCAGATTATGTCCTTGTGTGTATCCGAATGTGGTAGCTTGGAGCTCGGAGTCTTTGCAAGCAGCTGGCAAAGGGAAATTGCAATACCACAGACTACACAGAATCTTTATACCCCATATATCTGTCTTTTTTCCTAAGTGTGGCGTCACAGTCGCCCTTCCCTTACATGTCTCACCCTCTCATACTGAAAGGTATTTATTTCTTTCTGAGAAGGGAACAGGTGTAGTAATTAATATGTGTTGTGGCATCACTTGAAAATCCCAAGGGAAACTGCTGAAGATGTATGTGATCTACCACAGAACTGTGGAGCCAGAAGTAAAACCCCAAGGGCTGCTGCAATCTGGTCTTGTTGACTTCAGTGCCTTTGCTTGACTGACAACCTGAAACTTCTTTCTGTGGAGAAATTTACCAGAAGAACTTTGCTCCCGTAAATGTGCCAATAATACTGAGCATATTGGCACTTTGTTTTGAAAAATAGTGTTCTCCAAAGCAGAGTGAACAGAATTGTCATTAATATACTTACGGAGAAAAAGCATGTCATGTGATGCTGGTTTTCACATCTGGTGACTGCCTTTTTTGCTACTGCAAATGAGAATACTTAATAACAATTAGAGACAGAGTAATTCTGTCCATGCCTAAATTACTAAATTACATAGTTGCAAGAGGTCTAGCCACTTCTGGATACTTGTGCAAAATCCAAACCTGCTGACCCAAATATTAGCAAATAGTGGACAGCTTGAATGTAAATATTCATGAGCACATGATTGCAGTATTCAACCAGAAGGCTGCTGGGGACAAAATGCGACACTTCGTAGAAACCCATTAGCTGAATTTAGGAACAAAAGACTTCAGTTGGCCAAGGAAAGTAGTAGGGGCTTTCTTCTATTGCAATATTTAAAAGAAGCAAGGCCTGAACTTCATTGGTGTAATGCAGTCATGCAGACAAGTAATTAAAATAATCTACCTTAAAAGCAAGTCATACTGTGTTTTTCAAATAACTGGTTTATTCCATTGCTTAATGCATCCTTACTAGATGAATAACTAGTAATATTTATAAAGTGAGCTGAGGCAGAGTTGGAAGTTAGTAGGCAATATTTCCTAATATTACTCTTAATGCAACTTCAGGGATGGTTAACTATGTGTAGCACAGCATTCTCCATGCCGTTGAAAAGGAAATCTGCATATTTTCAGCTGAGTGCACTCCCAAGCCGATTTTCCCTTTGTGTGTGCTATTGGTATATTACAGTGATAAAAACCATCTGATAAATGTTTGATTTAATGAATGTTCCTTTGACCCCTGCTGCCAGTCTGCATTTACTTCTATATGATTAATTTATTTTAAAAAATGTATTTATCTCTTCTTGTTTCTAGTCGCCGTGTCTCTGAGGAATCAGAAAGTCATCATTCCCCAGGTTCCTGACATTGATGCTGTGTCTGTGGCAGACACTGTCGCAGTGCCAGAGCTTAGCCAGTTCACACTGTGCTTTGAAGCAACCAAGGGCAGCAACGATGACAATGACGACTGGAAGGTTTTCTCCTACACTGATGCGTTGTCAACAGAATTCTTCAGCTTTGGGAAGACCACAAAAGGCCATTTTCTGTCTATCTCAGGCACGCAATGCATCCTTGAGAACGCATTGCCACGAAATGCAGAGTTTTTCACGGAAACCTTTCAACAGCTCTGTGTTGTAGGGGATAGCTTCTCAGGCAATATAGGTATATATGCCAAAAGCATCTATCATATAGTCTTCTGTCCAGATATCTCTGGCAAAGTTATCCCGGGAAATGGGAGGCTGGTGCTGGGCTCTAACAGCAATGAAGTGAGCTCTCTAAATGGGGACATTTACAACTTCCGCCTCTGGAATTTCACCATGAATGCTCAAACACTGGCCAACCTCAGCTGCGATGTGAAAGGAAACATTGTAGACTGGGAAAATGAATTCTGGAGTATTCCAACTTCAGCACTGAAAGCAGAAAACAATTTGAGTTGTGGTGAGTATGCTCTGCCAAATCTTTTTTGCTTATTTTCCCCCCACACTTCTGCATTGTGCTGAATATATAATATACCAGCATTGAAAAAAAAAAAATGTCCCTGCGAAAGAAAAACAGCTAGGTCTTACCTTTCTTAGACTTTAGCTCAACTCTTACCATACACATAGGCTTTGAAAGGTTATAAAGTTGTTTCCCTAAAAGAACAAGTCACCTAAGTATATTGAGTTGCTGCTTGAAATGATCTGCAGATCAAAGTTTTTCCTAAATAGTTTGTTTATTGGCCTTATGCTTACATGAAATGAGGATAACAGGCAAGTACCTGCTAGCCTCGGGTAAGATTACAGTGGTCTCTGGAGAAAAAAATGGGTGTTACCTTACCATGTAGTAAATATTTTTGTACGTGCCCTTTGGCCCTTTGATTAGCCAGAAGGAGCCCTTGCAACCCTTGTGCTGTGTATGCAGAACCAGCAAAAGTAGTGACAAATCAACAATGCATATGAGACAGAAAAGTACGAGAAAAGATTAAATTAGAGGAGGAAGACAGGAAGGGGTTTAGATCAAAATCATTGGGTTTTTTCTTCCTGATAACATATTATCAGTCCTTCTTTTAACTGGTAAATAATGAAGGTCTTTCTTCCTGTAGATTACTCCAGAAGATAAATTCCAATACATTGTCCAACCTGTTCTCATTTCATGGCTCAGACACTCAATTCTCATAAGTGCTCAGGTGTAATTTTTATGTATATGTATGTTATTACAGCTGGTTGACAATTCTGTACTGGAATGTCTTTTCTAGATGAAAAAAAAAAAATCAAAACTGAAAAACGTGTCAAAAAACAGTATTATTGTGTTTTTTCAAAAAAATAATCTTTTTGTTAGTCATAACTTTAGAGGCATTTGGTTAATTAAACATGCATAGGGGAAAATCTGAATCACAGCCAGCAGTAGCTTATACACACACATACAATGCTCGTGAAAATCAGCTGCTGTCAAATTCCATGTGTGTTTGACATGGAGTTTGAGCCTTGCTATTATAACAAAAACAAATTTGTTAAAAAAAAAAACACTCAAAAAAATCAAAGTAAACAGTTAAAAATACTAGTTCTTTCTGAACCACGTGGGGTCTCTTCATATCTCATGTCCTTTCTAGTTTTGCTTCTTGCTCCTCTGACACCTTACTACTTATTAGTTTAAACATAGCTTAAATAGTGTCAATATAAGCATCTCCTGGCAGAGCATCTGTCAGCGCTCTGAGAATCCTTAGCTCTAAAACAGAAGCTGGCATCATTAAGGTGTGATAATTTCTGTATTTAATAGCTCTTGAGGGGTTAAGGTGGCTAAAAAAAAAAGGCTTGCTTGCTTTAGTTTACTCAGACCAAAACATGAGGTACTCATTCACATCTAGACTCGCTGGAACAGCTCTCAGCACGTCTCTGGTAAACAAATCTAAGCAACGCCTCTATAAAATCACAAGCAACTAGGTGCCTTCACCCCTCCACCAGAACAAAGAAAAATCTGATCTAAAAATTGACTGTGACAGATGAAGGTGGTGTGGACAAAAAAGTTGCTGCTTTTCCATCAGTACAAACTGGCCTGACAGAAAATTACTTCCAAGAAAATCTTACTCCTCCTACATTGTTATACTACAAAGATTACCACAACACTTTTGCTAAATGACCTACCAAGACCTCTGTAAATGTTGTGGTTTCATTTATTTTTAACTGGAGTATGGGTCTTGTCCTTCTTTCTGTTAAAGACTGTACAGTCCTGTGATACAAATGTAATATCACAGGCTGTCGACATAGAAACAATACACTTACTTTCATTCCACAGCCTTATTCCTTGGGATGCCATTGTTCAACTCTTTCCTTAAAGCAGATATTTATTTTAGAAAACATATTAGCCTTCATGTGTTAGGGCCAGGTGTCTATACAAGCCACTTCAAATGTATCTATATATAAGCATTTTTATTTCCTCTATCTAAGCATAGGAGAAAACTAACTCACTATTCAGTCTTATTCTTTTGAGATGTTAAATCATCCCCTGTGATACAGGCTTTCCTGAACCAGAGTGTTTCCTAAAAGAAAATACTGGGTGCAGTGTCATTTAAAAAATGGTTGCTAATCCAGAGATGGAATTGTTAGAATTTTCTTCCCTTCATCTTCTTGAATAAAAGCCTTCATTGTAAAACCAGCCTTCGACAGGAGAGTTGGAGTCAGGCTATCAACCATGAATAAACCACTGATAGTCAGGAGATGACTAACTTATTAGGCTTCATTTAGCAGCAATGGAAGGATTTATGCAGAAGAAAGGTTTTCACACAGCTCCAATAATGCTTCCTCAGAAAGTGGCATGTAACTTAACAAAAAAGCAAACCAAGCATTTAGCAGTGATCTCAATGTATCCGTGCCTGAACAGTGCTTACATTTTTTAAGGGGTATTATTTTCATGGGTTTTCAGACAAAGCTTTTACAAGTAGATTTATGGAGCATAAAAACACGGGCAAATTGTTCCAGATAATCTTTTCATAGTTTTACCTTCTCCTAGTTTATTCCTTAGACTAATGTTTTCACAGCTGTGCAATCATGGTGGGGTGTTTCTCTAAGACTTGACTGAATTCTGTTTTTATTGCCATACCTTAGCACAGCTTGCATTTAAAGGTATATGTACACAGCCTGGATATCCAGAATAATTTTAAAACAAGCAGCCTAGGTAATGATAGTGGTGTAACAACACCAATTCAAAGCTCAGTGCAGGCAAACTGAGGAGCATTTAATCAACTTCTGGTACTGATTTTGGAGTCTGCATTGGCTGCACCTATAGCAGGATGTTACCTATTCAGTTTAAGGGTAACGTGGCCACATGTCTGTCCATGCCTGCAATTGCATTTGCTTCGTGTACACTACACGAGTCCTTCATTCCCAAAGGCCGGAGGAATTCTTAGTTTCACTGTCAGCCTTAACTCAGGCTGGGATCTGTCTGCCTTAGGCAGCTGAATGATGTGTCAGGCTGAGCTAATTGCCCTCAATGCTGTTTATGAATAGTGGAATAAAAAAAGCTGTTCCAAAGATCAGTGCGTCTCATACTGGAGAAGATGTCTCAGTGAAGTCAGAAGGTTTTTTGCTGTAGGAGTGCCTGTTCCTCTACACTAACTATAAAGAAAGTCTAGTGTGATTAACAGATATGGATGTCAGAGTTTTAGACATTTGAAGGGAGTGAGAAATATCACACAAAGGGTCTATAGTACGGGTCCACGTCTGCTGTTCACATTACTGACCATGCCACTTGGCTTCATAAAGTAGCTTATGCCAAGTATCTGTTTGCATCCAAATCATTACATTTGCTCTAGTGAACACTGAGGGAATGTCTACTCTGGCCAGAATTCAACCCAATTAAAACTTAAAAAGCTTATTGAATATATTAACTGAAAATATTCTTCTTTAAAGTATACAGTTGTAGTAATTTGACCCTGGCTGGACGACAGGTGCCCTCCAAATCTACTCTGTCACTCCCCCACCTCAGCTGGATGGGGACGGAAAATATAATGAAAGGCTCGTGAGTCAAGACAGGGACAGGGAGAGATCATTCACTGATTACTGCCATGGGCAAAACAGGCTCGACTTGGGAAAATTAGTTTAATTTCTTACCAATCAAATCAGAGTAGGGTAATGAGAAATAAAGCCAAATCTTTAAAAACACCTTCCCCCACCTCTTCCTTCTTCCCAGGCTTAACTTCACTCCCCGTTTTCTCTCCCCCCTCCCCACCAGCGGCGCAGGGGACGGGGAATGGGGCTGCGGTCAGTCCATCACACGCTGTCTCTGGGGCAGGAGGCTCCTCACACTCTGCCCTGCTCCAGCCTGGGGTCCCTCCCACAGGGGACAGTCCTCCACGAACTTCTCCAGTGTGAGTCCTTCCCATGGGCTGTTGTTTTCACAGACTGCTCCAGGGTCACAAGCCCTGCCAGCAGCCCTGCTCCAGCTGGGCTCCTCTCTCCACGGGTCCACAGGTCCTGCCAGGACCCTGCTCCAGCATGGGCTTCCCATGGGTCACAGCCTCCTTTGGGCATCCCCCTGCTCCAGCGTGGGGTCCCCCGTGGGCTGCAGGTGGCTATCTGCTCCACCGTTAACCTCCATGGGCTGCAGGGGCACAGCCTGGCCCACCATGGCCTTCACCAGGGGCTGCAGGGGAACCCCTGCTCCGGCGCCTGGAGCACCTCCTGCCCCTCCTGCCCCGGCCTGGCTGGCTGCAGCGCTGTTGCTCTCACCTGTTCTCACTCCTCTCTTTGGCTGCAGCTGCCGTTGCCTGTGTTTTTCCCCCCTTCTGAAACGTGCTGTCAGAGGGGAGCTGCCACAGTTACTGATGAGCTCGGCCTTGGCCAGTGGTGGGTCCATCTTGGAGCCAGCCAGCATTGGCTCCATCGGACATGGATTGGATTTTTTTCTTTAGTTTCACCAAATAAAAATCATGATCTTTTTTTAAATGCTCCCTGAAGAAAATATGTAGGTCTACAGATTTTCGAAGCCAACTTTCAGGTGGTCTTTCCATAATACAGAACCAAGGGGAGATAACTTACAGTAGGCATTGATACTACTGCTTAATATTATCAAATATATTGGGGGGGACGGGGGGAATCCCTTATTCAAGAGGTACTAGAATCACTTAGAACATCCTTTCTGGAGTTCATAGGAAGTGTACCAAGGGAAAAAAAAATTAAAAAATGCTGAGTTTTAGTATTTGTTGAGGATCACATGTTTTAAATTCTGCCCTGTTTTCGTCAGCAATACATGTAATGGTATCTGTAGTGTGACATGATTTCTCTGTTGAGGCCCCGTGCTTCATCTGTTCTTGCATCACAGGAAATATTTTCCTGGCTATCTTTATGAGCTGATGGGTGGTGGCTGTTTAATTTTATGGAAGGATACAATGTTTCATGAGAGAACCTCATTGAGTCAATATGATTCTGAAGCAGTAAAGCAAAAGCCAAAAGGGCAACGCTCCCAGTAGATTCAGATTATGCCATGCTCTATGGCCCCGTTATTTTCAACACAGCATGCAAAAGCAGCTGTATCTGCAGCTGAACCGCTGGGATACACAGTGTCATTAATGCAGTTTCACCAGTTCTTTTTCTGTAGCCATTCTTATATGCCCTGTTTTTTTCTCCAGATCATCACAGTGTGTGCATGTCAATATGAATAAATCAGTAGAGATACAGACTTATAACATTATCTGCTTATAAATCATGCATACCAGAATATTAATCACACCCACTCCCTGAGCAGAGGAACAAGTTTAATCACCTTTTATCTGGTTGGTGTCTGTCACAGGTTGATTACTCACAAGTGTGTGGCAGGTAACCTGTGCCACAGCAGCGGAGCAGGGTTGCTTCTCCAAGGCACACATGATTACTCATAAAGATTGCATAAATCCTATGTCCATGCTGACCCCTCCACTTAAAGCCATTTCACAGAGTACACACAAGCTGCATTCATTTAATGCAATGCTATTTAGTGAAAGCTAAGAAAACTAGGGAATGATACTTTAACTTGCAAGTCAGCAGGGTTTTCATGGATACCTCAGTAGCAACAGAAAATAGGAACACTTTGGCTCTTACAGGCAAATGGCAGTATCCCTTTAGCCACCGAGAGAAGTTAGGAAGAAGACTGTCACGGCAAGATACAGTATATTTTGAGACATGATAGTTTTATGCCCAGTAGCCAAACCTTTCTAATTATTCTACTTTCTTTTCCTAAAGGATCATACCTAATTCCCTCTTCTGCAATTGAACCAACCAGTTGTGCAAACCTGGGAAGCCTTTGCCAAGGTAAGAAGTCCAGGTCATTTTCACAGTTTCATCTTTGGTAAACCTTTACCATGGGGTTTTCATTCCCTTTCTTTTTTGTTATTGTTTCTAAAAGGGTGAACTGCAATAAAAAATAGCAAGGAAAGGAATTCTTTAGTCTCATCAAGTGTGTGGGTGTCCTGTACGTACAATATGTGGAAAAAATGTGATCACTCCCTTGATAATACATTTTCCAAATAGTCTTCATTATATCAAAACTGAATTAATTGAGTGCTTTCATTTCTTTCTCCATTTCTTCTCCTCCTGCACATTTTGACGGTAAAATATTAATCAGGGTAAGAAGTGGATGCATCTGTAAACAAAAAATGAGCAGATGTAAATAAAGGAACTGACTATTCATATTTTTTTTCCCAATAAGCTATAGGTACTTGTGACAGTAGCAGGTAAAAATTTAACATCAAACTGCAAAATCCAGAAGCTATTGGCTAATGAAATACTTGTTACATCATTTACCAATGGTTTATTATTGTAAAAATCACCCCAGACAAGAATTCATTAGGTGTCTTTAAAGATCAGCTCAGTTGAATGCAAGGAATAGGTAAACCCTAAAGAATTTCATGCCATGTGAATTGGACATGCAAGGACAGTTAATTCTTTCTGCTCTGCTTAGAGGCTGAAGTTCTATAAAAATGTTCAACATGAACAACATCAGCCCATTTCCAAGACCTTCATGAACACAGACCTGCTTATGAGGTGGAATGCCATGTTAAACTTCAATCACAGCAGCAGCAGCTGCACCCAAAATGTCTAGCTCTGTAACCCTTTTCAGGCTGAACAGCGGAAGAAGGAGACAGAAGAGAATGAAGTATAAAAGGGGATGAGAAAGTCACAGAACTCTTTCAAAACCAGCATTTAGAAGTAAATCAGACTTGGTTTAAAAATAAAAAGGAAAGTGCACTCAGCTTGGGAAGCCACTAAGAGACCTATGTCAGTCTTCAGTATACTTCTCCAAGATTTTCCTGAGTTAAATTTAATTCAGGTTCTTGGAGCATATTCTACTGGTCTTCACAGGGAAGGTAAAATGCCAATTATGTCTGTAATCAGATTTCAAACAGTAATTTTCAGGCATCATATTCACAAAGCACAATATGATCTAAATACTGCTACTTGAATACCTTAGGTAAATGTCACAGCAACAGTTATTCAGTATTAGGCTTTTTATATGTAAAGGTTAATATAGCCACCATATAAAGAACTTTGTGTATTCTCTTGGAAGAACTCTGAGCATTTCCCTCTATCAAAATGGCATGTTGTGAAAGGACAGAGAATATCTTTCATTAGGTCAGCTAATATGGCTGCAGAAATGGACACACTTTCAGTGATACAAGCCTGCCTTTCTGAAAGCCTCAGCCTTTTTCCAGCTGTATTAACTTGTCTAGTAGAAGATAATGCCTCTAATAAAAGATGCTACCTTTCAAACTTGCCTCTCTTAACTTCTTAGACCAGGGGTCCTCTAATTATGGCCTGCGGGCTGGATATGGCCCCCCAGGGTTCTCAGTCTGGCCCCCGGTATTTATAGAACACACATGGCGGGGGGAACCAAGCAGCCGCAGATGACTGCCTGCCACTTCATCCGCGCGCCGGCCCCCTGTTTAAAAAGTTCGAGGACCCCTGTCTTAGACCATCGCATCTTCAATAAAGACTACGAATACCTGCATGAAGATAACACTCTTTCCTTCTCTGCAAAGTGTTTGGTAAAGTGTCACTGGTGTTCTGTGTTTGTCACTTTGGAAGTGGCGGATGAGATTTACCCTGTTCATCATCAGTATCATTATTGTCATAATAATGAAAATCATAAAAAGTCATCTGTCTATTTCTGTCAGCACTGCAGATTTATTTTAAACTGAGAGGCCAGTTTATATTCCTGTTTTGTTTGTTTGTTGTGTGTTGTGCAAGAGCACCAGTAACACAGTTTGTGGATGCCAGATTATGTCAGCTACATCTGATGAAAGATCTGTTTTCTCCATTATGCTTAGCAAATATTTTCATTCATTGGAAGATGCCTTCTTTAACAGCATTGGCTGGAAGATACAATCAGTAAGAAGCCTTGTCTACCTGTCAGACAATATAGCCCTAAAGTTTCATATAAAAGCAGCTTTTTTTGTATAATAAGGTTCACTTTATACACTCACTTTCCCAGTTAGAACCTGGCTGCTGCAGTGTCCAACTCTTCCTTCTCTTTTCCCAAGTTTCTTGTTTCACTGAAACCTGAACATAAACCTGCTCCCGAAGATGAAACCTGAGTTTATGACTTTCAGACTCAAAAATGTTAGCTAAAACAACCTCACAAAAAATCCAAAGTGCAATTTCTGCCTAAAATACAGTCATTTAACCTTTCCAGGTTGGTTCTTGCTCAAAATCTTCAAAACTTGTGCAACGCTGTGAGATTATACTTCAGTAACCTTCAGATTGTTCAAAGAGTTTTCAGGAAAAAGAAATCTGTCAGAATATGCATTTGCATTCCCTGGGAGTTACTAAATAAAATCAAATTATTTTCCAAACTATTATTTGAAAATTCGATGTCATGATCTTTGAATTCCTCTAGCATGTGTACCCTCCCAGTCCGCTGTGGGTGAAATTTGCAGTCTGGGCTCCTCACTGATTTTGAGAAGTGTTCTAGCTGCTTTGTCTGGGAAACATTTGCCAGGGTTCTGGGGAGTGACTCCCATTAGTGCCAGTGGGAACAGTACAGTTGAGATCCTATATGAAGCTTTCAAAATATATATTCCACTTCAATTATTCTGGGTCTGATTTCAGTTCAGTGGAGTTAATTAGATTCTTACATGGGTGTTTTAGTTTCACATTTGTGTGTCATCTTCAGTCCCTGAGTAGGGACAATTATTCTTTCCACAAGCAATATTCTAAGTGCATGCCTCTTAGAACTTATAAGATCTACTTTCTGGTCTTTGCACAACTGTTTGGATCTGAAGCTCTCATAAGAGGATTTTGAGTTTATGAAAGTACAGGACTGATCTTGCAAACCTTACACTGGCAAAACTCCCACTGAAGTCAGTGAAAGTGAAGATTGCAGGACTGGGATCTCAGTTCATATCCATTCATCTTCGTGCAGAAAAAATAATGTGTTTATTTAACATTTATGGCATTGTGTGCAGATGGTTTCATTTTACATTGCCATGCATTGTTCCCATTTTGTCTTACCTTATTAACATTCATGTTTCATTCAAGTTCACCTCTTTCTCGTCTTTATTACCAGCTACTGTAAATGCTACTACTCCTACACCACCCACTGTCTCCACTAACATGCCCGATACTAATAGAAACGATAAGCCAAACAATGGTAAGAAATCCTGTGTTACATTTTTCCTTGTACTGTGTCTAGAGAAAATTTATTGTATTTTGAGGTGTTTTTTTCATACTATCATAATGTCAAGGGTCATGTCTCAGGTCTGATCTCATTTACATGTAAATAAATCAGGAGTAGCTTCACTGGACCATGTAAAAATGGTGTAAATGAGAACAGAACAAAATGTGGTGTTTATTTGTATCATGTTTACCTGGCTCTTGTACAAAAGGGACTCCCTTTGTGTCATACTTTGTGTTTACCCATGCAAATAACAAGGGAAGGGAGAGGGATTTTTAAAACGGGTCTGAAAAGAACCATCCTACTGAAATGTTTTAAGTCTGCACATTATGAGGCATAATCTAGCTCCTGCTTGTGCAACCAGGATGGTAGTATGCTGGGATTGTCTGTTCCTCACTAGTCAGGCACAGGAGCCAAGTGGAATCGTTCCTATGGAGCAAAGCCACTTCCACTGAGTCAACAGGAATCTTTCCACTGACTTCAAGAAGAGCTGGATCAGACTTTACTAGGGAAAATGTTGACAGTATCAGATATCATTCACTTTTCATTTAGAAAGATTAAGGGAAAAAATAAGGTAGTAAATGAGCCTATTATTAGCACAGGAAAAAAGCAGGGATTTCTTTTAAGGTTTTCTCAAATTCTATGATATCACTGTCTCCTAGACACTGAGCATCATTTTGTGAGGCACTGTTAAAATACTTCTTAATTTGTTAAAGATCATTGTTAAACATTATTAACCACACAGAGATACATTTCTACAATTTTCATCTAAGGCTTAAAGATATTTTTTTTAAAGATTTATTTTTTCAGTGTACTCCACAGAAATAAATTAGAACCTGGGGGGGGTTGTGATTTGTTTTTCTTTCTTCTCCTCCCCACCCTCCCACCCCACCCCCCACCCCAAACGCATCAGTTGCTACTGTAGGTTTTAAAGTTGCTGGAGTATTTTTTCTCTTGGCAAATAATTTCTTGTACATTGGCAATCATGCAGTACAGTAGACAGTGTGAAAGAATTTATCTGAATTAAGCCTGTTTGAATTTACTAAGCTGTTGAAGTAAGAAGAAAATACTGAAAATTTCTTTCAAACTGTGCTTTTTTCTTTTTGTGGAGCCACTCACTCTATGTTCACCATCAGTAGTTAAGTCTGATTTTCGTAACTACAGAAGGAACTGAATGCCGTAATGTTATTATGAATAAAAACTGGACGATTAAGTCCCTTCTTTGGCTTTGAAACTCCCAAGAGATAGTAGAAGTACTAAGAAAAATAACACAAATTAATTTACAGTAGAAGAAAATTAAACTCAGCTAACTGGCATAATTTTCCAGTCTTGGTAAGTTGATTTTTACACTAAGAGCAGGCAGGAACAGACAGTTAAGTTGCATATATTTTCTTTAATCCATTAACTCTGTGGCTTGCTACACACAGACCTGCAGGAATTCAGACTTCCTGCTACAGTTATCTTCCGAATGAAGAGAAGTTTACCTGAATCCTCCCATTCACGACCACAGAGGCAGCAAGAATCTAAGATAAAAGGGGTCAAAACCATAGGAATTATCTCAACCCCAATTATTTGGCCAGTGAAACAAAGGCCTCTCCATTTCAGTAAAAACTCAGCAGATGAGAACCCAGAGAGAAAACACATGTACAGCTTGTTTCTTCCAACTTTGTCCACATCAGATGCTTCTGAGGAGACCAGCAACAATACCTTGGCTGCTTTTACAGAAAAAAATGACCTAGATAATACTGTCACAAATCAGTTACCAAATGAAAATATTTCAAATTATTCTAGAAGTTCATTTCGTGGCACTTTTGATACAGCAGATGCTGGTACAAAGCCTTCTGAGAATGCAGCAGTTCCTCTTCTTCAAAGCAGAAGTCCTAATGCAGAGAGAGCCTGGACTTTGGCAGATAGGCTAGATCATTCTGAGTCAGTGTTCCACTCTCCTGTTAGCAGCAGCAGCAATGCTTACGGACACAAAAAAGAAACTGTGTGGATTTCATCCTCCAACAGCAGCACAACCAATTTCATGCATGTAGGCAATGTCTTGGAGCATGTGAGTTTGTGGAATAAGACAGTATTTAATTATCATACCACCTCTGACATTCAAGAAGACAGACATTCTAGGTTAACTATATCACCTATAAAGGAGAAATCGTCATTCCAAAAAAGTAAGCTAGATTTTCTAAACTTCACACCTGAAAGGTTTAACCTGGAAATGATAGAGAGCAATGCTGATAGGAAGACGTTTTCTCTGTTAGCAGCAAGCAGTGAATTTCCATTTAGAAAATCTATGCACCTTAAGGAAAATCACTCAGGAGGCATTACAAATCTAACCTCCGTGGAGACTCCACATGCAAACCCAACAACTTTTCTTCAAAACATTAAAAAATCATACACAAGATTTATGCCTGATGTCCAACAGACAGATTCAGTCCTAGAACACGGTAGGGAGCTACTAACATTTTCAGCACTTTTGGTAGGAAGAGGCTGGACAAGCTCAGCATTTAACCACATTGTAACGACCCTGCCTGTTTATCAACAATCATTGACTGACCTATATTTGGAAAGCGACAGCATATTTATATCCAGTAGCGACTATTGGTCTCATTATTTAAAACATTCAGGATATTTTCAAAAGCCAAGTGAGACCCTAAGAAACGGAGTGCTGGAGAACAATTTAGATGCATTTCCTGATAGTAATGAAAATGAAGAGTCAGCTTTTTCCGTATTAGAGCCAGAGAATAGAGTTGGCAACTCCTGGGACTCAGGTTACTTGGATTTTCCAACAAAATATGTAGGTATTTCCCCTTCTTTAACAGCAAGTTTCTGGACTGTTTCCTATCATTTGAAAGAAGTATCTCAAGTATTTTCTGGGGAGCCATCAGAAAATTGGTGGCTTTCATTTAATAAACTGCTTTCTTCCCCAACAGAGGGATTGCCATCCATTAGTTCACTTGCTAAGTCTGACAGTATCTCTGAACAAACATCTGCCATTAGATTATTAGATCACAGAGCTGAAGAAATGAACTTCTTTAGTCATGCATCAACTTTAGAAACACAAATCTTTAGTTCATTTATGCCAGGACTTTCGAAGAGAATTTCAGAAAGTGGTGGCAGGACAATATCACAGTTGCAGTCAGCAGTGAACTTTGCAAACCTAACCATGTCTTTGAACAGTCAATTTTATTTTGATTTTCCTTTCCCTTCCCTGGAAGCATCTTTGAGTCAACCCTTTTTACAGGTACAGGTAAGTCCCTTTGATAAAGTACTTGAAAAGTCCACAGAAAAATTAATGATATTTGATAGTTTGCACATACAAATCAGAACTGACATAACTGATCAAACCAACACGACCCTCCTAAGCAACAGGCAGCAGCTTGTGTCTGTCCTTCCAACACATTCAGGAACCCAGACTTCATGCTCAAGGGATAGCCAAGCTGCTTTCTTGATCAATACACCAATTAAGAGTACAGTAAACAGTACAAGAACACACAGATCACCACAGTCTCAACGTCTTTCAGCAAATGATACTGTAACAAATAATATTGATAAAGCAAGAAGTAAAGTTCAAATAGATGCAGGTGTTTTTTTAAAAAACATAAGTTTGATGAGTTCTGACTTCCTTCCAATGACATTGTCTTTGGAATTAAGGCACGTTCTTCAGTCAGACTCAAAAGTCAGAATCAGCGTACCTCCTAACAGCTACTCCACACCTCCACTCCCACAAAGTCTTCAGAACCATCTTGATACAATTTTTCCAAGCCTGATCCCTCAGTGGGATGTAGCAGAGTTAAGCTTGCCAACCACAGTAACACGAAGAAGACATCTAACTTTTTTAGGACAAAACTCCGCTGAAAATCAAGGGGACAGTCTGAGATACTCTCTACGGGCAGTAGAACAAGAAATCATTGGTGATGATGAAGACATAAGGAATTCTGCTGTTCTGACATCAACAAACATATTGAGGCTTTCCAAATGGGCTTCAGAAGAGAAGGTGTATGGATCCTTTAACAAGCACAGAGAAGGAACGTCTTCTCTGAATATTGTTAGTCCTCATGCCTTGGATTTTGAAAATGCTGATTATGGACATTTTGCAAATCTCTCTTCTATTTTGGAGACATCAAGAACTGCAATAATGAAAGATGTGATACCTTTGCCACCATCATACAGTGGAGTTATTATTCAGCACAAAGAGACCATCTTGAAGGGCACTCTGATGACACCTGCAGCAGCAATCCATCACTATTCCATGCAGTCCCAAATGCCAGTTTCTTCTGTAATGTACCATCAGTCATCAGCTTCATCACATCTTCATTCCTTGGCCAATTTACCATCTGGAACAAGACAAAATACCACCTCTTACCCACCACTAAAACAACTTACTAGCTCTCCTGCTGTCTTTTTATCTTGTTTATGTTACACCTTCACTGAGCTGGGCTGCCTGTGTCAACCTGAGGTCAACTACAGTATGTCAAGCCGTTAAGTTAGATGTAGAAAAAACCCAGATCATCTTATCTATTAGATATTCAGTTGGTAGACTGAATGTAGAAGTAGCTAGCTTTCATCCTTTAGATATAGATCCATTTAGCATACAAAAAGATTTTTGAATACTAATTCAAGTACAGTAGAAGGGAATTTGTAACATCTTAGTGACAGTAAATGTCAATAACGTGATTTCTAATTTTTGTGTGCTTCTCTAAGACAGCTCTCATGAGACTGTGAGGATAATATATTGGGTTGCCATGTATTTTGATAGATTTTTATGCCATTTTATTGTCTGAGGTTGTATGAATGTTTTTCATTTACAGTATTCATATATTTTTGAGGATTTATGTTCAAAAAGCAAAGATTTTCCAAAAGAAACTTTTGAATAATTTGCCTAACAGAATTAAAAGAAAACAAACCTGGTATTTCATTGATCATTATATTTTTGTAGTTGGTGGTGGGTGTGGGGAGAATTGTTTTTCCAGGTTCTCTTTTCCTCTTTTTTCAAATTGTCTTTGGCTACTTTTCATCAATTTTCTGCCCATAAAAATATTTTTTTTTCATTCAGCGTTTTGAGGTGGGATTTCCACTGTTTAATTTGGAGGGTGAGAAATCATCTTTAGTTTTCACTATCTGCCACTGCAGTCTCCTGAGAGTCTTTAAAAATGTAGATTAGTTTTTTGTTCTTGTTCTTTTTTCACCTCATTAAAACATGCTTTGGGTCACCATCTGGTGGAGATCTTGAAGCTGTTAACTAGTTTGTAGTTACTATGTTTGATTTTAAAAATAATTTGCATATTCCTATATTAAGGTGATTTTATCCATATAAATAATTACATAAATAAGGTTAAAATTATATATATAGGATTATATATTAATGTGTGAGAATATATATAATGCACACTTTCTGTATGTGTGTGTGTAGCACGTATAAAAGGTACATTATACATATAAGATTTAATATATGTATATACAGGGATATATACAAATAAATGAGATCCAGCTCTCACAAGTGTTTTCAACTTGAGCAAAGTCCAATTTTCTACTTCCAAAGGCTTTTTTTTTCTCTTTTAATTGAAACTATCACAGTAATAATAAGAAACTAAAATACATTTTCGGATTAAACTGCACACAAATTTGTGTGTCTGCTAAGTTAGGGGAAGAAAAAACAAAAATAAATCAAAAACCAAGCAAGTTCATTCTACCCATATCTAAAATCTAATCATAGCTTACCAAAGAAGGTAACTGGTAAACCATCTTCCTGTAAGACATTCATTTTTTAGGATTTTATTGCAGAGGAATTTTCATACTAATCTCAGTGACCATATGATCAATTCCATAATGAGAAGAAAGAGCAATACTCAGGCTAGCTCATGAATAGGATAGTAACTAATATGCACAATTAAATTGGAAAATACTGACTTCAAAATTTTTCCAGATACTTGATTATCTGTGAAGTTATAAAATAATGAAATTTGCTCCACCTAGAATAAAAAGTCTTTTATTTAGAGTCAGAAAGATAGAGTAATTCCTTTACAATCAAAAAACAGAAAGGGATTTCTGTACAATTGTTGTCATGTACTGTTCTGTCCTATGTAAAGTCTCTGCAAGATTTAGATAAGATTTATACAAATACATGTATCTGTGATCAAGACTCATAACTTCATTTTCTAACAGCCTTGAACCAGGCAACGCCACATGTACATACTCATACAAGTGAATTGATCCAGAAACTCTTAAACCTCCCCCACATCCTGAGAAATTTTATCCAGCTAGAGCATACAGAAGATTTAGTAGCTTAATGAAAAAAAATTAACTTGTGAAAGGTGTAGACTTTTAACACAGAGCATAACTATGAGATCATTTGATGTTATTTACTAGATGTGAAATCTTTTAAAGCTGCCTACGAACTAATGAGCTTAATTCTATGATCTGGCCATCAACCAGGCCTAAGAGCCAAGACTATGTAGTGAAAAGAAGAGCTGGATATCCCTTCTCCCACCTATTTCTGTCCTCATTTATCTTGTTACTTTCAATTGATGAGCCTTATTCGCTCTCACAAAGTTTTTAGTCCAATCTGCATTGGTTGAATTCTGCATTATAACAATATGGCTGAGAGGAGAATTTATCCATGTAACAGACTTCAGTAGTTATGATTATTTTCTAAATTCATGACACTTTCATAATCTTGCTTTTACACACCACATAAAAGGCATATGCAAAATACTATTTATATGTACATTGTGAGTTTCCATGTCACATTTCAAGTGTCTAAAAATATGGAGAGGGAAGGAATTCTCATCTAATTCGACAGGACTAGTAAGAATGGGCCCAAGCCTGCAGGGCTTGTTTGCTCCAAACTTGCATAATGCCAAAAAGAGCTTGAGGTGTTCCTGTACCTGGTGTTCAGCCAATCTTTATATTCATCATGAAACTTAAGTTTTGTTCTTAAAAAGGTAAATTTGCTCATTTTCTAACATTATAATGCTGTTTCTAATGGACAGGTGGACTATTCTACAGGATATCTATAACTGTCTTTAGTTCCAATTCCGACTCAGTATCTAAAGTACATGATGTGGTTGCAGAATGGGTAAGTTAAGTTTTCTTTCCTGTGTGATTACCTATATGAATCTGCCCCACTGATGTTATCAATCAGAAAAGGAAAAGAGACTACCAAATAAATTATTAAATTAATATGTGTTCTCCGAAGAACTTTGTATTATTGATTTGTGCAGTAATTAATTCAGGTTTAGCTGGGGCTATTAGGCACTGTGGATAGGATTTTGAAATGTCTGCACTATACTAGCCAGCTTCATAAGAATTGTAGATACTGAGATTTTGGAAAGTGTGGTGAGATCAGAATTGTCATTGAAGGAGGAAAAGAGACTGAAAGATGTCTAAGTTCCAACATCTCTCTATTCAGAGCAAAATTTTTTCTCCCCAAATACCAGTGTGGTTTTGAAGTTATATTGTGACAGAAATAATAAAAAAACAGGCAGTGTGTATTTGTGTGAGGCAATACACTTTTTTCCAGTTTACCCTAATATTCTCTGCTTCAGAAGTCTTCTGCTATAGGTCAGTTGTTGGAGTTTCTAGTAGCTCCTGGTTTTTCAGCCCATTTTAGCAGACATAAGCTCCTTTCTGGGCCCTCTGGGTAGAGGATTCTTGAAGTTCTTGCCTCTGAAACTTCCTTCTGTTGGAATACAGATATTCTGTCCTTTCTGACAGTATACATAGTGGCTCTCACACAATCTGTAAGTAGTCTTTATACCAGTTAAATAACATGAACATAGGATGTCATAAATATATGGCAATTGTTCTTTATTTTTCTTTTAATAAACCTGGAGGCTTTTGGCTTTCAGAAGCTAAGGACCTACAGTCATCTACAAACCAGAAATGCAGCCGTCCAACCCTGCCAAGGTTGTCCTTTTAGCCGCAGTAGCCAGGCAAAGTATGTAGGTGCCTGAACCAAAGAATCTAGAAAGGTGTCTCTTGGTCCTAGCAGAGTACGCAAAAGTGTCTCCCAGGGAGAAAACTGAGCAGCCATTGTCCACTCAGAATACATAATGCAAAGGTCTGAAATAAAGATCATAAGGTTGTAGACTTTTAGGTGAAAATTGACCCTGTAGTTTTGTCAGTAAATCTTTTCTAATTGAAGTGTTTCTGAGAATTTAAGATGAGGAAGAGAGGGAGAAAAGAAAAAGTTCAGCATCCTGTGTACTCACCTATTCACTGTGTCATGACCTTAAAGAGATTTCCTTCTGTCAGTAAAAAAGCCCACATCTCTCACTACCAGTTGTACATCTAATGTAACAATCACCTCACTGAAATGGGAGAGTGTTCTCTTTGCTTTGAAAAACTGAAGGGAATTTCTCAAGGGGGAGAAGGGTAAAATTCTAACTCTATCTTAAGCAACAAAGAGCCCCATTAACATCTCACCGTTCGTGTGATCAATGTCTTCCTGTTTTTCAGCTAAACCGTACTTTCCAGAACTGGAATTACACTGTATATGTGGTCAATATAAGGTAACTGAAGGGGGAAGATGTTTATGCCATGTTCCTTATGAGAATTAGCCCACCCTAATCAATGTTTATTTGTTTTATAGCATCTACCCTGGCTCCATAAAAGAGGGAGTAAGAGAAAAAAGAAGTCTCAAAAGGTAACATATTTAAAGACATTTTCTTGATAGAGGCAACGGCTGCTATTACAAGGGGCTTTACAGCAGACTTTATTGTCTATTATTGGATTCATTGTCTATTACTGGGCTATGCTCCAGTCTGTAAATATATGACTGCTGGTGAGCTGAGTGCTCTGGATGTGCTCAAAAACCTAATACTGGTTATTCTGTTTGGTTTGGTTTAAACCTACTGAGCTTTAAACCTTAACAGTTCATTTTTTCAGAGCTCAGGTATCATCTGTCACAAAAATGAATAGACATAGCATATATTTGTAGTATGGCACACCCAGCTTGCTTTAGCAACAAACTTTAGTGCACTGGTATCTATCCACTGTCACTGCATTTATTCTCTTGAACCAGAGCCTTTGAGTTAACAGACATCTTACTAGATGCAAAACACTGAAAAATCATGCTAGAATTGAAAGCCAAACTAGTGTGAGTTAAACTATTTACCATATGTTCTCATTTCCTGACTTCTGCTGGGCTCAGAGGCACTGGAGTTGGGACAGCCTCAAAAGCAGCCAAAGAAAGTTATATCGGTCACACCCCCTGAAAATTGGCCCTTGGGGGATTTCTTTGAAAGTGGCAGGCTGATTCTGAGGGTTATATGGGAAGGGAGTGAATCTTAGGACCAAATTAAGGAGAGAAAACCAAAGCATAATTAATCCTGTGAGGAAGGGACAGCAAGTGGCTGTGGGATGTATCTGTTTGCAGTGCAGGCAAAAGACCCAAAGGGAAGTACTTTAACTGCCATGATAAAAGCTGGGCTTTTCAATTTCAGCGGTAGTCAAGTAGTTACTGATGCTTCCAGTTTTCTACAGTTTACCTAGACATGAAAAGATTCATGAAAGGTACTATCTCCTTCCCACACACCCACAGTAGAAAGAAAGCTTTTATTGGCAAAACCATTTAACTGGTATAGTGTAAACCCAGCCTCTGAATGGGCTATTTTGCTGCTTGACCTACATTTCCAGTAGGGTGTAGTGATGTGGGTGGGATTTTTTTTTCACACTTCTAAATGATACGGTTATGCCAGCAAAACCTTTTAATTGGAGACCATGCCTTAGTCTTACCAACAATCCAAGACTGCTGGGGAATGTAAAGCTTTCCCTATCCCCACCCCTGCATCTTTATGAGGCTAGCAGACCAGCTTGTCAGGATCTTGTTCTCCCCTAGACTGCACACCTGATTTCTTTGCATCTCACCTTCCCACCGTCCTGTCCTCTGGACTTTGTTTCTTCTTCCTGGTCTATAAAAAAAGGAGGTGAAGAGGGAGAAGTTATTCCAGTAATTCCACTTTCCTTTTCCTTTTCTTTTCCCTTTCTCATTTTTTGACATGAAGTGTATATGGCAGTAAGTTATTTCTAATAATGTATCACTGTTATGGGGAAGCAACCTCATTCCTATTTACTCATCAAACATAATTTCAGAGGCAATGAAATTACAAGTTGATAATATGTCATAAAGTTTTTCAAGCCAGGCCTGGTCTAATGAGAAACTAGTCTTCTCATGGGCTCTAGCGCACATTGTGTTAAGGCCAAATGGCATTTTGTCATCATTCTGAATAATTTAGTATAAATGCTAATCATGTCACTCAAAATGTTACTGTTCTCCAAATAATCAGGATTGTTATGCTCTTCATGTTTTCTTAGAAAAAAGGAAAAAAAAAAAAGGGGGGGGGGGGGGGGAAGTCAAGATTCTGCCCAACCTAGCAATCTGGTTGGGGTAACTTAAATATTCCTATAAATTATTTCTGTGAATAGTTGTCCAAAGATTTTCTTGTTTCTCCATTTTAGGTAGTCAAGAAAAAATTCTGTTGCAGTTTTAGACAATCTACTATTTCCCTTAGGTTTTGAGTATTCCATTTACCTTCATGTTTATCCGAACAGAATTTCATTCCACAGTAAAAAATTAAAACCTAACCCATAAGTATCATGGCTCTAACTTTAGCTTTTACAGAAGTGAACATATTAGCCTTACCCTAACTCACTAAACCTTATGTCCCTTTACTGAATTTTCCACAAGATCATAGCCCTCTTATTTCTAAGGCACAATCATAAATCTTTAAATTGCTCTTTGAGTTTTCCCTCTATTTACATGAATTCATATTCTTATCATTCAGATCACATCTTTTATCCTTACCTTTTGGATTAGTATTTTATACAACAGTTTAAAATTACCAACCAAACAACAAAACAACCTATGCCAACCTTTTCAATGCACTTTGCTTTGCTTCGTTTCAACTCTTATTTACCACACTGCTACCTTATCAGGGATCTTCTGTTATCGGTCTCTCCACCTAGTCTTCTTGCAGGTGAAGGAGGAAGAATGATTAGAGAGAATAATTCAGAGAAGGAATAGAAGCTGGAAGTGGGAGGTAGGAAGCTGGCTTTTTTTGGCACATTAAAAATAGGTCTTTTCCAAATAAGTATTTTAAACTGTACTGCATTCTGGAGAAGAGCAAAACAACATACAAATATGGAAGTGAATTGTTACACTTTCATTGCTGTGTTCTATGAGCTGCAGAAATCCAAAGTACACTGTGCTTATTATGCATTTATGTACATGGTGATGAGAGACAGACAGAGTGCCAAGTCCAAAAGTGCATATTATTATCAGCACCTTTAATACTGTGAAATCTCTGGATGGCAGCAGTATATCAAGCTAATGCTTTCGTAGATCATTAACTACCTTAATAGAATTTTACCACAGCTGTACTTGACTTTGTGTCTGTTTTTAATCTTTTCCTCTGGACATACTGTTTCCATCTCTTAATGAGAGGAGAGCAGTTAAAAATAAAGTGGACAGGAGTTCAGAATGGGTTATGGACATAGCTGTTTCTGTTTCCCATTATTTTGCACAAACCTTTGAAAGTGAAGCTGGTTTGTGGTTTTTATATAGATAAATTATAAATGTGTTTGTTTCTTTCATTAATTCTTTGCTTTTTATGACTGCAGCTTTGTCAGAACTTTCTATGACTGCTGCTGTTGCTTTTCTCAGAAGGGTCCTACTGTTCCTAGGTCTTGTCAGATGACTATATAGGGCTGTCTTGGTAGGGGAACTGGTCTTCATTAAGCAGCTCAGCTCCCTTGCTTCTCCTTTCTTCTTTTATTTTGCAAGCAATGTTGAGATTTCAGGCCCAAATTAATTTATAACTTTTTCTCCACTTAACATACAAGTAAGATTATGCTTGCTCCAACTTCCATTACTTGATTGTCATCATTTTGATGTATTTCCTGTGATCAATTGCTTCTACTTTGTGAAACAACATTAATGTCAGCCCTGTTAAACAACCCTACCAAATTAAAAACCACAGTGGTAGCCATCCATGTAAAGACCACTAAACTTAGAAATCTCTTCTCTTAGGAATGAAAATAGAGAGGAAAGCAGGAAATCAGAGCAGCCCATGCCTAGTCCTGCTTTTTTGAAGTCTGTGGGAGTTTTGCTGCCAGTGTCAGTGAGGCAGATTCAGGCTCCTGCTTGCTGTGTTCTTGGGTGCTGTGTTGCTTAATGGAAAGTTTAATGGATTTGGATACAATTTAAGCTAATTAGATTGTGTAAGAGTTTTAGACAGGAGTTAGCAACATCAGAGCAGGATAGTTTTGCTTTTATAGTCCAAAGTATCTTTACTGAGTAAAGTATTAGGGTTTTGCATTCTTTGTAGATTACTTCATATTATTTGTTTTGAAATAATAATGCTATCCTTGTTATAAATGAACACATCTGTGATGCCTGTTCCTATTTTTAAAATTTTCCCGGTTTCTACTGGTGAGGTTTTAGGAACAACTTGCACCTGGCCCACCCCTACTCCCCACGACTTCAGCTTCAGTGTTACCCAAGGCAGTAAGGGACAGCCTTGGCCAATGCTGAGCACCATTTTAAAATGCCCCATAATGTGTATGTGAGGTGTGATACTTCTGCTTGAAAAACCGACCAACAAAGAGCCAAGCAGAAATTCAGAGATGTCTGCACAGTGTCCTGCTGGCATCTTGTGTCCATGACTTGTAAAGAAAGACATCATCACAGATGGAAGAATTTGGGAATTCCTCCTGATTGACTGAAGGATGATCCCTTCTTAATCTCCTGCTGAGACTGCTTGCTCTTGATCCAGCTTCCAATTGCTTCCTTTGTCCTTCCACTGACTTCAACTGGATTTTGTGTAGGCCTGACATTGTGAGATGCCATTTTTAGGAAAATAATATATTGGGGAATAAGGGTTTTCTTTGTTGTTTTGGAACATAGTTCAGACGTAACCAAAAACTCATTTCAGTGAATACTGGCTGTTGAAATGTGAGGGATTCTAGCCCTCTCCATTTTGCCTTTCTGTTAGTAACGAATAGCCTTCACAGAAAGTCATCATGTACTGTAAGTGCTTTCTGTCGAAAAGCCATGGTTGTTTGTATTCCCACACCAGCTCTGTAAGCAGCAAGGCCTGGAGACACAAGGACAAGCACAGAGGTGTGACCATGCTGCTTGCGGCACTGTTCTGATACAGTGGCCATTAACTTAAAAGGAAGGCTTAGAATGCTTTTATTTTTAGTAGTCCAAAAAGTAGCTGCAATTTTTAGTTTTGTGTCCTGAAGTCTCAGATTTTGTTTTTTCAATAACATCGCCTGCTGAGAAAGGAACCTCTTCATCCTTGGCATTACTTTGAAAGTGTCTGTTATGCCCAGTCCTAATTTTTTGCTCTCTGTTCTGCACATTTTAGTGGTATCATAATCACAATTGCCTCAAGTAAAAGTTTATCCCCAACTCAGATGCTTTTGTGGAATGCTTTTAATTTCCCTCTTCTTTCAGATTTCTTTCTGTCTCATTCTGTGTGTTTTCTCACATTTTGTCTGTTGTCTGTATTACATCTTCACAGAGTGACTTAAACAATAGGAAGCTATTTTTTCATCTGTCCTGTTAATGTGAAGAAGCTAGTAATGTTTAGAGGTGATTCTTTGGGCCTACTTGTGCTTCCGGTCTTGAGCTACTGCTACTCATTGCTGCTTATTTTCAAAGGCAACATAACAGCAAGATTGGTAAAGAATTTAATGCTGACATCTTAAAACTTTTAAATATGCCAGAGTAGTTAGGAATGAAATTCCCAGTGACTTTTAGTGGAAATTTAGATTCACTGAATACTTTAGGTGCTTTAAAAATGATTCTTTATATACCTCAAATCAAGTAACATTAACTATGAGAGAAAATAGTGATTTGTTAAACAATTTGACAGCCACAGTAATTCAGTATTAGTTCAGGCTGTCTAGTACAACTGAAACTAGAAGTAAAATATGCATTGTTAATTACAAACTACATATCTTCAGGTATGAAACAGCCTGTGCTGCACGGTTCGCATGGTTTGCTAATCCTTCCTTCAGGCTCCTTGCATCGTGTAGCAATGAGACCACAGCCTGTGTGTAGGCACACTGTCCTGGAATAGCTGTGAGTCACACTGCTGGAGAAGAAAGCCGGCTTTGTGGTATGTGCCATGGCAGCACAGGCTCCACCACCACCTCCTGTGCCTCTGATGAGGATGCAACTTTGCAGACTCCTCCTTCTGAGCCAGCTTAGCTCAACGGACCAGGACGAAGTAGAATAGATGCCGGTCTTCCCCTGCTTTCCTGCTTGCTTCAGCTGACACCATTTCAGTCAGAAGGGAGGCATAAATACTTATCCCCGTTGTGTTTACCTACACCACAGTCATTTTTTTTTTTATATTGACAGCAGTAATACTATCAGTACAGGTTACTGTAGGTGATGTGTAATTTGTAATTGATTACTGCTCTGAGAATCTGTCTACTTATATATGGCACACAATAAAAGATATAAGGTTCAGTGTAGCAGATCTGGTGACACCGACAGAGCAAGGCATTGTTGCCATTTATTTGAGTGTTGGCCTGCTGTTTCCCAAATCAAGAATTTTGTTCTTCACCGTTAAAATGTTTTTCTTCTTGGATCTGAGTTTGACAAAAGTAGAAGGAAGCACTTAGCTTCATATTGCATCAGCTGTCAAGTTAAAAGGTATTTATTTACTTTGGGAAGCTGGCATGAGTCATTCTGAAAAGTTTATAGACATTGTTTTCATCATAATATGGAACAGGCTCTTATACGTGACTTATGCTTTAAGAGTTTCTCAGAAAATAAATAACAAAGTGGTTTAACAGATTATTTTTATCAGTGCTTCATAATCAATACTTTTCTGTATAATTTTTCAAGGTAACTGTAATTAGTTCTACCTCATCTAAGCAGTTCTACCTCACCCTTCTACCTCAATCTACACACAGTTATGGGTACTAAATATCACTGTGGTTAATTGGGAGTCCTGCAGTAGGCAGCATAGCAGTAGCGGTGACTGTTCACTTATGACTTCTGTTCTGCAGCCAAGTGCTGAGGTAGGGAGTGGCATTAGTATATTAAGTTTTCCTCTTCTGAAGTAAAGGGAATAGATGATTGAAGCCAGAATCTTTTAGGAAAGATGGTTAAGTGCCAGGAGACTCTGGGGCTGAAGTACTGGAGGGCTGAAGGAATTGTCAATCCCGTAGGCAATTTCCATGCTTCTGCTAAAAATAAATGCCATAATAAACTTGTGCCTCGTAATATATCCGAGGTATACAGCAAAAGCCTGCTAATGCATATCCACCCTACTGAGGCTATTGCCATATGTTAAACACTCCATGTAGACCAAAGGAATGTTAGGAGGAATGCAGTATCTCAGGGAGCAGGGCAGGTGCAACCTGGCCAGGGATAGCCAGAATTTCCCTGCTAAAATACATCTACTGGGGAAAAAACAAGCCAAGTCAGCAGGTAGTCATATTTTTATCTTCTTTTTCAGCAACATGTTACCAGCAAAACAGCAGTTACAGCAATAAAAAAAATAAGTGTACTTATGTTCAACAAAACATACAATAAAAAAAATTATCCAGGGACAAGGTATATTTATTTACTTATTTCTTTACATCTGAAACAGTGAAATGTTAGAGTATTTAGTTCAAATTCATGATATCTTAGTGAGGTTTGGGCTTTTCTTTTCTTTTTTTTTTTTAATTTTTTTCCTAGACTGAGGGGTTGTTTTCTAATGCCAGTTCTTTTAATGCCATTCCACTAATGAGAGTACTTCAGAATTATTGGTTGGAGTTGTTCAGTTTTCAGAATGATGTCTGAGAGAAAGAGGATTAAAACTGCCATCTAAGAGCAACATCTGTACACTAAGATGTAGTTTTATACCGTACCAAACCAGGCACCTCTGGAAAATGCAGCGCAGAGCTGTCATCATGGGGATGTCTTTCTAGAAGATTTTTGGTAATGAAGTCCTGGTCTGTCTAGGAAGGGGCACCTGAAAAGCCTACTAGCCCTTTTCCATACAACACCCCTATGGAGTTTTTCTCCTACTCTTCTTCAAGTAGACCACAAGACCCTTTACCTCACTGCTGCATTCTTGCACTGGGGGCTGCCTGTGAAAGCAGCTCTGTTTGGTGTGTTCCCTGCTCACTGTAGGTGTGCTGGCAGTGCTGCCACTTCCCAGGCTGCCAGGAACTGCTCACACACTGCGAAGGTCTGTCTTTATTCAGGCTAATGGGTATCCGAGGGCAAGGCTAAGATGAAGAGAGCCCAAAGCAGGCTTGCTTTTTCCTTTTTTCCACATTTTGGCTCCCATGGAGATCCAATGTTCCATGCTTCAGTGGCGTCACCTCCTACTAGCCAGAGCCAAGCAATGCTCTTGGGTACCAACACAGTCTCTTCTCCAACATGTGTTTTCTGTGTCCCAGGAGGAAATTTCTGAGCCTTCCACTCTGGGTTTCTTTCCTGTGTCCTGCTTAAACTGCTTTTCTGTTCATTATTTCCCTTCCAGAAAAGCTATGTTTTTGGACAAGGGTGGGGACTGTTATATTTCTCTCACAGGAAAGAGACTTGGGCACTTTGAACTACTTCTTATGCCCAAGAAAGTAGCAGTGGGCTACAGTACAAAACAGCTATTACTGCTCAAATTGGAATTACTCATCTGAGCAACTAGACTTTCCTAATTAGGACTAAAAGTTTCAGAAGTGTGTCAGGGTGTTTTTCACTCCATCAAAATTTAGACATTTATATGTTAGGCATCTGTTCTTCGTTAGTCTTTCACTCTTCCTCTGTGGTCAGTGGAGACAGACCCTCTGGAGGATGACTTCTGACAAGTTTTGTAAGGTGGGATGAATCAGCTCTTAAACTCCTAAGCCATCAGCTACCAGAGTTTTAGATTTGATTAGGGCCTATTTAGAGCTCACAACTCACAACTTTATGCTTTCAACTTTTAATATCCTTTAATATAAGAATCTAAATCTTCTGAAAACATTTCTTAGCTCTTTTGATGAGTTTCTTCCTTAATGGTAACTAGAGGATGAAACTTCGCAGTCATACTTTCTTCTTATGACCCTATATATACAAAAATAATAATTTACAGATAATGAGCAACATTGTCTTGGTGACACTGTTCTATATTCAGAAAACCAGAGTCTGACAGATATTCTTATGTCCTCACATTTAATCTCTACTGTTCTGACTCAAACACTCGGATAATTTTCCTTGCAGTTTTTCGGTTTTGGCTCTTCTGGTTTATAATGCTACCAACAACATCAATTTAGAAGAGGAGGACATCCGACAGAAGCTCATAAATAATAATGGGACCATGGAAGGAGGATATAAGCTTCATACCGTGGACGTTGATCCAGTGGGTAAGTAGTTTTCAGCTTTGTTACAACAGCTTTTGTTTGCTTGTCCAAAAATAAGCATCTTCTATGTTAAAATGATCCCACATTTCCAGAAGGTATGACTGATTTTTAATTGTCCCTTTAAGCCTCATTGTTCCACTAATCTCAGAGAGCTGTACTCCAGGTACCTTTTAACACAAACACAGTTGTTCAGATTGCTTTAGTCAGTGTTTCCCTATCTGGTTCAAAGAGGCTGGAACAGTTCCTGATGGCACCTCTGGTAGTTTGAGGATAAAGATGTATGATTCACAGCCAGAGCCATAATGAGACATTTTGGACCTCCAAGGCCCCTCATAGCCACTTCTCAACCCTGTGGTCTGTGCTTTTGCCAGCTGCTGCCCTTAATCAGTCTCCTTTTAGCAGTCATCTTTTCCCATTCAACTCCTTCCAGTCAGAGGTTGCCCTTCCCTTGGGAGAGAGGAGGTAGGGGCTGGTGGACTGCAAATGGATGCAGCATGCAGTTCAATCCTTTCCCTTGAGAAGAGCAGTATAGATTGACCTTGTTGTGCACGCCTCCATTGCCACTACTCTAGATAACCAAGCATTTCATTTGAAGACAGCTTTCTGCTGTAGACTGGTTGATGAGCTGAAGACAAGAAATGGGAGATGATTGGATGAAGAAATTTGCCATTAACACTGACATACTTTTATTTTTACAGAAAAATGTTTAGCTGAAGAAAACCCTCCAAATTATTTTTGGCCAGATACCAGACCGACTGTGACCAACTTCACATTATGCCATGGGAGCTCAGTTCAGACCGCATCAAGAACCTGGTAGGTGTTCAGATAGCTAAAAATGATTTCTGGAAGATGGTTTTTATACTGTGGAAGATTATTTGTGTGCAGTAAGAGTATGTAATTAATTGGTAAGAAAAACAGGCTCATACACTCCTTCTGTAGGGCGTATTGAGGTCTACAATGAATACATGTTAAAAGTTACTATAAAAATAACACCTTCTTATGGAACAAAACTACTTTCTTCAAGTCCTGAAGTTTATGTTGCATGTCTGTGTTACAGTTTCACATTTTCTCCCACTCCACTACTACTATCTGACTTGCATAAGAAATTATCAACAAAACTCTGTGAAGATGAGATGTGTATTTGGTTTAATGCAGAACCTCTCATCTGACTAAGGGAAAGTAAAAGAAATTCTGTGAAACAAGTATTTTGTTGCTAGTCAGTTATAACTGAACGTGGGGATAATCTTACACTTTAAGATCTGAACATGTGTTTTTAAGGTTTAGGCTAAATTTTCCCTAGTGTAGGCTTTTAGACACTGTATCTCTATTTCCCATTTGTAAAATGGTAATATTATTACTTTCATTGATATATGACCAAAACAATATGGCTTTGATCTCCTTAGCATGCCCTGAACACTATGATGATGCAATATTAAGTAATTTCTTCAATATTTAGGATGATCACCATTAAATGCAATATAGTAGCCTTATCCACCCACATTGCATCTGGAACATGTTCTGAGAAGATCAGATCTTTTTACTTTTTGAAAACAATATGGCAACATGGATATGAATCAGCTTTGAGGTTCTGTGCCAAACAGGAAAGCAACCAGCATTATATTTAACTCACTTCCTCAGCCTCTTAATCTTGTACAAGAACTGCTGGATTCTGATTGACCAGCTTTTGTTGTAGAGTAGTGCAGAAGTCAAATTGTTTTTATGTCAGAGCCTCAGAATCATTAAATTAAGACTTCTGGCCTCTTCTGCCCCAGTATTGCTTATCTTTATTGTTCATTTGTGGTCTACACAATACCATCATCTGTTTACAGCACTTCTCATAAAAAAAAAAATATACTGTGTTCTGCACTGTGATATGCTTTCCTTGCTTCTGCCTTTACTAGCTTTTGCCAATATGGAGTACAGATGGGATGTGTTTTGAAAGAAGAGGAAGCTCTTCCAATGATCTTTTCTAGTCCTATGCATCCTACAGTAGAAGGTTATCTGCTAGTGTGCTGTTATAATAAAGGTGATCAACTGAGGAATAACTTTATTCTGTCATGTGCTGAGTGAAAGAATAACTTTTTCCCATTCTCCATCCTGCCTTTGCCATGCTATGATAAGATTATTATCTATAAAGAAAACTAAGGGAAAAATGTGTTAAATTTTGGAGCTGTATCTGGGTATTTTGCTATGATAAGGCTTTCTAAAAGAAGCATTTTGAAAAAAAAACAAAACGAACTTTTTATCTGCCCCTCACCAGCACCTGGATCTGATGCTGACCTGCCCAAGTTTTCATGGGTCGCATAAGTTTCTATCTCCACATAGCTCCTGTGCATGCTCTTCTGAGAGATATTACAGCTTGCTATTGACTTGATCAAAGCCATTTATATCAAAGGGAAATCATAGAAACATCATCTGATTAGGCCATAATAGGAGCATAATTTGTGTTAAAATTTGTGTCTTTCCCAAAATAAAAGGCCAAAATTTCTGCTGATGCAGTTAATTAAATCAGTACAGGAATCAGCTGGGAATTTGTCCAAAAGAACAAGTGTTTCTCTCAGCACTGTCACTTAATTGATCACATATTTCTGCTGTCAAGCATATATATTTAATGTCACTAGGGGTCATATTGCTAGGAAAATTGTGAATTGAGAAGAGTGGTCCACTGTGACACCTACAAAAGAATTGTGAAACATTAACATATTTTTACTATTTTATTTCATACAAATTTTGTCATTTTTCCTCTTTAGCTATTTGGGTCTGCAGAATTACACATCATACTGGGGCCAGCCTGATCTTAGAAATTGCACAGGTGAGTATATTGATGTTGGTCTTTGGCTAAAGGAATAGTTTTGTAGTCTTTGGTTACTGCTTACTAAAAGAAAGTTACATTAAGGAAGAATAACTTCCTTCTTTATGCTAAGTTGTTTAAAATCTTTCTAAAAAATCAGTGCAAAATAAACTCTGGGAAGTGCACCAGGCCCAGTTCAGTCCACCCATGAAAATCTCTGGATACTGATTAATGACATTAAATGCAATTTAAGCAAAAATAGAGGCAGGTAGTAGTTTGCCTCAATTTGGCATTCATATTTAGACAAATTTTAAAATGTTTCCAATGCCTATAGGTGAAGTGGAAGGACTCCCACTCTCTTCACTGGGCTTATGATCAGACATTTTCAGATTTATTCTCAGTTTGCAAAATACCCCTTGATGTCATTCTGGCCTTACAGGAGGAGTAAAATGAACAGCCAACAATTTTATGGCCCTTTTTTTTAGTTCCAGAGCTAGTGAAGAGAATGATACTCTCTTTTCAGAGCCCCTGCAGCAAGCTCCTGTTCTGAATTACTTTCTTGGAGAAGCTTCTTTTTCTTTCTCCACTAATAGGGGTGTCCTAGGGAGACTGGCTACCTTAGTAATTGAGAACTTGCAGTCAGGGTATATGAAAACATCATTTCATGTAAAATGGACATTCTACAGTAAATGTAGTAAAAGCTGTATTATAAAACAGAACATTAAAAGAACAGAGCCAGTTGCAGACTAAAGAGTGATATATCAAAATCTTATTTGTAAATTCCAATAAATCTCAAACATTTTGATATTGTAAAATACTAATGGTTTTATTAGTTTTCTATCCAGGTACCCCATCAAACTTAACAGTTCAATACGTGATTTACGCTAATGTTTTCATGTTAGACACATACTCAAGCTTTCCTTACCAGGAAGATTCTTCTCATGAAATTTGCTTAGGTGTTGTGCTTGCCAACCCTCTGAGTAAGACTGCAATCCTCTGAAGGAACTGAAATACTTGCAATCAGGTCAGACTTTCTCACCAAAGCTTAAAAGAATTAATACTTTTTCAGTAAGAGTGACTTTGGATGCATTTGTTTCACTTCAAGACTGAAACTTTTTCCCAGTGAAAAAGAAAGGATAGCATAAGGAGAAAAAAGGAGAGAAAATACGCTTCTTATTCCTTACTTCCCCTGTTTTTCTTTCAGTCAGTCCTTTCAATAATAGTTCTGATGTACAAACTCAAATCAAATTAAGGAGAAGGACACAGCCAATGCGGACAGAATGTAATAATCAGCAGGTTCTATACACTTTTTCATGAAATTATAAATTTGATAAAATGATAAAATCCTATGTTCATTACAAGTAGCACAGACCATGCTCTAATTTTCAACAGTAAGTATAAAAATTTGTGTTTCTGAATTACTTCAGGACTGATATGCATTATTTTCTCTTTTTATTCCATTGTACGTGTTCACTTACAGAAAATGCAGCTGACATAGCCAATCAGCTTCTGAATCTCACTGGTGAAGGGCAGCAGCTAACCTCAGACAAAGTAAATGATGTTGTGCAGAAGCTCAAAAAAATTGTGAATGATGAAGAAATTGATGAATCTCTGGGTTCTACCGTGGTGACAATTTTTTCCAATATTCTAACCAGTTCAGACAGTGTATTGGCAGCATCATCTTCAGAGTAAGTATTTCTGCATTTGAGACAAGTTTTTGAAAGCAACATGTAAGGTTGGAAGGATTCATTCTTCCATATATAGACAAACAATTGCAGTACAAAAATCAAACTTTTCTGATTTCCACTAGAAAGAATTTTCCAAATTAGATATACAAATATTTCTTCTTGTACTAAAATTAATGTGCTTGACAAAGATAAAGTATTTGGGTGGAAAAGAAATCTCCTGATACATGACATAGCATAGATCTAAATATTGTTGGAAAATTATTTCAGGACCAGTGATATGTAGTCAGATAGTTTCTGTCAATCAAAAGTGTTTGTTTTCAACAGAGACGCGTAAATTTACAGCCTGACAGTCTCCTTGTGAATACATAGATGGGTGATAGAGACAGTCAATAATAAAAGGATCATCTGAAACATGAAGAACATATAGAGCATAGTGGGGTTTTTTTTCTGTATTCAGTTTTTAGAATAACTTTATTTTTATTTTCAGAGCTTTAAAAACTATCGATGCCTTGGCTTTAAAGATCCAGTTCACTGGACCATCCATGAGTATTTCAACACGAAACCTTGCTCTTGGAGTGTCTTCTATAAACTCAACTTCATTCAAAGGTGGTTCTTTCAGTGTCAGTCCACAGAATAATGCATCTGATTTCCAGGTACAGAACAAGCAGTTGTATTTAAATGTGAAATGGGCCTGTTGTTCCAAGCACGTTTACTGTGGTTCCTATAAACCCACTTATAACTCACAGGTCTCCCCCTACTTTCTATTTCCTTTTTCCTGCAATCATCCAAACAGATTAATGTAGTATTTCCTTGAGTGACGGGAAACCGAGATAAGCTCACATGTTCCGTATGGATGAAAAGTAATTTTCTTACAAATCCAGAACAGACTTCATACTTTTTAGGTTTTCTTTTACTAATGAAAAGGGAAAATAATCTTTAACAGTCTGCTGTATTACCCATTGTACACTAGCTAACAATTCCATTGATGCATTTCAGCTATAGAATAAGACACCTAAATATAGGTATGTGCATGTAGATTTCTACAGATAGACCTTCAACCTTCCAGTACAGTTTAAACACCTACTAATGGAGTCTGAAGGCTGGTCCAATTATTCACATGTAGGTTGATAGGCTTGTGCCGTTTGGGATGTCTGAGGCAGTTCAAGACATTCACGTGGAGTTTGACCAGCCTAGATATGAAAAATAAAAGAAACAAAGATCACTCAAAATGCAGAATGGTCTCCAGTGCTACAGTATCTAGACAGGCTGCTATAGTTAGGATACTTGTCATCAACTCAAAAATTTAATTTTTTTTTCCACAAATAGAAATTATATTTTTTCCCGCAAATAGAAAAGATCAGACGTCTAAAAGCTATGAAATAATATTTGAGGTGCACATGAATACCTATTGGGATTTTCCAAAGGTTCTGTTGAAATCAGTAGCAATGAGGTGCCAAGTCTTTTTAAATTTCATTGTATACTTGTCTGCATCTCCTGGTACCTAAATGCTTTTTAAAATGTAGTGCAATGTAATTTTTCACAGTTATATAAGAAGCCTATGACAAAGGTAATGTAATCTCCGTTTCCTGGGAGTCTAACCATTCAAATACACTGAGGCTTACTTGGGAAAACACACAGAAAATATTAAACAGAAAAATAAAAATAATCTGCTAGCATTTGGGCCAGAGGAACCAAAACTGAATTGAAACAAAATGTGGTATTATAAAAACAGTGTAAGACTATTCACCAGACTACAAGCATCTTATGCAACCAAATTAATTTCCACTGCAAAGCAGCATGACAAGTATCCTAATAAAAGACTGATTATTTTATAAAATACTATATCCTGTAAAAATCAAAAACAGTAATGAAGACAGTGCTGGGAAAGTAGTAGTAATATAATAGGATGTAGGGCTTTTACATGCTGTGTATATAGACTTTGGATCAAAACTCAAATGCTGGTTTAAATAGACAGAAATGGGTTTAATGTAATAGAGTTTTCACATACTTATATTCATGAACATTTTGGCTAAGATTTCTTACAATCAATTTTATTAGAAGTTTTTGGTAACTGTACATATAGTTTTGTTCAGGTCTCCTATTAATGAAGCTCAATAGCTGATTGTTCTTTGTTATCAAAGGAACATTTCTCCTCCAGATTTCATCCTGTATTTATGGAAAGAGGAAAGGAAAAATTCTGAAGCCAGGTTTGGGCTGTTTGCATGTATAAAAGAATTACCATCTGTGGCTTGAGGACATCCAGGAATTTTCTTGCCCTGGAATCATTTATTATAGCACTGTCTAAATAATCATAAAATCCAAACTCCGTCAAATTATTTATAATGTTCCTATTGGAACATGAAGTTGTTCTCAGACTTCCACATTTCCAACAGCTGATTGAGAATTCCTAGCATCCTTCCTACCAGAAAAATCTGCAGCAGCTGTGGTCACAATTTATATTTTCCATGCCTATCAGGAAAGATACTTGCTATCCCTGCTGGAGGGAGATTCCCTTTTTAAAGCCCAAGTTTTTCAACAGTGATGTGATGATCTATCCCAGGCTCATCAGAGAGCATTAAACTCTTCAAGCTGTATGTCAGAATGTTTCCAGATTTTATTTCATTTTTTTTTCTTAAAGTAGATATCAAGCAAATGTATCCATGGCAATTTGGAAAGATTCTATTTCAGTCCACTGTGTCTTTATGTTTCTTGCCAAAGCTTTGACTAAGTTAGCTTTTGGTGATTCATATTATCAAATTATTCCTGTAATATATCCATACTTCTTTATAGAAGCCTCTTCCACTCTATTTGCAAACAATACCTAATGGCACAACTTTATCACACACACACTTCCTGTTTAACGTGACAGAATTATTCTTTGAAAACCTTTTATTCAACTGCATTTAGCACTGTCAGGAGACACCTATGAACCACTTCTTACTAATTTCCAAGGATGCCTGTTACTCACAGTAAATCAGTGGAACTTAAATAAATCTATCAGTAGCCTATGGCTTTTAACTTTCTATTAGCTAATGGTGCTTTTAGAATTATATGATTGATCATGAGAGGCATAAATACATGACCAAGTTGCCTCTGGAGAAGTCAGGAGCGTGAGTTTCCTTACCTCGCAATAACATTCTTAAACACTTTTACTATAGAGCCACTGTGAGATGGCTTGCTCCCCTTCCTTTGATGGGTAGGGTGGCACACCTTGAGTATGCTACGGTGGGAGAGCTCTCTTGTAGCTAATGAAATGCAAGCTTGCATCCTTGTTTCTTTCCTGCTCACTTGTTATATCCCTGTGCCATAGAGGGCTTTCAGCTGTCTGACACATTACCAGTACAGATTAAACTTATATTGATGGCAGAAAGTGACTTTTTTGTGCTACACGGAATGATAGAGAGGTGACACTAATCATTGTTTTAAAATCTCCCTTCTGTAACGGAGAAACTAGAAAGGCTCATAGGAGAATTAATTCAGATGTGCAGATCAAGCCAAATAATACAACTTAAGAAAGAAAGATTCACAGCATATTTTTCAGTTCTCAGCAATGTTTGGTATGATGAGAAGTACCTTGAAGGTCACTGAAAATTATTATTACTGTTATATTATCATCTCATTATTTCCAAATCATTATTATAGTAACGGAGGAGTGTTTTGATTTTATCTAATACCTTTTTGTAGCAGAAGGCTGATCTCATGCTGGAATGGTGGGAAAGCCTCCTAAGCCTTTTTAAAATTTATTTATTGCATTAACTCTTACATACATACAGGTCATAGTAGTGTTGATTGGTTCTAGTCCCATGTTTACATATCTTTGCGTAAGGGTGTGAACCCAGTTGTGGACAATGGATGGTTTGGGTTTTGTTTGAACACGCTCTTCTGTTGTTTTTATTTAACAGATAGATTTTGACAAGGATCAGACAAATGCCTTCGCTTCTGTTGTTCTGCCACCAAGTTTACTGAAGAATTTAAGTCAAGACGAGTTTGAAGTTATATCAAGGGCTCAGTTTACTTTCTTCAATAAAAATGGTCTTTTTCAGGTAAACTTTAATGTGTTTGAAGTCATTCCAATTAGGCTGAGTCAAAGCCACCTGCTAAAGGTTTTCTGTAGTGTAATCATTTCACAGCATCCCATGAATTACAGGAATGAGAAGGTGGTAGCAGATGTAGGCGCTAGAGGCAGTGTTATGTTCAGTGACAAGATAGTCAAAGTACCCAAGCTGAATTAAAGTCAATGATTTGACTGCAAATTCCCGTCACATGGGAGATAAACTTTTTCTCAGGGTAACCTATGGAAAACTGTAACAGAGTAAAGTAGCAAGGCCTCTTAAAGGGCATAACATGTTAAAATGAATTAATATAGGTCCTTGTTATTCAGTGGAGTCAGGTTCCTTTCAATCAGAAGAGAATTTGGCCTGTCACACTGCCAAGTACTCTTTCTTCCTCTTTTCCTTAAAGGAGTTGGTTTACACTCATATCCAGCTGACTACTCATATTTAGTTGCAAACTCTGGGCTGATGGCCATTGCCAGAGAACATTTGGGTTTGTACATATCACTCTTCCTATATGTGTTTTCATAAGCACACCGTATTTTATTATGGAAAAAGGATAACAGTACTTGTACCTGAAAAATAAAGGGACTCAGGTAGATTTGATTTTTTTCTCCTTTGGGTCCCATCATATGGTAATTATAAAAAGTTCCTACATGATAGATGCAAAAAAATAAGGAAGAATTCACAGCTTGGAAAAAACAACCAAAACCATACCTATATGGAAAAAAAAAAAAAAGTTAATTAAAAAGGAAACATTGTTTCATAGTGAACCGTAGACTGAGTCTCAGAAGACTTGAGTCTGTTTTCCCATTAGTATTTCAAGTGACCTTTGGCTCTTGTTCATCCGCTGAACTGTGTAGTATTGTATTGTCCCTATATTATCATTTTTATTGGCAGTGTATCCAGATTCTTCAGATAATCTGAGCAAGAAAATACCCATGACCCTCAGTTGCCTTCTGAAATACACCCCAAAGTACCTTTAACTATTGAAAATAGTATTCATTTTAAGCCCATTTTTGAGAAAAACAGGATGGATATATTTAATAAAGAAACCAGAATACAGATGTAAATTTGTCCTAATGGCATAAAATCATATAAAGTCAGAATGTGTCCTTTAATGGTGCAGGAATGTGTTTCTAAGGGATACTTAATAAGTCATTGAAAAGCAAATAACATTAAAATCTGCATCTAAATTTGCAACTAAAATTCCTTCCATTTTTTTGTGTGTTTTTCAAACAATTTGTGGGTGACATGTTCAACACTATTAAATAAAAATGTGTAAAGCTCACCTTTTAATAAGTCGAAAAATAAAGTAAGTCTAAAAAATAATAAAGGCTAAAAATAAATGATCTCCACGCTGTCTCAAACCCAGTAACTTTATCTGTATATATATATATAACTATATAAAAATATTTCACAAATATATTTATTCCAATCACAATTAAAAAAAAACCCAATGCTATTAGCTGCATTTCTTATAAGCATTCAACATAACAGTGAAACATCATACTTTACATCACTGGAGGGTTTTTTTATTTGCCACTGGAGAATGCTAGTAATAAGTTTTATCTTGTCATTCATTAAAATCTGATGTTTGCATTACTTAGAATACTATATGAAAAATTAATGTAAGCTATTCAGGGTGGGATTCATTTTGCCAAAGGCAGGTGTGTTCAATGTACATACCTATGCTTGAACTGTTCTCCATAAGTTGCCTTCAAAGCCAGTTAATGCAAAGAGTGGACACTGTTGAGGTGTGACACATCTCATCCCAGCGTAGGACTAAGCATCAGTTCCCCAGGCAAATAAGCAAAGTGCAATTTGAGACACCTCAAGGTACAAAGGTACTACTGGCCGACAGATGGGACAAAGAACATCTAAGAGATGTGAGATCTTCTGCAGTAGTAGCTGGAGACTAGGCAGGATACCTTAGAGCCTCTAAAATGGACACTTATTTTAGGCAACCCATATTCAACCTAGGTGTATAGAATAAGTAAGATGGATTACGCACTGGATGTGCTAGTTTCCTTTCATTGACTGTGTTAAGAAATGCTAGAATGGCTACTTCAGTTCTGGACATCTTTTTACGTGTTTGAAGTTAGGTGGAAAGAACATCCTCATGAGTTTTAAGGCCATGAAAATAAAGTGAAAATATGATAAATATGTGAATTGTGATTGTCTAGACTAGACCAGATTTATGGCATGAACACTAGCCATATTGCTTTACTTTGTACCTCTGTGTATTTTATTGGCTAAAAGCTTACCCCTAACTTTAGATGAGCACCGCCTTATAGCTAAATAAGCAGTTCTCTGTATTCTACTTTAATGCACACAATATTTCTATTCCTTTCTAAGGACAAGTAAGAATATATTATATTGCCTTTCCTAAAGAGACATCTGATATGTCTGCTAGAGGCAGAACCCACTGAAACCCATAGAAATCTGTCCAAAGGCTTTCCTAGACTTTGTCAGGTGTTGAAATTTAGGTAGTAGCCAAGAGGTTTTCTCGTTTGAATGCTCAAGAACTGTCTAGAAAACTGCATTTTCACTCCTCTGCAATTTTTAAGTTTTTAGGAAATTAGGTCACAGAGCTCCAGTATAGTCTGAAATGCCATGTTTAAAAAATCTTGCATATGGTTATTAAGAAGTTAAAATCTCTTCGCAGGATAATGTGAACTTAATAAATGAAGCTATTCTGCCTTTCATGAATGGGTGGTGGGATCTCATGAGCCCAGTGCTGAGCTGATACCTGACATCTTGTCAGGCTAACAAAACCCCTAGACTGAAGGAATCAGGGTGTGGGTGTGGGGGGTGGGTGGGGAGGGGGCTGTCAGGAGTTTCCCAGTGCAGATTTTTGGAGGAAAAGTGAGTGGCAACAGATTCATTTATTCATTTGACCTAAGATCTGCCACACGGAGTGGCCAAGCTTCCCAGCTTCCCATAAGGCCACCCAGCCATGTAACTATGCAGGTTTCAATGGAAGCTCATCAAAAGAAAATAGTATTTCCAAAGCAATTCCATTTTAATAAATCATCAGTTTCCAAGGAAAACTTCTCTTTTGGAAAATTCTCAACCTGGTACTTGTTCACTGCCTGTTAGAAATGTTATTGCTCAGTGGTAACATCAGTATTCTATTTCATTTCTCATCAAATATGACCTAGTAGCAAATATCTCCTACAGTATGTAACATTTCTTTGAATTTGTTTACTGTTTCTTAGCCATTCATTGTAAATGGAGGATGATTTAGCAGCTATACACAGAAAACAGGTTATTGGCTAAAAAATGCATCTACTGAAAAGGATAGCATCGACAATAATAAGAAAGCTAGTTCATTCTTGTTTAGGGAAATGAGCTAATCATATCATGGGTTATCTCCTACATTGTTTGAGTTATAATTTTGTTGGCATCAGACATAATGATTAAAGGGGGAATTTATGCCTTCTAACCTCTCTCTATAATTGTGCCTATATATGTTTATAACTATAAGGAAAATAGGGAAACTTCCATGAGGCAAGCTCATAATTTGATTTTTTAAACATAATGTTCGTATATTGCATGATCAAAAGTGAAAAAATGCTGACAACTTATTTGTTCTGGCATGCTACAAAAATGAAACTGTGTGCTCTGGCTTTTATGTTATGTGCTGCGTAAGCATTTATATTTTTCTGAATCTTTCAAAGGATGCAGAAAATCCTGCCAATTTGACCAGTTTTGTGGTGGCATGCAGTATTGGAAACATCACCATTCAGGATCTTCAGGATTATGTGAAGGTTACAATTAAGCATACCAAAATTCAGGTAAAACAAGATTGATTATTCAGATGAACAGGCAAACAGTTTATATATAGCAAAGGCTAAGCGTATAGCCTGATTGATTTGGATGGATTTTTAGTAAGGACATAAACTAAAAGGGAAATAAAAACTCTAGAATGAAAACAAATAACCGAAAAGTAAAAAAAAAAAACAAAAACAACCAAAAACTCTTCCTCACACATTCCTGCTCTGTATTTATATGAAACATGTTGATTCTGCCACTCAGAGGCAATTTCTGTGCCAATAACTGTAGGCAAAACCTCTGTTCATGACCACGTTTGTGACCAGTGACCAGAGACACGATTTATTACACTGGAACTTTAGAATTACTTAAATTCTTTGATCAAACATGAATTGTATTGTTAATAGCTCCCCAAGTTATTTTCTTGTTAATGTGGTTTTCAGCAAAGGAAGAATGGACAGGACCATATTGTAAAAAGGTGACTACAATTAATTTAGGAAAATACAGACCAAAGGCAACCTTTTGGCACATACTCTTTCAGTTAAAAAACATGCGAGCTTGAGTGTCCTCAGACATGCTGTCAGCAGCTACTGCAAAAGAGACAATAGCACTAGAGAACTTAAGAAAGAAGATGTTAAAATGCAATAGCTAAGTAAATTAAGTGATGAGAACCCAGTTTCTAATTTTCACAGTTCGATTAACTTTCCTGTATTTCATTATAATGATTATTTTAAGGACAGGCAAAACAACCTCCATTTAGGTTCAGCAGGCTTTTGCACATTTTCAAGGCCAGTTATATAGAGGATTCATCAAGAAGTCCTAGGAAGTGAACAGTAAAAAGTAGTTAGACTCTGTAAAGACGTCATACTCATGGATGACTTTAGTGAGACAATAAAACTTAATTAGTCTGAGGATGTGGAAAAGGAACAGTGCAGAGGAAAAGTGCTCTAGATTTTATAATCTGGGCAGATCTGTCTTTCTAGTGGAGTAAGTTCTAATATGACACAAGAAAAAAAAAATTGACAATCCAAATATTGATTCTTCTTCTCATTAAATAAAAAGATAAGGAGTAAAACATCTGTTGTAAATGTGTATGTTGATGAGATTTATGTTTGAAGAGGTATACCAAGTCTACTTTTGCATGTCATGTGTTCTCTAGGAAGATCCTAAGCCTACCTGTGTCTTCTGGGATATGAACAAAAATGGTAAGTTTAAAAATACCATAGTTTTAAAATTGCTCACCGTCTTAGCCATTTTGCTTCTTAATCAGTCCTTGCAGAATTAGAAGAAGTCTTCAGACTGTATCATTTTTTTCTGGTTAGTACAGTTGCTTGTAACAGCAGATGTTAATTATTCTTGTAAAAATACTTTAATGTAAATTTGTTTAACATTTTAAATTCGTAAATTAATTTTCTCTACTTTTCTGTATCTGACAATAGTTTTTCACTGATCTGTCTGTCTGTGCAAATTAAATAGTAATGCCACTCAGACACATGAATGGTTCTTAGCAATATTTTTAACTGGTCATTTTTAAAATGTTGGGTTATTTAGTGGTGAGATTATGCCTGTTACAAATCTTAAGCTGTTTTTTAATTCTGTGGAAGGTTAGGAACTGCATTACACAAGTTTCATCTGCCTTGTAAATGGATGACAGTCAGCATGATGAGGTCTCATGTGGAGACACACATTAACAAGGCAGCATTTTAGGCCATTGTTCATCGCTACTGCCTAACCCATGTGTGATGTTACACTCATGCTTTTCATCCTTTGCACAAAATAATTCTCTGGGGTGACTTTCCAGTACTTTCTATTTTAGCAATCACTACTGAGATGTTACTCTTCCTTACGATGAAACAGACGGAGTGAGAACTGTCTTTAGCAGTAGTATATCAGGTGGAGGGGTTTGGTACAGAGTCTTGAAAGAAATAAAATTTAGCATCCAAACTTGTAGTTGAAAGCAGGAAATTCAGACAGAATAACTGAGAAGAATACAGAAAGATAAAAATGAAGGGGGAAAAATCTACTTAGGAAGCGAGTCTTAAGAAACTCATTAAAGGAGAAATGCACAGGGAGGAAACTATTCTCACTGGCTGCTTGAGTGTGGGAGAGCTTAAAGTGGTTTTGAAACATCTTCACAGTCTTTTGAGAGATTCTGTCTTGAACTGGAGGTACATTTATAGGGCCAGTCAGATAATTTGCTGGATTTTGCCTGGAGTTATGCAAAAAATATCTTTTAGAGTTCAGAGAATATGAACTATTTCACAAAATTAATTCATATTTTAGCAGGGGAAAATGAAAGAAGAAGTAATCAGAAATACAAATTTTACTTTTTAACATTTAACTTTTAAAGGTAAAATCTTTTTACTTATTTTTCAGCATGGCCTTTTCAGGTGGAGTGAGTAGGGGATAGTTTACTTCATGTTTTTTTCTTAAGACCACAAAAGGTCATTGGGATTATCCACTCTGACCTTCTGCATTACACACTGCAGAGAGGAAGGGTGGGATCGTCTGCTCCTGGGCCATAAATACTTTCATGTGACAGGAGGTATATGAGTAGGAGGAAGGCAGGTGTAGAAATCACATCAGTGTAGTAAAAGGGAGTTCTAAAACCATCTTACTGTTGGGTAAAACTGAGGTGTGATATAATGTGATATAATGCGTGATCCACACATTAGGTCTCACTCATCCCTCATTAACCAAACAGCTCCCTACCTTTATTGTAGCTGTCTATTGCTTCTGCTCAGTAGTCCACTACTGGGACACTCATCTGGTGTGATTCTCTGCTAGGAAATCTCATACTTGCTTCTGTCCTGATTGTTTTTAATGTTCACCCATTCAATTTGAGAAAGCATTTCTGCATTTGCACAAGATGAAGTGAGCAATTTGTTTAAAAAGAGGATGACATGAGTTTGTTGGAACGTTTCACCTGTTTCATTTCCATAGGTGGCAATGGTGGCTGGAACCCTGCGGGCTGCCAAGTGGACGCCAAGTCCAATGAAAACGAGACAGTTTGCCTATGCAACCACCTCACACACTTCGGGGTCCTAATGGTAGGCAACCTCACTGTTCACTAAGTTATCTTTCCTAGGAACTGCAGTGCAGTCTTTGTCTTGCATTGAGACAACTCTTGGTTTTGTTACTTGGGTTATTTCTTTTGCACATTATTTTTAATAATGATACATATTTTTCCCCCTTATTGTCATAAAGTTGTCTTTTCATCACAAAATAGCTAGTGATAAGGGTTCAGGAATGAGGTAATGAATAGAATTAGTAATGAAAGTACATTATTATTATTATTATTATTATTATTATGTTCTTTACAAGTGGCTAAATATTATAAAACAAAAAGTAAAATGTGCCCATAAGAGTATTCTAAATTTTGAAAATACTGTGCCACAAAAGACCTGGGGTTGAGACTTCTGAGTGATACCAAAGTACAAATAGCATATTATAACATCCAACTCCAAAGCTGGGACACGGCTGGGTGAAAAAGAAAGTCAGGGACCGTAAAATCAAGGCCCAGTACTAACACTTCCACTAGCAAAATAGAAAAAAATGATCCAAAAGAGTCCTAAGGTGCAGGGAGGGGGTCCCTGTCATTTCCCTTAACAATATAATCTGACAAAAATTACCTGAGTGGAGACAGGAGGGTGTAACAAGAGGGAAGTGAATGAGAAAAAAAGTCTAGGTAGATTTGAAATTTCAAGATCAGAGAAGTGGGAATTTGTTTGAAAAAAAAAAAAGTAGGAGAAAAAGTTGAGGTGCTGTTTTCAGAACAAAAAAAAGAGACTCATATTGTTAGGGAAAACAGTCGGGGAAAAAAAAATGTCTCACAGTCAGTAAAACTGCTAATGAGGATGAAAAGGCAAGGGAACACGATTCCCTTTCATCCCGAGATTAAAGAGGCTAAATTGTCCCTTGGAAATTTTGGTTGCACATCTGACAAGATTTATATTTATCTAATGTCAAAAACTATAAAGTAATACTTTCTTTTGTGAAATGTGTAAACCTGTATTTGCTGTTTTCTAGTAAATGGCTTTAATCAGCTTTGGCAATGCCTTGCAGTATAGGCCATCTGTTGGAAAAAGTGTGCCCACTGAGGGCTGGTACAAAACATTTAACTCTACTCGATCGGAGCCTTAACCAAAGTCTACAGACTGGTTGGCTGAGATAGGTAAACATAGCCTTTAGTCTACGTATCAAAGAGATGAAAGAGGGAACCATACAGAGCACTTCAGCCTCATTAGCCTAAGCACCTTATCATTCAGGTGCCTCTAGCAATTTGCACATGTAGTGTTTCTGAGAGAATAACCCAATGTGAAAAAGATGGAATATTGCTATCTTTTCTTAATATTGGGTGGGGGGGGGTGGGGGGGGGTGGTGGTGTGGTGTGTGTGTGTGTGTATGCTTAGTAATGGGCTGAAACGTTTCTCTCCTGAAATTTGCATTCTTTCGTCTCTAAAACATACTTGCAGAAAAGATGTTTGGTCCTCACCATAGTAACACTCCTAGTGGAAGTATCTGGGTTTTGATTTAACTTGTTGCAGTGACACATAGGACTTAACTGCCCAAGGGAGCTGCATGCACTGACTTTCAGCTTTGGCCTTCCAGACCCTTAATAGAGCTGCTCTCTTCATGCCATGCTGAGATGTAGATATGAAAAAGCCACAAGCCTTTTGTCTTTTTGCAAGTTAAATTGTGGTCTTGTTTCACTTTTTCATCCTCAGAGGGAGAAAAAAAAGGGCTTTCTTTAGGATATGTTCAATGACTCCCTTCTCTTCCCTGAATGCTTTTGTGGCAGTAGGAAATAAGGCAGAAGTTCTTTGAATTTGGGATGTGTTCCAATAGTTTTTACACAGTTTTGACCCTTCTAGTTGCTTTTCTGCTTTAATAATATTTTATTACTTTAATTTAGATATCAAATTATTTTCAAATAACACTCTCATATATATTTAAACTGTCATATAAGGTTGGGACAGGGTGTAAAAAAACCTGCTCCTTCCTTTTCCTATGAAGAATGGCAAGGTCTGTAGTATTTTGTTCATTTCTTTTTACTAGATAATTTTTCTAGAGACCACAGTGACAGTGACTGTAGAATAGATACCATTATGTGTTAGTATTTGTTCACATTTACTCTACAGTGATATAGATCCAAATATTCTCATTTTTTTCTTGTCCTTAGAAAAGGAAATAGCACTGGCATTTATTCTCAGATGGTACTATGTGGCAATTACAGTTGGACAGAAAACTGGAAAAAAAATCCTCAGAATGTTCCTGCTTCATTTCCAATTTTTTTTTAAGTGTTGTCTTTGTCACTATTTTTGCTGACCAATTCTATTTATAACTGTAGTTTGCATGTCAAAACAGACCTTAAAACCAAAACCCAGTATCTTACCCTTGGTTTCACCCATAGATGATTAGCTACATTGGCTCTTACAAACTTTTAATAATAAGTGATGTCAGAAACTCCCCAGAATATTGTATGAATGTTGCAAAACGTTTCAGTATGAAAACTTTTAAATGAGTTGCCTAAATCTTACATCTTCTTAAAGAGAGTTGTCTATAAGCAACAGAACAAAAAAGTTTGAAAAGGAGAGATTTTTCCAGAGAAGTATGTTTGAATTCCTGGTACTGAATTGTAAGGATCAGTATCAGGCTCTGTCTATCTGCTGATCCCAGCAGTTATAGTACTTGAAGCACAATGTTTTGAAGAGCTATGGGAAGGAAGTGAGAGGTGTAACTATAGACTGAGTATACTCAGTAAACATGAACCCTAATGTCAGGATTATAGTGCTATTGCCAAAGCATTGTTGAGTTTTACTCAACTGATCACCAAGAGTGTAGTGCTCATGGAAAAGGTGTTTGCTATAACTGATGCCTCTTCCTCCTCTCTCATGTAGGACCTTCAGAGAACCGTTACACAAATAGACCCACAGAATACCAAGGTCCTCACCTTTATCACTTACATAGGCTGTGGGATATCTGCTATATTTTCAGCTGCAACTCTTCTGACATATATTGCATTTGAGTAAGTATTAGTTCTGTGAAAAACATCACAAAGGAAGTACCTGTATGTGATAAGATAAATTAGTTATATTATTAGTGCGGTTAATTTGTTTAGAAAGGGAAATCTACGTTTTAATTTAAAAAACAAACAAACAAACAAAAAAACCCTCCATAACCATGGTCACATGTTGCAAGTGGAAATTTTTTTCACGGGGATGCAAGTTCAGACTCTTTCCCCCTGTTTCCAATGTGTTGTGCTGCTCAGGCCTGAGAATAAGACTAGCATGACTCAAATTTTTCTCTCTGGGGAGTACAATATCCTCTAGATTCTGAATATCTATGTATTGTTTTAAAGTCTGCAAGCATGCTTTATGTAAAAACAAGACTTGCCTGTGTGAGCATAACAAGTCCTCAGAATAAAAAGATAAATTTCCAGCTCCTAGAACCCTTCAAAAAGAAGTGGGAAGAGAAGTAAAATGAAGATAAACTGTGAAGTGTTACAGCAGTTTCAACAGCAGTCCCTACTGAAATGTGAAAGTGACTCAAGGGAATGCAAAAGTTTTGAAGTGACAGTTCTGTGAACAGTGAAAAGAGAAAATGAAGTCATGTCAACACAAAGGAACCATTCTGCCTGTAACAGGACAGGACAGAGTAGCTGCTAAAGAAAGGCAGCTTGATGGGGGGGCAGACACAAAGGGGGTTTTCGAGTTCTAAATAACTCCAGTGACTGCATTCCTATTGCATTACCTATGGTATAGTGTTCTGGTCCAAGATGGCAGAAGTTGTTGGCTTGCCTCTCAGTTCGTACATTTCAATGTATATCAGTTACAGAAAAATGGACTTGATCTTTATTCTTTCTAAGATCCTATTAAAAAAATCAAAACCTAAAAACCCAAACAGAAAGCAACATGCACTGGACAATATATGCCAGAAATTAAGCAAAATTTACATATAAAATAAGCAGAGATGACCTTCTGGTCAGCTGTATTTTGAAAGCTTTCTTTTCATTTTCTTCAGTTTTCATTTGAAGTATAAAACACTTTGTATTATATTTAAGTTGAATGTTTTTTAATAATAAATCAGTTGCTAAAATATTGTCATAGTTAATTAGCTCATTAAGGACCCAAAGAAGTGTAACTTTCCCACCATACACAACCAAAGGCTTCAGCAATTTCACACAGAGGTACACATCCCTATACCTTATTGCCACAAAAACATACAGTTAGGAGGAAGTTCCCTGTGTTTTTATTTACTTTGTAAACTAGTAAACCCAGCTGCTGTATGTGGCTTGAGTGGTAGAAGCCAATTAATCATATGCACCTGTATTTCTCTCATTAGGAAGTTGCGAAGAGATTATCCATCCAAAATCCTGATGAATTTGAGCACAGCCCTGCTCTTTCTTAACCTGATCTTCTTGCTTGATGGTTGGATTGCATCGTTTGACATAGACGGCCTCTGCATTGCTGTAGCTGCACTTCTGCACTTTTTTCTTTTGGCCACCTTTACATGGATGGGACTAGAAGCTGTTCATATGTACATTGCTCTAGTGAAAGTGTTCAACACGTATATACGGCGATACATACTGAAGTTTTGCATCATTGGCTGGGGTGAGTTCAGCAGATGCAGTATTTACCTAGCATGTATTTTGAAATGATGCTATATGAAAGCTCCCTATCACAAATGCAGAAAAGAATCAAAATCTGCATGGTGTTTCCTTCCCTCTACCCCATGGCAGTGCCGGCATGCAGCCAGCCCTCTCTGTCACTGAGTTCCCCTGGGTAATTCCATGCAAATACACCATAACTGGCACTCTCCACCTGGAGCAGCTCACAGCCTGAGGAGGAGCAGAGACACCAGATAAACTGGTCTTACTTTCCAGAGGGGCCAGAACTGGAGATGGGAAATGTTAGTGCCATATCAGAGAGGGAGAACCATGACACAATAAATTCAGAAACTCTAAGTTACTACAAAACCTATGAGGATCTTTGCATTGGCTTTCAAAAAGCTTTCAATCCATCTTAAAGTTTCTTCCAAACAAGTTCAAAGCCTATGGCAGAATCAGAACCAACCAAAAGTTCCTCAGCTTCAGCACAGTGTTTATACCACAGAGAGATCCTGCCTGCCCTAAGCAGGACTGAAGTGGAAAATGTAATACTGAAAAATAACTGTGAGGCTCGGGCAGCAAGGCTTTTATTCTTCATTATTTTTCTGTATCAGGAATCTGTGCCTTCTGCCTGAATGCACATATTGTGTTTGAAATAATACAACACAATACAAAACCATTAACCTCATGGCTAGAGCACTGACCTCAGTCCAGCTGATAATTGATGTCTTTCCATTGGCAACTAGCATCCTCTTTGGCAACCTCAGCAGAGGACAAGGACTGAGTGGTCGGAAAAGCAAATTAACCTCTTCCCCTTTGAATCTGTTTTGTCATAGAAAGGATAAGACATGTAAATAAGGCATGTCAGGAAACGTAGATTTCTTTTGTGTAAGCTGTACCACTCTACACAGAGTTCTCTTCCACATAGTTGTCTATTTTCCCAAAATATTCCCTTTTCCTTCTTATCAAAAAGTAGAAATTTTGCTTCATTTTTTGGGAGACACATATAAGTGAAGGATATATAAAGCTGTAGAAAAAGAGAAGACATTTACAGTTGAGAGAAGCAGTGGAGAAATTACAGGTTCAAGTTCATGTTACCCAGTTCCCCAGCCTAATCAAATGACATTAGCATCTCTGAAAAAAAGATCCCTGAAAAACATCCCTCCATTAGATCTTGGTTTTGTAATAGTTTGTTAATCTTCTCACTATATTATGAGAACCTGTGTGCAATTGCAACTTTAACTTTGGGTATTTAACAGAGATTACATCACATACTAAAATATCATTTTGTACCTTACAAAACATTATGAGGCTTATTCCTTAATGCCCATTAAGTGCTTTGACAGTTTATACATTTGTACTGTTTGAAAAATTGTTTCCTTGTACTTCTCTGTGCAGTTTTCTGACATAGATCTATCTCAGGACACCTTGTACTAAAGCAATAGGGATGGAGATATCAATAATTGAGATTTGCATGGTAATTTTGAAGGTTTAGGAGACTTGAAAGCAAACTGCAAGTTTTCTTGTGTTACAGGTTTGCCAGCTGTGGTGATAGCAATTGTTTTGGCAAGTGCTAATACAAATGCAAGTCTTGTTTATGGCAAAGAGTTATATGGCAAAGATGCTAATGGGCAAGGAGGAGATGACTTGTGAGTATTTCATTTAATCTCTTAAAATTTAGCATTTGCAGTCTGCAGGAAAAAAATAGCATAGTCAAATTGCTATGGAAAAGTCAGAGGTGCATTAAACAAGCAAAGTAGGCAAAATCGTCTTCTAAATTATTGGAAACTGAAGTGTGAAGAAGGCTATAAAAAAAATGGAGGGAAATCTGCATTACCCAATGCCAGGTACAAACACTCATGGCAAAAGAATGTTCAGAAGTTTTGACGTGAAAATAAAATAAAAATACCTGTTTTGGTTTATCTTAAAAGAAAGCTATATCTTCTAGGTAAGAGCAAAGAAAGAAGTAGTATACAAATAGCCTCCTTCGTAAATAAACCAGGCTTTTGTCATTGTAGTTCAATAGCTTTCCATGTTCTTCTCTTGATGTCCAGATAATAATCTCCAAATGCCAAAATTACTGTCACTTCATTTTCTGTTACTTGCCTGAAAAAGCTTCATCATGATAAGTAAAAGGTCATTCTGTATTTTTATTACAGTATCGTGCAAAGCATTCCAGCCATTTGTTGCTGGAGGAATAAGCTAGCTCTCTCACATGGCTGTCAAATGGCTACCTCAAAGGACTACCTGTCCTGCTTCTTTTCCAGAGATGTATGAGTTCTTTTATAGCTCAAGTGGCAGAAACTTGAGATTTTGACACTGAAGATCCAAGTTTATCCATTCTGTTACTAAAGCATCCTGTGCTTCACACAGGTGAAAGTTGTGAAGCTACTCATACTGAATCTAAACTTACCATGACGAGATTGCAGTTCCTACAGCTTGTATCTGAGGTCAGATTTCCTTTTTAATCAGTGTTAACTAAAATATGGTACCACCTTCAGATTTCTGACATGATAATACTATGGACCAGAGTCACTTAAGATGCCACTGGGCTTCATCCTATTTACAAACAGAAAATAAACAAAGGTTTCATCTTAAAGTTTAGCTCTGCATCAGTGGTATCAGACATAGGGTGATTTTCCTTGTGGTCATATAAATGAATGGAGGATAGTTTGCATTATCTAAAAATGATCATATTTTCATATTTTTTACAGCTGCTGGATCAAAAATGAAGTTGTATTTTATGTGACCTGTGCGGGCTACTTTGGAATCATGTTTCTCATGAACGTTGCCATGTTTATTGTGGTGATGGTACAGATCTGTGGGAGGAATGGGAAAAGAACTAATCGGAGCCTGAAAGAAGAGATTCTAAGGAACCTCCGTAGCGTGGTCAGCCTGACCTTCCTCCTGGGCATGACATGGGGCTTTGCCTTTTTCGCCTGGGGTCCCTTAACTCTTCCTTTCCTGTACCTCTTCTCAATTTTCAATTCATTGCAAGGTAAGCTGAATTGCTATTCCATGAACAAATAATATTTGAGCTATAGCTGATCTGAGACATTTTATGTTCAGTCAGTTTACTAGAGAACTCAGATCCCTAGTTGATATTAAACCATCATTAGTTTCCCTTTACGTGGAATAATGATACCAACTACATATGGGTTGAATATCATAGCTATATTAATTACTGTTTCAAGGCCTTTTCCATAAAATGCACTGTTATTATAAATAGCACTGTTCCTAACTGAATCTGCAGTGCTCTCTGTTGAGATAGATTCTGTATGACCTTCAACATTTCCTTTCACTGATTATAACAAATATAGGAAGCTTCTGTCCTGAATTTATTCCTGTAGGGAATCTGCAAAGCTTATAACTGTTTCATTAAGGCATGAGAAGCTAATAAAACAAAACTCAGCCCTGTTTCGGTGTGGAGAGATGGCACAGAGATATGGGGGATTCTTTGGTTCTATAAGGAAAATCCAATGACTGTTATAGTTGGCTTATTTTCATTTCCTTTACTGAAGTTTTGAATATTTTAATTTTATGACATAGTTCATCCTTCTGAAAAATGCTGTAAATTGTAATCAGTTATAAATTACAGAAATGTATAGCTGACATTTAAAAGAATTTCAGCTCAGAGCTGAAATTTGCATATGTACCAAATGACATAAGAATCTCCACCTCCACTTGCCCTACCCACTAATAAAGAACAACGAAAAATGTAACAAAAAGAAAAAACTCAAGAAGGTCATTGAAAGGGCATGTGCTATACTACACATACTGATACAAAAAATAAATTTCCCTGGAAAAACAACCATAACTGAAAATGAACCCAAGGATGTCAATGGAGGAGCATGTGTTATGCCACACAAATACTGAGCTAAAAACCAATTCTCCCAGGGTCAGCAAAATGTCTTGCCTCTGTGGAAAAAGTACCTAATGTTACACTGTGTGGATTTTATCTGTTACAGTTGAGATGTATTTACTGCGCTAAAAGATTTATTGAGCTTTCGTGGAAAGAGAATAATGTTGTGGGTTTTGGTTTGGTTCAGTTTCAACCTAAAATGCTAGGCAACATGGCAAAAATTGTTTGGATGTAGTGTTCTTGCTAAAGACTTTTTTTTCCAAAGGACACATTCTGATACTCCCCTAGCAGCATAATGAAGTATTTGCTGCAGTGTGTCTGTGTTAGAAATTCAGAAGGGCCTAGAGAGATTAGAAGTATGGGAAGAATATGAGAAAAGATTAAAACTCTGAAAAGCAGGCCAAGGATCAAATTGAACAAGTTCTCTGTAACCAGAATTTCCAGCACCATCAATTAAATTTCTATGTGCAGAGTACTGACCACCACTGCTTAAGTCTCTGTGGGGTAATAGCACTGTTCAATGGAAAATGAGTATTTGGAAGGCAGTTCAGTCAGAAAATAAGACTGGAAAACCTGGGGAGCAAATGAAAAAAGGAGTGATGAACTTTTCACAGATTGTGGTAGCAATGATGACACAGTATGTGCTCAGGCACGTCATATGAAGCACAGGAAGATAACAATTCTGTATCTGAAAATGCTTATTGCTGTGTCAGAAAGAGCAAAGCCAAAGAAACAAGGAAGAGGATGTTTAAAATCACATATAACTGGTGCAGTGCACATGGAACAGTAAGGGAGTGGAATGAAGCAAAGAAAAAAACGAGGATTTGTACCAGGAAGCATTTCCAAGCAGCAAAAAGCAGTTCAGTATGGCAAGTCTTTCATCAGTATTAGCATGACCTTAATTATCAAGGCCTCAGTAAACATGTTTATTCTCTCTCAAGTTTTAGTTTTTGAAAACTGCACAAGCTATACCAGCAACCTCCATCAACTGTTTTTTCTGCACTGGCAATGAAAAAGTAAATTGCAACAACTACTGGTGTTACTGTACATTGCTATTTCATCTACATAGGAAATTATTATTCTCTCTTTGATGCTCAGAGAAAAAAATCTGGGAACATCTCTTTTTTGGCTGCTCATTTTATACATATGCCTGGGCAAGCCAAATACTTTCAAGTCAGAGCCAAGCCAGAGCCAAGCCTAGGGTCTGATTTGGCCCTGGGAAACAAAATCAAAGCTGTATTACTAAAGCACATTGTAAACTTAATGAATAATGAAATACAGAGAAAAAAACTTTGGAGACCAAGCCCAAACAGAGCAAAGTACTTAATGCAGTACATTTGTTTTGTATTACTAGAGACATACGCATTTTCTTTTTTAACCATTCAGACTGTTATTTAAACCATTCCAAACATTCACCACAATTTATTTAAGCATCAATTTAGTAAGTGTGTGCTGTGCACAAGTCCTAAGAAGTACTTTGGGCCACAGACAACTGCATATCTCTAAGCCTGTAAGAGCTGCTAGCGATTGCATTGGAATGACTCTGTGCTTGAAAAAATCACACACAGAAATACTTCACTAAATGCAAACACAGTAACTGTAATGCAACAGAGTTTGCATATGGGATGTATTAAGGTATGTTTGCCTTTCTTAACATGTGCTTTTCCTTTTTTTTCCCCATCAGCTCTTGAAAAATTTTGCAAAAACAGTGTTGCATGACACAACTTTACCTAAAGTTAACTGGTCTCAGTGGTCTCAGCCTGGCCTTGATGGCTATAAACAAATAGAAGTCCAGTTCGATGACATGCATCCATGCAAAATCAGACGTCAGCACTTTGGAGGAGAGAGGATAATTTTATGCTCCAAAGCATTTTTTTTCCAAGCTATACTCTGCCATTGTGTTCTACCAGCTGAAACACAGTAGGCATTAGTGTACAGAGCTATTCATGATGACCATAAAGAAACAATTTTAGAGGATGGCACTTAACCACATTTGCCCGCATTATGTAGCATTTATTCATGTTTAAGATATAATCATGAGGGATTTGGCAGTAACATTTTGCCATCAGGTGTTCAGCCTCAGGTTGGCTTTCTCCCAGGGAATAAGAGTAAAACAAGAACAGGCCAAGCTGGAGAATGGCAGAAGATTCCACAGCCAGTGCCTGCCTGGGAAGAGCCAGGAGCATATGAGATTTCCAGCTTCTATATATAGCTCCAAAGTATCTCTGTAGAATGATGAAATTATACCATACACCCAGTTAAGACCTTCTTTACCACATGGTAGATGCTTGTCTTCTGTCTTGAAAATAAAGATTATACAATTATATGAGAAAAATGAACAAAACATTCTACAAAAACATTTTTAGAAGCATTTATTACGATTGCATGCGTAAACCAGGTAATTTTCTTCAGAACTAAGTAGCTGGACACCTAATTAATACTTGTGAACATATCCTTACCATTTTCATAATCACTTCAAGTACATGCATGTGATGCACATAAATCCAAGTGTGCTTTTTCAGGGCACTCTTTAGTGCCAATTACAAGGCTTACGGTTTTAAGAGAATACAACCCACAGTTCAGTAAATAGAGAACAGGAGGAGATAAAATATCTCCTTGCTAATATAATAGTGTCTGTATTTACTGTGCAGTCTGGCTCTTGCAGTCCTGTTGGGCTCAAAATATTCATTTGGTTCAAAGACAAAACCTTTTAATTATTTTCCTCTAAGCCAAAAAAATAATTAAAAGATCCGCACTTGTCTGGATCTAAATCAACAGTGTCAATAAAAGGAGTCCTATCCTCTTTCTTCTGATATCCCAGACACTTACATAGCAGATAGAGGATGGGAAGACTTTAATTAATTTCCATATCTCTTCAGTAAGGCATGGATGACTCTAACAAAACTCTAGGATTATTTACCTTTGCTTGTACTTCATAGTCTTTTGTTAGCAGACTTTAGTTAATCTGTTTATCTATTTATTAATACATGCTTCATTTGCTGTCTTTTTGCTTTTGTTGCAGGTTTGTTCATATTTGTATTCCATTGTGCTATGAAAGAAAATGTGCAGAAACAATGGAGGAGGCATCTCTGTTGTGGCCGATTCCGGCTGGCAGACAATTCAGGTAAAAGCAATTCACAGCTCCCCTCCTTAGGTGCTGTAGTAGTGCGTAAAAGCCCAGGTGAACAGCTTGCTATGTTGTTTTTAATATAATACAACATGAGCCAGAGATGTGGAAAAATGGATTAATCATATGTTGTCACTTCAGTACTAACAATTGCCAAGGGACTTTTCAGATATCACTTCATAAAAATTCTCACATTTTCTCTTTGAGTTTTCCACTGAAGGCAGCTGGTAAATTTTGTAGTGCTATAAGCATGGTTTTGGAAGGCTCTTTGGACCCTGAAAAAAAAAAAAAAAGAAAATCAAATAAAGATCCAGAGATTTAAACTCTGTCATTCAAAAGCCAATATTATTCCTTTTCTCCTATATTACAGTATGTTGACTGAATTGTGTGGACTGTTAGATTGATGTAGCAGCAGTTCTTAAAAGGCAGATAGAAACACTCTGACTTCTCTTGCTTTTATCTTTGCCTTTTCAAACTGTTTTGTCCTTCACCATATAATTCAGAGCGATCATTAGAGACTCAAAAACATAGAAAATTCCTTTAGCAGAAGCCTGATGACGTTCCACAGTTGAAGTTCATCTTTATCTGTAACTCTTAGATAGAAAGGAAGGCAGTTGATCTGGACACTTATACGTGCAAGACTTGGGACACTGAGTTTACAGTCTCCCACACCTTTGGCCACCTCGGATGGCATTATACTCCTGTGTTTAGGCAGCTTGATCTTGCTTTGCTCTCTGATGTAATAATATTGGGCCATATAATTCTTGCTTGTATGGTTCTTGCTGAGTGACCAGGGTTGAAATCTACAGTTGATATAAGGTGGTGTAATCTTATTGCCTAGTAAAGTAAACCAGTCTAGCCTGGATAATAACAGTGCTCCAAACACCCTTGTGTCCTTTTTCTCTTGGCATCCAATGTTTGTTTCAAGGTTTTAAGTAACTGCTTTGCTGTCAAGACTTGTACACTGCAAAACATTTATGCTTTCAGTTTATAGTAAGATAACATGATTCATGATTTCAAAGAGTTAATTAGGAAAAGTGTATTTGTTCTGATCCTGCATCCAGATTGTTTCATATGTTTAGTTTCTGTGTGGTTCATGCTTTAACTCCTGAACTGGAAAACACAGATGGATCAAATTATTTCCAGATTTTTATGCTGCTGTTGGGCAGCTTGTGGGTATGATAGAAATAAAAACCTGAAGGATCCGAGTACTTCAGTGGTATAGTTTATGTACTGTCATTACACCTAGCATTAACCAGTCCATCCTCACCGGCTGGTTTTATTCTCCATGAACCTGACACAGTTTCCTGGCAGAGCAGTGCAATATAAGCCAAATGTGAACTTGCATACCTATCTAATTGAAGTGTACTTTAGGGCATGCAATGATAAAGCAAAGACAAGTGAAAAGCAAAGACAAACAAGCGAAAGCCTTGCAACACTGCCATAGCTAAATCAGAGAAACAGTAACCTATACCCTAGCAATGATTTAGGATAAAATATTTGTCTTGATTTAACCCAGGGCTAAAGTGGCCAATGTGTTTTTGGTTTGGACTTCTATTCCATATTGTGAATTTAATTGCAATACAGTGAATAAAGGCAAGACTAAGGTGTGAAACTGCCTGTACTACCTGCAAGTATGTGATGCAAAAGTAGTTAGATATGTTTATTATTAGAACCCTTGTGATGAGTTTTCCAGTGTCAATTTCCCTCAGTAAGTTTATTTGTATTATTTATTTTGTTTAATTTGGGAAGTTGTTCCAGTATAGGAGGCTATTGTGTTAATGGTTCAGACAAAACTCTTCAAATAACTAAAAACTACTAAATAACCATTATTATTCATTAATAGTGCACCAATGTGCTAAACTCTAGAACAAGAAGTGCAGACCCACTAGTATGTAGTATTTGCCTCAGCAGATGAAGCCCTCAAATGATAAAACCACTGTAAATGCACCTATCCATCCCTTTCCTATCCATCCCTTTCAATTTCTCTCTTCAGGTCATGAAACTGTGCGTCCTTGTACTGCTACAGAGCTTCACTGCTCTCCTGCGTCCTGGAAAGGGTCTTTCTTACAGTGCTGCCATCCAGCCATTAGAGCATTAGAACCACCAATTTTAACTACTGTGGTAAACAGTAAATCAAGTTGGAATAATTCTTGTATTTCTTAAGACCCAAAGAGGCTACCTAACAGGAAAAGGATAGGTTTTTTGTTAAGCAAAACTAAGAAATGTGTCTGATAATTGAAATGTTCATAACTGAATGAGACATTTAGTACCTATGGTAATTATTTATGTAAAACTTTTCAATCCTTTTTAGACTGGAGCAAAACAGCAACCAACATTATAAAGAAGAGTTCTGATAATCTGGGGAAATCCTTATCCTCTAGTTCCATCGGGTCCAATTCAACCTACTTAACATCCAAATCAAAATCTACAACAAATACATATTGCAAGCGAAACAGCCATACAGGTGAGTCCTTGCACTGTAACGCGGTGCATCTGTGAACATGTAGTTTTGTGTTAAAGGTGCAGTGGAGATTTCTACCCAAAGGTTATGTGAGAAAATTTCACCAATATGTATAGTTTCAATATTTTTAAAATATATGTTACTGTTTGATAAGAATCTTAACTTAATATACTATACATCCAATGCATACTTCTGATCTCAGTATGTTCCCATACTAAACAAAGTAGGCATGACGAAAGCAAATCTTGCTTTTTCTATAGCACTTTCACCTTTTTGGCTACAAGAAGGTAAGTCTTATTTCCCATTGTAAACACAGGGTAGCCAAAGCACAAAGGGTAGCCAAAGCCAAAGAGAGATGATGTTCATCACCCAAGGAAATATGAAAACTAGCAGCACAGCTGGAAAGAGGGATCAAGTCTCCTGAGTCCATGTCCACAGCTGATTCACTTGGTCAAAGTGAATTCCTTCCATTTAACTGTAACACAGTTACGGGTGAAGCAACAAATGGAGGCTACTCGGAAATGATACTGTGTTCCCAGAGTATGAATTGTCTTTTCCTTCTACAAATAGAATGCCATATCCACTGCTTAATTCTTTACATGTCAACAGTGTATGTAATAAAAGGCATCGTTTGTATTCCACTCATGACATAACAGCGTGCTCATTTTAAGAACACTTTAAAGGACCGAAGAAAGAGGAGCTGGAATGATTTGCAAGTCTCTTTGTTTATGTCTGAGATAATATTTCAGAAAATCACTTAAATAGTTCGGATTTTTTCATTAATAAGTTTTTGTGAACTCATGTTTCTGTCCTGTGTAAAGTCACATAACATCATCACAGGATCCTCTTCTAAAACAGAGTGGAAATAAAATCTGCACACATATTTAACCCAAAGATGTGTTTACTTGCTTTGAACTATTTATTAGAAGCAATGTTTAGATATGAAATATGTAATTTTACTGTCAGAAAAGTTATGTTGTTTCTTAAGTTATTTTCAGGAGTCCCCAGTGTCTCATTTATGATGATACAGTCTCCTTTCTTGACAAGTGGCATAATTTCCAGGAAATGCCTTCTTTTTTTTTATTGACAATCATTACCTAGTTCAGTTAGGCACACAATTTTTATCTTGAAATCCCCTTTTTAAGAATTACATTGTTATTTTCTCACTAATCAATAGTCAGTGCATCCATTAGCATGAAGGGTTGTGCATCAGTTATTTTAAGAGTGCAAATCTTTTGGGTTATCAAGAATGTATAAATACAGTAAAAATGAGTGGTATAATTGATACCTTTCTTGATAAGTGGCATAATCTCCAGGAAATGCCTTCTTATTTTTATTGACATATATCATATATTGACATATATAATTATATCACCTGGTTCAGTTAGGCACACGATTTTTGTCTTGAAATCCCCTTTTTAAGAATTACAGTTATTTGCTCACTAACCAGTAGTCAGTGCATCCATTAGCATGAAGGGTTGTTCATCAGGTATTTTAAGAGTGCAAATCTTTTTGGGTTATCAAGAATGTATAAATACAGTAAAAATGAGTGGTATCTTAGAAATTCTCTGGTGTACCTGAGCTTGCTTTCAGGACTGCCATTCACGGCTGCACTGGGAGCACACAGTTCATGCCTGCCTCACAAGGGTGCCTGTCCCTACTGCCATTGCAGGTTTGATGTGCCATGCACCTAGTTGCCCTGAGCAAACTGTCCAGCTCTCCTGTGAAAGGACACATCTGTCAGCAGTCTTCCATGAATAGTGTCTGTAATATCCACTGGTCACAGTGCTACTATTAATTTCACAGTAGAGGAGGAGAGCATCATGCCCTTTCCACTGCAGAGCATTCTCTGTTCTGCAGACAGAGAATCCCAATCTGTACTCATGGCAGATCAACCTTTAGACCCTTGGCATTGGGATTAATGATAAAAATATACTTACGTGTTTTGTCAGACTCAGGGCTTTTTATCAGTCTGACAGTTAAAGAGACTTAGTGCTGGAGGTTTTGCAATGTACTCTTGAAGCAAAACAATAAAACATTTCCAGATAAGAAGCAAGTTAAAAGAAACTTGTAGTTAGGAACGTGCTCATGTACTTTCTTCAAAAGTGGTGAGCTTAATCCCATGCATAATTTCCTAAAAGAGACTGCAGTTGGTAGTGTAATCATAGTTTGTAATGAGGTGGTTTGTTGGACATTAAGGGGATACCACAGTTTTCTCTATTTATTTTTTTTAATTTTAATGCATTTTGCTTGCACCTCTGAAAATATACATTTTGCTGTGATACTCCAAAGAATTTTTGTTAGTGTTAGGTTTTTAAATAATGGCATATCTTCTCATAGTAAAATAATAGAAAATAACATAAGATTCCAATTTTTAATACAGCTAAACTTCTCGGTTTGATGTCTTAGCATAATTGCAGGCAAATAATTTAAGAGCTACATGTCTTGGCAACTCTTGTTAATATGGTTATAATGGAATTCCAATCCCTGGAATTGACACAAGCATTCATGTGTTTGTGGTATAGATAATGTCTTCTAAGGCCCTTTCCTCATCAGTGGTGGAGCATTACAGGTAAAGTGAGAATTGCTTTTGTTGAATGCATGGTTTGAACAGGGTGGAGGGACGCCACTTGCATGATGTCCTCATTGACATAAAGGACTTTGCTAATCAGAAATGCTGCTTATTTCTCACTATTACATCTTGCTCCATTGATGCTGAATCAAAGGATAAACATGCTTCAAACTCTGGGTATCTGCACTCTGCATGAGGCATGAAGCATTTGGAAGATACCATTTTAGAAAACAGACCATGTCCTGACACTAATGCTGGTGTACAGTAGCCTGGGGAAAGGAGATTAAGTTGAAAGACTCATAACAAAGCATATATTAAAAAGCAAAAAACAATCTGATAGGCTTCCAGAAAATTTTTAGCATTTTTACAAGTTATTACAGGAATTTTGAGATATTGTACTTCTATTCAGTCTATGGCCATTACACAATTAGTCTTCTAGCCATTGTTTTTTCATATCCAGTCACATCCAAAATAACTCTGAATGACAAACTATACATGCCTGAAAGCAATGCTGTGAACTGCTGGTTGAATGCAGAAGGTGCCAACCGGGACATGAATATTGGGTGGACCCTACTGGGTGGATGAAAGAAATCACTTTGGCATCTTGTGGCCCTGCTGTCTACGTGTCTGAAACAAACTTATTGTAGATACTGTTTAAATACCATATATGAATACTTCTGTGAATTAGAAGTTAAGATTATTTCAGCAGAGAATTTGGTGGTACAACTACCATTTACTTCAGTGATACAAGATTTTAACCCTGTACATAGGTGTGAAGCCCATTGAGCTAAAAAATAAAGAAGGTCCCACTGGTTTCAAAGGCCTTACATAATTCCTGTGCATGCAAATTTCATGAGGAAATAGCTGATATTTAACAATGTAATAGTGCCTTGTGGGGGAAAAAAAAAAAAAGGAATTCCAAAATCTTTCCCTAAAGACTGAGAATTAACTTTTCATTTTTGTAATAAGACATTCAACATGTAGAAAAACTTCCAAATGTGGTACTGTTGGCTAGTAAGTACATACATTGAAAGGCTCACAGTACTCAGCAGTTTGCTATTGGACATGGAGTTATTTGCTGCAATTCATGGACATTCTTGCGTGCTTCAAAAAAATCATCCTGATATGCCTGAACATGCCTGTTTCTTTCTTCATGAGTGAAATTGTTTTGATTTCTGACTGCGATTCATTTCTCCTTTGCAACACTTTACACTCTTTTATGGCTTGGTATCATGACTTCTGCAGGGGTGGGTTTATTTCTGTTTATTTTTAGTAAATTTATTTCTATAGGAAAAAAGGTTTGTATGAAATAATGGTTTAAGTAATATGCTAAATTCTTAAGTGATCCTTTGTCAATGAATTTTTGAAGCTGACTTCACCAAGATCCTGTAAACAGCCATAAAAAAAAGGCACTTGTAGAAAACATTGCTTCAGAAGATACTCCATCTTACTGCCCGTTTGCAATGATCTAAACCTTGCCTGGGTCGAAAGAATTCGTTCCAGCCTTATTCACTACAGTGGAAGAGATAAGAAAGCTCATTAGGGTGATGTACTTGAGAAAATGACATACAGGCTCTCTCCTTCTCATTGCTCACTACATGAGCTCTACCTACTGACCGTTCTCCGAACAGCAATAGTCAGCTGCTGGGAGCAGACTTTCCCAGCCCGGCTGCGAATTGCCTTGCTTCCTTTTTTTCTTCAGCTCCACCCTTGGCTTATAGCACATGAACTCTAAGGAATGCCAATTTTCTGCATCTTCCCCTCCGCCCACCCCAGTTGTTCAGTCTGTACCCTCCACATTATGTAAAAAACAAAGTGATGCCAGGCAAGCACAAAGTTTAAGCCAGTTTTGGCTCTGGTGGTCTGCTTTAAGATACAAGTCAACTTCTGCTGCATTCTGTGCAGAGTACATTATTTCCGTGCATATCTTAAAACCTCCTTTGTGGAAATAATTTAATATTTTTATTGTAATTTTCCACTACTTTATTATGTGGAGAAGTTTTTTACCAGATGTTATGGAGATCACCCCTTATTCCAGTGCTATCAAAAAGTTTTTTTGTTTGTAAGATTCAAAGCATCAACATTAAATTAATATATTAAAAGGTGGTGGGAGTCAGTTATACTTTAGGCAAAAGAATAGAGGGATAATTTCAAGAGAGACCTGAGAGGCCCACAAAACCAGGCATTTTAAATGAATTTAGAAGCAGCAATACCAAAGCAAAAAGTTGTGTGCTGGCTTTTAGAGCACTAATTTCATTCAGCAATAGTGGCAATTGAAGGCATATCTATGTGGGAGTGACACGCCTCTTACACTGTGAGTCGGCTTAAGAAGCCCTAACTATTTTTTGTTCGTTTTTCCTCTTCCTAGAGAATGTTTTTCTTGACAAGCCATCTTCAAAATTTGCCCAAGAGGATGGAGAACAGACGTCAATCATCCCTGTCCACCAGGTTATTGACAAGGTCAAAGGATACTGCAATCCTCACTCTGACAACTTCTATAAAAATATCATCATGTCCGACACATTTAGTCACAGCACAAAGTTCTAACTGGGCTTCTGAATTTTTTAAACTGAAGGAAGACAAAAAGTCTGCCTGGAACTGAGAATACTGGATGTCATAGAATGTGACCTGTTTAGTTCCTTTTTTCCAGTTTATAATGTCCTCCTGTTAACTGCTCCCACTCGAGGGCCAATTTCTCTACCTTTTTACTGTTGTGGAAAAAGGCAATTTTCCACCATGGTATTGAGCTGTTTTTAAATGTGTGCCAGCCAACACGATGCTTGAACAGCTAATTGTAATCCTGTGTAAATATTTTTTAAGACTCAAGAGCCACAAGCCTGACTCTAAATTACATAGTCCAAACAGAAGCAGGTCTTGACTCCTGGAGAAAATAACAGACATGTCATACAGAACAGGCAAGCTCTTATTGGACCGTTTACTGATGGTTTTTTTCTTTTGAAAAATATGGATTTTTCTCTACAACACTTAGATTCTTACTTCTTGACTGTCCAGTGTTGTCTGTTCTTTATTGGTATGTGAATAAAACCCTAACACCAGTGTTAAAGGGTTATTTTAAACCCATTTTTGACTAAGTAGACCTAATCATGCAAACCTTGTTTACCACAACAGTATGTGCTGTAAATTCAGGCTATTTTGTATCCATGTACATAGAGACGCACTTGTTACATAGATGTGCTGGCTGAGAAGGGTGTGCAGGTTGCTAGTAAACCTTACATATTTTAAGCCCATTGATCTGTATTGAAACAGTCAGTCATATGTTTCATTTGCACCCACCTGTGCAGAACAAGTACACAGGCAAATCCAAAGTTTACACAAAGTCATGTTTCAGCATTCATTGATTGGTATGTATTAAATGCGGCATCTCCCATTGCAATTCTATGTTCAATGTTCTTTTTCACTAAACAAAATAGAAGACATTCCACTATCTATAAATATATACCTAGATCTCTCTCCACACATTTTTACAATAATGCACACAGCAAATATGACAAAATGTGTACCACAGATAATCTAAGAACAATGAATGGTGCTAAAACTTAATTTTAAGTATTTAAATACAAGGTTAATATTTTGTAAACCCATGGGTTCATTTGTCAGTCTCTGTACTTACGATATACTGTATGTATAGACACTCCATCAGATGGCATTGCAACATTAGAATAACCTGGAATACATTTACCAGTAATAAATAAATAACATCTTTCTGGGCACGTAACGTTATCAGTATCCCTCTCCTGCCCCCCCTGTTAGTTGACTTGATTGAGGTTGTTGGAGGCACGGAGTTTAAACAGCATTTAGACAACATTAAGGAATTTCGCATTGCTACTACGCATAATGATGCTGAGTTCTTTGTGTGTTTGCAGAGAACAGACAACAGCACAACATGCTTACTTGTTTTAATCTCTGTAAATATATGACACATTAGCATGCAGCCATGACTGCCAAAAGTGCATCTCTCCTCACAAGGCATGCCTCGCCCCATGATAGGTTTCATAAAAATTGTAACTGTACATGTCACTGAAGACATGGGCAAAAACTTCAAAGGTCTTTTGAAATACTGTTTTCAGAGGAGAAAATCTCCTAATGGAAATCTCAATTTTAAAAAAAGGCTTTAAAAAAGATATTTTGAGCCAAATATTTAATTAAATGCATTCAAAAGGTGACCAGAAAGTTGTGCTGAGATTTTTCAGCTGCCAAGCAGGTGGATGTTCAGTGATTAGGGGTGTGGATTTGTGCCTTTCTTTGCTCTTTGCACATGCTTTTGCGTGCAGAGATCATTTAATGCTGTGACCGCACAAATGGCATATTCTCCCTGGCTGCAAACACCTGGTGGGAGGAGGATGTCCTGACGGTATTCCGTCCAGAAATACTGCTGTCGCTACACGGACCTTAACGAAACCTCATTCTTGTAACTGCAAATACTTAAGTGGTGGTATGAATGAAAGTCAACCTGACTCACTTAAAATGTAATTATTAACATGGATGAGTGTTGTCAGATATATTTAATAAGCAAAATAATCTAGGGAAAGATTATGTACAAGCATTTACTGAACTTCTATTTTATTATCCCACTTGCTTAACTACTGTAGATAATAGTGTTCACATAGCAGCTTACTGTGAGATTTCTACTTGATTAAGGTGTTCAGAAGTGAAGGAGAACCAAACGTTCCTGAAAAAATGAGGAATCACTAAAACATAATAGATTAGTAAAATATAAATGAAAAGCAAGCACAGTATCCTGACTGACGCTGAGCTGTAACCTATCAGTTTAATGTACAGCTATCAATATTTTTGCTGAATTAAGATTTTTTTTCTCTTTTTTTACTACCATGTAGTAATCTTAAACTGTCTGTGTCAGTTAGATGCCCTTGAATGCTCTCAATTCTACAGTGTAAAGCTTCTACTTTGTAGCTGACATGCTGTAACCTCCCTTGTATATATTTATTTATTTGTGAGGTTAAATATGTCAAATATATTTAGCTCTATATTGACTGTTCTTGTAACTTTAAAACTAAGCTTCTGCTTCATCATAGAAGAGGGGAAGAATAATTTCTTATATATGTTTTTTCCAAACATCTTGTGAAACAATTTATTGTAGTTCTACCTTTTACAAGTATGAGGAAACATGTCAGTGTACTATATAGTGTATGAGGTTTGAAGATGGACTAAAGTGGAAAGAAACATTTTCAAGTAAACATTCTTGATGTTAGTGTTCCAAATAATTAAAGTATTTTAACAGTGAATGCTTGATTATTTTTTTTTCTTTTTTAGTGTTTAATGGCAAAATTACTCAGTGAAATTCTGGAAAATAATCTTGTGTTTATTAAGTATGTGAGATAGGTACATGCCTAGCCAAAATCCACCTCATCAGAGGAACGCATCTTGGAGAATATGCTTTTCCGTTTTGTGATTTACTCAATGCCACATCCAGTGAATGATCTGAGAGTTATCCAAGTTCATTTATTTATGGTATCAGTCATGTCATAGAAGTTAAAGGAAAATCAAGGCAACCGAGGATATGCTGGGATGATTTTTTAGAAGTAATACAAATGAATAATCTGGAACTTGGGTGTTATTTCTATTCGTATGTTTCTTTCCAGCTGACTATAGTCCCTCATTATCAATAATTTGATTCAACTTGTAATCATACTTTGATCACTGTTGAAACATTTTAGTCAGCCAATCACTTAAAACACACTAATGTATAAACATTAAATGTAACATGCTAATGGCCTACCTTTAAATGTTTACCTTCAATGAACATGGAAACCTAATGAAATGCATCAAATCTGCTCCCCTGTGTTTAAATCGCATCACAGAATATGCACAGAATATGAAGATTTAGCAGTAATTTTTTTTAGAAAGCAATCAAAAAAAACCCCGTGTGATTAGTGGCACTTACTAATGAGGATACTGGGTGTGCCTGTGGATGGTCTGTCCACGTGTGTCTGTGGACAGTGAACACTACCCTTGAGCTTTATGCCTTGAACAATGTGGGAGGACCCTCTGAGGGAATGAGCCCAGCGTTTTTTTTCCAAGTTGGATCTTGGCAGATGCCAAACTTGTAAGGAGTGATTTGCAGTGTTTGGGGGTGGATTTATTTTTCTCCTTATTTCATCACTTTTTAAATATCCAGAACAATTTTATTTTAATCCTCTACTGTTAACAGCTTCCTACTGTAACCCATTGAGTTACATAAAATGCCACTTCATTTTATTACTTTTGAAAGGCTGATCTATAATCGGACACATCTATATAACCACAGGGACGGCTACTGAGTTACAGGGCAGCAGCGTGTCATTCATGGAGCCATTATAAAAAGTTTTTATGCATTTACTATATATAAAGATGTAAGACCATATATGTGTCAGCAAATTAGGAAAAGGGCTTAGAAGTTAATGCTGGGGAAAACAACCATGCATACCAGTCTGTGGAGCAGCTGTTCCATGCCCAGTGCTCCAGCTACTGCTGTGACAAGGAAACTTTCCCCCTTACCCTCCACTTAGCTGGTCTTTGGTTACTTTACTTAGTCCATTTAATTTCAGATCTCCTGGCCCTATCATGGCACTCCCATACCCAGGACAATCATTTGCTGCAGTGCTAGGGAAAGGGATAGGGAAAAAGAAAGAAGTGAAAGGGAAACCCAAAGGGAAAAAGGGAAAGGGTAGTTGTTAAAGCTGGTTCTGCATCTTCTTACACTGTCCACACGTTTTCTTGCCCTTGCCTAGGATATGTCACCCTGATTAGTGATGGAGGCAGGCAGGAGGAGTAGGTGGAAAACATCACCATGGCTATTTGTGAACCTGTTAATTAAAACTAGTATTTTTGACCCTCCAGCTTTAAGCAAAAGATCAACCATGGTGCCTCAAGGCAGCAGCTCCAGGATTTCCATGCTTGGAGACTAACCTACCAATAACATCTTTCTAGTCCAGGGAGAATCTAATGCCCTTCATGATGAGAAATCAATCTGATAAGGTTCAAGCACCACACCAAAACCAGCTAAATAAATCTCATGGAAACCTTTTCTGGAAAGACAGCCCACCCTTTGAGTCTGCTCACACAAGGCCAGTGCCGCTACTGGTCTTAGATTAAGGCCAGATCTCATGAGAGGCACACATTGTGGTGATGTCCATATGGATTGTATAACCACAGCCATCTGACAGCAGTTTGAATGACATGGTTTTCTCAAGGTGTACCAAATGACCCAATCTACAAAATAAATGCCAGCTTGAATCTTGAGTGTGTACCAGACAGACTGAGCGCTTCATGTCCAGACTATTCTAGTAAAAGTTCTCCAAAATCGTAGCCTTAGATAGACAAGAGTTCTCAAAAATTCTGACTGTATTCCATATGTGAAGTGTAGAAGAAAAAGCAAATGCTGATAACTTGGGTCTAATGCTTCCTTCCACTGCCAAGTTTTTTCCATCCTGAGAGCCCACCAAAGCAAAAGAAGAAGAGGGCCACGTTAGGGGAGTGCATCCTTGTTCTTCCCGACTGGCAGAGGGCTCCAACTGTCTCTGTCATGCTGCGTTTCACAGCACTGCAGTTCCAAGTGCAGTAAATGCAATAATGCTACCCATTTACAAAATTCCACTCTGGTTTTCTTTTCCACCTGCCTGGCACAACTCGTGCTCGTGCTTTTCCAGCAGAGGGCACTGGCATATTGCTAGTTGTAAAGCCGTGAAGTGAAAAATGCAAGAAGATTCTTCCACATGTAAGCACCGCCACAGCGCTAAGTAGGAGAGTTCATATCAGGTTTGTCTGTTATTTAGCAATCTGTTACATCACCGGATAAAGCAAACACTCTGCACTTGGGGAAGTGAGGGGAGAGAGCTGTCTGCCTGTATTTGGGCATATTTAGTGGAAAGAGCAATACAGAGTTTCTTGCTGGTTGCTGCACTTCCTTCTTTTTTGCTCTGAGGGATGCAATGGAATCAGCAACTGCTACACTCCTTTCAGCTAAGCAAAGAGAGCCAGCTCGCCATTTCAGGCTCGCACACCCGCTTATACCAGTACTGGGCAAATGATTTGATCTCCTGGGCTGCCATCCTGTGACTCAGAAATTCACTGTATGCATAATTGTCCAGGAAGGGAAAAAACCCCAGCATCTCTCTGTTGGCAGTGGCAAGCCCATACCTCCCTACCTTTTTCCCTCAGCAGCATAAGGATGTCAGCTGGGTCCTCTGCTTCATATATTCTTTCCCCATGGCACATAGTACCAGGTCAGCTCAGACAAGGTGCAGAACTGCTTGTCTACACGGCTCAGCTGTGCAGCTGCCCCCAAGGCCACTCTGTCATGGGGCAGGACTGACCAGAAAGATGCTCCATTGGAAAATGCCATCATGGTGAAAGGAAAATGTCTCATCTGCAATTCTGGAAAGATCTCCAGGGAAAAAAACTTTCAGAAGACACTTTGAATCCCGCCATCTGTGCTTTTCCCAGAAGTCTCACTGGCACGTCGCTCTCACCCCACACCTGCACCAGCACTAAGCTGGTACCAAGCTAAGGGGAGAGGGGTAGTCTGGGGCGGATGGGGTGTGGAAGGTAGGGAAGGATATGACCTGCTTTAGCCTCACCTACTTTTTTTGGAGAGACCCTGCAGGCATGGCTGCCCTGGCCATGGGTAGAAGGAGCAGTGGGAAGGGAGGCCCAGGAACAGTCAGGACTTGGTGTATAAAGCAGAGCACAAGACTCTGTGACAGACATCATGACACCATCACTTCTCCAGAAAGCTTGTGGCTTTAGTGTTGCACAAGTTCAGAGTCACAGCACAGCTGCATTACTGGCACATGAACAGTGAGCTGACACAAGCATGACTCTGCACAAGGCAGGAGCCAGCATGAGTTCCCTGTCATTTCTCTGTGCTCCATACAACCAACTCACTTCCCAGGAAAGTAAATGTGCCAACATGCCTCTCTATCTGGCTGCAAATGCCTTGTTGCTCAGACATGATAATTTTCTAGAACTACCCAAGGCACGGGTAAGCTAGGCATTACACAGATGCTGACAACACTGCCCAGATCATGGAGCTGCAATCAACAGCTTAGGACAGTGAGGGTGCTCAAGAAAGGAGGGTGAGCATGGAAAACCAGCACTTGTAAAGCTTTGCAGGGGCACTGGAGCACAGGAGCTGAAATGCTGTGGTTTCCCATGCAGAGTGCAATTCAAAGAGCTCTCAGAGGACTTTTGTGTGTTTGCAACAACTCAGTGGTGGGATGGGCCCAGGCTGAGTTCTGCAGGGAGGGCAGCTCACGAGGGTGCAGCTCCAGCAGCCTAGCTGGACCTTGACTCACGGATGGCTGCTTCATCAGTTCTTTGGTATGGCCTAGAGATGGTGGTAACTGTGGAGCAAGATTTGAAGCAGCCAGGCTAATGCTTCTTGCAGGTTAGCAGGATGTATTTAGGCAGACCCACCACCCTGGCCTGGTTAGGTGGCAGCTCTTACCAGAGGTGAGGAACTTACATTTATTTTAGTTAGATTAGATGGAACAGAAGCTGGGGTTAAGGCTGCCAATTCCTAATATGTGACCCTAAGGATTACACTGTGGGGGTACCTCACTGGATTTTCAAAGAAAAGGTGAGCCTGTTTCAGCCTCACACCACACCCCTCCAGATCTTTGTAACAGGTTCAGGTAAAGACATGGTGAAGCATCTGTCATGCTTCTTCTGAGGTGGCTGGGCAGACTGAGGGAAAACTCTAATGCACATTTCATTGCAGAAAAGATAAACCCAAAAAAGACCAGCATAGGCAGAAGCAGCCCGTCCCTGAGACTGTGACTGTCAGATACAGTTGCTGGGTAACAGCCAGCTGATTTTAACACATCCTGCACTTTTATTGCCATTGATTTCTAATGTCTCCCAAAGGTGGGTCTTTTTCACTTTGTCTGTTGTTTTCACCCGAACTGATGCGTACTTTGGTTCAGCAAATAAGCTATTTTCTGGCCATATTTTATCCTACCAGATGCTACATATGATATTTCTTACATTCAAGCAAAGAAATCATCTCACTGCAACCAGACTGGACATCATCTGCAGACTAGTGTAAGGAAAGTCTATAAATTGCCTGCTGAACAAGGCAAAGGTGAGTGATATGTCCTAGAGAAGCACTGGAATACTTTTAGGACAGAGGAGACCCTCTGTCACTGGAGGTGTCTAAGAACAGGCTGAACCTGGCCTTCCTAAACCCACTCATGTGGGTGCCAACATCAACATCGACAGCAGTATCAGATGACACACAGAGACAACCTCCTGCCCTGTGATCTTTCTAATATCATGTAACTATATTTATACTAACACAGTACACTGCATGAGGAGGAAGGTGCTCCCACAATAATTCCTATCAGTACCCTATCTCCGTGGCTTATCTTCTCCCCACCTAATTTCTCAGCTGCAAACCATTTACCCATAGCAACTGCCTCATCCACCAAACAGCTTCATCCTCCCAAACGAGGACCCCACATCCATCACACTTCCACACCACCATTAGTCACCCTGGTCATCACCCTCCTCTCACTGCAGCAACAGCCCCCATCCCTTCACTTACTGAAGCCCCTGCTGCAGACTGAAAGGAGAGATGGCCGCAGCAGCCAGGGCTCACAGCTCTTGAGCAGCCTGGCACTGCCACGGTGCTGTGGTGCAGCCGCTCAGTAGTAACCTGCCGTCTGCGGGCAGCGCAGGTGCTGCAGGAGCAGATGCAGGCACTGTTGCCACCACCATCTGTGAACCCTGGTCCCTTGTAGAGGTGCATTGCAAACCTCTGGGTTAGGCATATGTATCTCAGGGTTAATTTTGACATAGGTAAGTTTGCCTTAAGCGTGCTGGGAAATTATACACTTTCCTGAGAACCTTTCTGGTTCCATTTATTTTTTCACATATTATTTTTTTACTCAGATTAACATCCAATGTAGGCTTGTGTGAGTTATTTATGCTAGAACCCGGGGCTTCTGACTGTAGCCTTTATGGACCGGACAATTCTGTGCTACAGATTCATGTATTTTTTTACTCCTTAACCTCTGTGCTAAATTCATGCGGTTGCCGTGTGAGGTGCCACCTTGAGCATGGTGGCCTGCAACTCCTTTGACTCTGCCAGCTAAAATTGACAGGCCCTTGATTTTCTGGTCAAAAGAAATCCATCCATTACTGAAGATGCTGCAAAAGACATATCAGTGTTTTCTTTTGGTGAGGCTGAAAAAAGAACATGAGAAAGAAGCTTCAAGGATAATGTTAACATGAAGAAGTTTGACTCAAAGTGCTGACATTTGCCAGTGATGGTAAGGATTATCTTCTCAAACACTTGGGCATGCAGGTGCAGAGCCTGCTGCAGTGCTCCCTGTTTAAGCAGCCATTTCAGCAGGTACTCAGCAGGCAGTGGAATGGGAAGGATGTAAGTAACAACGCATATTGGTACCACATGTGAAGACAAGAATCTCCCAATGTACATACATATATCCCAGCCAGGTCTGAAAGATGGGACGTGTGTTTCTTTTCTTTTTTTCTCAAGTGCTGCATATACAATCCATTGCAAAACACTAGCTGCAATTATTCCAAAGTCCAGCATACAGAAACTAACAGAGAGTTTTCAAGGATATTTGCAAGTAAAGGGATCAACATAGTTCCACATTTAGACATTTAATTAAATGGCTCAATCTTTGTTATTTTTCATACCACAGGAAAAAAAAAATCTCCCTTTGGCAGAGAGTCCTTCCTCCTTAGATCTCAGTCTCAGCCTAACAGAGTTTCTATGCACACAAACCTTGAATTGTCTTGGCGCATACAAATCACGAGGTTTTGGCTGCCTGATGATAGGAGCTGCGGTGGCTTATTCCCGTAAACTAGACATTTCAATGTGTGTAGAGCAGCCTTATGACTGTGATTGGCATGTGGCTACTTTCAACCAGCTTGTTTCTCCCATGGCTGGCACAATGCTAAGAGAAGCATTTCAATATTAAGGTGGTTGTGGAAAAGCAGCAGATGCAGTAGCTGAGGAACAAAAATATATTGCTTTATGAAGTGTTTTGGCTCATTTACCTGTTCTAAATAATTACCGATGACTAAGTGCCTGAACTCAGAAAACAAAGGTTGTTTATCTTGCACAACTTCTTTTGTCCAGTTTGTGATGGGTAGGGTCCACTGAACCAACACCCACGTGTAAGATAGGAAGGTGTCACAGAAATAGTTTTCTTTATATCAGCTAAAACAGGACCAGTTTGCTTTAAATCTTTTGCCATACACTTGTGTTTTATTTACTATACCATACTATTGAAGGTACACTTGCTACAAGTTAAGAATCAAGCTGGCTGCTGCCAGTCTGTATGCAGCTGATGCACACTGATTTGCTGTAGCAGATCTGCGTGCCAGAGACCTGAACACACTGATTTTTTGAGTGTGGCATGCTACTGATGGCTTCTTGCTGTGCCTGTGAAGCAGGGTATAACTAGCTATATGAAAAATAATAAATGATTGCTTGTCTTTGCAATTATTTTGGTTAAAAGAATAAATCATTTCAGGGTTGATGAATGAGGCAATACTATTTTTAGCCTTTGTAGTGGAATGATTTCTATATGTAAGTGAAATTATGATTTTTCAAAGGCAGGAACATCAACTTACAAGACCATTGGATAACACATACATCATGTTTAAAAATACCTGTAGGGTTTTTAGTAGTATGCATTATAACATGTAGGAGAAAAAAAAAAAAAAGGAAAATAAAAAAAAAAGGAAAATAAATTCTCTATCATACTGGATTTACCATATTTTTGTCAGTAGAAGGAATGCTGCTTACAAGTCTATGGCGGTGGAGTTTTAGATGAAAACAGATTTCAAAGTCCTGAGTAAGGAAAAGGGAATTGCAGCTGGTTAGTCACTGCATAGGAGTGAATGAACGGCACATCATGCACTTCTAGGAGGACAAAAAACCATTTGCAAGCACACTTACCAAAACGTAAATTGACTGTCTCCACTTGCCCTGATAAATCTATCAATTGCAAGAAACTGTCAGACAGCTTAAACCAAAAGCAAATCTATAGTTAAGACTCAGGAATGAGCCAAAGCTAAAAATCAAGGCAAAGGGCGGCCTTAAATTGTGTCATTTGTCTCCTGCAGACATCAAACTCTGGGGTAAAAGCCATCCCAAGTCTGGCCCGTGAGACCAAGACCGTCCCCAGAATGGATGGTGGGTGACTCCTGTGACACTGTGCACCAGGTGAACAGCCCTCTGGGTCACTCTGCTGGAAGACCACCAGACTTACAACGAGGGGTCCAGGCTTGAGCGTGGTCCTGGTGGGAGAATTTGTATTTACTGCTCAGCAAGGGGCTTGGCATCTGGCCTGACCCCTCGAGGAAGCGACCTGCCAGGGCATCCCTCCGAGCCACCCTTCCCCTGGAAAGCAGGGAGTGAGTGAGGAGAAGGGGGTCAAGCATTCAACCTGTAGCCTGACACGTGGCCACCATGTGCATCCTTACCGGGGTCCTGGAAGAGCTCCTGCACTCTGCACTGAGACCAAACAGAGCTCAATGTGAGCCAGGCATCAAAGCATTACGAGGGCAATACAGCACTAATAAATCCCAAGTCCTGTGAGCCCAGTTCACTCTGCTCAGTGGGAGTCTTTCTAGAACACCACAGGATGAGAAGCATTTCCCCCACCAGGAAACTGCATTACAGACTGAGACACCATCTCGCCTTTCCTTCTCATTCCTGGCCCTTTTCATCTTGCGGTTGCTATGCTGCTGAAACAAGACCTTCCTCCCCACAGCAGCATTAGGCAAAGCTCAGTTTCATCGAGTTCATTAATCCAACTGTCGTCTTGTCCTCAAAATCCCCGTGGATCTCCTGGTGAGCCCTCTGGCACTCTGAGCACACCAATGTTTGGAGGTAGACATGTGGGCAGAAAGGATATAGTGCTTTCAAAGCACCCTGCTGCCATCCTAAGAGCCTCGTGCTCTTTATCTCAGCCCCAGACGTCCTCTGTGACCCTCAGCAGTGCTGAGTTTTTCGTTATCTGTTTTCCTTTGGTGGCAGTTCAGAGGTAACTCCATCTAACAGGGCACTATTCTTAGCTGGCAGCCCGGCGGCAGGTGCAGCTGTGGGCACAAAGCGGCGCGTGGGAAGGTGGCAGGGCCACAGCGATACCATCCTGCCGCACAGCCCTGGGGCTTCAAGCAAGTCAGGAGCACTCAGGCATGGGTGGATGAGCTAAATCAGGCTGAGGGTACTGAACAATTAGAGAAATCCCACTTAGAAATGTAGACGAATAATCAGCCATAAGCAGCAGTGGAGCAAGTTGCTATGCCATGTGGAAACCTCTGCCACCAGAAGACATGCTGCTGGCTGCAACTGCAGCTGTGCCTCTGCTCATTGATCTCCTGTAGCCACAGCAGTGTCATAAATGCAAAACTGGAAGTTTTACGGTTCTTTGACCTGTTTCCTCTTCATGAAAAATGTTGCCACACATGCTTGTCTCAATAAACCCAGCCCAACTTCTGTATGGAGCATTTCACAAAAAAAGAACAGCAGAGGAGAAGCAGGGAAAGGCAGATGTCACTGAGATTCACCAGTAACACTGAAGAGCCCCAGACTCGTGACTGATGGGGTTCCTATGAAATCTGTCATGTGCCAAATTTTAAACTTCTGTCTGGTATAATCGGCTTCAAATTCAGGTAAAGACACAGATAAATTGATGCATAAGCTATAAGGCAACAAAGACATTAAAGAGAAGTAAGCTAAAATGTTGGCAAAGTTTCAAATATTTTTACTGGGATATATTTACATATCATATATTTCTAATTCTTCAGCATTTTTTTTAATTTCTAAAAGAAAAACTGTATATACAAAATCCTGTAGACACCGACAGATGTTTTCTTTTTATTTATGTTTTAAAGAAGAAAATCACTATGGGAAAGAGTGGTCAAAACTGAGGTGGATGGCTGAGCCCAAGGTGTGGTAGTAAATGGAATTACATGTAGCTGGCGGCCGGTCACAAGTGGTGGTCCCCAGGGCTCAGCACTGGGGCCAGTCCTGTTCAGTATCCTTATCGATGATCTGGACAAGGGGATCGAGTGCACCCTCAGTAAGTTTGCAGGCAGCACCAGCTTGGGGCAGGGGGGAGTGTTGATCTGCTGGAGGGCAGGAAGGCTTTGCAGAGGGATCTGGACAGGCTGGACCGATGGGCTGAAGCCAGTTGTATGAAGTTCAACAAGGAGAAGTGCCAGGTCCTGCACTTGGGTCACGATAACCCCATGCAATGCTACAGGCCTGGGAAACAGCAGCTGGAAAGTGCCTGGAGGAAAGGGCCTGGGGGTGCTGGCTGGCAGCCGGCTGAACGTGAGCCAGCAGTGTGCCCAGGTGGCCAAGAGGGCCAACAGCATCCAGGCTTGTATCTGAAGCAGTGTGGCCAGCTGGACAAGGCAAGTGGTCATCCCTCTGTACTCGGCACTGGGGAGGCCGCTCCTTGAACCCCGTGTTCAGTTTTGGGCCCCTCACTGCAAGAGGGACGTAGAGGTGCTGGAGCGTGTCCAGGGAAGGGCAAAGAGGCTGGTGAAGGGTCTGGAGAACAAGTCTTACAAGGAGCGGCTGAGGGAACTGGGGCTGTTTAGCCTGGAGGAGGCTCAGGGGGGACCTTATTGCTCTCTACAACCACCTAAAAGGAGGTTGTAGGCAGGTGGGGGTAGGTGTCTTCTCCTAGATAATTAGTGACAGAACAAAAGGAAATGGCCTCAAGTTACACCAGAGGAGGTTTAGATTGGATATTAGGGAAGATAGGCTGCCCAGAGAAGTGGCATAATCACCATCTCTGGAGGTGTTTGAAAAATGCGTAAATAGGGTGCTTGGGGACATGGTTTTGTGATGGACTTGGCAGTCCTGGGTTAACAGTTGGACTTGATGATCTCAAAAGACTTTTCCAACCTAAATAATTCTATGATTCTAAGCTTTATTTTTTGTCAGAAATCACTTTTCATTCCACTTTGATTTCAAGCCTGCGATTCAGTGTGTTCCGGGGATCCCCTCTATGCAGCAGTGCCAACTGACGGCAAGCAGCACTGAGGAAAACACATTTTTCCCATTCTGCAAGAACTCCTGGGATTTTTCCTGCTTAATACAGGGAAAACCCCCAAATTAGTATTCTCAACAGAGGATCTAATAACTCAAGGCACCAGCATAAGTTTTTTCTGAACTCATCCAGTGCAGAGGTCAACAACTGAAGACATTTCAGGCTACAGTATATGGCTTAATTAAAAATGGTTTTACTGTACTCTGACTGTGCAAGTAAGGCTGCAGTAGTCAAAGAGCTGCCTCTACCTCCTACCACCTCCCAGGGCAGCCTCCTGAGTGATCTTATCTATTTTATAAGGTTTCATATGGCTCTTTGCATGCATGAACTTTGTCTTGCCTGGTATCTACAGAATGTCTAAGTCACATGTTGTACGTACAAAACTTAACTCCCAACATGCACGCAAAACCTCAGCCTACATCCAACTTCCCCATAGCATTGGGGTCACAGAGTGGTCACCTGGCTCCTGTGGCAGTGTGACCTGCAGGCCACTCTTCAAGCTTGTCACCTACAAAATACCGTTAGGCTTGTATGCCGTTCTTTGAGGCCGAGGCACTAGTCTTTGGCGTTGAGGGGGAGCAAGTCAACCTCCTGGTTGCTACCCGCTGCTGGGTAACTGTTGGGCTCAGCAAAATTGGGATGCCTTCAAGAAAAAGAAGAAAAAAAGAAAAAAAATGGAGGGACTGAATGTAAATAAATGCAGCAGGAACACCTGATCAGTTTTAGCTGCAAGATCCTCCAGTTCTGGGGCACCTGGCTGTGAATAGAATGGGCCTACAGCTATCTCAGTGTCAGTTTTGATTTGTTTTGGTATTCTTAAAGAATACCAGACAGAGAAGAAGCTTTAGATGTCTTTATGATGTTCAGAGTTTATTGGTCATGTGCAACAACCTTTGTCACTTTATTTTTCTACATTTACATGGTGTCTGGGGCTTTTTAGCGTACCAAGTAGACTGGTTTGTGAAGAAGACAGACATGTACATATGAGAAAGGAGTTAGTCTTTCCCTGTCCAATACCTGAGAGAACACCATGCAAACAGGGCAGTCACGTGGAGGTGCAGCACAAAGCTCCTTCCTCACCTCCCATCTGAGCTCTTCATTACTCCAAGCCATTGAGCTCACTCTGTCCCAGGTCTGCACTTTTCTTCTTTCTAGAGCCCAGGAGGAGCGTCTCTAGCAAACAGGCATTCACTATAGGCTGGCTCAGCAGTAAAATCAGTAAATCAGTGAACACTGGCAGACTACCACTAAAGGCAAACCATAAGGGTAAGACAAGGTTTGGTAGGTTCTGTGTGCTGCTTCTTGTTCTGCATCTGGCTGGTAGACAGAGAATTCAAACTCCAGTATGACCAAACCAGCACACTCTACAATATTAAACTGATTGGAAAAAAATCCTCCTGAAAAGAATAAAAAGTTTTTAATTAATTCCAATGTGGTCATGGATTTCAGTTCTTTTCTTCCTGGTTATTCAGTCAAAGGAGGTTCCAACTATTTTGGTGTGAAATTCAGATAAAAGGTATTTGCCAATTCTAAAGTCAAAACTTTCTAGGAATCTTTGTATAGAATGCAATCAATCGATTTCTCCAGATAAGCAGGGGGTAATTCAGTTACTACATTTACTACATCTGCTACCATCAAACTTGACTAATTTTTATGCTAAAGATTTCTTACCTTAAATAATGTTTACCGTCTTGGCACTGTTTAAAAGATACATAAAAACACAGGAGAAACTACCACTATACAAAACTCCTATCAAATTCTAAAAATAGTCTGAAAAAAATAGGAATAATTTTCTTCAAATACCACAAGATTAAATAATAATTCCATTAGGTTCTCTTATAATTGTGTTCCACTTCTTCAAACAATTAGATGCACTTATGTTTTCAAGCACTTCTCTGTAAACATGAGGATTAGCAATGAATACATTACTTTTTAAATGCAATTAAGAAAAGCAAAAAAAACAACCCCAGCTTCAGTTGGCATAAATTAGCATCGTCACACTGGTAGAATTACAACCTATGCTATATTGTTTCAGTTAATAATCACAGGTTCTTCCTATATATCTTTTTGTCACTCCATTTATCTCACATGCTGCTTCTTTCACAGCCCTGTAATAAATCCTGAAGAATTAAGATATGAATGCTTACAGAACAACACATTTACTCTGGAACAAGCTGAACCCTTTGCTTTTAACCATAACTGATACGGCTACAAGCTAGAAAGTTTGTCACTAGAAGAGGTCTCTTAGTGTCCATAAGTACTTTTAGTAAAATTTCTCAAGGCTTAAACGGTTAACTGAGGGTCTCATTCCGATCCTGCAACACATCGCAACTGATTGCAGCGTAAGAGTAGTGCCATGACATCAGGTTAGGTCAGAATTAATTCTACAGGCTCCAGTGGCTTGAAATGTACCTGCAAGGGGCAACCAACACAATAGCAGCAGTGTCAGCATTGTCATTTCTACCCCTCTGCTAGGCCTGCCTTGGGTTTTGCTGTCTTACTCCTCTTCCTCCTTTGCTTCTCTGGGTACTCGGGCAGGCAAGGTGGGGGGAATGCTGCTGGACCCCAGCCCAGGGAAGCTGCAGTCCCTTTGATGTTTACCTGTATGGACCTGCTGTTCCTTGGCAAGCATTGTGGTTTCTACGTGCTATTTTCTCACTATTCCTTCTTCTCTCAGAAAAAATGTCCCACACCTCAGACTGGAAGAACTGAAGGTCAACTGAGAGTCACAGATCTCTGTGGCCTTGGCCCTCAGTTTTTGCCCTTTTTAGGGAGCTTGTTCCGGTTTTCCTTTCTGTATCACCATTGTTGGGACAGGAGCAGGCCTAAGTGGTGCAAGGGGAATCCTCACAAAGTTTATTTTCTCAGTTTATTTATTCTGCTCATAGTATTTTATAGCCACAAATAATGCAACTCCAACTGTCTCTTGGTGCATGGTTGCCAAAGTAGCAAAGCATTGTTAAGTGAAAGGCCTGATTTACATTAGCCATAAAGTCTTTTAAACTGAGTGCTTCAATTTGTAATTTCCTACCCCACACTACTGGCATTTATTTTTGTTTAACATTTAAGTTGAAAAATATCTATTTCAGATATTTCAGCACAGTAATGATTATACATAGGTTTAAAAACTCCAATTATAATATAATTTTAAAGAGTCCAATACTGTTTTATGGGCTCACTTACTGCACCATTTTTTTTTTCCTTCTTCTTTTATTCTTTTATAATGAGCAAGTTCCAGTTGTGAGTTCACTAGCTGTAATAGAAAGGAAAGAGATATCAAATCTTTGTTCTGGGCTCAATAAACTACAAATGCAATCTACAGTTTATGAAGGGTAATTCTTTCCATAGATATTTTTTTTCTATTTCACCAGACAGAAACAATTTTCTGATCTATTCTTCCTCCTTCCAGAGGTTCTGTTTCAGCAACAGACCAGGTTCTAGTCACTGCCACACAAGGATCACAAAATGCTTGCAACCATTAAGCTTATGATTTACACAAGATAATGCTTTTCAAACATGTGCAGCACATTCCGGTACAGAACAGATGACAGCATCTAGGGGAAGAGTGAGCGGGAGAAATAAAAATCAGAAAACAGGGTAAAAGATGACCCTCTTGGTACTATCTGACCAAGAGAGCACAGCAGCCTAAACAGTACCTGTTACACTGTGGCCCTTCATATGCAGAGGGTGGTCTAGGGAAAACAGAATGTCCTCTGTCTTTGAGGGTGGGTACCACTCCCTGATGACACCTTTCCATCCAACACTGCTCATGGACTACAACAGAGGGAAAGGGACAGCTAAGACATTTCTAGAGGACAGTCCTGAGTGAGGATGCAGTCCTCAAGTGGCCAGACCCTCCTGCACCCCCTGCTCCTTCCACCCTTAGTGCTGGTGCATAAAGGCCACTGCCAGATGGTTGGTTTTCAGTGTATGATAATTTGTCAGCATCAGACTGAAAGGCCCCAAACAAGGCACTGATGATGATGCTTTTCACTTTTGTCCTCCAGAGAACTTTGGTCCTCCTGAAACCTGCACAGAAAGGAACCTCTTAAAGCACCAGGGGAATATAGCAAATGCAAGTGCAATACCTCATCCGTACAGGAACACTTAGGAGTACACTAAGAAAAAAAAAAAAACTAAGAAAAAAAAAAAAAAAAAACCAAAGAAAAAAAGGTCAAAACTTTCTATAACATTTGCATAAATAGAACATAATCATCCATGATAGACTTAGCCAAGCTAGTGTTAAAAACTATTTCTTGTCCAAAACATAACATTTTATCTGTGTCTCACAGGATTAGAAATGAACTCTCAAGAGATTTAAAATTTGAATTTTTATGTCTTTCTTAAAACAGAAGAATTTGAGTACTTACATATGCTTATATTCCTGAATTCTATGGCCTTTTCAATGTCATCTGAGTTTTCTCTGCTTTTTTGATTGCATGGTGAGAAAGACATAATTCATATGTATTGTCCTATAAGTTTGTCTTCTGTCAATATTACAGTACTAGTGGTTCAAACATTTTAAGATAGAATCGATCATCACAGAGAGGATAAGAAAGCAGAAAACATTTAAAGAGGGCTCATGAAGTCTGAATCTCTTCCCTATATTTCAAACAGAATTCCTAACCACAACAAAACGCGACATGGATTAAGACTGAAAATTCATCCACCTTAGTATTTTGTCTGGCTGATAGAGGCTATCTGCAGGTACTTTGGGAGAAAGTATATAAAACAAGCCACATCTGAAGTGATGGCTGGTAGCTGATTTTGAGCCTGTTCACTGGAATTGTCATTTACCCCCCCCCCCCCCCATGCAGTACTTTACATTACATTTCATCTAACTTTTTATTCCCCTGTCACCCAATAATGTGATATCACACTCCAGCCTCTTACTGTCATCCTTCCAGTTGAGTATCCCAAAACACCTTCAGACTTCATCACCTCTCTCTTTTCCTCATAAATCATGTGCGGGTATATTTAACAGTACAGCCTGAAGTAATGCATCTCTCATGGAGCTACATTAGTAACCTCATTCCATTGCTAAAAGTTTTCATTCTTTATCTTTTAGCAGTTATTTACCCCAAAGGGGCTTCTCTTCTAGCTGGAGAGGGTTTTAAGAGTTTTTTTGGTTTTTTAAGACCACTGGCTAATGATCTTGCTGAAAGCTTGTAGAAAGTTCATACATACTACACAGATTTACATGTATTGCTTGCAAAGGACTCTAGCAGCTTTCTGAGGTATAACTGCCTTTGATAAAACCCATATTGCCTTCCTTCCCATAATGTATTATCTGATATCTGTTTATTCTACATTTTATTAGTTGTTCTGATTTGTCAGCATGAAAAATTAGACCCACCAGTCTACATTTTCCAAGATCACTCATTCAGTGACTGAAGTTACCTTTGTCAACTTTCATTTTTTTGGTATTGTTGAAGGTTTAAACTATGTGTTATTGCCACAGGTAATTGTTTTGCAGTTTTATGTTTGAGATTTTTCAGAACTCATGGCAACAACATCATCTAGTCCTGGTGATATTTAAAATTTGTCCTACCTCTCCCAAAAGCCTGGAGTGTAAATACCTGCAAAAAAATCTGTTATGGTTTACATGGCAGCCTGACCTGAAAAATATGTAGTTTTTTTCTGTTTTAACAAAGTTTTTCTCATGGTTATGTGTAAGGCAGTACACTGTCTTGACAGCAAAAGTAAAATGCATCTTGTCTTTTTATGGGATCCTGCTTTCCTTCATGCTGTTAATTGATACACAGATGGCATCAGCCAGCCAGTGGCGGGCCACCAGTGGTGCACAAGGGCAGTTCACCGCTGGGCCCCTTGCTGTGTCTGGCCAGCCTTCTCTCAATGGTTAGCCCTTCATGGCACCAGGAGAGGAATAGTTTAAAGACCTTCTTTATTCATCTAGTTGCTTTTTTTTTTTTTTGGGGGGGGGGGGGAGGGTGAGGGGTTACAAAGTACACAGGGCAATGCCAGTCATTTATCATTACACACCTAAAAATATATATACAATCTATACATGCTGTTGCTCCACCCACAGCAATAACCATAACTTCAATGAAGTCTCTGTGCATCAAAGTCAGTAACTGGTGCTGCCCCATGGGTATCCCACAGCTAATTGGGTACTGAAGGAATCTTGTTCCATAACAGCTATTCAGAAAAAAAAATCATTTAGGCATGTTCTATTGTCATGGTTTAACCCCAGCTGGCAACCAAGCACCACACAGCTGCTCGCTCACTCCCCCTTCACCCAGAGGGATGGGAAGGAGAATCAGAAAGGAATGTAAAACTCGAGGGTTGAGATAAGAAGGATTTAATGGGTAAAGCAAAAGCTGCGCACACAAGCAAAGCAAAGCAAGGAATTCATTCACTGGGCAGGCAGGTGTTCGGCCATCCCCAGGACAGCAGGGCTCCATCACGCGTAACGGTTACTTGGGAAGACAAACGCCATAATGCCGAATGCCCCCTCCCTTCCCTCTTCCCCCAGTTTATATACTCAGCATGACGTCATATGGTATGGAATATCCCTTTGGCTAGTTGGGGTCAGCTGTCCTGGCTGTGTCCCCTCCCAACTTCCCGTGCCCCTCCAGCCCTCTCGCTGGCAGGGCCCAGGAAACTGAAAAGTCCTTGACTTGGTATAAACATCACCCAGCAACAACCAAAACCATCAGTGTGCTATCAGCATTGTTCTCACACCAAATCCAAAACACACAGCACTGCACCAGCTACTAAGAAGAAAATTAACTCTATAGCAGCTGAAACCAGGACATCTATGTAGTACTTAAAGTGTAAGACATTAAGAATGATGACATTTGAGGAACAGGCAAAAAAACCCCATCATTTTTAACTACGAAAGGATGAGGGAGCATTCTGTTGGAGCTGAGCCATGCATTCAGAGGTAATAAATTTCAGCTGTTTGGCAGTTAAGCTGTTAAGCTTAAATTCCCGCTTTCCATGATCATGACTCCTAAAAAGCAAAAGAAAGTAATAACCACATAGATATGAATTTAAGTGAGGCTAGATGAGTCACTAGAAAATATCATGAGGGAGCCCTCCTGGAGTGATAACTGACCTAGATGGATTAACAAGAACTTTCCGTCTCAAACTTCCATCTCTTAACTAAGTTTTTCCATAGTTTACTAAGAGTGCTAATTCACAGCTTTCCCCCCACTTGGACATTCTTCTTCACAAAATCTAATATTGGCTATGTCAGGACAATAGATGTAGATTTTCCTGAGTCTTTGTCCTCATTCAGGTTCATCCACTCCATCTTCCTCAAAGGTGTGTAGAATAGCTTGTAGCTTGACTATAGATGCTGACTATGCATAGTTTTCAACAACACGGGGGAGCTCATTCTAGACTTTTCTAAGCTCTTCTCAGTATTTTCCCCAAATTCCTTATCATTCCCAGCCCAAGATTATCTGGCTTTGTTTTAATTGTCCTGCAAACCCCCTTATTCAGGGAGAAGAAATAATTCATAGTTGGTATGTTCCTTCAGTGTCTTTGCCAATCAAAACATACAGCTTGCCATTTACTGGCAATGTGGTTATCATGATTCAAACCACTTGGCTCTTTTGTTAAGTCCCTCTGGCATGTGAAGGAAAATTCACACCAGTGAAGAAGAAAACCATCCAGTCATTAAATATTTGAATATTTAAATCTTTGACTGGAGAGAAGTACCTAGGGAGAGCTCCATATTTAAAAGGGGGCTTACTAAAACCACACCTGCAGACAGCACTCTCACAGTTTGCTGACACATTTGCTGAACACCCTTCTGCAAAAGAAAGGTGGAACTCTGTATTGCAAGAGACACTAAAATATAAAAAATTTCTTTTTTATTTGGGTCTGCAAGGTGATGCTAGTGGAACAGGAAACCAAACTGCCAATGATACCACATGTGGTGATGAGGAAACTATTTTCCTCTTAGTCAGGCAAACTCTGGGTAGGTAATAAGGTGGAATCCAAATGTTATGATCCAGAGCTTGATTGGAAGTAGAGCGTGACCTCAGAGTCATGTATCACATAGTGAGCATTTTGAGACTTGGTCAATCCATGCTTTTGGGGATCTTTGGGCTCAAGCGGAACCTCGTTCATTTTCAGAGGCTGTGTTTGGAGCATGGGCTCAGCAGCTGAAAGGCTATTTGGCCACAGTGTTGAAAAAGCTACAGTATTACTAAGACCTCTGCCTGTTGCAGGTGCTGCCTGGTAATGTGGTGTCTCCTCATCCCTCCTCCTTTATGTAACTGCTACGAGCCAAAGCAGTTTCCTTCATGTGCCCTCTTATGACACTGACTCCTGCCATGAAGCAAAAGAAACCTGACAGGTCTATAAACGAGTTAAAACTTAGAAAAGTAAAATCAAGAGCATCTACTAGATGTGCAGAGCAAAGAATTTTTTTTTTTCCTTCTTTAAAATGAAAGCTATTGTATCCTAACAATTATTACAACATTAAAAAGAGAACTTGGAGAAAAACAAAACCCAGACAGGAAATACAGTAGAGGAATATTTTTTCATCCTTTCAAGAGATTTCATGTCGAATGAGGTCTTAAACACAGAAGGTCAGGCAAAAAAACATTAATTTTAAGGTTGTGTTTGTTTAGCAAACCAAATGGGCAAAACTCCTAAAAGTAATATGTTCCTAAGGCAAGATCAAGTAAATCAGCCTAATACTTGGAGAAGGAGGCAATTCAGAATTGGGAAAGTTTTCTTAGGAAGACTTCACTGGCTTGTCTAGATGAGAAAGAATAATGTTGTGATGAAATAAAAGTCTTTTTTTTTTTTCTCCTTTACCCATGTAAGTTCTAAGGGAAAGTTTGTTTTTTGTATGACTGAATGTTAAAAATTTGTCCATGCAAATCTGAACTGATGTGAGTGATAAACAGAGGTCCCTTCCTGTGAAGTTGTTCAAGATTCAATTCCCTTTTCCTAATTAGTGTCTTCTTATTAATGGCAAGAAAATAAGTCCAGTAGGAGAGAGTCATTCCCTGAAATAATCAATACTCATTGGTTACAGTGCTCCGTTATTCTTAGAAAATCAATCCTGGTTTTCTAAGAAAATAGACCAGATGTTGGTTACTGGCACCACTGAGTTCTTGATCTCACAGCTGACATTGCCCACAGGAATTGTCAGTTTTGTGCTAAACTGACTGTCAAATTAAAAAAAATGCACTATATGCAAGGACTCATTACTACACCCTTAATCATAGTCATAAGGCCAGGCTGGCACAGCTGGGTACCAATGTAAATAATGCCGTTAAAAAGCTAACATTTTAAAAAATCACTAACAGAACAAAAAAATAAATGTGTTGTTTTATTTCATTTTTGGCTAAAGTCTAGCCTTTAGGAGGCCAAAAAATAAGTAAGTTTAAGTAAGTTAAATAAGCTTTCAGGATCTCCTTAGTCTCTTCATCATTAAGGGCATAACAAATTAAAATTGGAAATATTCCCCACTGCCCTAAAACATCTCATCAATCACAGACTTGTATTTGTGTTGACATCTTTTTCTTTTCTCTCCAAAGAAAAGAAGTTGGCTAAACAGAGCATCTGCCTAGAACCAATCTTTTCCCCAAAGGAATCTGGTGCTTATTGGAGTGAAACGAAACTATCAGTTTCCAACAAATATTTGTGAGAGGGCAATAGGAATAAAAAAAGCCCTTTAGCATAAAAAGTAATTGCTTGATCAACTAAACACTTGCATAAGCACTCCTCTTCCTCCAAAATGGCAATAATTATAACTTTAAGCCTGTTGATAGTAAGTCTTTCTCCTTACTGCCTAACAATTCACACTAGGGCTATAGATATGCTTACTACATGTTCAACATATGTCATAACAAAAGTTCAATCCCTGAAAAAAATTTTCAAACACTGAGGGATGCAGCTTGCCAAAAATGAGCAAAATACACAGGAAGGAGAAATATTTGTTTCATTCCAGTTATAAAAGAGAAGTAAACTCAGTTGGAGAAGGGAAAGGAAGGCTTAGGATAGAATGTATAATAGCATTGAGCTGATTTGAAAGACCAAATCCTGCTATGGCACTTGGGAACCTAAACCTTACTGCATTCTTTTAGAATGTGTTTTTAGAGTTAATAAAAAAGATAATGTAAAAAACTTAGACAAGGATGAATCAGGAATATAATGCCTCCATCTGTGTGCAGGAAAACACTAGAGTCAACCGAAAATCTTTTTCATTTGCCTTTTTTGAGAAGAGGGCGTATTTGCAGGTAGCACTGAGCACAGGTGAGAGACGCAGAGGGACAGAGGCTCTGCCTGCCATGTTGCATTTCCTTAGCTTTTGTCAGCTACCACCAGAGCTGCTAAATGTCTGCCTCCAGGCAGTGCAAAGCTCCCCAAGCCTTGAACATACCAAGCTGTCCAGCACACACCTCATCCCCAGGCCTCCTAGGGTCCCACAGATGGCTGATCCTGGCCATGGTGCCCAACATGCCCCACTCAAGGTATGCCAGCAGGGAAACATGGAGCAGTCCTCTCCAGCTCTGACTCAGTTTGGCAGTTAAAACACACATGAAACGTGAAGCAGTGCTTCAAGGTTCTCTTGGCTTGGACAAAGTGAAGACCATTTCACTTCAGCTGAATTCAGACTCCATGTGAGCCGTTCTCTTGCTGCCCCGGGTTAGGAAGTTTGGGGGGTCTATTTCTGATCCCAGACCTCCTCCATCCAACCCATCAGTGGTCCACACGCCATTGCCTCCCTCCTGTTTTCTTTTCTCAAATCTGTTCCAACAGCCTGTTTGCCTTGTCTTGGTCTCCTGGCTATTGCCACGGGTTGCACACTCAACTCATAACCATTGGTTTAGAATCAGCACAGGGAGCTGAGTATGGAGGGGAATGAGAAGGGACAGAGATGTTCTGTGCTGCTGCTGTCAGCAGTACGGTCCATGTTTTCTTCTCTCTCTGCCCCGCCAATCCCACCTCCACCCCTCCAGGCCTTGCCCTGGAAGTCCATCCCAATGGAATGACTGTTAGAGAGCCAAGGTAACACCCAGGCTTTCACTTACAAATGGAGTGCCTCATGAGCATTTTATATTTACAACTTTTGCCTGCATATCTGATAAAGGCTGATGTACAGAGGATCTGGTGAGGTTTGTTTACTGTGTACAGTGAGAGCAACCAGCACCGGCAAGGGTTCACTTTCTTTCTGGCCAAAATTTTGAAAACAAATAAATGTCCAGCAACTGATAGGCTTACTGAGAAGTTCCCCTCCACATGTCAGCATGTCTTGATAAAAATCTCAGCATTTCTAGGGCCAAGATTTGGACAACATTGTGTTCCCTTTTTCATTCACTATCAAAGAAAGGGGTCACCCCACCAGTCTGGGACCTGGGGATGCACGCTGTGGCATTCCTCAGACCAAACAATGTTAGTCTTGCTGAAAACAGATCCACAGTAGCGGACAAAAGTTATTTCAGCCACGTCTGAACTGTCCTACCTAGAACTAGACATCTACATTTGTCTTTTCAAGGCCATATACATTTGTTATACAGGGAGTACTTTCACTTCTCATGTGGTTTGACCAAGAGGAGGAAACCTGCAGGCACTCAGTTGTAGCCTGCATTTCAGAGCTGCTCTGGCATTTGGATACTCTGTGCCTGTCTCTCTAGGGCACTCACCGCAACCCTTAAGCCCGTCAAGGAGCACATGCAAACAGCTTTTTGGCCAGCCAAGCCATCAAGGCAAAAGTATGAGTGAGTTAGTGCTCAAGTAACTGTTCCACCATGTAGTTTCATACCCTGATCATTAATTCTGCATGAGTAAAGGTTTGTCAAGCTGTCTATGCAGCATATAACCTTGCCAGGGTCAGCTGAGTTGAGATTTCCAACCTCATGATCAAGTTGATGATGCAGGTGAGAAGTGGCTGTCTTTCTGGCTGTGCTTTAAGCCAGGTTTGCTCTTTTATCTGGACATCTCCCTCGCTTCAAAATGTAACACTGAGCATACCTACCTACATGTTCATTTCTTTAATTAGTACCTCTTCTAACCTCCTAGGATGCACAGTAGCTTTGTTTAGTTCAGTCATGCAATGTAGAAGACCTCTAACAAATGCAAATAGCATCATGATGTGACCTTTTTTGAGCACAAGTTGAAGTACAGGAAATTCCACTGAAACATAAGAAAATCTTTTTTTTTTTTGCTGTGTGGCTGACAGAACATCAGAAGATGTTGCTCAGGTAGTTTACGCCACCTCCGTTTTTGCAGATACTCAAAACCTCACTGGACACAGACCTGAGCTCCCTGCTTCAGCTGACCCTGCTCTGAAAGGAGGTTGAGCAAGATGATCTCCAGAGGTCTTCCTTCCCACCTCAGCCCTTCCAGGGCTGTGTTTTACGTGAGCTGTTTCACACACATAGAACACGAGAAAATCCTGTGATAGCCTTTCACAGTCTACAGCAGGCATTAAGAGTCCCAGTCAAGGTTTTCCCTCGTACTTGGATTTGGAGCTGAGGCTTCAGCTGCAGCTAGATACCAGAAATAGCTTCTCAAGGAACAGGGAGGGAGGGCTGTGTGGCTGTACTGTAACAAAAACATGAAAAAATCTGATGTAATGATTTTGAAGTCTCTACTACATCAGAACACAGAGCATATGTTGAAGAAGTTTTAAATTAAAAGAACTTATGGATATTCACTACTTGAAAAAAAGGTTGATTTGTTTTTTACAGACTAAAAACATTTTTCCTACTGCCATGAGTGAAGAATGCATTAATGAAAAGAAATTTTCTGTGGACCTTTGATGCCATCTGAAACTAAGAAGAGAAATTGCTGTTCCTATTCAGATTTTTGTTTCCATGATGCAAGCTGTCACTGGCAGTGATGTCATACCACCACTTCCACAGCATATATTTATGAAGCACTCATATATCCTGACTGGGTTGTAAAATGTGATTAATTCCTTCTGCATCCCACACAAAAATGTCAGGGTCACTTGCGTTATGAGAACACAATGACAATTCCCTGCACATTGTTTGTACCTCTATAAATGGAAAATCAAAAACAAAATATAATTTCCCACCCCTCAAAAATGTATTGGATAGTAATTTCATACATTTAATACAATATTTACAATATTCCAGAATACCTTTGGTAATGTTTATGTTTCAATGAACTGAGGTTATTTACAGCATCATTTTTAATCATAAGCAAGGATGATGACCATTGAATAGCAGCAAATTAACCCCCACATACTGCCTTAAGATGAGGAAAATATTTGGTAAACAATGTATTACTGAAGTGAAACATCTTTCAAAGAGACATTTGTAAGTAATTTGTATAACTTCATACTCATTAGCAGTAGCATAAAAGCTGAGAAAATATGTCAAAATACACTTTGATAGATAATCATATTTTCCCACAGCTGTATTTTTTTGTCCCTTGCCTATTATTTTTAATGGCTCAGGAAAATAAATCCCTTCTATTTATTTGCCTCTTCATCTGTGAACCAGAATGGCTGATGATATCAGGACAGACTTTGAAACAAAGCTCATTAAATATAGTTAGCCTAACCCTGCAGTCCCTAAATGACTGAAGTTTCTTTTAAAATTAATGTGAGGTTGCTTTGTGAAAGGACTTAGGATTATTATTGTACTGCACTGTTCTTTGTTCTTCTGGACACCACTAAACACGATGCACAAACATATGGTGAAAAACTGCAGAGCATGAGGAGCAAGTCCCTGAAAGCCACAAAAATACTTAATACTGGTGATGCTTCACTCTGCAAGTCTAATAATCATTATAATGATAGGTACTTGACAGAAATGTTGATGGATAATTTTTATTGTTATGTTTGGCAAACATGTAATCAGAAGTATTTTTTTCTTTCTTAGTAGAAATTACCAAAAAAAAGTGGGGAAAAATCTAAAAATGTTATTAGCTAGGTTATAGAGAGTAATAGTCCTCTGCCTTGCCAGAGTATGGAAGGTGACACAAATGGGACAGGCCCTCACAACGCTGTTAAAAATAGAAAATGTGGAAGGATGAAGGGCATGCCTGTATCTTTACCTGGAACACTCATAGCCTGCAGCATGACTGCTCCAGTGGAGCGGAAACAAGACTCTTGGTAGGTTCCTAGCCATAGATGCAGACCTTTATACAAATATCCCATGCAATTCCTTAGATAGGGTAGCCTTTAAGATCTGCTAGTCCTGATGCAATACAGTCACCACCTGGGCTAGCAACTGCCCTTTCCGCAGGCCACCACTCATGAACAATGGTGTGTTTTGGTGTGAGAGGCTTCCCAGTGCCAGCCCCTTCACGGTGCCAGATCCATCAGGGCCTTTGGAGTCACTGCTATGCCTGGCATGTCAGGGATCCATCAGAGCAGAGCCTGCTGTGCATGCTGGGGACCCGCTCACACATCTCAGCGCAAAGCCCTGGCTGAGGGCTTAAAAATGTGAAGCTGAGGCTGAAGCCCCTAACAAAGAGCTGGGGGGCCAGCCCAAGGGAGCCCATGTACCCTGATTTTTTCCCACAGCTTCTTGCCCCATCCAGCACTGGCCCTTGCAGCCACCTGGCATCACAGGGAGGGGGTTCTGGGGGCCATAAAGGCACCATTCAAACCTCCTACCCTCCTGGAAACTTGGGATGCCAGAGAGATGCTACCCCAGGAGGGAGAGCACAGAGTTTACACCTGAGAGTTTCTCAGTAGGTTTAACACCTTCCTTGGACTGTCACAGCACTCTCAAAACTAGCCAGCTGCAGCAAGGCTTTTACCACCCCACACCAGGTTAACTTCAATAAGTAGCCCCCATGCCTTGCCCCAGCATAGCAACCAATCCCCCACAAGGCTTTAACAGTTCAATTACTGTTCGCACTGTTTCTCCATACTCTTCAGGCTAATCCACCCTGTTTCCTGCCTCTACTACATCCTTCTCCTTGTCTCACCTACCTCCAGGGCACATGCTCTCGCCTCCCTCTGCTTCTGTCAGACCCCTCCTCATCAACTGCTCCTCTTCCATACCCCTTAGAGCTATTTAACTACTTAGCAGGAACCAGCCACAGCTGCACCTTATCCACATCAGCCAACCCACCGCCCCTGAAGCCAGCCCACAGCTGTATATTATCAATGTTAATTAACCTGCCTTCATTCCTCTATAATTCCTCTACATTAGACCATGCTGTACAGTCCTTAGACAGAGTCTAAATATAGAAATGCCTGTGTCCCTCTGCAGCCTGTCACCTTCTACACCACTGCTAGCTTGGGAAGCCCAGCTCAGATTGCAGTGTCACAGTCCCTGCCAGAACGGAGACTTTGCCCTGTATCCTTTCCCCTGGGATTGTGGTTTAAACTGGTTGGATACTCTTTAGGCCTAGAGAATCTGGGCCACTTTAGAGAGCTATTAAGTTGCATGCTAAGCAGTGTGTAACGAGAAACCAGAATTATTGATGAGAAGAACAACTTGAGGTTTATTTTATTTGATGGTGGTTTTATAAAATGACATGGTTTTATGTTTTAAATAATGATATATATTTTATATCATGAAATTACAAGACCTTTTTGTTCAATATACTATCCTAGAACTTCTGTTCTAAAATGTGTATGGGTTGAAAACACCTCCAATCTAGAGTGGAGCCCTTCAGTCCTGGGCATTGCATTAATAAGTCATTCTAAACCAAAGGAATTTGTGCCCCTGTTCATATACTAAATTTCCCTGTATGATTGCTTTACACAACTCTGGAATTCCTGGATGCCAGACTTTGAGATTCACAGAAACATTAGTTTCCAAGTCACAATCTTAACTGACTGTGAAGTATCACAGTGTCACAGAATATCATATCATAATTTGGCTTGGCTTACGTCAACATTCTCTCTCCAATGTAAAAGTCTAAAGAATCAATTAACATGTACTCCATACTCTTTTTGATAAGAAAAGCTTTGATTTTAAGACTATTGGCTGTTTAAATTATTAGTGGTCGTATCTATTACCACTATACATAGAAGACTTCTAGTGACTTACAGATGAAATTTTATCTGAAAACCAATGTTGTTTTGCCTGCACTGTCCATGTTCTTCATTTTCCACTGATTAATCAACATTAATTGCATAATAAAAACAAGGTGAGGTCTTTTCTAGAAACTGCAGAATATATCTGGTTCAATAGGTCTAGTACTCAGATAAAAATCACAGAATTCTACACTTTCCTTAAACTAAATCCTTAAACTAAAGTCAAGGAAGATATAGAAACTCTGGTTAATCATTTGAGCTTCTGCTCAGTTTGATACTACCACAGATGCTGCTTTATTGTAGATGCCATGATAGATTTCAGACCCTGTTGAAAAGTAGGAAAAGTTTATTCTGAAAATGTCCTACTAACAAAAAGGGTCCAAGGTACAAGAGAAGGAATTTAGCATTCAATATTTTTCCAAGTAAAAGCTTTCAGGGATTGATCCAGAGTTGATGAAAGCATTTGATGTCCTTCCACTGACTGCAGAGAAGTTTGGATCAACTATTAAGAGTTGCATAGGGGTCACCAGAGCTAAGATTTCTTTCAACCGAAAAATAAGAGACTGAGGAATTAGAAGACTGCAATAATTAGATTCTTCAGGGATTTTCCAATTAATTAAGTGGGAAAATGCTATTAATAAATATTTTCTTGTGTATCATACTTTCACGTCATATTACTTTCCTATAATTGTTTTCACTTGAAAAGTTCCAACTGCTTGAAAAACATTAATCAAAGTTAACAGAATAAACAATACAGAATCTCACTGTCTGAATCAGAGCCAAATATCTGATTTGCAAATTGATTGCAAAAATGGGGAGAAAGAGTTGTAACTAATTTTTTTCCAAGTTCTTGAACTGATGCCTAATACATTTTGGACGTCAACACTACAGTTTTGAACAGTTTGGGTTTTATGGTTACATAAGTACCTTAAAAAAAGGAAAAGGCACACTCTGCTAAAAAAGCTGTACATAGATTGAGAAATGGGATCAAAAGTTGCCAAATAATAAAGTCTTGGACCTTTCCTGCTTGGCAAGCTCACACATAATGTAAATTGATGTTTACCTGTTTGGAATAATTTTAGTTATTATCACTTTTAGCAGTCACTTTACTACATGGATCAATTCACCAATATCAAAAGTCACTTGTGTATTGTTAGTGCATAAAACATTTATTTGACCTCACTTTTTAAGATCTCTTTCTAACAAGACACTAATGAAAGTCATCTGTATTATGCAGTTGCTCTACAGCTGGACCTGATGGGAAACAAAAGCAAATTTTTAGGATCTGTGGCACCAGGACAGTCAGCAGTGCCAGGGCTCCCTGGCACTCTGCCATGGAGACAGGTACCTGCAAGCCCACAGACTTTCCTGCTGGCTGGAAAATCTACATTTGGAAAAAACCCTCAACCCTCTCTTTTTGGTCAATTATTTAAAATAATGCCTGGCCACAAAAGTAAACTCTTTAAAGCAAATTTCTCTCTAGAGGTATGAAGGTTTAGCAGAAACAATGAAAAGGACCAGGCCTAAAGACCCAGAAAAACATACTTGATCAATCCCTTCAAACTTGCAAAATATGACAACAGACTTTTACCTGTCCACACATTTCATCTGGTACTTCATAATCTGGGATATGATTTCCAATGTGTGGTTTGAGGAAAATGGATTTGATAAGTAATGTCATGTGATTCAGAGCGTTGTTGTTTTGGTGCTTTTTTTGCAGTCATTGCCATTGGAAACTTATCAACACCTATGTGGAGGAACAGATTTGAATTTTCATTAGGAAGACTCTAATGCTTCTGATACAATGAATCCCCTTCAGAAATTGAGACTGATAAGGAGTGATACTAAAGTTATTGATTAGCCAGTGATAGCAGAATTAAATGGCCCAGTTGTAGAAGCAATGTGGGACAAATAAAGGTGATATAATAATGTTTGACAACCAAGTGCCCCTGTAATTTCCCTCCAAACAACTTTCTGACTGAGATGGCTCACTGGAAGGGAATGCAAAAAAAACTGGGCATGGGTTTCCCCAAAAAACCTGCTATTGCCAATGGAAACTGGCTGCTGGGAGCTTCCCCTTACTGAACCTCTCTGGATGTACTCTATAAAAGAAAACCTCTGGCTACCAGAACTCATTGTGTAACTTCAGAATGTAAATTCCCAGCTAAGAAATTTCCAGCTTGCTTTTTTCAGACAAGACCAGTTAACAGTGAGCCTTTTAAGGAGAGCAGAGGGGGGTCCTTAGTGTTTGATGCAAAGTATATACTTCTGGAAAAATTCTTCTCAATAAACCACAGCCCGTAGACTCTAAACCCTCCCCCCACTAGCAGTAGATTTGCAGATGACCTTGCTGCAGAAAAAGAGAACAAAAACAGATTATATTTTGTAGCTGGGACCATCCATGATGGTCTGAAGCCTGCATTCACTGAATCTGATTCTTTATCTGCTCAGCAAAGTACCTTTTCTGACTTCATTGGAATTACTGCAGACTTTAAAAAAATTAAGTGTTAGGAGAAGCTATCTCAGTCTAATGGCACTATGTTTCAGAAAAATAATTTTGTGTTTAAAGATGTTTATTCCAGGAGGGAATTGAAATATATTAAATGTATGAAAAAATTGTTTAGCAGTCTAATCTCCTGAGTCATTTCCATGAGATTATTAATGGACGTCTCTCACTGAGCATTGTAAAAAACAAAACGAAGTGGAAATTGCCCCGAGAAAACATAATGCAGACCCAGGGATGCTTAGAAAATACATCTGGGTTATAACATCTGTCAAAAGCAAGTGAAATGTAAGTAACAGGTGATTCTTCAGTCTTGCTGGAGATGTAAATGTGCAGTATTGAATCAGAGAAAGGAAAAAAGAAATATATTTTCTATTGCCTCATCTGTAATAAGTTAGACTGGCAGCCTAGATCGTCAAATAACTCAACATGATGAGAATTTATGCAATGGGCAGTTGAAGCGGATCTTGAACTGCCACTGTGATGAGTAATAAGTTTTGAGCTGGAATAAAACAAACTGTTCTCAAGTAATTTCTCTTGTTCACCTGCCACAGTTTCCCATTTCCTTTCCCCTACTGCAGGCAAGCTTTCCAACAGAGTCCTTGTCTAAATGTAAATGCCAGTGGTAGAATTCTCTCTATCAAATGCAAGGAAAGTTAAGCCTTTCATTTCGAAGTAATTGGGATATTCCCCTGGAAGTTATGTTCAGATTAGTGCTGAATCTTGTATTCTTGGGCTGATCTGAAGTGATTGTTGCATCTTTTTTATATCAAGGGATAATAGTTGCATTAAAAAGATCTTTAAATTTTATTGAAAATGCATCCTGTATTATTGCTTGCTAAAGCATTTTTTAATTTCTTTGCATATCCAGTTGATGAAGTTAAAGTGCACCAGTAAACAAAGCTGCAGATAACCACAAACAATAGCAATGTATCATTTTAACCTGGCACATGATATACACAGCAGGTCACTGCAGATGCTCTGACTTACAGTGTTGAACTGCGTGGAACAAGAAAATGTCATGTGCTCACAAGGCAATTATTTGTGCCTAGCTGATTCCAGCTGACTGCAAAGTGCCTCTCTCAAGGCTAAGTACTGGTGCTGAACCATACAATGCAATATGTGGATAATGAAAAGCAGCACGGTTAAGGAAAATAAGCACAAACAGGAGATGAAAACTGCTAATTCCCATTTGACCTTGGATCTTTATATAGCTTTTGGCAGATTTCTTCAGTTCAAACCCTGATTTCTCCAGTTTCAATGCAGAGGTAACAGTTTCCACCTATTCTATTCCCCTGTTGTCTCAAGGACCATTCGGTGCTTGTATCACACTTTGGAGGCATACTCACTTGTTTTATTTATACTTTTCTTTTTCAAATAAAGCTTATCCTCATCCATACTGTGCAGTCTAGAATTTTTGAGCAACTTCTTGCCGTAGCACCAAATATGTAATGAAGACATTAGACAGCCTTCTGGAAACCTGCCAAAAACTGGTCATAATATCAGCTTTCACACACCAACTGCACTAGGTGGGAGGCAGCCTGAAGGGGACTGAGCATGCTGCGCTCCAGAGCTGCACCGGAGCGAACAGGCCCCTTCTCCCAGGGTCTCCCAACTTCTGTGTCTCGAATGCCATGGGAACTGCACAAGGAGCTTGGTGGCTCTGCTCACATAGGCCTTTTAAAGATGTGATGATCACAACACTCTTTATAGGAATCTTACAAGTACGCTTAGCTGTGTGCATGTGTGGCTACGTGCATATATGGCAAGAGAGTGGAATGATCAGTCTTTCTGAAGCACTCATTTTCTTAAGCAAGTCTGGCAGAAGAAGATCTACCAGGAAATTTATAGTCCTGCATTCAGATTGTGTATTTATAAGCTACACACACACTACAACAGAGTTAGAACAAACTTAGCTACTCACAAAGTCACCATTGCTGGGCACATCCTTGGAAAAATCATATCCAAATGTATTACTACTTTCTAACATTGCTGTAACATGGCAGATATTAGTTGAACTGAAGCTGAATGGTCCATCTCAGTTCTACCATTTCCTAAATTTTGTGTGCTTGACTTTGCAGTCTCAGCATTTCTTTAATGAAGTTTTCTCATCTGAAATAAAGTATTTGCTTAGATAATATTATCTAGATGAATCATAGCAAAAGACCCGTCATCCCTACTTGTACTCAACATGTTGCCACAAGTGCTAGTTACAGGCAGCACTGATTACCTTACTCTCTTACTTAAAGGTCAAAACAGAAGGAAGAGCTTTATAATGGTCTTGCTGGCTGAAGTCAGATTTTATACTTTGCAGCTTCATTAGATGGCATTACATCACAGGATACAGACAAGCAAAGCCTGAATTGATCCTACTTGACTGAATTCTAAATGAATGGAAAATGACTGCATGTTTTGCCAAGGAGCAGCAATAATGACATGACAAATTTATGATTCCTATGAAGATTTATGTCTTTATTGCACTTCTTCTCAGTTTATGTGTTTCAGCTGTGGTCATGGAACTTGAAAAATTAAGACCCTTTTGCAAGACAATTTTTCAAGCACACTGAAAAAATCTATTGATTTCTCAGTGTATAGAGGTTTTTTCATTTCACTTAAAGAACCATGCTTTATCCCAAGCACAGAAATCTCATGGTATTTTTGAAGCTTATTTCATTGTATTAATAATGACCGATTATCAAAACGGTTTTTCCATCCCTCTCCTGACATAGATGGGAGCAGAAAAATATTGGACATATATGTATTGTAGAAATATATCTGGAAAGGATGAATCCTTTAATGAGCTGATATTCAGTACAAAGCGTTAGGAATCAGGTCTTGTGGACTTGACTTCAGCATGATTTTGAGTAGTTCATCTCACCTTTAGTTCTGATTTTACCCTTCCCCAGAATATCTCATAAGGATACGCTTGCAAAAATTACCTCCAGAAAAACTTGGAAAGCAGCTTATGCAGAGGATATAGAGAAGATATGACTTCTCAGTTTACTACTATAAGCATCATAACAATTTGGATTTCTGAAGAAGTTCTGTGTAATAGGGAATGCACTGTGTTTTTTACATGAGTTCTTCAGTGTGTAATAAACACAATTTTATTTTCTTCCACTTTCATTTTCTTTTAGTCAGACTCTGATCACACAAAGTAAAAACAATGTCCCGAAAACAGTTTTATTAAACACACTAACTTGGAGGTTCACTTGCAGAGAGTCCTCTAAATACACACGTCTGGCAAGGAAAGGATAGAATACCCCTTTCTTTTGACACAACTCATGCTCATATAAAATCCGACATTTTTCTTTCAAGGTGAGGAGTATAGTCTAGTTTGGAATTCAGGAAGCAATTCTTCTCATCCACTTAGCATGGCAGAGGGTGGTGTGGGAAGGATCAGACATTAAGGAACCCTTTCATTGCCAAAATGAATGTGCTTGCACATGCGGGGATTGAAGTGCTACATTTTTTTTTGCTTTTCTCCCTTAAAATCTATTTTGGCCATACTGGGTGAAAAAAAGGAACAAGATGTCTTGTCACATCCTGTGTGTGTGTTTTGAGTCATGTGGGGTTTGTTAATAGAAAGTTAATGTTATCTTTTATATTAAACTTTCCTCCTCTCTCCATTTGAGATTACTCTATCTCCAAAACAGTTTACTCAACTAGCCAGACAATCTAACCTTGTGACATGGTTGTACGATTAAAGGAGAATCTGAGCCCATGAATGTGGCTATGACTTAGAAAATTTGTGTCCAAGAATAAATGAAGGGGTACCATAACCAGATAGAGCAATGCCTGCTCTGAGCTGGAGAACGGAAGGCATGCTAAGAGGAAGGTGTCCAAGAACTACACTGCCCTCTGCCAGGGCACTAGGATGTTATACATGCAGAATTGTCCTGGTGTTCCCAAGAAATCAGCTAAACAACTTACAAGAGCGGAAAGGGGGAAGGATAAAGTCTCAAGACCTAGCAGCTGTGCGATTCCATTTTCCCAACAGAGATTATTTTCCACATTTCCTCATATAAAGAAGGTAAAATACATATGAGAAAAGTTTATATTAAGTCATGAATATAATATTTTCCCCCTTTGCTTTCCAAACTGGAGCTTCATCAAGGCTTAAAAAAACATTTGAATGGTAAGCTAACAAAGTACACCACCAGTAACTTTGCTTTATCACGGATTAAGTTCAAGTCATGAAAGTCATTTTTTTACAGGGATTAAGGTTTAGTGGCTAGCCTATTGCAGTTCAGTTTCATAACAGACAAGGTCATTTTTCATCAGAAATCTCTAACATGGCTTTTTTACTATATTTTTGAGATGTGTACTTCTCTTTTTCTAACATTTTGTGCAATAGGAGAGATTGGATGGTGAATTAGAGAAACTGGTATTAAAATATATGTTTAAAAGTTCTGGAAGTAAATCCTACAATACTTGGCTACAGGAGTCTGTCAGTAGTAGTTGTAGACTTCACTAATCCACAGAGCAAGCATCTGGGCTGAGTTTTTTCATGCCCTGCTGATGAGAAGAGGCTACCATCTCACCAGTGAAGTGAGATGTCTTTGAGCATGACTAATGGTTACAGGATCAGACTGATATTTATGAGATCAGGCATTACTTGGTCTTGCTAGAGGACCAAGCCACTGTTGATAGGTGAAGTGTAGCTACCCTGCTGGTCTCCCTCCCAGCAACCATTCCTGGGGAAGATGGGTTTGGAAAAACCAGCAATGAAAGTGTAACATCCCCTGTGTCTGAGACTTGTAGTGTTGCTGTGGGAACATGGTGATGGCTTCACTGATTTGTGTTACATATAAAATGAGAAAAAGAAAAAGAAAAAAAAAAAACACAAAAAGAAAACACACACAAAAAGCCAACAGCAGGAATGAGGCTAGGCTTTTTGCTGTTTTCTTCCTCCTCTCATCTGACAGCAAAGAGACTGCATCATAAAGACAGTTCTGCTAAACCTTTTCCTGGTAGACATGTCACTGGCTACCAATTTTCTCACACATAAGTGATTGTTCTGTGCTCCCTATCCCTACTCAGAACCTTCTTCCCACTCTCTGGGTATACCTCAAAACCCTGATTACCAGGCATCCCCTTTATCTCCTCTGTATAGGTACCAGATGGGCCTTTGGACGTCATCATGCTGACATCCAGCTATCCCTCTGATCTCCGTTCTTTCTGTCCAGCCCCTCTATCACCTGTCTCTAGCCCTTTTTTTTTTTATTATTGTTATTCTTTATGTCATAGACATTTTTCATGTCTGGCACTGCAAGGAAAAAAAATCCTCAGGTGTCTATGAGAAACATTTTTCATTATCTGCCCTGTAATGCCCCACAGGGCATTAACCGTGTATCCCTCCAGCAAGCTTCTGCAAAATCATGGGAAACAAGAGATGGGGTGAAGAAAGACCCTACTTCTCATCCTGTTGGCTCTCTGCTCCACATCTTCTCATACAATTGCATGTGCTTTCCTTGTGCACAATACACCGCTCTTGTCTCTGAGCAAAAAGCTGCAGTACAACTCAGCACAAGGCAAGAATCCTTATGGAGTACTAAAATACCTGGCATTACAGTATGAGTCTTTACAATACCTTAGATAGGTATTTAATTACTTTATTTCTGAATCCATAGTGATGTCAAAACTGAGAGACAGTCTTTTGGGAATTTTTATCTAAAACATCACTTTTTTGAAGACAGTGTTTCCTTTGACAGTGACCAGGATTCCTGCCAGCATAAACACAGACTTTTTTCATTGAACTGTCTGTGTGTGATTCAGTGCAATGGATGCTGTAGACAGAGACACGTGTAAAACATCAGCTATTATTCTTCTGACATCTTCCTCATCTTTCGAAAGAAACATTCATGGGCTTAGAGTATTTTTACTTTTGTTATGAGTATATTCTAAGCAATGGCCTGATTACAAATTCTGGGCAGAGAACACAGAAATGTCTTGCTGATTTTTGAAAGAATTCTTGAATTTACAATTCCTTCAATTCTACAGGAAAAAAAGAAATATTAAGGTCAAACAAATGTCAGCTTCAAAGGTGGAGGGCACTTACAGTTCTGTATACCTCAAAATTTTCTGGCAATTCTGGTACAATGATAAGATTTACAGAAATCAATTCAGTAAAAGACTGCTCACATAATGTATACGGACAGCAAAGTCCATATGGCAATGGTCAATATTGATTGATTCAGTGATTTCTGCATCTTTCCTGTTAAGGAAAAAAATACATATACACTGCAAATTCAAAATCTCTGCGATGTAATAAAGCTAACATTACCTGGTATGAATAGGGTCAGGTTCTTTGTTAATGAGCAAAATCCAGTAAATACAGACCAAAAGAATTACTAAGTGGAATGCAACTGGAAAATAAAACCAACAGGAGTGCTACAGGGAACACTAAGTATATTGAACCATGACCTGTTCCACATAGAGCAAAAACTGGTTTACTCTTCCCAAGCTTTGTAGAGTTTACTGATTCACCGATTTAGGTCAGAAAAGATATAGTTAGGTAAAATATTTCTTCTCTAATTTCCATTGCATTAAACAATAACATGTATGTATTTCTTTTAGCTAGCATGTTTATTTGATCAAAGGCTTTTTCTGAGTCACATTAATTCGTGAACGAGACTTCCATGATGCTTTAGCACTTATATTAACAGGCTTAACATAACTTTTGCATGACCTCTGAGCTTGTAAAGTATTTTAAAAAAATTTAGCAGTCCTTCTTTGGACATGTCAGAGATGATTTATGTATTTTGCGCTTTTACATTTCTGCTTTTAAAATTTGCCAGACAAATACCAATTATGAAGATATGTGTGTCTGGTACTTCAGTACTTCTTCATGTAAGATAAGCAGATAAGATTTTCTCCTTTTTATAATGTTCTATAAACGAGTATGGATATAAACATACATATGCACACATACACATATATATGCTGACCTTGCTCAGTTTCAGTTACTGAAAATCCATAAGTTCAGAGCAAGACTTCCAATATATATTTAATGGGCCATGGACTTCAGAGACCATCAATAAAGCAGTTGAACTACACAAGGTTAATTTTCCAGGGTTTTCTTCATACTAGAAATGACAGTCTATGTTACGGTGATCCTCTGACCCCAGCATATCCAGGTTGTGAAAGGTTTTCCCACTGGTGGACTTAGCTATCTTCCTAATATAAAAAATAAAAAATATTTTAAAGATTATTATAATAGATGGCAATTTTATTACCTGCCTTGCTAAACCATCCAAAGGTCTAATCATCTCTGCTGATGGGATACATAACTTGTTTCAAGAATAAATGTTTCTATCGTCAGAGCCCCGTCATGGATCTAAACCACATTTATGCAATCTCTAATCACACAGCTATGTATGTTTAACAGAACACTGACAACATATACCCTTTGACATATACAGTCTTCACGTAAGTAACTGTAATGCAGAGAAGAGAAGGCTCTGGGGAGATCTTACAGCAGCCCTCAAGTACCTAAAGGGGGGCAAGAAGTAAGCTGGAGAGGGACTCTTTACAAGGGCATGTAGTGATAGGACAAGGAGCAATGGTTTTAAGCTGGAAGAGGATTGATTTAGGTTAGATATTAGGAAGAAATTCTTTACTGTGAAGGTAGCGAGACACTGGAACAGGTTTCCCAGAGAAGCTATGAGTGCCCCATCCCTGGAAGTGTTCAAGGCCAGCTTGGACGGAGCTCTGAGCAACCTGGTCTAGTGGACAGTGTCCCTGCCATGGCAGGTGAGTTGGAACTGGGTGATCTTTAAGGTCCCTTCCAACCCAAACCATTCTGTGATTCTATGACTAAGGTAATCTCTCAGCCTTCTCTTCAATACATTGATGAGTCCAAAGAAACGTTTACATCATGCAAAAGGGCACAGTGCAGAGACTCCTAACCAATGACAATTATGGGCAGCTTCATGATATGTGTGATTGATGGAGATAACAGCACAATCACAGAAATCTAGCCACATATTTGCACTTCACTCATTAGTCCAGATGAAAGCATTCAGTAAGTTCTCTCTATGTGGTTTGCATCTGGAGATTAGATATAACAGCTAGGTCAGCAGTACAACTGGACAAGTTCCTTTACTACTGGAACCCAAGCTTGGTCATCCAGAACCATACCATTTTTCAGGTCTCTACAATACCTCTACAACATTCTTTTTTTTAATTGTGAACATCTTGAACTGAATACAATAATCTCCACATAACCTACAATTTGACCAGCAACTTATCATAGGAGAGACCCCCATGTACTGATACTTCTCTCAGGCTACTTGCAAGACTAGGGAAGGGTACTAAAGCATGGCAGGGCCCGGTACCTGACCACTGTCCAAGCATCTCAGAGGGATGCAAAGTGACAGAGCACCCAATAGGAGCAGGAAAGAGTTAAAAAGCAAAGATTGAGGTTAGATAAGGGGAAAGATATAGAGCTTTACACATTAGTATGATCTTTTCTCTACATACTTTTAACCCTTAGTGTTTTGTTTAGAGGATGCTGTTTGTGTGTCACTGGCAGATAATGGTGACAGTGATTCCCAAAGGAAACTCATCCATATTCCAAACTCAGATCAGTTTTCCGTGTCAATAAGGTTCCAAAACTGCTCAACACTTTGTCATAATAATTCTTCTTTTCCAGTTTTGGTGCGAATATGTTGTCACGCATGGCTTCAACTTGGTGATGAAATGACGTCAAAAACAGAATGGAGATGTACAAACACAGATCCAGAGTCTGGAACTCAGTCACCCTCTTCCATGCTTCATCTTTCTGACAGTAAAAATAGAAAGAATTTTCCAAGTCATCATGATCTGTAAAGGTAAGATCCACTATGAAGCACTAGTTATTCAGAACCACAATAAAAATACTCATTTAAATTAAGAGAAGAGGGGGAAAAGCAGCAGAACAATTACGTTTACTACTAAGAGTGCATTGTTCTGGCACAAAAATTTGTATGAAAACCATGCAAGCTGAAATACTAGACGCAAAACTTGTTAGGCAGAAGACCTTTAGGACTGATTTACTTTGCAGTAGGGTGGACCCACATCATCCCATAGCTAATGCAGCTCTAACAGATTTGGCACATAGGTACACAATGCTAGATGGTCCCAGGTAGATATAGCTCAGGTCTCATTTGAATAGCCATAATTTAATTGCTGCTTAAAAATCCTACTGGAGAGAATTATTTTTTTTTCATTTACTTGAGAAGCTTTGTCAACCGAAATAAATCACTTCATCCTGCTAAACCATTTCACATTGAATATGCACAAAGGGGAGTAGAATCTATTTCAATGCACTCAGCAGTCAGCCAAAGTGACATGTCTCTGACAGGTGACACATTCCTCCGTGCAAGTTTCGGAAATTTAACACAGTGCGTAGACTCTTATTCGATAGTTATGTAATGTTCACAGCTCCTAAGGGAAAGACTAGGATATCACACAGAAGGAGAGGTTCTTGTACACATAAAATAAGCCAATATTCAGATTCTGTCAATATAAAAGAGTTAGTGTCTTTTTCCTAGTCTATTGTAGAAAAGAAAAATTACGCACACAGCCTCTTCTCTGTCATTTCTAGCCTCCCCCTTTTCAGCCAGTCAGCAATCCAGTACCATACACAGTGACCTGGACTAAATATTTATTTATGCCAATTGTTCATGTATTAATTAAGCAGTCAGAATGCTTAAACAGTAAGGATGCTTCCTTCCACAACATGTTTACCACCTGAATTAAATGGATCATAAAAGGAAATGATTAAAAAAAAAATGGTTTAAGCTTACATAATTTCCCAATAAATCTCTGGTTCTCAAAGGCATTTAGGCATCTAACTCCCAGTGAAATAAGTGCCTTCCACTACTTACAGATACAGACCAAAGCTTTGGCACAGATGCCAGAATCCACACGTACCTTCTTGATCCATCAGAGTAACTCTCTTTTTAATGTTTTAGTCAATGGCAATAGAGTGGAGGAATTCGGAAGAGCAGTTTCAATGAATCAAAGAAGGATGTTGGTTAATATAAGTTCAGTAGTTCCTGCTAGAGAAAATCAAGTTAAGAATGAATAGATGTAAATACTATATCCCCAAAAGACGCTTTCTCCATAGGATAAAATGTTCTCCTTAAGCTCCAGTTTGTTTACCATTTCTGAGTTCAGCATGGATACTGAGTGAGTCACATCAATTCCGCACTAATTTTGTCTTCCACCTTTCAGTTTATGTAATGTGGATTTCATCTCTCTTGGCTGAAGTGTCAAGCTGCTAAACAAATATCAAGGCAGTATTTACCATGAAATGTGAGAAATAATTAAGAAAGTCTTTCTGTATGTAAAGGGAGGAAATAAACTGATATCTGCACTGTGACAATGGCTCCTAAATGGAGCCATTATCTTTTTTTCTTTTTCCTGAAGTCAGAGAAAAACAGAAGGAGCTCAGCCTGTTGTTTGGGCTACTAAGGTCACATTCAGAATATGATGTAAAAGTGATCACTAAAACATAGCAGTTTAAGGAGAAGAAAACCAGCACTGGGTAATCAGAAGTACTCTAACATATCAAGTTGAAAATTCAAAGCTCCTTGGTATGTTCCCATAGGCTTTTTTCAGGCGACTGAATTTGTCTGCTTGGAATTATGTTTGATTTCACAAAGGTAAAATGTCTGCAAGACATACAGGCATATGAGATTCAGATGATCGCAGCTGGTGACTTCACGGTCATTCTCTTTAAACTTTTGGGCCATTTCTGCCTGGAGCATACGTCGATCCAGTGTTCTGAAGAAAATGCTGGCACTTCAAGCACAGTGGCACCAGCTTGAGGCTGGAGAGTTTATTCAGGAGACTGTGTGCCCTTCTTTCCTCAATAAATTAGCATTTTTTCTTTCCAGAAATAATATAAATTTCCCAAATAACTGACAAATATTCTTCAGTCAGAAGTCTGTAATGTGGAAAGGACTTTCAGATGCGTAGGAAACTCCCCAGCTTCCCACAAGGCTGGCAGCCCCGAGTCCCAAGAGGAAGCTCTCTGGGGTTGAGCTGTGGCTGTCTGGTTGTTATTTGACCGAGGCTGTCAGGGAGGGTTTGTTGGCTTCCTGCATCCACCAGTTGGTCATGTTTTTACTGGATTCATCACCTCTCTGTTGGTGTTTGGCTCTGATTGCTCTGTGTTGCTTGGACAGATACATCAGGTCAAAGAGTTGCTTCTTCCTAACAGTGCCTGGTTTGGTGCAGTCAAGGAGGAGCACAACTTGGAGTTATCACAGCTGCGGCTCCAAAGCTATAGTCAGCATGGGATAAGGCACAGCTGCTCAGAACTTGAACTTGTGGCTGACCTGCAGAATAAGTCCCCAGGCATCAGCTGGTCTTTGATAACAAGGAAGTCAGAGGAGCTACCCTGGATAGGACAACAGCCTGCTCTGGACCCTTGTGCCTTTTCCCAGTCATAATACATGTTTTCCATACATATGGACACCACAGTGCTGTCCTCTCACTAAATGAGCCACATGGCCAGCCCCAGCCCAGCCTGAAGATTACTGACTAGGACAGTAGGCCAGCTGGTGTGGCTGGGGTCGTCCAGGGCTCCAACCACAGAGATTCCAGCTGCAACAAATAAAGATACTGAATTTACAAAGAGATTCTGCAGATCAAAGTAACAAGTTCTTAGACAGGAAAAAAGACTGAGATTTCCAGTGATCAAATTAGGTGGATAAATCAGAGAATCATAGAAAATAGAGCTGACTAGGTCACCTGGTTCATCCAACTGACAGCCCAGGACATCCAGGACAGGACTGTTGATGCCAGTCTCGTAATGAGTTCGAATTAACTCAGGACAGGGCAGTTGATGAACAGAAAGCCAGACCTGGAAGAGTTAAATCTCAGGAACAGCCAAGCACTCAGAAGATTTACTGTAGGTGGAATTTTATTACACAGAGAAACTCATGGCTAGAATAAGCTGCCAAAGGAAACAATAGAAGCTACTACCTTAGTTTAAAGACTTAAGAAAATATTTAAAAGAAATAAATATTTAGTAGTACATCTGCCATCTCAAAGGATACCTAGCTCCCTTTCATCCCTACAATGTTTTCTATTCCAGCTGCGGAATATTTTTCCTGATTGAGCTGCAAATTATTTTTTTTCCCCCTTAGGCTTAAAAGCAGCATCTGATACATTTTAAGCTGCTTCTTTATGCTCGCCCAAGCTAGCATTAGTCCCAATCCCATCAGAATTGCTATAAAAGCACCTTTATTCTGCCTTTTGGCCTCTCCACAGCTCAAGGATGAAGAAAGTGGCTGTCACCCCCCAGGCTATATCCCAGAAGGCTCAGAGCTGCTCTGCTGTCCTGGTTTCAGCTAGGATAGTGTTAATTTTCTTCTTATTAGCTGGTACAATGCTGTGTTGTCAAGGCTTTTCAGTTTCTCAGGCCCTGCCAGTGAGAAGGCTGGAGAGGCACAAGAAACTGGGAGAGGACACTGCCCTGACAGCTGACCTGAACCAGCCAAAGGGATATTCCATACCACAGAACATCATGTTCAGTATATAAACTGGGGAGAGCTGGCCGGGAGCTGCAGATGGCTGCTTGGGGATTGGCTGGGCATCAATCAGAGGGTGGTGAGCAGTTGTGTTGTGCATCACTTGTGTTTTTTTCTTTTGGATATTATTCCTCTCTCCCTCTCTCCCCTTTTCACTACAATTGTTGTTCTTGTATTTCATTTGTTAAATTGTTCCCATCTCAACCCATGAGTTTTACCTTTTTCCTGATTCTGCTCTCCATCCTGCTGCAGGGGTGGGGAGTGGGCGAGCGGCTGCATGATGCTTAGTTGCCAGCTGGGGTTAAACTGCGACAGCTCCTCATTGCCTGGCAGCTATGGAGTATAGGGCAACTCGACATCTGCTCCAGGCTGGAGAACATGCTGACACTCAGCCATGTCTCTCTGCTTGCAATTTGACCTGTAATACTGGAGTCTGGCTTATTTGTTTTGCACACAGGCAGTGCCTAAGATGCTTCATGGAACATCTGAAAAATAGACCATAGAAGGAAGACCCTCTAAATCTCTAACCTCAGCAGCAACAGCAAAAAAGATTTAATTTTCTTTTTTTCCTGAATTTGGAAGTTATGATTAATTTCTGTGTGGGGAAGGAGAATTATACATGTATTAGTCTCACCATGTGAGGAACATATTTTTGCCATTATCTAAGTAATGAAGCTCCAAGGGCAAGAAAAAGGAACTTGGAAGCCCTATTTTTCCCACTTTGATTCAACAGCAGCGGGGGTCGATGCCTCCTATGTCAGCTTTTTATAATAAAGAGTTACTAAGAGATTTTTCTACTTGTCAGCTTTCTGACAACTCCTGAATGTGGTAAAGGTGGGCTAAGAGATGATTAGTCACCACCTTCCTCTAACAAACAAGTTCTCTTGAGTAACTCATGTGAAAGGTTTAACTATGAACAAACTCATTTAAAGTGCCAGCCCTCCCGTGGGCCATCTGATGGCATTCGGGCCCCGTGCCTCTTCCCAGGAGGTGTCTTGAGCACCGTCACACAACACAGCTCTGCAGCCACCTGCTCCAGTCCTGAGTGCCTCTGGATGCCAGTGGGGAGGAAGCCAAGGGAAGAGGCCCACAGAGCAGTTTATGCCCAGTGCATAATAAGCATTTTGCATTTTGTTCCATGTCCCATTAGGCACATTTGGACAATACAAGAACCCTGGGTGTAAAGGGCCTGGATGCCATTCCTTGATCCTGAGCTGCTTCCCCTGCACAGAGAGTGTGTGCATCCCAACTGCTGTGCTACAGCCACAGCTGGGACACTGCCTGTGGCTGTCCTTCAGTGCCACACCTCACTGCTTGAATGGTGCAAGGAGCTTCAAATGCCCTTCCTGCATGTTTTTGTGGCAGGTGTGTTTCTTATATACATATTATGAATAGGAGCAACAAACCCAACAATATGTATCATTCTACTACTTACTGATTCCCTTTAATTCCTTCCCTCTTCCGTCATTTTGAGTTCCCAGCCTTGTGCTTTCAGTCTACTATACTTTTTACCTTCTTTCTCCAATCTCCTTTATTTAGGGTCTCCAGTTCTACTGTGTCAACATCAACATATATTTTGACCACAAAGCATAACATTAAATCCATACAGCACCTGGACATGTACTCACACACACACAAACATATGGAAAGACATAGCAAAAAGAAACCTTATGTCTGAGGAAATCAGTGCCTGTCTTTAGAGTTCACATTTTTCTGACAGAAAAGGATTCCTTAATTTCTTACAATACTTGTCTGAAAGTACCACCTAGTCCAAAAGCCAACACACACAAAACACCGCAGTCTGGGCTGCTGGTACCTGAACTAATTCTTTTCCATATTGTGCCTTGGGCTGTATTCAAAACCTGGTTTGGCAGCATCCTTTTATCATTTAATTTGGAGTATCTCATTCCTTTTCTCTGCTGGGCTTGTCTTCTAACACATTTCATAAATATACTGGGCACCAAGGGAAAGTTGGCAGCATTCATTCAAAAAATCTGCTTTTAAAGAGAGTGGAAGATGATAATTGATGTCTATGTAAGATGATGAAGAAAAGGCCTGAAGAGCAAACATGATGGTAAATAAAGGAGTAAGTAGACTTAGCTGTAAAACTTAGAGTTTAGTTGCAGTAGCTAAGACATTGAAAGCTCGATGCACCACCCTGCACAGTGATGGCATGACAGCTTCCATCTACATTAATCTAAGGATAGAGGTAAACATTGCTTTTCCCACTTTGCTAGGAGGTGGACTCTGCTTTCTTCTGGGAGGGGGCTGTATTCCCTTCCACATCATCCTGAAGTGTGATTGTGGGTAATTTTTTGTGTTTCCACTTACGTGCTGAAAAATAGAATCTGTGTAGTTTTTTCCTTTCTAAGGAGCTGTGGGATGAGCCAGCAGGCTGCTAGGTAAACACCCACGATGTGTACTTGAGAAATCTAAATGGAGGAAGAGACAGTATTGCCAATCAGCTGTTAAACCAAAGATTTTACATGTAGCATTAATGAAGACATTTTCTCAGGTGAGAGAAACAACTACCCAAGCATAGGTACCATTAAAGGAATTCACATAGTAAAGTAAAAGCAACACAAGTTTCTGGAAAACAGGCAGACCAGCACTATGCTGGAATTGTAATAGACACTCATATCCAGGTGGGTCACAGAGAATTTTAGACCTTTTGAGAATAAAATATATTTTAGCAAGACAGATCAACCCATTGAACATATGTTGGTTCATCTGACACTAGTAATGAACAAGTCTTCCCCTTGTCACTCTGAATTTTAATTCTTTCCCATTCAGTTCTCCCATCTTTTCCTATGTGATGCTGAACAGAAAACCACCTTCAAGGTGTTCACTTCGCAGTTCCCAAGGATCATATGGTTTCATTTAGATAAAAAGGCCAGCTGATTTACAAGGGACAAGTATCAAACACGCTCATTGTTACAATGCCAATTCCTTTTGAAGCACAAAATCCCACAGCTGCTGTTCTAAGCTTCCACATCTGCTCCAGGATGGAAGAGTGTTTTCAGATCATAAAGGAGAGTAATCTGCTAAAGAAGAGTAACTTACATTCTTTGACAAAGACTACACGTGCAGGGTGGGTGAAAGTTGGGGCAAGGCGCAGAGAGCACCATACAACCATCAGGCTTGGAGACCTGCCTGGTTTTATGCTAGCCCAGTCCCTGGAACAGTTTTCCATGAAATACAGTTTGCCATCCATTTTCTGGGGAACACACTTCTTTGATTCCCGCAGAAGTATATGATAAAATCTTGACGGTGTAATTTTGCCTTCATGTACATGACCATGTGAAGAATATTTTCAGAATTTTGTCTATTTGGTTATACTATGGAGTGTGGTTCTTGGCTACTAAACTGGACTTTACTGTCTGTGTTTTAATTCTGCAGGATGCTTTATTTGCGAACAATCCATTCCACCTTGCGTCTATTTTATGACATGTTGGGGCAGTTATTAATTTAAAAGGCTTCCGTTACAGTTTTGCCCCCAGACAAGCAGACACAGCTGCCATTGAACTGTAAAAGCACATGAAAATCAAATGATCCTGACACCCACTCCCCTGTAATCCAACCCCCATCATCCAGTACAGGACAATCAAACAATTTTTGAGTTCGCTCTGAGATTAATCCACTCTTGTTTTAACAGGCAGAATACCCTGAGTAGCTTTTTCTGAGACTGGACTTTTCCAATACAGGAAAAAAATCCATTCTGTTCATAGAAAGCTGATCACAGAGATGAAGAAATCTTCCTTGCACTGATCAGAACCTTTTTAATTCGCTGTTTTGCTGAAAGATTCAGATATGCTAGATCACATCCAGGGTCTACAGAACCATCTCTGAAATGATGCATTAAAACAATGAGGTACTTCCGCGCTGGCGACAGAGAATAATTTGTAAATTGCAAGCATGAATAGCTTGCAGAGTGAATGAGAAGACTAAAGAGGGGAAAGAAGAAGTAAATCAAGAAAATCTCAGCTACACTGAATCCACAAAGCTGTGCAGTTTGTGGGCACATGATGACTGCTGCAGAACTGACAATTATATTTGCATTACCAATGATACTTTCAACTGTAAAGCCCTCACCTCAGTCCCAGTGTCAGTGAACTTTTTACGACAGAATGCAAAGAATTTGTTCAACACAAATGTAAACTAAAACGTCCACCTTCTCTACCAATACTTCCAAGGGAAAGAAATTAATAAAATAAAATAAAAAATCTTTAGAACATCTTTGCTCTCCTCTGTCACTAAAAGTGGAGACTTTATGGAAGATGCAACAAGTCTGCAGGAAACCTTGGAAAAGATGTAAAATTTAGAATTTCTTTATATTCTATACATTAATTGAACTACCTGAAGAGGAAGAATAGATTAAAAGAGTGGGGTTTGTTGCAAGTAAAGGAAGGAAAAACCTTTGCTCTAAAGTATTTATAGTTTTCAGATCTAAAGTCATCTTCATTTTTGTGTTTCTGACCTGAATTGGTACCACTTGGCTATTTGACTGAAACCAATACTACCTCAAGCAGAGCTAAAATCTGTTATTATTGTTGTTAATTAATAACTGTTAGTTTAAAAAGTAATTAATGTATTTTTCTTGTTTCTTTACAGTTAGAATATTCAAAGGGATCTCATGTTTCCATTAGAAATCGAATTTTCTTCAAATGCTTTTCATATCTTAAAAAGTATTGCAGGATCTTTGAAGTAGCCACTGGATGAGTGCAGGTGTCACAGCTAATATCTGTAAACCTAACCCAAAGCCACAGATTTCAGCAATTTTTACATTAGGCAGTGTAAAAGGACAGAGCAGGATACAAAAACTCTAACCTAATCTAAAAGATAAAGATCAATGAATATAACTGAGTCTACACAGCATTAAATGCACACTTCTGCTGCCATACTTAAAAATAAGATAACAATAGATGTGCTAGAATTCAAAGGTCTCTTTATTCTTCAGCATCCCAACATGTTGTATGCAATACACAAAGGTAATGGATCCCTGGTCCTTGATGCTGTTTAAATAACGTGCCTACATTAAAAGTGTGCTAGTCACCTCAGTACTTCTGCAAATTGCCAGAAAACTGCCCAAAGGTGACAAACAAGTAAACGAGCTCTTTTTATTTCTTTTCACAGAAAGTCTCTGTGAAGCCTATTCAAAGTTGTGTTCTCCACGTGGCCAGTTTGCACAACAAAGTGATCCAAATTGCATATAGTACAGTTCCTAAAGTGCTCGTGTTCCAAAAAGAAAGTTCCTTTTTGACTTTTCTGTTTGTTTGCAGGTATGTTCACAATGATGAGGGAAAGATTTCTTGTACCTGTGCTAACTGGACCCAAGAAACAAGCTGATGTGTCTGTGCTATGATATTGCCATGGTATTTCTTTCACTAAAGAAAGAGGAGGATGGATGATTTTCCATTAAAAAATCGGTGTCAAATCTAAGCCAGGTAAGTAGCGATGGACTAAGTGGCAAATTCTCGGTGGCTTTTGAGAGAGCTTTAAAATCAGTTCAGATCATTATCATGGACACAGTCTAAGCAGTTGTAGCAAAATAGGCATTGTCAGATCAAAAGGCAGTTTAATGGCCCAAAGGACAGACCATTTTTGAGGTGAGGGAACTGGAGAAAGGGGATTTAGCGGAGAGGTCTGCTCTTCCTCCTTCTTTGCTATAGCAGTTTTGTACATCAACCACTGGCAACCTGTTTCCAGTTCTGCCAGTTTGTCGTTTGTCAGTCTAAGTAAACAGACCGTTTAAAGAAACATCATTGTGTTGCAGGAGCCCAGGATTCATTCTGTTCTGTGAGCACTGTCCAATGCCAAGATTAACACCTGCGGTAGGAAAAGTAACGTAACTGCTAACGCTGCCTGTTGGCACTCTCACCAGCCCAGAACAGGCTCTCACTCGGTTTAGCCAAGTGGTCTTTCTTTCCCCCCATCTTTTTCTCCCCAGGAAGGAGAGATTTTTAAAGATTCAGAGGTAGATAAAGACCTTCAGCTTATGCAAACTCATGTGGCTTCTCTGACTTTTTACACAAGCTAAGGAACTGGTGCCAAAAGCAAAGAGTTATTTTCTGTAGGGAAGCAGGAGAATATAAATTTAATCCTCACACTCTGTTCCACTGAAGCTGGCATGAGCAGCCACTGCTGAGTGACTGCTGTTTACATGTCCCACTTCCAGCTGGTTTTATGAGCATATGTTATATCTACAGGAGATACGTGTAGGGAGCGGAAACAAAGACACTATGGAGCGATCTGCCTTCATCGACTGGAGAAAGGCTTAAAATAAGTACTTTTTACACATGGAATCAGAACTGTTCCAGTGCTGAAGAATGAGTTTTACAGGCAAATTTGAGGACCAATGGGGCACCACTGGCAGAGAAGCCACAGCAATTTGCTTGGGGTGGTGGAGCAGAGCAGGGATGTTCTAACTCTGCCCTGTCAAACCCAGGTCCATCCTTGGAAATATCTTCTCTTCTACACTACAGGCAGAAAGGACCAGAAGGTGTGAAGGAGACCTTGGTACTGTAGGGTGTGCCAGGGTGGAGACCAGTCACACCCTGGGGCTTGCTGTGGGAGCATGCTGCCCCCAAAGCCCACGCAAGCACCAGAGCTCAGACAGCGGCTTTTAGCAACCTCCACACAGAGCCTGCAGATGGGCCTTGGAGAAAAAGTACTTTCACAGTCTCTGTGGTTGTAAGCAGCCATCAAAGAGCAAAGTATTCTGCCTCTTTCCAAGGTCAAAGCTTGTCTGTAGAAAAATCTGTCAGACAGACCCTCACAAATCATATCAGCCACTTTCCTCTCCCAAGCATTTTGTTACACTTACTAGTAAAAAGATCACTTGGGATTTCAAAATGTTTCATGAAGAAAGGAAACCTTTTTTTTTTCAACGTTATTTGTCATCTGGTGAGCAAAGTTACTCTTTATTGTGAGCATTTGATTTATATTGTGACAGCATAGAGCACTGGATGGAAAATCGGTAACTCAGGATAGCTCATTTTAGACGCAAGAGATCCCGCATACTTTGGTAAGTCCAGATGAGCAGCTCTCATATTTCTTCAGTTCTTCTTCCCCTAAATCAGCTTCACAGGGACACAGAGATAAATCTTAAAGCAAAAAAATGGTATTTATGTTGCCTTCAAACAGTTGAAGACCACCACTGTGAAGCTTTACTAGAATAAGGACTGAGTCCTGCTCTCTGATATCCAGTAGATTTTAGGAAGGAGCTTAGCTGAACTTCCTACCCTGATGACCAGCTTTAACGCTTTTGAGCAGGCACATAAAGCACTTTTTCATCCCTTCTTCTTACCCCTGCCCCCACCAGTGCAAATACTTCCAAGTTTTTCTCACACAAAGCTAGTTCAGGATTTTGAGGGGAGCTGGTGAAATGATTTATTGGAGAAAACTCAAATGTAAATGCCTTAATTTAGGACAGATTTACAAATTCCGACAGGGAACAGTATTCAGATTCCCAAATCAGTGCAGAAAAAGAGTGTAAGGCAAGAAGAGGCAGTTGCGGTTTTATGACCTTGCTTTCCATTTGGGGGAAAAAAGATAATCAATGCTTCCAAAAGACACAGAACTCCCACTCTCTATTCAGACAATTAAAGAAAGAACAGTTCTGACATATGTAGAGAAAACTTGCCGGATTTATCTTCTGTACCTTTCTAGTAATTGCTTCCAGTTCTGTAGCATTGCTGCAGTATCTGGAAAACTAAGTCAAAAGTAGTAATCAATTCAACAAAAATCTTCTCTAGTTAAAATGGTTTGCTACAGAATACTCTTGCAGGAAGATTTACATGTCCTTTAAAATCAACCCAGATAAACGAAAACCCTGATCCAGGACTTGATTCAAAGACCTTTGAAATCCTACAGTCAGGCCCTTTCAGTCTGAAATGCTTTCCCATACTCAGCATCTTTTCCTTCTTCTTAGGAACAACTCCAACATTTCTGTCTACACATGCAATTATCTGAAATAAAGTTCAACATGGAAAACTCATCTAGAGGGGAAGTATGTGTTTAAAATATCTAACTCGGGTCATTCAAACACCAAATTCATATTCTCTAATATAATTATATGGTCACAGGGGACCAGACTTCTAAGCTACTTTTAGGCATTTACAGATGAAAAGATCTTTTAGAAAACACCATTTGGCATCCAAATGACTCTAAAAATGAACTATGGCATCTACTTTTCGGTGAGCATGGAGGCAATGCTTTTGCCAAACACGTGGAGTAACCAGTGACCAAGGGCTTGATTTTCTAGGGCCTGTAACCGACTTTTTCCAATGAAATGCATCTGAGCCAGAGGTCTGCAGTGACAGAAAGCAGCTATCAGCCTCCGATACATCAGCACTGGGCTGTAGCTCAGAAGAGCTTAACTCTGAAAGACTATACATCTGCTAAACATCTTGGCATTTCTGAAAAGCTGGTTGAGACTGTATTCCTTGAATCAGCTTCTGAGTGCTTGTCTTGAGGCTCTGTTAACCCAGTCTGGGCAGCACTCTGCATATAGCTCATCCTCAATGAGGTATGCTCAGATATTCAGGAATCTGATGGCAAGATGTGGGCCAAAGGAAAAGAATCCTGAATCTCTCAGTAATTACTAAGTGGGAAAATGAATACTTTGGAACTCTGTAGTGTTCATGTCCTTCTTCCTTTTCTACATACAACTTGCATGTAAAAATGTGAACTGACATTCTCTCATGCTTCAGGATACGAATCACCTGTTGATAGACTTAGAAAGTTCCTCTAACAACTATATGTAAATATCCTCTGTCATGTTTCTTGAGCTGGGATTTGATGATGGTCTTATTAAAAGCAGGTGAAGGGGAAATTCAGATTGTAATGGCTCAGCAGTGGTAATTTGTCACCTGGTATGGAGGGCAAGAAGGCCCAACTGCAGAGCAGGTTAAACTGGCTGGAAGCAGAAATGCCAGGGACAGTATGACTTCATGTAGGGGAGAGAAGTTTCCCTTGGTGCTGAGACAAGAAGCCGCCACAGCATCATCTTGTAGCAGTCCTGGAACGTGAGTGCGCAGGGGCCACCTTTGGGCAGCAGAGCTGGGCTAGGCAAGGGACTCAGTGCCTTACATTCATTCTCACAGGGTCCGTGCTGGTACAAGTGTATATAAGGGTATCAGCTGGTGACACATCTTTGCAGATTCCTTGTAGATCTGCCTGCAGTGGTAGGACTGTCCAATGCATTGTTCACAAAATCTTTATATTTAAGCACAAACTTGTGAATAATTTTCCTCAAGGGAGACAATACGAATTCTCCAGCAGGTGGATGTTGTAGCACTCTCCAAACTATCAAGCTGCAACAAGGTCTTTTACTATCTCATACCAGCATACTCTTCATACAGTCCTTCTGCTGCCTTCTCCTCACCTCATCGAGTGCCCACTCTCTCTTCTCTTGCTTCTTCCTCTCTCTCTGTCTTTTCCTCAGCTGCTCTTTCTTCATTGGCTCTCAACCACTTCACCAGCCATAGCTGCACCTTATCTACATCGGCCACCCCCACCCCCCGCCCCTGAAGCCAACCCACAGTTGTGTATTATCAATGCTAATTAACCCAGCTTCTTTCTTCTACAGGTGGACACAAGGCTCGTCCAGTTTAACAGCTTACATCTTGCCAGTCAGCTGATGGCCCTCTGGCCCAGCAATGCCCTTCTCTGCACCTCCTTGCATACTCCGATGAAAAACTAGTTCTAGTTAATCTTTGTATACCTAACTATACTGAAACCATACTCCATTCCAAGCTTTTTTATGGTGCTTAGTTAAAGCACGTAACTGGGAAAAACTTTCTTGATGAAAAATATGGGGAACTCATTAGGTTGTAACCCTCAATCCATTTGATTTTCTATACATAAACCACTATATTGCTCATTTCTCCAGAACAGAATTTGAGGTGAGAACCCTTACATTGACCACAACTTGTAGAGGACAGGTGAAATCTTGGTCCTAAAGCCTCAGCAAAAAAAATACACTGTGTCAGGGAGGCCAGAACGTTACTTATTATTTCAGCTTCCATAGAACCTCCAGTCAACAAGTCTTTCTTTTTGCTCTCTACTAGGGATTTTTACCCTGGTTTTCAGGACTGTGCCTTTAGAGTTCAGGGCAGATAATGATACCCAAATACAAGAGATTAAACTAAGGGGAATTTACACTACAATAAAGACTCTGTACTCCTTCCCAGTGTCACCATTTTCAAATCCATCTCAGGATGAATTAAATACCATGTGATTACATATCTCTAATCTGTTGAAAAGGCCAAGAACCACAGAGAGATGGGTCAAAGAAACTGCACAAGCATCATAAAGGGAACTACCTAGGATCAGTCAGGAGGAAGCACCAGGCAAACCTGCTGGTAGAAGTTAGGATATCTGAATGTGGTCTTTAATAGCATTAAGCTAAAAGCTGCCTACTTGACTTTCAGATGGAGTAAACAAGGAAGACTTAGACTCTAGAAAATTCATAGATAGCTTGTTTATCTGGCCCTTAGTCTTTAAGACCTGGGACTAGTGAAACATCTGTTACCTGCATAGTCACTCCCATCACCTGTGCTAGAGTAAAAGCACACAAATGCCATAATGTATTACATTACCGCAAATTTTCCATCTTGCTATCAAACTTGTTATCAAAACTGAATGTACACAGATTGCTTTTGTTTCTCCTTCATTACAGGGAGCTGGGAGACACCAAAATGAGAAAAGTGTATGTCTTTAGACAATATAAGCTAGAAGATCAGACCTGTATTAACTCAGTTGCTTGTAGTCATCCATCCAGGTTCTTGGGTATGATGAGACATTTTATTAAGCCAGGGAAACCCATTACAGTATGCTAGTCATTAAAATGAGTGTCCAGGATATACATTAATGTAATAAAAAACTTAATGACTGTTTAATTTACTTTGCTGTACCTTAAACAGTCATTTAAAGAAAGGACACTCCACATCTTCTCTCTAACTGTGCAGAAGAGCCAGCAGGCAGGTGGGTCTGTCTCCAGTGGAACAACTGCTAGCATAATGCACACATGTTTTGGAGACAGCAAAAACACAGGTAGGTTGGTGTGGTGTTAAATACATTTTTAAACACAGATTTATAAACCCATAAATGGATGATTCAGAAGTTATTCAAGCAAAGTATCTCAAACCTTTGGAGAACACCATCCCTTGAGCATTTCCTGTGTGTGAAAGGATAATTTTGGTTGAACCCTTTACGCAGAAGGTAGTGTCTTAAACCTATCACTTGCAGCTATCTGCTGTTGCCTCTGTTGCCTCTATTGCCACGACCTTCATTGATTCTTCATTGCAGAATCAAACCATTTGCCTTGCAATTAATGCCTTTTAGGCTAGCCTGACTGGAGTGAGAGCACACTGTAAAATAACACCTGTACTACACGCAGCAACTAGTTTTCCATGCAGAGAGATTGGATTAGCACCTGGGGAGCTGAGTTAATAAACTGTAGCTAATGTTCCCTTGTGAGCCCACTAATTTGAGTTAAAAATGCCACCCTGCTCAAGTCAAGGGGCTTGTGTGTGGAAGGGATTTGCAATGGTAGCAACACACAGGTTATAACAGCAAAAAACACTCTGACAGTTGTTAAGACCTTTGAATCTCTGAGAAGAAACATGATTAATAGAAGATATAAGCTAATAAAAATATTTAAACTAGAGATGATGTGATACACTTCTTGGAGTGTCATTCAGAGCCAAAGGGAAGGAAGGAGTAACTTTACACTGTTGTTAGACATCTCTAGATGTGCTGCCAGCTTGGGAAAGAAAGGGGGCTTGGCAATCTCTGTCAGCAAGGTACATCCTCGTCTGCAGCAGCCTTTCTGTCCCAAGCACTCCAGAGCCACGGTGACAGCCACCGCCTCCTTCTTAGGTGCCTCAGGCAGAAGAAGGTTGAAGATGAGAGCCACAGGATTACCCTTCTAGCCTTTTCCTGCCCTAGAATCCCTACACTTACACACAAGCACAAAGAGGCTTTTCCAAAAGCCTGTTTCAACCTCTAAGCCTCCTTATATGCAGCAAAGTCAATTTTGAATACTGTTCTCTATAACTGGCACCAGAAATACTTCTGTCTTCCAGGACCAGAAGTGAATGCCAGAAGACACTAAGAGTTGCGCCTCTGGGATGCATTGACAATCCAAGTTTCACTTTAAATCAAACCAGCAGACAAAGTCTCATAGGACTCTTCAAGTCTGCACAGCACAATAATACACAGCATATAGAGGCCTGACTGATGCCAACCGAGTCTGCAACAGAAGCAGAGCAGGGTACCTGTGGTAGCCAGTGCCGGTCCCTCGCAGACGGCGCAGTGCTGCACTAGCACAGCAGCTTCGAAACCCAGCCTAGCACCAACCCCACCGCTTCATGCCTGCGTCAGAGTGCAAAGGGTGCAAAGAATGCAGGATCAAGCCCACTGTTTGAGCCACTTTTGGATCACTATACTGGAAATGTTTCTTAAAATTCCTGAACAATATTTTTTTCTCCAGACATGATATCTTGCTGACCTGGTATTGATACTGTGTCTGTTTGCAATTAGAGGATATTGTGCAAAACTACAGGTTTTATGGAATTAAGCCATGTAGGGAAGTATTTATGATCTTGAGTTGTTTCTATGTTGTGATTAAAGCACAAAGCAGTTTAAGAACAGGACAAAGACCAGCTATCTTGGTATGTCTATAGACTTAAATGTCTATTTTGCTTTCCTGCTTTTTACCATACCTCTCACCTCACCTTTTGTCCAGAAATAAACATAGGTGATTCTTAAGCTTATTTATGCTCCTTGCTTCAATTTCCTATCTTTGTAATTTATCCAAATATCAGCTGAAATTTTTAAATTATAATATTAACAACTTCTGAAGCAACTTATAAATTCCAGGTGTGGCCACAGTAGTGGAAGTCTCACCTGAAAAGGGAAGGAAGGATCTGCTATTAAACCCCCAAAGTATGTCTTTTTAGTTTGACCTGCTTCCCTTTTGGTCTCCAACATATGAAACTTTCTGTAATAGCTATTGGCTATGATGAGCCTATGCCTTTTTTCAAAACCACATGACTGTTCAGATGAAAATATGCCAATTTGGTAATGAGAGATGTTATGTGGACACCAGGCTCATTTTTGTCATTGCAGGCACAATCCTGGGATACTGTTCATGTTTCCAAGAGTAAAATGTAGGTGCTGCTAACACTTTCTCATGAAACTCTATATTGTTAAATCAACATACTTCAGAGGCAGCTTCCTCTAAAGGGAATGCAAGATAAGGATTTGCAGATCTCTTCACTTTCCATGCCTCCAGGTCTAATCTCTTAAGGTAAAGTTGGCTCTTGGGTTCTACATAAAGCTAATCCAAATATTTCCAATTATATTTTTTATTTCCAGAATGGCCATTCTGCCAAATCTAGAATGTTTTATTAGTCAAAAAGGTTTCCTATAGCCTATCACAGAAGAATGCAGAATAGCTGAAAGTGTTACTTATAAGGTGCCCACCAGTAGCAGCAGGTTTTTTCCCATATGCCAGGTTAACGCCAGGTTCATCATTTGACTGGTTTCCCTCTCCTGAGTCTTCTCTGCTGTCACTAAAAGACTCTGAAATTCCCATTTTCATTCCACCACATGTGGATGAAAACCAAATTTCAAAACCTCAGAAATACTCACGAAAAGAAACTGCTGTTTTCTGGCCAGGGGTAATCAACAATCTTAACTGCAAATACTCTTAGCACAATAACCCAGTACAAAAGAAGGGGAAATCTCACAAGGAGTGTAAACATTCTGATGCTTGCAAACCAGTCCCAAATGCATTTTCAAATACATTCCTTCGTCATTGCTCGGGATGCTGCCTAATGAGTTGACAGTAAGCCAGTGACAGTCTAGCACAGCAAAAGTTTGATGCTTCCTTTTTTGGACATTCAAGTATTCCCTATTGTTTTGAAACCGTTAGTAATGCTGCTTCTTTGCCTTTGCCATCCAACAAGCCCTGCTCTAGCAGTGACTCATTCAGGTTCTGGCACTGTGTAGGATAAGGGTGAAGCATTAATAGAAATCGCTTGGTGACATAGATAAGAGGAGAAGGGGAGGAAAGATGCAAAGCAGAGTTCTGGCTCTGTCATGTTTTCTCTAATTTGTGGAGTTCTGTACTCTTTCTGGAAACTATGCATGCTGGGGGTCACCACACTGCATTCCCTGGGTATGCAGAACACTGAAATCCCAAAGAGCATAAGTTAGTGAACACCACACAATTTCATGTTGTTCCTATTAAAAAGATAATTTATTTCAATGGTTTGTTTCTTTTGTTTGCCACAATGAGTGTTGGGTTATTTCGCTGTCTCCTATACTGTGAAGCTTCATAGTTATGGAATGCAGAGGCTGCTGAGCAGCACTGGTCTTCCAGGGATCTTCCAGCCAGTTACCAGTCTGCAGTGATTTCACCTGACTGGGATGGGCAAGAACATTACTCTTCAGATGAGGCATGACCATTGCACCCCATAGCATCTATACTTTGCATAAAATCCTCTCACACAAAAGGCAAGAAGGAAACTCCCACTGCCTTTATCTGTGCCAGTATTTCACTCTGTAGATTTTATTTTTTTAGAGCTCCATAGGGTAACTGCCATCTTTGTCCTCTGCAATTTCAGAGCTTTTGGCAGAGCAGATGGGTATGACTAAGAACACAAACTGCCTTCAGGAGTCTGCCTTCTTTTCTTTTCATATTTTCTCCATGTAATTGAAGAATTTAGCCCATTGTCTTCTGTCCCCACTTCAGTTTCACATAGGACTAACGCTTCTGTGTTGAAGAGGTACCTCTAATCTGCAAGTTGAAAGAGTCCCCAAAATACCGGTAGCTCAGAATTTTTCAGATAATGTGGATGTGGTTCTCCTTCTTGATGTAGTGTCGACATTTTAATGGAGTCCTGTGGCTAATGGAGTACTATAACCCTGACATTAACAATCTAAAATTGATGCAACAGAAGAGTCAGGTTCTGTATATTTTATTAGCTTTTAAAACTGAAACAGTAGAAGTAGTTTTGAAAAGAGACAGAGGTGAACGGGTCTGAATAAAACTGAAAGGAGACTAAGCTCACTTTATTTCTCATGTATTTCTTGACTATATGTCACCTTGAACTCCTATGGAAAGCAAGCTTTTCTGTACTACTGTAGTTTTTCTCATTTCTACTCTACAGTCTTTTGGGACACCCACTAAAAGCATGCCAAAGAGGGGGTGGAAGGGTGGGGGCTTAAATATTTTAAATCTATTAAATAAAATAACACTTTTGAAATACTAAAAAACATATGGAAATGTGATTCTCTCATATGGGAATTCAGCTGTTCCCAGGAACAGCCTGGGTGTCAGGAGACCAGAGCAACATATGAGGAATGTATTAAACAAATGATGGAGGGAGGACTGAATAGCTCGGGGAACTGGAAAAATATTACATAACTTTTAATCTTGAGTCTACCCCAGACTGACAGCACAAATGAAAATCATTAGACTCTGAAGACAATTTGGTGGTCCATGTGGAATCACTTGGTGGTTTCTCTGGAGTTGCTAATAGATAGCTTTCTATATCACAGAAACTTCCATACATTTATCACCCTTTTCAGCAATTTTAGTAGAAGCCAAGAATAAGGGTTTAAGAGAGAAAAACATTTAAGCATATGCTTAAAATTAAACACCTGCTCAAGTACTTTGCTGGATGAGAACCTTAAAAACTGCACTGCTAATACATGTGGTAAAAATATGAAGCCCAGAAAGGAAAGCCGGGCTGTTCATGCAGTACTTGTTCTGGAAAATATTTAATTTTCATTAAATAGCTTTTAGCAATCACATTGGATTTAAAAATAGTAAAATAGGGAAAAAAAATCAAGGTTATATTCCAAAGGCTATCTGTAATGGACTATCAGAAATGAGCAAGCATATCAGTATCCTGTGCTCTCTCACCAGGTGCTGACCATGCTGAGTTCCCTCATGTCCTTGTATTTCAGTGTAGATTCAATTAACAGATTCCATCATATTTTCCATTTATCTGCACTGGGCAATGTTACAAATACTGAAACAACTTCCAGGTAAGTCAGCAGAAGTGCAGTACCGACGAGCTCACCAGAGTCCTACCAACCAAAGCAGTGGTGTTAGCACAGTGCCGGCACATCTACGTTGTTTCCAGTTTTGAAGCCAGCTGAAATATCACAGACTAGGACTGCACTGCATGGAACAGATATACCTTCCTCTTCCCACAGTGCAGGGAATGAAGCTGCTCAGGGGGTGACTGTGCAGGGCCTTGCCCTAAGTAACAGAAGCAGAGTGCTCATCTGTCCCATTTTAACAAACACCTTTTTTCATTTACTTCTCGCAGAGCTGCAAGGAAGACTAAATGCACCTACCCACCCTCGGTAGGGGAACACTGAACAGCACTGATCGTACTTGCTTCCAGTGCAGAATTTACACTAATGCCAAGCTGGGGGAAAACAAAAAAAATCTAACAATAAATCAAACAAAAAGATGCTATTCTTATATCACTCAAAGACCGCAGTTAATTACACTCCTGAAATAAAACTGAAGATAAATATTAATTGGCCCCCAATTATTTTTTGACTGCACTGAAAATGCATCAGGAATGTTTGGAAAAGTGTGAAAAATGTTCTGCAGTGAATTGATTTTAATTTTGCCAATAGATGCAAACTTCTTACTAGCAATGTTAACAGTGGCAGGACATTCCCCTTCTTTCCACAAATTAGCTTGAAACTGAGGAGATACTTTTGCTTCCACCTGACTACTAAGTTCATGTACTACATTATACAGCTAAATATACTCATGATAAGACAGCTTTTGATCACCTTCCCTTACTTTCCCTGACAAAATGATTTAAGAATCATAGGAGCTACCACATTTTGTCAGCCTGAAATACATGGCAATGTTAAAGCATGTCTTGATTGGCTGTTTTCTTCTGTGCCAGCTGTTAGAAATTATATTAATAGAAAAATCTCTGCTACAATTTTAAAATTATTTAAGAATAGTAAAAATTGAGAAGATAAGAGAATGTGTTTGTATTTCTTTCATAATGTGCTATTTTTTGATACCATTCTAAAATTAGTCTACTCCAGTATTTGCTGAAATTTATCACCTAATGGATTGATTACATAGCAAAGTAAGAACTGATGACAAATTCTCTGGCCATAAAATGTGATTTTTACTTAACACATGACAAAGCAGAAAAAAATTACAGGGATTTGTTCAGGTATATATATATATGATGGCTCCCTTTCCTGACTTCACTTTTTATCCTACCTAACAAAGTTATTCTACTGCAACTGGTCTGCATCAAAAGCAGTGTGGCCAGCAAGTCAAGGGAAGTAATTCTTCCCCTCTACTCCACTCTCGTGAGACCCCACCTGAAGCACTGCTTTCAGCTCTGGGGCCCCCAGCATAAAAAGGACATGGACCTGTTGGAGTGAGTCCAGAGGAGGGCTACAAAGATGATCAGAGGGCTGGAGCGGCCTGAAAACGGGCTGAGATAGTTGGGGTTGTTCAGCCTGGAGAAGAGAAGGCTCTGACGGGGGACCTTATAGAAGCCTTTCAGTACCTAGAAGGGGCTACAAGAAAGCTGGAGAGGGATTTTTTACAAGGGCATGTAGTGATAGGACAAGGAGCAACGGCTTTAAGATGAAAGATGACAGATTTGGATTAGATAGCAAGAAGAAATTCTTTACTGTGAAGTTGCCCAGAGAAGCTGTAAGTGCCCCATCCCTGGAAGTGTTCAAGCCCAGCTTGGTTGGAGCTCTGAACAACCTGGTCTAGTGGACAGTGTCCCTGCCCATGGCAGGGGGGTTGCAACTAGATGATCTTTAAGGTCCCTTCCAACCCCAAGCATTCTATGATTCTATGATAATTTGGCTAAATCCTCAAACATCAAAGAAGCTAAAAGTGTGGTCTTGCATCTTGTCTTAAAGAACAGGTCTGAAAGGTATTTTCAGACAGTGGAGTGGGGTCAGCACACAGTCCTCTCAGGTCCCATTCCAGCCCTGGAGGCTGGTGCACGCTTGAGTGGATGCATGCTCTTCTGTCTCTTTTCCATCCCAGCACAACCCCTTCAGCCCAATGCCCTCAACTTCTTCCTCCTGCGCTCTGTTTCCTGACACCTTCCCTGATCAGTGCCATGGTCCATTCACTGGGTTTCTGGATTCAGTCCTCTTCCCAAACCCAAGACAAGCCCAGCCCCAGAGTAAGACTTTCTCTCTGATCCCCAGCTAATCTCAGCCTTTCCACACCCTCCCTTCCTGGCTTCCCCTTCCAGTTTTTTCGCCAAGCTCCCATGTCCCCACCCCTACGTCCCCAGTGACATTCCGCCCTCCTTACGTCAGCTTCCCACTTCCCCTGACTCCAGCTACTCATTTCATTACTCCCTGTGTCCTTATCTGCTCCTTTCCTCTCAACTTAAATCACACAGTTCCCTCCTGTCCCACTGCCCAGGCTGAACACAGTGGGGGAATACAAGGGCAAAGGGCAAACACTTGGGGTTTTGCAGCTCACCCTCCTTGGCATGGTGCAGTGGGAAGCCGCCTTCTCAAGGAAAGCCGAGCTCCTTTGCCTGGCTGCAGATAAGACCTTTCCTGGCTGCTCTCTGCAGCCATGGTGTGATCAGCCACTGGCAATGAGAGGCTCAGACCGGCTCACCGCAGCTGCAGCTCTGAAAGCACTTCCTTGAATTTTGGAAGTCTGTAATGAGCAGGTATATAGAATTTTTCTTCCCACAAATCTTGTAACCTCACTGATTTTCATGGGGGTTTTACTTGGTGTTGGGAACGGGCACGTTGTGACAGGTTAGGAGCTACTAACAAGAAAATCATGTAACAGCAGGTGATGTTACCGATAACCCATGGCCATTCCACTTTGGCTGGTAATACTTTCAGCTTGAAAATTGTTGTCTGAGTCTATCGGAGCTCTACCAACCTCCCTCTTGCCACATGGTTTCATGCATCCAAGTATCCAAGCATGTACATAGCCTCAGTCCTCATCAGCTTGCAGATTATCAAGGAGATACCTAGAATGGAAATTATAAGAGGATTATCATCATTCTCCACAAACACTGCAAAAGAGGCTTTACAGATTTAATTAGAAAGCCTGAAACAAACCAGCTCATGCTTAGCTACTGCAGAGTACTGTGGAGGGACAGGAATGATTAGCTGAAGATGAGAAGTTGCAAGTTTAGAGTAGCACAATGAGAAGTGTAAGAATGTTAAAAACCACCTTGATTATCAACCTCAATTCTCTTGATTCACTGGAATTACTCCCCATTTACTCTTGCATACTGGGTTGTGCAGCATGAGCCTTCTCTTGGCAGGCACTATGGAACATGCAAGTGTGCTATGGGCCTCGTGGCAGACCCAGGAATTTACAGCCCTGCCTTCTCTGCTATGGGTGCTCTACGCATATGGCCATAGGTCTTCCCTCCCCAAGGGTTAATAGATACCATGCACCTCACTGGTAGCACACTCGGTTTTGTTGGGATTGTGCAGTACAGGGAGGTAGGTATGCCAGCTCCTGCCTTTCTGTTCCCCCTCTATTAATCTTTGCTGACCTGAACCAGCAGAGCTTCCTGAAACTGATTTAGAGTTTTCGGAAGGAAAATGTTGAAAACAATGAGGAAAATATTTTTGTCCACAAACAGATGTTAAGAGCACTCTAGCTGACACAGTCAGATGCCTACCCTCTCTTTCCTTGCTCCAGGTCTTGCCTAAGGGGACAAAGAGGCAGGGCAAGTCCTAAGTGAATCAGTTATGAAATATCTTCCAGCAATCTGGCATTTGCTTCAGGGACAACAGTCCTGAAGGAGTGAGGAAGAGGGAGCAGGAGCCAGTGAGGAAGCAGAGATCCTGTCTTCCACAGTTTCCATGAGCAAACCAAAGCCCTGGGTAGATGCCAACAGCTCCAGCAGGGAAAAACCACATTCCAAAAGAGGGAGAAACACAGCCCTTTAGGCTATTTTGTTCCAGTGGTCTTTCTGGCCTTACAGAAATACAGGATGGACTTTGAGAAATTACAGACTGTTCGGGAAGGAGTTAAACACAAAATAGAAGAGTGCCCCTACTTTCACCCAGGACACCATGATTTTATTACACTCTTCTCTGAAAGATGACAGGCTGCATGCCAAGCACTTTCAAATTTTTAATTTTTTTTTTTTTTACTTTCTCACACACAGAAATCCTCCTCAAAACCTCTTACTTTCAAGCTAAGTGCCAAAAAATGCTCAAGTGCCAGCCAATGACTCATCTTTTAAAAGCCTGGGTTTTGGAAGGTGGTTTTCATTTCAGGAACTTGGGGCAGCTTCCTGGATACTAAACATTGTGGGATCAATAATTAGACTAGAAAAATGTCAGAAAAGAAGGAGTTTAAATATATAAACATCATCTTTGGGAGTTCTGTTAACTAGAGATACGTGGGAGTTCCAAGCAAAGGAAAAAACAGGAAGGCCAAGAGTTTGGCTGATGACTCAAAATGGCCAACATCCACTTTACTTTTTTTAATACTGAAACATATTTTAAATCATTTTAATCTCTTTTTAATAATGGAACCAGACACATACATCACATTGCCTTGGAAAGAGTAGAAACACTATCTTTTTTTTTTTTTTTTTACGTGGGTGCAAATGGAAAGCATATGATGACATTCCATCTCTTCCTCCCCTGTGCTGTGTTTCACCCATTTCTCAACACACAACGCAGACATACGGCCCTTATTAGTGCTGTAGTTACATGTCATCATTTTGCCATCATGCAAGCCAAACGTCTGAAGTGCTCTTTTGCTTCTAGGGATTTCCTTGTTTACATAGCACATAAAACCTTACTTGCGCCACGATAAAGGCATGTGGGAGCACGGAAGCCTGTATGCAGGTGAGGGCATCTATCAAGCAGGCAGGGTGGAGGAAGGGCACAGATCTGCCTTTAAGTCTCGTACAAGCTCCCATTGTTCCTGTTTGGAGGCAACACTCTATCAGCCCCAGCAGGACAGCAGCTGGGTGATTCAAACACCACACTTCTGAAGGGAATAAACAGAGTGGTAGAAGAAAACCAAGAAAGCAGAGGAAAAAAGAATGACATATTTATTAAGTCAAAAATTAAACATTAATTACCTCTTCTTATGTCTGAGGCAGGCTCTCCAGCATAGTATTCAGGGTAACTGTCTTTTTGGTTTTTTTTAATTTTGCTGAGGTCATTTATTTTTCATATATCAAGGTTAGCAATTATGAATCTCAAAAACTGCTTATAAACACAGTTCACATCTTATGCATAGGACAATCTGACAGTGTGCAGGTGCCCTTGTCCATGGGTGTTCTGGGTGAAATATATATAGCTATCTGGTTATTCTGGGATTGGTAACATCCTGGACTGACATTGCAATCTGTTAAGAAGCAGTTTTGAACAAGTCTAATGAGATGGTATAGATTTTCCGGGAGTATGAAGGGCTATCAGAATTCTCTCACACCTAATCTGCTCTTCTATGTCAAAGAGAAATCAGCACCAAATGTTTCAAAGTAAGGTCAAGAGTCCTTGGTTTAGCTAGTTAGAGCACTAACTGTCCCTAGAGAAAAGTATACCTAACCACTCAGCTGAAGCTTCAATTAGACAGCACCCTACAACTTTGGGCCCTTTTTATCCATTGATGTGTTTTGGAGCAACTGATAATGGAACCATAGTTTATTTCTATTCCTTACCCAAATCAGCCATATAACAAAACCTCCTCTTAGCCTGTCAAAAAAACCCCAAAAAAACAAACAAACAAAAAACCAAACAAACACCAACAAAACAAAAAACCCACAAACCACCAGCAAACCAAACACTATATCCATTTAGCCACAGCCCACTTTTAGTTCCCAGAAATGAAGACTCGAACCATGTTACTAAGTGTCAGAATACAAACACGCCCTGCTATCTTTTTCTCCCAGTGTGCTGACAGCTGCGAGTTAGGTAACTTTGTTCTTTCCCAGTTGAAGTACGTAAAACCATAGGCCAGACAGATCCCTTTAAAATCTTTCCACGTGCCGCACTGCAAACACAGCCAGCAACAAGCATCACCTACTGCCAGGGTGCTGGAGGCAGGTTTTTATCTGCACCGGTGAGATGGTTCATACAGCGGCAGGCTTCAGACCTCCACTTAATTTCCTGGTTAATCAACCTTGCTTGCCGAATCCAACCTCGCAGGGTGCGCCGGTCCCTGTTTGCCATCAGGAGCAGGAGAGCTGCGTAGCTTCCTACACTAGGTGGCATGGAAGGACCAGGTTTCACCACCCCTGCCACCGTCCGATGGCGAGCGGTGCTGCTGTGCTGTGTTTTACAGTCTCTTCTGCTTTGCTTGTGTTCTGCCGAAGTATTTATTTTTCAATTTAATCACCTGGAAGAATTTTATTGGGGTAAATGCTGAAGCTCTTCTTTGAAAGGTTCTCTTGTGACTTTTCTATTCTGAGTGGTGAGTTCTTCAATGTCCTTGGTGACTTTCCCTCTCAACTTTCCAACATTGATTTCAGTGGCCAGATATTACACATGCTAACTCTGTACCTTACCCAGTTAAGTCTCAGGTTTCCCATTAGTCCTTCTCATTTCACCATTACTGTACATTTCATATATGCGAAGGAACAGCACTGACATCTCTGAACTTCTGCAATCCATAGAGCAGGAACTTGGAAGCCTGTGCCTGAAAGCACTTGCAGGTCCTCAGAATCACACTACTTTTGATGCCTGTAATAGTCAGACTTCTTGAAGGGGTCAGTTTACTTCTTACCTTGCTCAACTACTAAGCTGGTTACTGCAGATTATTGACCCTATAAAGCAACCAAGCTGGATCCATCAGCACTGTCATTGGGAAGGGCAGTATTGCTCAATACTGCAATTGCACTAACAGCACAGCATGTGCACTGCTGCAGCCCTCCTAGTCCTTACCCCTGCCCCACAGCACATACAGATGTGCAATGATCATCTCAGTCAAGTCAGGATATCCATCTGGCCCTAAATCATTTGGGCAAGAAAACTTAGAGCACTGTCATTACCCTGTATTACTGCCTCTCCACTGTCACCACAAAGCACCTCATTTCTACCTGGCGGTTTCCAATACTGTACGCACGCAATGCCGTTCCCATTACCTCACCATTCTCCCAACATGCTACTTAACAGCTTTTCAGCAAATAAACCCTGCCCATGCCCCCCCCCCCCCCCCCCCCAGCCCATATATGTAATCTGCCTTCCTCTGCCTAGAGGAACAACAGAGGTTAGATTATCTCTTGAGGTGTTTTCCATCCCTGTTTTCTGTGATTCCCTGGGGACAGGCTTATCTCTGAGATATCATCTTGCAGGACTCCAGGGTTACACTGGTGAACGTGTTAAGGCCAGAAACAGGGAGGGAGATCTTTAGCATTAATGGCAGAGGCCTGACTTTTCAAAGTAGAAGATTTTCTCATCATGTGAATGGGGCTGAGTCATTCAGGTTTTGTCAGCTGGAGGTTCAGGAGAAGAGATGTCTCAAGACCATTTACTGTATTTTTTAATCTGATCCTGCAGTCCTAGCTATTTAACTCTGTCTTGCCCTACTTTCTTCTCTCTTGTCCTTACTGAGATGATTTTCCTTCTCTCTTCCTCCCTGCTGTACTGAGCTGGCATCTTCTCCCTTCCCCTCTGCTTGGCCTGACCCTCCATGGCCCTTGCCAGGGTACAAGGAGACCCAGAGAGACCACCTGTACCAGAAGCAGAAAAAGAAAACATGAAAACCACCTGGAAGCAGGCTGAAGCCAAGGAAGGCTAGAGTCAGGCACAAAGCTCAAGAGTATGTTTAACCCTAGTTTTGGTTCAAGGAGATGTCTAGTGAATATACTTTATGGCTATTATAAATGCACCACTATAATAAGCACCACTAGTACATTTCAGTTTCCATGGTATCTACAGAACTACATTTTCTGGAGGAAAAGACTTCCTATGAGGAGCTATACACTATGGCACTGTCACTACTTGGCATGGGGAGCCCACTGTGCAGCACAAAAGTAAAAAGGCAGCACTGCTGCACAGCTCCCTCCTGGCTGTGTACTGCCCTGTGTTTCAAAACAGTGTGAAAAAAACTCCAAGAAACTTCAGCGAAGACCTGGGAGCAATCTACGTTAAAACATGCCTCTTGGGTGACTGTATGGCAACATCTGCTGTCCTCAGTTTCATCAGTGCAGGTGTAAACAAGAGCTAAAAATTACACAGAGCACAAACAAGCACATGACAATGTGAAACACTATAAACTTTTAATTGCCATTTATTTGGTTAAGCCCTTCAATAGCTCTCTGCTGGTGAGTCTTGAGTAATGTGGTCATTCCATCCTCAGGCTCATAAAAATTTACTGCACGCCTTCACGTGTTCTCCCTATATAGCTCCATTTTATTTCACTGGCAAAATATGGCCAGCTGGAGTTGCAGCTCTGATTAACTGAATGCTCGAGATGCAGAACCCAGTCCCCAGAATACATCACATTCATGGTAATATTCTGACTATAAAAAAGGCTTGACTTTTTAAGCTGCTCCAGAGATGCAGATAAATGTAATGTGTCAGAAATAGGGACCACCTACACATCAGATCACACTTACAAGGATAATGTATGCAGGCATATAAAATTGCCAAGGAACACAAAGCCACCCAGAAAGGGGTACTTCCCCAGGCTACTGACTGGTTTGTTCCACATTTCACTGACTTTATAAGGCAGCCGAGTGACATTAGGTTTCAGCAGAGCCACCTGAAGGGATGAAATCACACTGTTCTTGGACAGTCAGCACCAGGGACATTACGATTTTAAAATATCTTGCCAAAAGACAAAGCCACAAGCAAACAACATTGCAAGTCAGAACCTTCTTACTTCAAAAGCATAAACAAAACCAACAAATGTAAGTTTCCTGGTAGACACTGAAACAGCTCCTTTAATTTTTAAGAATCCAGTTCCTAATATTGCCAAAGCATTTCTAGGGGGAGGAAATTGAAACATTTTGCTGATACTCTGGAAAAAAAACAAAAAGGGGGGGGGGGGAGGCGGGAGAAGGAAGAAATGCGATTCTGTGACTCAGAGGTGCAACTAAAATAAAAATCTAAATGTTGCCACAAGTGGGATCATTGAAGCCCAAAGCAAAACTCTATGTCTCGGAAATTTCCCGAGGATCTTGGGAAAATGCGATGCTTTTAGACAAAAAGCAGTAAAATGAAAAGGATTTCAAGAAAAGGACTTGAGGATGAAACAAAATGGAGTAGTTAAAGCTAAATCTCTACTATTTCTACAGTCCAAAAAGCAGTAAATATTGATTGGTATGTAGCTTGATATTGTAAACTTCCATTTCATGCTTATTGCACTTATTCTACACTTCTGAGGAGCAGAAGACAGGAAGAGTATGGGGCTTCCCATCATCGACATGTTAATGCCTGGCAATTTTGCACTTTTCTCAATATAAGTGAACACTGTTCAAGTTTGGTTTCCCAGAGTTCATCTGAAGACCCTCAGACAAAAGGAGCCATCTTTTCTTAATCCGGATATGATCCTTTAGTAAGCCTTTGGAAGAAACAGCAGGAATAAAAAAGATACAGTGGCACCCCAGTTCCCACCTCAGACACATATGTCCATCACCATGGACTGTTTTGTCCAGATGCTGTGTTCTTAAATTTATATCCCACAGTTACTCTGTTGATTGATTGAAACCTTGGATAGTGCAAGGGTGTCATGCTTTAGTCCTGCAAACACCAGTGTTCCTACACTTCCCAGGTGTGCTCAACCCGCCCAGGGCATCATTCTGGCTCTTGATCTCAGGATCTTCAAGAGGAGGTCTTGCAAGGAGCTACCTGAAGCACACGGGTGCTTAGTGGCTCAGACACTGTGCTGGCTCAGCACTGAGTGCCTACTCAAAGCTGTGGTGCATCCTTTAGAGGCAGATCTGAATCAAGTTCTTCCACCTTGTAGATGAATGTCCTACAAATCCCTGTCCAGTTACCCTAAACTTAGCTGGGTCTCACTAGATACTCCATTTGAAACCAGTCTACTTTGAATAAAATACTTTTAACAGGCACTGAAACAGAAGACAAATGTGAAAATCATTCATACATCTGGTAAGTGGATGTCTGGTTTCTAGAGCATGTTGCAGTGAGCACAGAATGCTGCACATGGAGTGGATGCCTCATCAGGAGAGACCAAAGAGCAATGATTCCAAGCCTTGCATAGGCACAACCAGCTTGCAGGCAGTTAGTAAAAACAACACCCTGTGTGGCACATGCTCTCAGATTTCTTTGGAGATGGAAACTGAACTACTTCTCCTAAGGCTTGATGCATGCTCCAGGCTACTGGGTAATATATCCTCCCACAGCAGCTTTTGTGAATCTAGCATGTATGTCTTGGGGCTGCAAGGACCCAAATCAAAATCTTTTGAACGCATTAGATGTTCTGAGATTTTGCTTCACCAAGAAACCAAATTTTAGATTTTTTTAAAGTTTTTTTTGTTGTTTTGGTTTGGTTTGGGTTGGTTTTTTTTGTCTTCGAATGAGGGTGTGAGTTGGCATCAGAGCCAAAAAAATCAGTTAAATATGCAGCTCTTCTGGTGGCAGATTGTTCCCTGTAGGAGGTCTCTGGTTGTTCTTCACATCTCATGGGTGTTACAGAAGTAGTTCTCAGGGAACTATAAAAAAGGAGAAAGGAAGGTTGTTTGGCATATTCAGAATAGAGTGTTCATGTAATCAGAAGAAAATATTGCATTGAGTTCTGTGAATGGTACACAGATACTATGGGCAATTGGAGCCTTACACATTTATATAACTCATAATTATTTAATTCAATTATTCACAGAAAATTACTTCACACCCCCACAAAATACCCTGTATCTTATTGAGGCAGATATGCCTGGTTTTACACTCAAGTAATGTCACCTCCAGCAGAAGCTCATTTATTAAAATACCAGAATACTGCCGTATGATGCCTATCGTAACACCCACCTCCCACACGCACGGGCAGCATGCGTCTTATAACAAAGGAGGCATTCATAGCTATTATCTTGAAAGGTAGTAGGGGCGATAAATGCGTTAAAGGGACCAGAGAAATGTTCACTTCACCAAAGAAAAGCTGAAATAGCCTTGGGGTGCTTCTACTGGAAGTTGAGGTACCTCCACGCTTGCTGTTCCAGGACCAACTTCCCCTTGCATTGTCAAAAACTTTATTGTAGCTTTGAACTTCACCTGAGCTTTACAGCCATCAGGAACCCTAGAAACAAACACTTCACCATGTGCTCCCAAAAGGTCCAAAACTGAATTTGGATCTCGGCTCTTTAGCTAGAGCCCTCTGGCTAAGTTGCTTTGCAGTTTCATCCGCACTGGTCTCCACTGAGGTATCTGCCACTCGTTTGAGCTCTGTTGCAGGCAGGAGCAGGGTGCTAGCTGCATCTCATTTTGGTTTTATTATCACTACAACAGCTCTCAGTCTATTAATGTGCCTTTTGTGCAAAAAGCAGTCTGACACTTTCAAAAAGAAAAAGGTGATAATGAAGAGACTCTCAAACTCCTAAACCCACTCCAACCTATTAGAAAAAAGTATTGAGTGCTATAAATTCTTGGGACAGAATTAAAGAAAAAGAATTAAAAAGCAAAGCTCAGCCTCAGTACTGTCAGGTCATTCCATGCAAAATAAGATCTCTGATCTTTCCTTCCTCCCTCACTTTTCTTGAATATTTTAAAAAGATTACAGATTGCCAGTGAAGGAGCTTGACAAACGCTTTAAATTAGAGGTCAGCCCTCCACATTGGCCGCCTGAAGTTGGTGACAACTTGTTTGGCCAGTTGGTAGCTGAAGGTGCTCAGCAGGTTTAACTGCAAAGGTGTCAGCTCTGTTTTCTTAGCTCTGTGTTGTTCAGAGCCACCCTCCGGTCTCTGGTGTCGAAACTCACAAAGCCCCCTGGGACCCAACCCAGGCACAAGCGGCTTCCAAACCGGAATAGCTAGACCTGGGGTTTTTTTTGCATTAGCCACAGGACAAAGACCAGCAGTCATAAGGTTCATGTAGGTTAGACCTTCACGTTTCCTTTGGTGAGTTTAACTCCTCAAGCACGGCAGACACATGCTTCATCTCAATGCCCTGTCCCAGCCAGTGCACACAGGAAGCAGGAAAACTCAACGTGTGCTATATAAAGCAGCAGAAACACACACATTGTGTAACAAACGTCTGTTGAAAGGAGATAAAGACGGCCTGATTTCTCTCCCGTTTTTTGTTTGCCTCTGTCCTTATTCCCCTCTGCCCGGCCGCCTTGCTGGCTGCAGGAGGTTTCACATTGCATTAGTGTTACCGCTGGGGCCGTCATGGAGGCTTCGCCGCCAAGCCACAGCCGTTGGCCGCCTGGCAGCTGGTGTGGGGACAAGCAGGACTGGGACCTCTCTGCAGTGAGAGACCCTGAGCTCGAGCGAGGGGCAGGAAAGGGTCTAGAGGCAGATCTGCCAGGGAGCAGAGCCGCTACATGGCATCACAACTCTTCCCATCACTAGCGGCTGCTTCCAGGTGCCATAGGTAGGGTAGCTTTAGTAGCTCTCAGAGTCTTTTTTTGATGCTGATGATCCCCAGTTAAACCTCGACTATCAGCAGTGAAAAGATATCTGGTTTGTTGTTTTTTTTCTTTCCCCCCAAGGGAACTCCATGGTACTGCGTAATGCCTCTGGTATCTAACTTGTTTAAAGGAGCTCATCTAACTCCTCGGTACTGAGGAAACTCTCACATCCCTCAGAGGCAATGACTCAAGATGCTAATCAGTACAGAGGATGTCTGAGGGTTTTTCCATCCACTGCTTCAGTCTGGCCTATACTTTTCCTTTCCCCATTACTGTAGCCATAAACACTGCACTTGCACTGCAGAGGAAGGTGTTCAGCCACTTCTTGTGCTGACTGCCTTGGGTATATTTAAGTTTAAGCCATGTGCCAAATAATTAAAAGTGGCCCTGGGCACACCCAGAAGAGGCTATTTTCTGCCTTTCCCTACCCTTTCCTCTTTACTGCTCTCTGTTAATGTTTTCTTTGGTTTCTGTCATCATTTTAATTTTGCAGCTTTTGGGGGTTCAAGCAGAGGAAGACACCCCTTCTGATGAAGACCCTTAAAGGAGACATGGGCCTTGAAACATAGTCACAGCTGCTGATCATCATGGCTTCATCCCTGGCTGTTGAAGAGATGAGATTGGATCCCCCTCAAGATTCAGAAATATGTTTTAATAAGGCCTAATCTAACAACATCACACAGTTGAAGTCACTCTCTTCGCATTTCTGGAGATAAAGTTGGGAAGTTCTGACCTTCTTGAAGTTATAAGTAGTGAAGGGACTGACAGCAGCCACACACAGAATATAGGGATGTTCTGAAAAACCGAGGACACCTCCACTTCCAATTATTTTTCCTGACGGTGCCTGCCCTGGTCCTTCAGGCCCATACAGCAAATCCTCCTCATGACTTACTGCTAGCAACACTGAGCCACCTCCAAAGGGTTATTATGAAAAGTCATTCATTACATTAATTTGCAACCCTCATTTAACGTCAGCAGACCTTTATCTTTCAGCCTGGGGGGGTTATGCTAGCTCCTACAAGCCAAAGCCCAATCATAACAAGTGTCTCAGGTTGTAATTACAGGGTGATTTCCAGTGATACCAACTGCCTATTCTGCCTCCATAGATTTTCAAGGCCAAAGGTTGCTTCCCTATTTAAATTCCTGTGTGTCTACACAGGGGAAAAAATATCCTTTAACAAATGGATAAATTATTGGAAAGAAAATATATTTTGAATAAATAAACTGGATTGCCTATGGCTGTGCTCAGCACAGGAGGAGAGGAGATGGGGGCTGGCTGAGGCGCGAGCAGAGTGCTCTTGGCAGGCGAGGTAAATGCTTGAGCAACCGGCTGCTCTCTCTTTCATTAGGAGGGGAAAGGAGCGGCGCAATTTCAGGCTTCATTCTTCGTTTCTTTGAGGCTGATAAGCTGAAATCAGTTCAGATTCCTCCCACATTTCTCCTCCTCCACCACCACGGTGCGTTAAACCTTCTTGACTCAAAAAGCAATGCCTGCTGCTCCCTCAGCTCCATCCTGCACCCTTCAGATGAAGCAGAAGTTAACTCAGTAAGCCATTTGGGCAGGTCCTTAACGTTAGAGGCAGCCACATGCTCAGCTGGGTCAGGGCTCTCATTTGGAACAACATACTTTTGGAAGGGATGTTTCAAGAGATTTAGGATGCTGTCTTGACCAAGTTCCTTTATAATTCCCTAGCACAGAGCTAGAATCTCTCAAAACACTCATAAGGTGGGTTTTTTTTCTTCCAAAAATAAATCAAGGTAAAATTATATTTCAAGAAGCAAGTAAAGGAACCAAGGCATATTTATATTCTGATTTACACAGCAATTAATGATAAGCAACATAATGAAAACCCAGAGTAATGGAGGGGAGGAGAGTTATGATTATAAGCACTGCTGAAACCTTTTTGATGTATCTTTTCTGGTTGGAATGAATAGTTAAGTTTAACCTGAGCCAAACTTCAGGAATGCAATAATTTCCATTGAAAATAACATTGTCTTTCACATTATTTTTTTACGGTTATGCAAGCATTTGATAAATACACTGTAGACAGACTACTAGAAAGACAGTATTTTACCTAGAGAAGGTGTGCTGAGCCTAAGACACAACAAGGAATAATGAATGATTATGTCAAAAAGTAATTAATTCTGTTGGTTGTATACTAAGAATTATTTTTTGTACAACCTGTCACATATACTCTTCTATTCAACTTGATTGTAAGATAAATAACTTTTTTTTTTTAATCCAAGCTGTAAGGAAAAAAAAATAAAGAGTAGAGCCTAGAAAGTGGAAATAATTGCAAGAAATTTTTGTTAACTATAGGCATAAGGAATTTGGTCAAATGTTAGAAACACATCCGACAAGACGATCCCAGCCTATTTAAAGGTTGTGGAATGCATCTCTCCCTTCAACAATGCAACTGTTGACAAGCTGCCAAAACTCTGAATTGCAAATCCTCCAACCATGAATAAATCAAAGGAAATTCCAAGAAATAACTAAGGCAGCTTAAATGACTTATTTTGCTACAGTAACTGCAAATTCTCCATGAAGATATATGGGATCTGCCACAAGTCAAACGTATTTTAAGCCACCCTTGGTGGGTATTAGGACGGTGCTGGTAAAGACATGCCGTATATAATCCAAGCATGTCTGAGAGGACCTGCTGGTTCTTGCTGAAGACTGAATTTTGCTGTAGACTCAATAAGCTGATTAGAGTGAAATGTCCAGTAGGCTGCACTGTTGATCTGGGAACATCATGTACTTTTATTTCACGGGGTATTCATGTGGCTGGGGAAAATCTTTTCCTCCTGGGGAAGGGACCTCAGGGGAGTGCACTCAAGGAAATGCATTCCTTCAAGCAGCTCGCTTATTAAGTAGGTTTTAGCAAGTCAGCCTGCCCACTACCATCTCACCTTGCTTTGGCCTGAGCAGTTAGCAGTCTGGGCCATGCAGAGTGCTCCCATTAGCGTGTGTGGCCGGCTGGCACAAGTCAAGGGGTTCTTGAGCATTGACACTTTTCTTTACAAAGGAGGTGCAAAGACCCGCTTCCCTTAACGGGGAGGAAACAATTAGGAGATGCCTGTAACTAATGAAAGGAAGTGTGATATGCCCAGAAGCATGATGCTTCACTGTGGAGACAGCCAAGCCCCAATGAACTCTTCCCCCATCCTGTGGGATGCCAGGGTGGGTGGACTGCCAATCCCTTGTAAACTCACCAAGTAACTGTAGGTTCAAAACCATCTCTGTAGATGACTTTATCAGATCTAGTCAAGAATTTTATTACTCTCAGCCTCTTGGCTCCTTCCTGGAGAAACTTCCAACCATTTTGTAAAGTAGCTGGCCGCTGGCAGCAAATATTGATTGCCTACTTCTGCCTCAAGCAAAGGCTTACACACATCAAAACCAAAACAAAACAAAGCAAAACCATGATCCATTGATGATCCCATGAGATAGGGCTGCACAAGAGCTGCTTTTGTCTTATATGAATTCTTTTCTGTAACACAAACGTCATGTCTCCTGTGTCAGTGCTCTTTACCCTGCCTGCATTTTGTGCAGTTCTTTATGGGAAGGGAAATCACTAAGTGACTACATCGAGTTTGCTGTGGCTGGGGATTTATGAACTAGGATGCTTAGAGAAGCTGAAGGACAGGGTGATGTTAGGCCACTTCCTATTCTGAAGGAAGAACTTACATCTCTTTGAACATTATATCTTTCTGATAAATGATTGTTTATGAAATCTACTGGCTCACTTTTCCTTTTGGGGTTGTCATATTCCTTTTTCTAGAGCAAGCAAAATGCTTGTGTGAATCTGAAGTATTGCAAAATAGGTAAGAATCCATAACCTGTGAGACCTCTGATAGCTAAAATGTAAAATTCATCTGTAAATATGAACTTCAAAACCAGACTCAGCTGATGGCTGCTTGTTTTCTTTTTCAGGTCGTTGCTAGAACACTATTGCAATATACAATTTATTATGTTTTCTGCTTTCTGAGGCAGGGCCACTTTCCCACAGCAAGACATTTGCCTACAAACTATTTGCTTGATCTGTTCATATGAAAGTTCTCTTTTCTGGCATTTAAGACATCACTCAACAGCAAAGAAATCCACTGTCCCAGTCTGATTATTGTTCAAACTTCAGAAGTCCATTTTCCAGATTTCCATAATTTCCCCAGATCTGAACAGTTGCACAACTCCATGTCACATTCTGCACTGGAGACTAATATAAGGCTTATTTTGAGTCCCTTATTTTCTAGAATTGTTCTGAATGACCCTTCTCATTATAGTCATGTCATGTGTGAGCCGGCACCCATATTCCTGTGCAATTCCCAGGTTTGGGTTTTTTTGTTTGTTTGTTTTGGGGTTTTGGTTTTTTTGTTTTTTTTTGGGGGGGGGGGTGTAATTTTTGAAATTACTGCATTTCAATCCTGAAGTTCTTATTCTCATTTTAGAATGTCTCATGCCTTCCTTCTTTGCCTATTGTATTGGGGAACAATTCCTTCAAGTGGCTGAGTGGTCTTCACTAAGCTTTTGGGATGTTCTGTTGCAAACAACCTCAACCTTATGGAAGTCTTTTCATGACCTTTTTTTTTCCCCTCACCGCACCCAATTGATCCACTCACCTCAACTTTCTGTATCTTTGCCAATTTCCATGGGCTTATGAAGCAGATATAGCACTTTCTGAAAGTCTTCAAAAACATAACATCCCAGTTTTACATTTGCCTTTCCCTCATGTTTATTCAACGGAAAGTTGCCCTTGCCAAGTTTGCAACGATGACCTGCAGTCCGACCAAGGGCTCCTTCCACTTCCACTGGGCTACTGCAGGGATTCACCAGTGCACACACCCCTGGCACGTCCTCTCACTCTCTTCTCACCACCTTTGCTCTGAAAGGCAAAATGAAGCTCAATACCTAACAGTTGTCCAGAGTCTGTTCATCCTGCAAATACATGCTAAAATGAAGTTGTGATCTCTCCTGTGTGCTCATGCTCACTGTCTCTGAAGGCTGCAAGGATTGGATGAGACCTAGTCCCTTGGAAGAGGATTGCCTGTGATGACAAGGATCTCACACCCCAGAAGAGATCGGTAGCTTCTCAGAATAAGGTTGAGTATATCTAGCGTGCATATCAGTCTCTCTGTCTCTGGAGCTGCTGTTGCAACATCTGACTGAGCGTACCTTGCCAGCCACACAATAGATCGAGTCAGCTGCAACACAGAATCCTTGTGTGTGTTGAGCTTTTGGGTGTAAGCAAGAGTCCAGACTCTCCACCTGTCTCAGGGGTCAGTAAAGTTCTTGAGGAGTAGATCCTCCACCTAGAACTGTTTCCTGAGGAGTGAGACCCATAGGAAAACTGCCTGTTCCCAGGATTCGGACAGAGCCCCCAGAGTTTCATTTTCCCAGAGTTTTAGGGGAGAAGCAAACCTTCTGGTTCATATATTAACTCTTCAAGAAAACAAATGCAGTTTGTAACCAAATGTGCAAAACTGAATAGATACATGTGCATAATTTTTCTGGGGGTTTATTTACCTTTTTTTTTTAAGCTTTACTGAATTCCAAGGACCAACATCTTCTCCAAACAGCTTTTGCCCCTAGCCCCTTGGCTCACCCACCCTCTTGGGTGTCCTTGGTAATTCATGTGCATTCAGCAGTGCTGGGATTTCCCTGTCTTAGGGACTTCCTCCTGCAGGCTGTTTCTCAGCTATGTAAACTGATTGAGGTTTCAACTGATACAAGACGGTACATTCTCCGTCCTCTGTCAGCTCAGTTTCTGATTCACCCCATCTGATGACGACAGTACCTTGCCAGGTGACAGCATTGCCAAACTAAGTTATGCAGCAATGAACCAGTTTGACTTGACAGAAGAGAGCTTATTGCTCAGAATGAGTACATGGCAATGGTATTGCTAATTAGCATTGCAAGCACCTGTGCCAGGTCCTCCTAGTAACGTTAGTCCAAGTCAGAGGATGAAAGGTAGTAGCGACACAAAGGTCAGCCTTCTCATAAAATGGAGTTGTCTGTATCACACAAACATACAGGATCCATACATAACCCATAAATTGTTCTTAGACAGATTCCCCAAATCATATGTCTGCTGTAGACAACAGCTCCCTCCAGCATAACAAAATATTACAGTATTATTATTCTCTTGTATGTCCTGACTAATATACCTCACTTGGCTCACTAGAGTGTACTGGATATTAATGTGCCACAAGTACAATGCAGAGAAGAATCCAGCAAAATAAATGTTCGGTACCATAGAAGCAACCTATCCTCACATGATATTAAGAAGTACTTAATAAGAGAGCAATGGTTTATACCTGTTACCCATGACACTGCTACTTTAGGATACCGTCCTAAATCAATGCGCCTTCTCACTCAGAATACAGAAAAACAAAGGCAGAATTTTCTAGTTTACTTCTGTTCCCCATATTTCGGTTTATATTTGAAACCTGAATTCTTTCCCTCATTAGTTAGTGTCTTAAATTAAATATTATAAACAAAGGCTTGGATGTTTGCTTTTTTTGAGCAGTTGACATCTTTGTCAATCAGGAACATTCAATACACCCAAGCTTCCAAAAAGCAATTCGCTACAGGTTAAAGTTGGTTTCAAAAAATATTACCTGGCCCCATTCTCAGCAGCAACCAGCTCCTCACCTACAGCTCCCTGTTAGAGTATCTCTTCACAGATTTGGATATTCTTCTCATATATAGACCTGCTGTAGTTTCATTGTTCCTGTGAGTGACTATAAAAAGATCATGCAATGGGAAATACAGCCTGGTATCAGAAGAGACTCTTCCAGTATATCTAGGATCTTTCCAGCTGTTTTGTTTATTGTTATCTCCCTCTCTTTTGGTTATCAGCTTGCACTTTAAAAGGGCCAGTGTCTCATCCCTGACTCTTGGGAAACTGTGAGCTTTGCTAGTTTTTGAGAGCCTTCTTCTGGCCAGGGCATTTGTAGCCTGGGGCTCAGTCCCCCCAGGCCTCCCCGAATGCCCCCAGACTTCTGTGCTGATGGGAACAAATACACCAAAGCTTGTAGTTTTAACTTGTACCTTATTGTCAGCTGTCAGTGACACTGCCATTAGGCTGGTGATGAAGGGCAACCATGAAAAATTGTACCAATGAGACAACAGGAAAATGTTTAAAAAACTTAAGCTTGCTCTGAAACCGTGAGTTTGCAGCACTGAGGGTTATGATAGCAACCATCATCACGATGTTATATTCAGTGAGGTGGAAACATAACGTAGATTTTTAAACACAACTGTGTATGTTTTTTTGAAGCCACGTATAGTCTAAAGGACACATATATTTGCTCCAGAAAAGTACAGATCTCATTTTGGCTGATGTTAGTACATTTTGCACCCACCTGGAATCCTCAGTAATCAAAACCCAAGCAAAACTCAACTCCAGGCAGCTTTTTTCACCCAGCTGCTCATCAAAATAATGCAAAATTAAAAGCCAAATACTCTGCTGAATTAAATCACAATAGCTGTGTTACAGGATCTACACCAGCAGAGATGAGGTGCTCTGGAGGGCTGCAGGGGAGTGGGGCACTCCCAAGCCCTCCCCCAGGCTCATGTGCCCCCAGGGGCCAGGAAGCATGTTCCACCAGGGAATCTGGCCTCCAGCATACCACAGAGCGTTATCTAACCTGGGGAGCGTGGAAACAACTGCTGGGTTTCCTGTGCTATAGAAATAGGGTTACCCATTACACTGCCACAAGTGTTGTGCTTGGAAGGATGCACTGTCTGAAACAAAATCTTGGCCAAAGAGGCAGACAAAGTCTGTGACTAAAAGAGCTTACAAGTTAAGGCACAGACCATACAACGATTTTAAATATATTTAATCAATGGGGCCTCTCTTGGTGTGTAAAGTTAAGCATATACCTCCAGCTCTGTAGGACCAACCCCCCTGAAATTTTTCTCCATGGGAGTTTGGTATAGAGGCACAGTTTTTCCATCCTCTTGGACTTTTCTTCTTATGGAGCATTTGCACACAAAACCTCCCATGGCTCTTCCTGAGGTAGGAAGCCTTTGGAGGGTATGCTGAAGAGCTCAGTTTTTCCTTCACAATGAACAAGGCAAGTACGATTAATGCACAGAAAGTAAAGCCTTTCCCCCCCAGAAGCTGGAAGTTCCTTTGCTGGCACTCCCAGCTCTTCTTAGCAAGCACTAAGCATTAGTCATGAACATGAACTCCCCAACCCACAGCCCAACTGGGGTGCACTTAATGCTACATAGCACAGCCCTTATTCATGTTAATAAACACCCGCTCACTTAAGTAATCCCATTGATGTCATCAGCATGAGCAAGAATTGCAAAATCTAACTGCTTTTAAGCAGCGTTGTGTGTTATAGGGTTGGTTTTAGCACAGGTATAAATTTCTATCCGTTCGGCTCACACACCTTGTCTCATCATCCAGCTGAGCTCGGGGTTCCCCACCAAAGGTGACGGATTCTTGTTCATCCCAGAGGCCATGCAGTCTCCTGAGCTTTCCCTTTACCTTCCCAGAGGATTTATGTGGTACAAAGCAACGGCCTTAATAGCAGCTCTCTCCTTAGCTTCAGTCCTTGGTATCACTTTCAAAATTACTGACAGCTGACTCTCCTCTATTGTTAGGATCCCAGATGCCAGCAGAAACCAGGTGCAAAAGAAGGAAATAACATTTCCAACTCAGATATGCAATCTGAATTCCTAAAGTGCAAAGGGTTGCACGTATGCTATAATGCAAACCCTGGGAGGTAATGTTTGCCCGTAGTTTGACTTTTCGCTAAGATAACAAGGGAGTAAGCACACATCTGCTTTATGAGTTGAGCTGGTCCCCCCTCTTCAGCTCAGCCAGCCTACCCATATGTCAGAGTAGCTGGTAGCTGGGCAGTAGCTTAAACTGCAGTGGGAGAGGCTGGAGCTGATACGACTATGGCTTGACATTTTGGGCAGGCTATAGCCACGTACGATGACTCCAAATGCATTTCCACTGGCAGAAGCAGGTGACTTACTAAGCTTTGTGGATCAAACAAGGCAAGATGCTGTAGGATCAAATAACCTCTTAGGTGATACAATAGCCTTTTTCTAATTATAAAAAAAGCCTGCCAAGAAAAGGGCAGTGGTTCAAGCTGTGGTTTAAGCGCTGAGGTTTCCAGGTGGGGGGCATGAACAAGGCTCGGGGCAGCTCTTGTACATCCTGCTGGAAGACAATGCAGCACAAAGCAGATGCATCGCAGGTTCTCCAAGAACTTTGCCCCCCACCACGCAGGGCTCCACCTCTGAGGAGATACAGCAGGGCTCAGCCACATGACTGCCCTGTACTCCCTGTCCTGTGCAAGCAGACCCATACTGGAAGAACCTTGGCACCAGGACGGAGGGAGAGCTGGGGCTGGGAGGACATGTGCAGCAGGGCACTGTGTTCCCATGGGGTGTTACACTGTTTACTCATCATCCAGTGTCCACCACTGGGTGAAGTAGATTGATTTATAGCCTACTCTATCAACTGGTGTTTGCACCTGTACTGCTTGGCTGAGTGGATTGTGTCACTGTTCAAGGATGTGTGGCCATTTTCCTCTACAGGACTTGGGTGTGTAAGGCAGTATTTCCTTTCAGACCAGTGTTAGCTAGGCTTTGCCCAGCAGGGAGCCCCAGAAGATCTGTCTTACCTGTAGTAAGAGGGGATCTTATGTGGGAAGGAAGGAGATCTTGCTGACTTAAATTCTGACAAAGTTCTTGACATCTTATGGGATAAACAGGGTGTGAAGGGCTGGAGGAGTTAGGACAATAACAACAGGAACAGAGAGAAATATGGACACAGTACTCTGGGGGAAAAAAAATAATGGTATCTGGGGCTCAAGAGTCAAACTTTGAAACTTATGGGCCTCTGTGCTAAAAGCACACCTATGCTGTGGGTGCACAACACAGCAATGGGTGCACAGGCATGTAGCTCTTTATGTGGTTGTAGAGAGCCCTTGACACACAGCAATGCCAGCAGGCAGCAGGAAAAGAGCTGAGAGCACTACTGATGTTGCTGAAATGCCCCCAGTCTGCCCACATCCCTGCAGTTCACCACTCCAGTCCTCCCCTGTTTACCTGTTGCCTCACTATAGGCAGTTGAAGCTCTTGGCAGAAGACGGCCCCTGATGGCTCCCCTCCCCATGTCGGTTGTCATTTTCTTGGCACTTGAGTTGGCTTCTGTCTGGACAGGCATACGCATGCATGCCCTCCCCGCAGATATGCACAGGGTGCAGTCATGAAGCATCAGTAGGGTTCCTTCCTAGGCAAGGACATACTTCTGCTAGCCAGTAGTTACATAGGTCTTGGAGAACAAACTAAAGGCCAGCCTTGTATATGCTAAGAAACACCCTTGAAACCAGGAGAGAAACAAGCAGCACTGGAATCATAGTGTAGTAAGTCACAAGAAGAAAATAGCTTTTGTCAGGTATGAACTAGCTATATGACCAGACCGAGTGGACCTATGCCATTGAAGGGTTTTGAAATAGACAGTATGTGCTGGAAAAAAGTGTTCACTAATATGCACATGTAAATTTTTCAGAATGAGGTGGAAACATCAGAAATAACAGTATCAGCATCTGCTTGAGGACAGTTGCTACCTCCTTATAACCAGTCTTTTTTTTGCATCTGGTTCCATTTATGACTCATACTTCCCAAACAAGCCATATGTTGCTGCAGAAGGCCTTTAACTTTGCCTGATTCGCATTGAGCTGTATTCCTGGCTGTCAGCCAAATAAATGTAATAAAACCACTTTTTCCATCAAAAAATAAAAATGAAATCCCATTTGCAGTGAGATTTAATTAGCAGCCAGTAAGTCATTTTGGTGTTGAAAACATGCACACTTATGTTTTGTTATAGCCTGATTTGCACCTTCAAACTTCATTGTAGCATTTTATTTGTTATAATACAAAAAGCTTTCCTCTCCCCCTGCCTCAGCCTTCATTTTGCTGCAGATCCTGTAGCATTTGATTGATGGAAATTTTTTGGAAAATACATCCTCTGAACTCTTCCTTTTTGATGTCACATTTTGCATCACCCATTGCGATATGTGTTGGGTTTGTGTGGCAAGGTTTTGGTAGTGGGCAGGGGAGAGGTGGGGTGGTGTGGGGGGTGCAGGGCTACAGGGGTGGTTTCTCCGTGAGAAGATGGTAGAAGCTTCTCTTATGTCCAGTGGAGCCAGTGCTGGCCAGCTACAAACAGACCCACTGCTGGCCAAGGGTGAGCCCATCAGTGACATTGGTAGCAACTCTGGGACAACATATTTCAAAAGGGGAGAAAAAATCCTACGCAATTGCAGCCAGAGAAGAGAGGAGTGAGAACAGGTGAGAGCAACAGCGCTGCAGCCAGCCAGGCCGGGGCAGGAGGGGCAGGAGGTGCTCCAGGCGCCGGAGCAGGGGTTCCCCTGCAGCCCCTGGTGAAGGCCATGGTGGGCCAGGCTGTGCCCCTGCAGCCCATGGAGGTTAACGGTGGAGCAGATAGCCACCTGCAGCCCATGGGGGGACCCCACGCTGGAGCAGGGGGATGCCCAAAGGAGGCTGTGACCCATGGGAAGCCCATGCTGGAGCAGGGTCCTGGCAGGACCTGTGGACCCATGGAGAGAGGAGCCCAGCTGGAGCAGGGTCCTGGCAGGACCTCTGGACCCGTGGAGAGAGGAGCCCAGCTGGAGCAGGGTCCTGGCAGGGCTTGTGACCCCGTGGGGGACCCACCCTGGAGCAGTCTGTGCCTGAAGGACGGCACCCCATCGGGGGGACCCCACGCTGGAGCAGTTCATGAAGAACTGCAGCCCACGGGAAGGGCTCACGTTGGAGGAGTTCGTGGGGGACTGTCCCCTGTGGGAGGGACCCCAGGCTGGAGCAGGGCAGAGTGTGAGGAGCCTCCTGCCCCAGAGACAGCGTGTGATGGACTGACCGCAGCCCCATTCCCTGACCCCTGCGCCGCTGGTGGGGAGGGGGGAGAGAAAATGGGGAGTGAAGTTAAGTGTGGGAAGAAGGAAGGGGTGGGGGGAAGGCGTTTTTAAAGATTTGGCTTTATTTCTCATTACCCTACTCAGACCTGATTGGTAATCAATTAAACTAATTTCCCTAAGTCGAGCCTGTTGTGACCATGATGGTGATTGCTGAGTGATCTCTCCCTGCCCTTATCCCGACCCACGAGCCTTTCCTTGAATTTTCTCTCCCCTGCCCAGCTGAGGAGGGCCGTGACAGAGCGGCTTTGGTGGCACCTGGCATCCAGCCAGGGTCAACCCACCACATGACATCAATGATTTTAACACCCTGAACACTGAGCTGATAATGGTAATTTCTGCTGAAATAGGCAGTCTATCAAGAAACATGTATAAAATCAGGAGCTGGCATCCCATTAAAACCCGCAGAATACAGATGACTAAATCAGAGTCACTGCTGATGTTTCTGAAACTAGCAGAGTAAAGCTGGCAGGGGAAAAGAGACTGTATCCCACCTATTGAAGAGTCAGAGACTTTCTTCTTCACTGCTCTTTTAAATTTAATGAAATTCTCAGGTAATGTGCATTGTGACAACATATTTCTGGCTCCTGGGTCATATTCCCCCAGGGAGGGGTAATGTTTGACAGCACTGGCATTATTTTGAATACCTTAATGTTAAGAAAAACAACAAACCAAACCGTTGGAGGGTTTAGCTTGACCCCTTTCCTGGAAAATCAGACTGCAGGAGCCAGGAAACTTCACAAGCTCCAGGATACAGAATTTCCAAGTACTTTTTGGGAGCTTGCAGGACACCGACTGGCCAGAGCAGCCTCAAGAGAGCAGCGCATCCCCCAGGAATGGCCACCCTGGAGCCCCCCGCCCACCCCCCTGCCCTGCCCTGCTGGGCTGAGCCCCCCAGCCAGCGCTGCCCCACCAGTGCCTTTCCTGGCAGTGGCCAAGGCAGCACAGCTGCACAGCAGCAGCTAGAGCGCAAGCCCAGCCAAACGTAAAGCCGAATTAACTCTCACTTGGATTTCTGCATGGAAATCCAGAGGGTTAGCACAGGGCAGTGCTCTAGACAGTGGCTGATCCTTTGCTCTCACAGCCTGGCAGAGATCCAGCTCTGCAGAGGGCCAGCAAAAACGTTTCACGGGATCCCACAGAGCAGGGGCAACACCACAGGGTGTTATCCCCTCAGCTTCTTCCTGCTGCTTGTGCTAATTGATGGAGCAGGCAGCAGGGCTCAGTTTATAATATCACCCAGCCCCCTTCACCCACCCCTCGCCCAAAAGATCAGCTGGATCTGAAACCCTTCTGCTCGCAGTAGGGCCAGAGGAAATACAGATGGAAAAAACTATTTGACTATTTAGCTCATCTTCTGCCAGAGAAAGACTGCTCCCTGCAGTACACCATGCCTCTGCCTTTTTTCTTTTTTTTTTTCAGAGTTAAAAGCCCCCTCTCTACTGAGTGTCCAAAGAAAACTTCTGAAAGATTTAAGATGAGTCCAAGATGTCTCTCTGTGCCAGTCCCATGAGTTAAAATGTCATCAAAAAATATGAAACACAGAGGAAAAACTTCGTCACAAAACTGGTCAAAGCCTCCACTTTATCATTTTCATTTTTCCTGGCAGTAAAAAGGAACAGGCTATTTCAGCCATGAATGTTTGCTCATTGTTTCATTCATTCGCTTTTAAATTTGTTTTTTTTCTGGCTAAATATGGGTGTTTTGGAGGGAAGAAAGATTGTGAGAAATAACAAATGGAAGTGAAGTGCCAGACGTCATTAAATTAGTCATTAAGAAGTTTCTAGGGGCCAGACTTTCAATGTGCCCAGAATCCAGCAGTTTCTGCCGAGGACAAGTGCTCAGCCCTTTTGAAATCTCTGACCGCTTCACCTAAAGTGCTTCAGTCAAAGAGTCTGGCTCTTCAGAAAACCTGGTTTTTCAAATAGCCGGCTCTTTTGAAGTAACCCTTTGGAGGTTGTATCTGTTTAGGAAGAATAAGCAAACAGGTCCTTCCCCAAGCCTTCAGCTGCCTTGCAGACTACACAATGCCAGCATTTAGAGCACCGATGCTAATATGCCCAGAGCATTCAGGGCATTTACACCAGCACCGAGGACATTCAGGGACCGGCTCCTTCCATGGCCCAGAGCTGCCCCCCACAGCCCCCCTGCCCCGGCAGAGCACAGCTGAACCAGGCAAAGACGTTCATTTCTCCAGGAGCAGATGGGAATGAAAGAAATTGAAATGGCAAAATGCCAAGTACTCTGACATCCCTGCAACTTTAGCAGCGAGATTTCTCATCACCTCATGGAAACAAGCCTTCGGAGACTGCATCTCCTGCTGTTAAAATGAATGTGGAAACTCCATTAGTTTCTATGGCATGGTGTCAGCCTCTTCTTATATTCTGGCAGGGGAGAAGGAAAGGAAATGCTGTTCTCCAGCACAGAGCCCAATCTGCCTCCACTGCCTTTCTCCACCTTGCTGGGCATTCACGCGGCTGTGCTCTGCCATGCATATTCATCCTGACTGCTTTGCTTAGCAATAGTCCTGTCAGTTAAGAGATGTCACTCATTAGGAAAGAATGCAAAAAGACAGTTTATGTAGTAATATTGGTTTAGATTTTGATTAAGCCTGCTGCTGATCCAGCCCCCCTCATCATGTCAGCTTCGGAATGAATATTCAGACAATGCAGAAAAGCAGGGAAACTCACTAGAGCAGAAATTTTTACTGGTTTTCAAAAACCTGTTGTTTCCTTCTACTGCTGCTCCCACCAGCCTGCAGTCCAGCCTGCAAGCAGCCGAGATCTTGCAGACTGTTTGTACGCTTGAGCATACCTCAGAGATGTCGGGGTCCCAGGGTCCCTTGGCAGCTCTACAGCAGAGATGCACTGGCAACAGCTAACTTGATGCGCATTGGGTGAGAAGCTTGCATGTAGGAGATTATTTTACAACATACAGCAATGTACAGCACAACAGGAGGCCACCCCTGTCTCTTAAAAGCTGCAGGGAAAATGACACCAAGGCAACATGTGCAGCCAGCTGCCAGCATGGAGAGCCAGCAATCCCAGATGCCAGTTCATCCTTTATGGGGATCCCAGTTGTTCATGGTCCTTGCTCCCAAGGATGAGTTTAATCCACCTCTGCCTCCACAGTGGTCCAGCTCAAGATTATGTTGTATAAAAAGACAGAGACATTCCTCTTTTGCTTAAGTTCAATTACATGCCCAATAAAGCCCTACACATATGAAAATTAAACAAACGCTTAAAAAGAGATTTCCTCACCAAGCACAATCATTTATAAAATACTTCTGTACACACAACAAATCAGCTTATTATAGCTCATGTAGGCATCACATAGGGGCAAAAGCCAAGTGTTTCACACTGAAAGCTGTTTCCCACATTCCTGGTGCTATCAGTGGTACCGAATCCAGTTAAAAGGCATATTAAAGATAGCATAAACACACGTGGCAGATGTAGCATATGTAAAGCCCTCAAGAATAATTGTAGAGCAAGTCAAACTATCCAGCTCTTTCATCTTAAATTGAGACTACAGTAAGCATATGTTCAGGGTCTGTGTTTAGTGTATGTAATCTGTGCATGAGAAAAGGGCACAGGGACATCATCACAGTAATAAACTCAATTAGTACACAGACTGCTGATTTTTTCATGCAGGCAATTTAACTGAGAAAAAAACCTAACAACCCAAACCCAAAATAGAGGCTAGGCTAAAAATATATGATGTGCCATGCAGGTTTTGCATTGAATATTCTGGATTTACTTTAGGGACTTCTTTAGAGAATGTTAATTGGACCTTTCAGGAGTGGCTAAATGACGTAGAAAGAAAACTCCCCTTGACCTGTTCCGCTGTGCAATGAAATCAATCAGTAAAGGCTTGTTCTCCCTGAGCTGTTTAGGGCAAAACCCAATGAAGGATTCAGTGTAGCACCTGACTTCTAGGGCTTGGTCCTCACTCTGAAACAGAAAACTGTAAGTCTGTCGCGTGCCCCCCCTCTGTTGGACATAGGAGAGTCAGCCACCTCAGAAAGGAGCTGGATGCCAAGTAGGAAGCATGCTTGAGACTGCTCTCCAAGCCGTCTAGAAGGCTGCCAGCAGGGTGCTGTTTGAGCTCAGTCCTTGTCCTTCAAAGTCTTTGCGACGCCACTCTACTCACTGGCCTTCCAGATGGCTGAGAGGGCACATCCAAACAGCTTTTCTTCTTGGGGGCAATAGGCTACAACTTTGATGATCCAATGAACCTTGAGGTTTTTGCTTCACAGTAACAGTACTTCAGCAGCAAAGAAAAGATTTTTCTACTTCTTGTGGGGTACTTAGGACACTCTCTTAGGAGACTGGAGATGTTGATCTAGCCAGTTTCAACACAGATTTGGGGGTTTTTTAGATACTCAGGGAAGGGGAGCAAGTCATTAGGCTAATCTGTAAGAGGTGGTGACAGCACTTGCCAGAATTATAATTCAACAGGGAGGCACATTTCATCATATGTCAGGTATTTTCAAAGACCCACTCAGTAGGGCAGGTCCCTTGGAGGATCTAGGCCAAGAAATAGGCAGTTTCTGGTGTCCCGGTCAGTTTGGGAGGGGAAGAGGCATATATCAGTTCCAAGGTGAGCAGTTCAGCTCACGCCCAAAAGCAGGAAAGACATCCTCAAACAAGGAGGCACCTTGTAAGTCTAGGTGAAGTCTAGGTGCCGCTGGGGTTAAACAGGAGCCGACCGCAGCATTCTTGGATTGGAATTTTTGTGTGTAAGTCCCTTGACTCCATTTGGGTCTGTTATAGCTAACGACATCCTTTATTGGTGCTAATTCTTAACCATGGCTGGCAATGTGTCCTGCAGCGGGAAAGTCCACATGAAGGTATTTAAGGTGCGATGGAGTTACTACCCTGAGTCAGAATCTAAAGCTTCGTATGAGGATTGTGCAGGCAGTTATAGGAGACCAATACACTCTCTGTTTTTGCTGACGTAAATAAACCCTGAAGTGACTCTGGTGGCAGTATTCTGCGAGAAGGGAATAAAAAGAGCTTGCCAGAGCATCTGTATTTCTCTTGTGCTTTACAGAAAAGACATATGGATCTTCACAAAAAATGATAACCTCCTTGAACAATATAACAGGTAATTATATTCCTGACTTAGAAATTCTATAGCACACTGCATATAAAAAGCCTCATTTGGTTCTGCAGTTTTCTAGAGTGCCCTGTCAAATTTCTTCTTTTCATCCCTTTTAAAAACACAGAACTTTTACATTGAAGACCTCAGAGCTACTCTTCCTGTTCCCATCAGACTGCTGTGCACCCACTGCACCAAGTGTTTTGGAGGAACCCCCTCCCCATCACCCCTGGGTGCTGTCAGCACACAGGCACTGACCGTCTTGCCCACACCAACAGCCCTGGCCAGGAGCCATGCAGCTGCGTTCGCACCACACTGAGCCCAAGCCCATAGGCTCGAAGCACGGTGTCTTAGCTGAGTGCAGCAGGTCACAGACACAACCCCACGCCGTCATTACCGGTGACGGCTCGGAAAAAGCTGCACTGGGAGAGCAGGCGGCGCACTCGTGAGATTATCTGCCCCTGATCCCCATCACTGGACCCACTATATTAGTTCCAAGAATTCCTCATGCCTGGGAAACTTTTGCCAGATGTGTTTGCCTTCCTCCTCCACACCCTTTCCAAAGCGTGAAAAGTGGTCATCATTGATGCCTAAGCCCTGTATGAGGATATGCTTTTTTCAAAGCACTGTATAAACATTAACTCATTAAGAAAATACAATTGAGATTGTAAGTACCTGAAACCTCTTTAGGGTTGCTCCACTGTAACCCAAAAATATGACATGTAATTTCAGCAATACTTGCTCAATGATTATTAAAAAAAAAAAAAAAAAAAAAAAAAAAAAGCCCCAAGGCTGAAAAAGTAGATGGTAAATTGCAGCTGCAAATTAATTAAAATAATCAAAAGCCAGAGGTAACTCCCACAGTAAGGGGGTTGCTTATAAAGGCAATGTTAATAGAACATTTACCATCGGGGGTTGCCTGGTTCCCTTTTAATAAAATATCTGTGATTACCTGATTAGCTGATCATTGCGCACAGCATTTTATTCTCAATACAGCCGTGCAGCTAAGGAGAGGAGAGAGGCTTTTATCAGATACATCTTGTTTATTTAAAATGTGTAATTGACTTCTCCTTTTTTTATGGGAGCATGATCCAACAAGCCGCTCACCTCCAACTACATATACTGCTTCTCCTCTCTCCAGGCTGAGATGAGCCAGTTTTCTGGCACATGCTTATCTTGGCAAGGTTATCATAATGATCCGGAATAAAGGTAGAAACACTGCAATGGATACGAGAAACTAGCCTTTAATGGTAATAAGTGGTCACCATTCGTTATGGTATTACACGAGTCATATGCCAACATGCTAGAATTAGGACAATGTACCAGCTGTGGTCCTGCCCCCACATGGTATTATTGGAGAAATAAACTGGTTTAGTTTGATAATATCTGTGGAGGCCAAAATACGATCCACCTTTTTGCTGCCACTCACATTCTTAAGGGTGCTCCTTGTGCAGGGAAGCAATGCTCAGGAATAAAAGATTCTGACAATGTACTGGAACGCCAATAAACTTGGAGAATTCAAAGAACACATGAAAACTAGACACCTCATGCATGTAACTGTATTTATTTCTTTTTAAAGAACACTCCTTAAATGTATTGTAAGTCAATATACAAACTTGGTTTCACAGATTTATAATCCACTAAATAGCACAAAATATAATCCAGGCCGTTGGTTTCTTTCATCTGCGTGTGTGCGTGTGGTTTTTTTGTGTGGTTTTCATCTGTGTGTGCGCAGGCGTGCACACGCCTACTGCTGGTGGTAGTGGTAACCCACCACACGCGTTCAAGACACCAGCCCGGGCCCCTCCTGACTTTCCTCTGCAGCAAATCTCACCCAGATGGAGACCCTGCTCTGGAAGACTGTGACTGTCTTGGCCATGAATCCCACTCCTTGAAGAGGTCGGGGTGGCGGTGCTCTCTGCCTCGCTGGCAGGGCCACGCTCCTCCATCCACAGGATGGGATGGGACGGGATGGGAGCCTCCCTGAAGCAGACCCAGGTACCACAGTAGGGAAGGGACCAGCTGTGGCCTTCAAGTGCAAGGGAACACCTCTTTCTCCCCACTCCAAACCCCTCCTTGGCACTCCGGGGCACCTCTGCATGACACCTGCACCCCACGGCCAGCCCTTGCAAGCAGGGGACTGCCGGGGCTCGGCGGGGTGCCCAGCCCCGTGCGGCCGTAGGGGCCTCGCCACCGCTGCAGTGGGCAGGGCAGGGGGTCATGGCCGGCCGGACCCTGCCTCCCGGCAGCCGTGGTGCCTTGCTCCGTGCCTGGCGCAGCCAACATCGCCTGTCCCGGGGACTTACACAGACGGCACCAGTGATGCAGTTATTTACATGGGGTGGAATGTTTTCCCATAGGTTTTTAAAGGAGTATATAGATCAACATGTTCTCATAAGACCAAATACTTTTAATATATTTATAACTGTTTTATAAAGCTTTGAAAAAACTCACAATAGCACATTGTTTTACTTTAATGCTTTACGGTACTATCAGTTTAAAATCACAATCAGCACTTAAGTTATAGTCAATCCGGCAAACAAGAGACAAAAAAAATTACAAGGGTTAAGAACTGACTGATACATCCTTTATCTTTTTTTTTTTTTAACTAATGCATAAGTGCAGAATAAGATAAGATACTCTAGTTTAAATATCTTGTTTTACAATATACATTTTGTTCTAATAACGCAACAGTAAATCCCATGCTTCACATAGAAAAGCAATCCACAACATTAAGAAAAAAATTTACAATTTATGAAACAAAGTAAATAAATATTAGTATTACAGAATCAGAGCTGTACATAAAAGCTGTTCAGTTTTAATCATATAAAAATATGTTTTAGTGCAACCTCACATATATTGATGCTGTTTTGCTTTACATCATTTAGATCCAAGTGTCCAAAAAAGGAAAGAAATTACATTTATTACAAAGCAGATACACAAATTCTAAAATATGTACAAATTACTGCTAAAAAAATGCTTATAAGAATATAAGCAAAGTAAAGAAAAGGCACAAACATCTGTACAATTTAAAAGTACCAGACCCAGTAAGAATTTCAAATTTAGTTTTGGTCAGGCTCATGATGACTTGTTATTTTATCTAATTCTTTTGATATAACAAAAGTATATATAATAGCAAACTACTGTAACTTAGAACAGGCATGCTGTAAAGTTGAATACTTCTATCTCTAGAAAAAAAAAAGTGGGGTAAATGTATGGGTGAAAGTCTCCATGCATCTCAGATCAATGTGGCTTGCTCTTCTCAGATGACGGATCTTTGATTTCCTGTGTGCTTGATGGGGGGTCACTCCTGCTGTGAAAGCCCAACTGCCGGACGTCCACAAAGCTCTTGCTGTAAAAGGTGGGATGGGCTAACGCAGTCTGTGATGTACCAAAACTGTCCTGTTCACCACCGTGCAAGTCAGGATGGGTGGCTGAGGCACAGGTCTGGCCTGGCTCAGATCCACTAAAGTGTTTAATGCTAAAATGTGCACTTTCTAAGGGTTTCTGGTGAGGCTCAGAAGGCCTCTGCAGCTGCTCCGCCCCGTGCAGAACGGCTTCTTCTGTGGCGATTCGCAGAGAGGCTATGGCTTTTGTACAAGTCTGTATGTTCTCCTCCTGCTCCCTCTCAGTAGCTACAACACTGTCCTCCGACGTGCTCTGTGTCAGCAATAGCAACGGAGAGGGCGGCGCACTGGAGGGAGCAGTGGGGTGCAAGCTGTGCGGAGAGGTACATTTCTCGTGGTGCTTAGAAATACTATATGACTCTTTTGCAAGGATTTCTGCAGTCCCTCTTTGCTTCTCCTCAGAGCCCTCCCTCTGCAGGGCCAGAGTGGATGGAGAATGTAAACCTGAGAGGGCCACAGGTACTGAATGGACCATCTGGATACCCCCGATAGGCATCATGGGGATGGGTGCTCGGATCTGTTGCTGGGAGTGTAGTGGAAGATGACTGAAGACGTAGTCACTCGAACCCTCAGGGAACGGGCTAGCCCCATGGTGTTCCATACCTCCTTTTTCGCCATATACGCTGAAGTAAGGCCCCTGAGACAACCCCCTTCTCTGTAACTAGAAAAAAAAACAAAAGAAATGTCAGTGCTGCTGCTAGCAAAATTCTTGTCCGGCTGCCAAACCACCTATCTGCTTTCCTGTCTAACACAACCTCCCATTCAGGCAGCACCTTTCATCCAGATGGATCCCAAAGCATTTGGAAAACTCCACTAATTGCTTATCCAAACAACAGAGGAGGTTTTGCTTAGCTCAGCCCTACAGGGCTCATGCCTCTGAGGTGAAAGGCAGCAGCTAGTTAAGAGCGTTCAGCAACACAATGCAGCAATTTAGGTCAGGAAGTGAAGAGTATTATATTCAACTGAAACTGCAGAGAGAATTTGGGGTAGATAGAGTTTCGTTCCCCAGGAGAAATTTGGCCAGGAGATCCGTCTTACCTTCTCTTTTGGCAAACTGTGCAAACTGTGCTGGTATTGGCAGTCCACACTAGGTAGCAAGACTGTGTTGCAGAGAAATACACATCCGAACACTCCCTGCTTGCCACCACTGCTTGGCAGTATGGGAAAAATCTGACTGCACGTACGTATTCTCTGCCTGGTGAGAGATCCTGCTCCGGAGCTCCAGAGAAGGCACTGGCTCCCCATGAGCTTTACCCAATTCTTGATGAAAGGGGATGGGTATTTCTATTAAGGTTCAAATGCTTCTGTGCAATCAAGACCCAAGTTTTATAGTCATTAAGACAGTGGAGGACCACTCTGGCCTATCTGTAATGTAAACAATAAATAATAACAAAAGCACAGGCATGAGCTGTGAGTGAAAGTGATGATTCTGTCACAGGGAGACTCACCCACTCATAATGGGATGGAGAAGAATGAGGGATTTTGTAACAGCTAATAAAAAACAATCTCACAATATTGACATTTTCAGTGCCTTCCCATTAGTTCCTGCCTTGGAAGAATGAATAGCTCCATCTCCACTCAGTATTAAATATGCCCTGGGCTTTTGGGTTTCTCTTTTTTTCATTCTTAACTTTTAAAATTTGTTTTCCATCTGATGATTAAGTATCATTTATTGCTGACCAGAGGGATAATGATGACAGAAGTGCAGGATGACATTTACATAATTGTGTATGGGATCTGGCCACACAACTCTCGGGGGCTCCCATAGGAAACTGAATGAATGAAAATGCTCTCCTCCGCACTGCAAATGGACCGAACACCTACCAGTTGCCCCAGAGCTGTACCGCTACCACTGTCTCCGTGTGGCAGCCAGAGGACTGCGCTGCTAAATGCCAGTGCACTGAAGTGGCAGCACTTCACACTGCTGGGAAATCCCAGCTCTCAAGGCATTAAGCAACCTCTTGATCCCATCCGGGGAACTGGTTTAGGGAGCAATTTTCTGTGCTACCCAGGGGCTCAATCTCACTGTGCTCAGACACTTTGTCCTGTTTGATATAAATCAAAGTCAAGACAGGAAGGGTGACCCATAATCATCAGACTCAAACTTAAGAGATGTTATTTGGACTAATCTATGCTGGGAATTTTCCTCTTCAGAAAGCGAGACATTTCGGTCTCATAAGAGAAACTGTCATAAGAAAGCACAGTGACAGCTCTTATACTGCTGAATGGGGAAAAATTACAGAATAAACTGCAGTTGCCAAGCCACAACGACATACATAGTTCACCTACCCTATCTGTCCTTCCTATCACTAACCTCACCTCTGCACAGCTGCTTGCCCCCTTCTTTTTTCTATCTTTGGTCTGTCAACCCATTTCTCAAGTCATACTGGTCTCTTGGTTGTTCCTAAGCCATGACATTTATCACTATTGCATCTGATGTGAACTTGGGCTAAAGGAAGGAGAGCAAAAGCAACCAAAAAAAGGAGTAAACCTCAACTCCTAGATGAGAACAAACCTAGTCAACACACAAATCTCTAATTGAGAAAGACACTGGCTTCATGTTGTACCCTGCCACAGTTTCAAAAGAGAATAGAGCAACATTCTGTCCTTGTCAGATAGAGGTGCCTAACATGACAGAAACTGCTACACACTTCAAGATCAGCAGTATCATCCAATATATGTCCCATATGCCTCATTTTTACATAGACAGTGACAGTGTGTGCATGTCCACTGGATGCCTTCCAAGCATGGCTGAGCACATATCAGATTATCTTTCTCTAGCTCTGACAGATGAGTTTGGAAATGGCCAACATAAATGGCTACAGGCATTAATAACAGTTCATACCCCCTGCCCAGTTTTTATTTCCTTTAACAATATCTAGCATTTTCGTACATACAAGCAGACACACATATACATATATGTGTGTCTTATACACAGAGGGGAAGACTGAATATTACAAGACTTATCTTCTTTTCACAAACATCCTGAAAATCCAGGATTTTATTCTGTTGACAGGGCAAGTATTAGATCCTATCACTAAGCATAGTGCAGAAGGTCATAGTATCTTTTTGCAGTGCAGTCAGAATGGGTTGCTGCCAGTGCAGTGAAATGAGCTCTTCTCTTTGTCAGGTGATGGAAATCCAGTTCATTTCCTATTTGTTCTCATTTGTTGCAGTTTAGTGTATTTCCCTCCAACTCCAGGTGACATATAATTCCCCAAGCAACAAGATTCTGTAGCAACTTTTCACTAAATTCTCTGACCTAGTCACAAAGCTAACTGTCACACCACACCCCTGAGCAAAGCCATATCCAGCTTCACAGGTCCCCCAGAATGCCTCAGGGATGAGACAGGGTTTACCCTGTATCTGGTACATCACCCAAAACAGGCTGTGGGGGATTAAGAGGAAGATCACATTTCAAAGCCAAGCACCCTCCACAGATACCCTCCTAGCAGCCTCAGACCACAGCTTGCAAAAAGATGATGGGTGGAAAACAATCTCTTTGATTACCGTATCAGAATGTACTTGAGGCTTTTTAAAGTTAAAAAACAGAAAATGTTGAACTCTTTGTTAAACTGAATAACAAAGCGTATTACTGATGTGCTTTCTAAAGCACACGATGGTTAGTAAAGTGACTATAAATCTGTGTGAACTTCAGTTTCAGTATCAGCTCAATTTGCAGTCCAACTGAGAATGCACCATAGCAGTCCACATACACAAGTGGACCTATTTATAGTTTACCTGGACTTCAGAAGTTTTATGCTGGCTCTCTGTACAGGAATGCATTTCACTCAAGACGACAAGTATTGAATGCCTGGCAAGGGACTTAATATCGATATGTCTGGGATGATCAAAGGACCTTAAGTCCTATTGAACTTCAAGTGGATATAAAGGTGCCCAACTCACCTCAGCCATTCTGAATACATCCAGACAGGCTTAGGACTTCAAAACGAATGAGAGGTGTGACAGAACAACAACACAAGCAATCTACTACCTCCTAGAAGCTAACCCTGTTGCTAGGGTCAAGTCTGTATTGCTCACAGCAAGTTATATTCACAGTCTCACTCTCCCAGTCTAGCCCTGGGACTGGAAGAAGAGGCAAAAGCTCTGGTCCGCACTAGGAAGTGGTGGGGTGCACTAGGTGTGGGGACAAGCAGGAGCAGAGTGAAACTGTTGGTGCTGGGTCCCTTGTTCACCATGTAAGTGCTGTGGGGTTGGAGGGGAATTGCTTTGAAATAACCCTGTGTGGTCTCTTCTCACTCACTTGGTGACCCACTCACAGTTTAAGTGCACCTGCTGCACTCCTGGAGCATATTTTTCAGTTTAATTTCCTCTGAAAACAATCCAGGTCACTTACTTCAAGACTGATCTGCAATGTGAGTCAAAGCACAATAAATGTGACAACAGAGACATATGCATGATCCAAACTAAAATGCTAACAGCAATGCACTCAAGATGAACAAAAGCAGCCTTTCCATCTCTCCTCTTTCTCTCAGGACTGGCATAAATGACAAGGGAGAAGAATCAGCGCCCTTTGATAATGGTAAAAAACCTCTGGCATTGACAGAAGATCCCAACTGTATTTGGAGAGGCATGGGGATCTGCCTTTAAATTTAAAGACACCAATTTAACTTGCCAAAGCCAAATGTGTACCAGCATCAACCAGAGCCTTAGGCTACTTTGGAAAGAGTATCCTGTTGCAAGAGTGTAGCCTGTTATTAACTGGGCAGGGGCGGGGGGGAAGTATATCTTTCTGTATTTTTGTACAATCTACAAAAATAGTTACTTTCCTCACGCTCTTTTCCACTTCCTAAAGAAATAATTGCCATTGCTCTCTATGTGGTGCTTTCAGTGCCAGAGCACTTTACAAGCTCTTTGCACAAGACCACCAAAGCGCATGAACGTTCAAGGAAAAGCAACATGAACTAGGGGAACTAGACCAGCACTGGCCAAAGAGACCAGAGCAAATACATCAATTTTAGTGGAGAAGAAAGAAAACTGGGCTCTTCTGGGAACTGCAGGCACCAGAAGCACAAGACCAGTCTTATTCCTGCAAGGACTGGGAACCCAGTGAAGCTCTGAAAGAGGAAGCAGGATTGTAAGCTGGCATGTGCATCACTGATGCAATTGCTAATCATGTTCTGATTTGCCGGATTTCACTTCTCTGAAAGTGAAAAACAGCCTTTATTCCCTTTTTTTCTCTGACAGCTTTCATTTATAGCAAGCTCAGGTGTTATTTGTCTTCCCACACACTGAGTATAATAACTTGTGTTTCACTTAAACTCAACTAGTGTTTGGCCAAAGGATGTCTTCCAGAAAGGCATCAAGAGGTGAGGAGTCCTTCCTTGCCTGCAGTAGTTTGTTGAGATGGGCAATCATCCTCACTGCTCATTTCCTCATTTAAATTTGCCTGGGCTCTTCTTCCAGTGATGCCTGTATTCAAGTTCCAGTGCAGTACTGAGGTGTGGGCTTCTCTCTCATAACACTCAACATGCCTCTGAGTTACTGATGCTTTCTGCAGGACAAATGATCTTTTACATTGAGTTTTTCACTGCCACATGCCTGATCCTACCTCAAAAATAAGGTAAGTGTTAAAAGCCCATCTGGCATGGTGGACTTTCCAAAAGAAGGAGCTAAGGGTGCTAAAAGAGTCCTTACAACGTGCTAAACGCCTTGCTGGAAGGTTTGCATAACACACAAGGCAAACATTACAGCAAGGACTGTCAGATGGCCAAGGGTGACTGTTACATACGCTTCTGCCAGCATCATCCCACATGCAAAATCTCTCCTACAGGGTGCCAGTGGAAGTGTCTCATGTGGGACATTAGGGACTGGGGCTCCCTGCACAATGTCAGCTGTAGCGTCTCATATAATCCCTTCCATTTGATATTAAGACTGTTAAACTGGTGGCTCTTTATCCTCTTGTGCTTCCTTACTTTGTCAGTAGAACTGCTGGCAGAATTTATATCCTTTCTCAGCTGCACAGCGATCACCCCTATGAGAGTGCAGCAGGGTTTCAGCATGCCCTTCCTCAAGGACCACTTAGTCAGCCACTCCACTGCCCTCCCCAGCAACTTACCAGGCCATGGGGCCACGTCTAAGATGTGGGAGAATTACCTGTGTTGCTCTCTCCTACACACACTGCAGCTTTCCTTTATCCCTCTGAAAAGCGGGCAAGCTACTTTTGGATCTGCCAGGCTGGTGGCATCTCAGCTCTGTTCAGTCCATCCCTGCTCCAGATGCCTGTACTCAGCTGCATCCCTCGCTCCATTCCCAGGCGTAGGTAACACATCAGCCTGGGTCTACAAAGAGCTTCACCCAGAGCTCTGGAAATGCTGATTTTATGAGCTCAGGGTTTAATTCTTCTCCTCTGCAGAGAAGCACCACAAAAAGCCAAGATGACTGGCAATAGGGAAGCAGGGAGGAGAGCCCTGCTGGGATGAGGGCAGGGAGGTAGGAGCCCTGAGGCAGCGTAAGCCTGTCACAGCCTGCGCAGGTTGAACCCACACATACGGGCTGACAAGGCAGGCAGTGAAAGGGCAGCAGCAACATCAGTTGCGGCAAGGGAAGCATACTAAATGAAAACATAAATGCATACGTAGGGAAGCTGTTCCTTAACTCTAAAGACCAAAATCTATTTGTGGAGAGAGTGCTTTGTGAATGCTAGGGCCGGTCAAAAGTGCCAGTCAGCAGTTTCTGAGAGCTGATTTACTGAAAGGGAACAGCACAGACAGCAGCTGTGCCAGTTTTGCATATTGCCATTTCCACCCAGACAGTTCCGTCCCTGCCGGAGCAGCCGGTTGTGATGGTGCTTTCTGCAGAGCCGACAGCTGCCTGCTCCTGTCACACGATAATATCCTTTAAACTCCAGCCACAGATCCTGATTTCGATGTGCACCCTGCTTTTCCGAGACATTCCATTTATTTTAACGTTTTCATTCAATTAAACAATACTCAGTGATGGGCACCGTACTGCAGTACCAGGGCCTTAAGCCCTGATCTGGGCTTGCTCCCATCTGACAGTCTGGGAGGTAAAAGGTTTTACAGTGTGGAAACAAGCCCCACACGCCATGTATGCTTCCTGAGCTGTTTTAACGTAATATTTTTTATATATATATATATAAATGCAATAAAGACAGGGACAGTTAATGTCAGACTAATTTCATTGAAGTTAATGGAGCTACTCAGGTTTGTACCAAGTGAAGATTTGACCCTCAGGCTGACTCTGTTGCATCTAACTAAATCAACATTCCAACTTGGTCCCTGTCTATTCCCAATCTCTTGCATTTGTTCAAGGACATCCTGCCAAGGCTCAAAGCTTATGTCTTCTTCTACAAAGCTGCAATGTTTTTAAAAATACTATGCACAAATAAGATGAGTGCTGCTTTTGACAATAGGAGTGAAAATATTCTTGCATACTTACTGAATGCCCCACTGGAATAGATTCAGACTGTAAATATTGACCCATGGACAGTGCTGGATTATGGTATAAGCCCCTCCGGGGAGACGCTGCTCTAACAGAGGCCATATATCTCCTTTCTCGCCTAGGAGACAAATCTCTTCGAACAGACACATCTTTCCCTGGTGACATTGGTCTCCTTGGTGATAGGTGACGTCTTGGTGACATGTCCCGTCTTGGTGATAGCTCTCTCCTCAGCACAGCCTCCTTCCGTGGGGAAAGATGCCTCATGGGTGAAATATCTCTTCGGGGTGACAGGTGCCTTCTGGGTGACAAATCCCCTTTTGGCATTAAATACCTCTTTGGTGAGTTATCTCTATAGGGTGAAGAATCGTAGCCGGGTGATGACTGTCGACTGGAAGGTGAGAGGTCCCGTGGAGAAGAACTGGGGTCTAACAAAAGCGCGTAATCCTCATCCATGCCACTAGGTATGTCCAATCTGTCTTTATCGGGCTCTGAATCACTACTCTTACTCTGGAAAAACCTCTGATATTCTGTCATCTGTGAGTCTTCACAGGAGTCACTGGGTGTTATAAGCTGAGTAACCTGAATGCTAGGTAAGGTGACCAAGTAACTGATGAGGGAGGAGTGTCCCACAGAAAGGGAGCCCTCTGGGGAAGCCCCCTGTGACGCCCCAGCTGAATTCACTGACAGGGAGGAGAACCGAGGTGGCTGCGGGCTGGTGCTTCTTGATCTGGTTTTTGGTGTTGAGTCTCCCTGAGTATCATCGAAATCATCCTCATCTTCATCGTCATCATCATTGTCATCGCCATCCTCGCCATCTGACTCCTCTGCATCAGAAAACTGATGCTCCGCTGACAGGCCTGCCAGGTTGCTACTCTTCTCTGCCTCCTGCTGCATGTCCTCCATGTTTTCTGAAACAGCCATGGCAAGTCAAAATGGTGAGCACACATCCCACCTCTTACATCTTCCACCACACTCATTCCCCACACAGCACACCCATGGCCGTTGCTGGATGCTCATCATCTGGGATGGCTGCATAAAGCCATTCTTCATAGTCTCAGGCCATAATTTTTCATAATACCTTAAAAATCTATACTTGAAAGTAGGTATAAAAAGCAAATTCACCCTAGCCCACCTTGCAACTTCGCTAAATGTTGCCACGTCTCACATCTCAATTGAAAAGATTGTGAACTTTGTATGAGACAGATGACAACAGGTCATATGTTTATTTCTAGCTCCTCCTCATGTATCTTAATAAAAAATGTAACTCAGACAGATGGATCCGATCTGTTTTTTAGACTTCCTGTTTGCTAAAAAGACACCTCTTAATTAAAAAATGTCCCAAATGCTCTTAAATGTTATTTTCCTATGCCAGCCACTGTGCTAAAGTGCAATGAGTCATTTGCATACTCCAGAGGCCATTCCAACTAAATTGAATCATTCTGACATACCTGCTTCTTCAGTTTCAGCATCATCTACGGATGTCATTGATACTCCGAGCTCCAGGCATTTTTTCATGTGTGCTTTAGATTTCATATGTTTTGTCAGATTTCCTATGGATCAGAGATTAATCTAATTAATGGACAACAGCAAACATCACCCTCCAAGTCAGGTTTTGGTATATCTTAACTCTGTTAGCCTGCAGATGGGGGTTTTTAGTTTAAAAAAAAAACCACAACAGACAAGACTGACTCATCCAGCCCATTGCCCTCAGAGCCTGTTTTAATGAGAATGGGGTTTTATATCTTAAGAAAAAAAAAAAGTATTTCAAATAAATTTAAACTCAGGGCCTGAGAGGTATATAGGCATCTCTCCAATTTTCCACATGACATTAAGGCACCCCAGCCAGCTAAAAAGCTCACTCTTGGATGTTATCTGTCCTTGGGCTCAGTCATGATACGTACAGACTGCTCAGACATCGAAGTAAGTCCAAAGCACACCAGCTGTTCAGGGCTTGTACTCCTACTTTCACAGTGGTACTTTCAAGTTAAGTGGTCTCCCATTTACTCCACGTGTAGGTTCCAAATGTTCAGCGTGTTTGAAGCAAAAATACCCCCCAAAAAAAGACATTTCTGGGAGACGTTTCTATATAAGTTTACCATCTAGCTGCAGTCTCTGAACTGAGAGGAGCTGTACTTAGAGGATTCACCTGGGATGTAGGAAATCTAGGTCCAGCTTCCTGCTTTGGATTACGGATCTGACCCAGACACAGCACGGATTTGAAATCAGATCTCCCATTCCCCTGAGGGAGCAACCTAACACTAGACTATTGACTTTCTGGAGTGCCTGTCTTGGTCTGTTTTTTCACAGATAAGAAAACTGTGTTGAAACTGGCCCCAAGAGACATTTCATGGCAAAGAATCTTGAGCACAAAGCACAAGCTGGAGAAACAAGAACATCGCTCTAATCCATTAGCCACTCAGTCACATTTGCAACACCCAACAGGGAAAGCATGGCACAAGCAAACCCAACCCACTACCAAGACATGGTGCTTCTTAGATCAAGGAAAGCTCTCTGTGAATGTGCCTATGCTGCTTTTGGGACCCCAACCAGCGTCTCCAGATGATGCATGTGAAACATGCAACCTGGGGGCAGGAACAGTGCACACTGTTGGGTAGTGGAGGTGTGTCACAAGCCACACTCTTCTCCTCTGACTTTCAGTCCTAGGTAGTTCAAATAATCCCCTTCTCAGTAAGATCTTACTGCGCCTGTGCACTGCATGAAAAGTCTAACCTTGTCACTGATGCCTCTGGATAGCTAAATGCTCAGGGTGTATGAAAACCTAAACATCTTTGAAGACCTGTCCCCTACTGTTCTCAGCAAAATAGCAACAATACTTACAAGGCTGAAAACTGCTCACAAGCGGTAATACACCAGTTAAACACTTCTTGTACTTTGAAGTCTAACTCAGTCTCTTCCTACTCATGCCCTTGTGCAATAGCATACCACCTCCTCCCTGTTTCTTCTTCACCAGAAATGCCAGCCTCAGCAAGCAATTTCACATTTCTTTCCATGCCATCTCCTCTGCCTGGAATGTCCTCTCTGAACACAGCTGCAAAACCACAGTTCTCCTTCAAGTCCCTCCTCAAGACCCATTCCTCCAGCAATGTCAAATGTAAATAATGATCCGAGAACAGCTCACCAGATGGTCTGCTGGGACTACAAACCAGCAGCTCCTTGTCTTTGTCTCTACATTCCCATGAAAGTTCTCATCTTAAATTAGGTTGATGGGTCTACTACCATCCATCAGCTATTCCCGTCTTTGGCAGAGGAAGAAGTGCTGGACTCATGGAAACTATTACAATTCTCAATCCTCAGAATAGCCATGAAGCTGCACTGGGATCTTGGGAGAAATTTCCTTCAGCTTCCTCTCTCCCCGTTCAAGTAAGTTCATTGCACTGGGACCAGAATCCACTTCCCTTGTCTGCCAAAGGGAAGCTAAGAAACTGAGAATGTAAGGCTCATTTGGGCTGTGCTACAAAAAAATGCTACCAAAGAAAAGGATTTTTTTCTTACAAGGGGATAGTTGCAATGCAAATCCGAATACCAAAGAATATCATTATCTGTGGCCTCAGGGTGACAAACAGAAGCTTTTTTCTGTGCTGATAAATACATGTGAACACAAGCTATCAGATCTCTATTCATAATTAATGCCACAGTGGATGGAGTGGCCCATCTGGGAGACATACATTATTTATAAACTTGAAACTGACCCACTGTAAAGCCCGTGAAGGCATGTTTTCCTCAGCAGCTGATGCTCTGCTTCTACATTATGTCATAACAAGTGTAGTCTCCGGGTAGCATTTAAGTGTTGCTGCAATTAAAATTTGCACCATGTAACAATTCTGCAGAAAGTATTATTTGTAAGGGTGGTTCTTATGCTACTATATTTTCTCTGCAGACGGACCAGCCAAGAGCCTATAGCTCTTAATGAAGCTATTGAAGGAGTCTCCGAGTCTCACAAAATCCCTGGATCAATTAAACAGAAGAGAAAACCCTCTTTTATGAAGTGCTGTATACATAAACACAGTATTTTTATTCTGAAGAAAATTCTCTCCTCGATTGCAAAGGGTGCTTGGATCCCAGATGGAAAATAGCTCCAATTCGTTTGGGAAGTGGCAAGAGTTCAGCAAAAGGGTCAAGTACCTTTAGTTTTGAAGGCAAAGTTGCACAACTTGCATACATAAGGCCGGACATCAGTATGAGTGCGGATATGTTTTTTGAGCATGCTTGGCTTTTTGCAGCGAATTCCACATTCTTCACAAATGTACTTTCCTCGGCCACGACCTCTGACATAGACATAATCCTCATTTGATTTATACCTGTTGGAAGAGAGCAAGCATTTTAATCATACAGGCTCCGGGTCACATACATGCACAAACAGCACCTCTACCCATTTGAACCTGATCCTGTATGTATCTCATCACAACAAATCCACGGAAGTCTAGAGCAACTAATGAATTTTCATTCCGGAACTCACAAAGTATTTGCCTTTCAGGGAATGCACTAGTCCCACTGTGTTTTAACAATATGAAATCAAAGAGTTGCAGTATGAGAATAGTTTAAACACCTCGTCAAGAAACAGATTAGCTTCTATTGCCATAGACACAGCAGAACTCCAAATAGGAGTCTGCAGGTTGGATTTACTTCAGCTAATTGTAATCTTGCCCACCACCACTGAAAAGAGTGTCATTTTGTGGCACAGTTCATTGAACTATTTTAGCGTATTCAACCCTTGAGATCAGATAAAGCACATCCTGGAAATGCCCATTTCTCCCCATTAAGCATAAAGAGAATGCAGATGACTAGCAAGCATGTACCCATTTACACTACGGATGTCTGAAGTTCCCAAAGATGGATCCATCCCTAAGGGACACCAAGTTGAGTTCACCCAGGTACGTGCTGCTTTAGAAATAAAATGGGAAACTTCCAACCTGCATACTTAGCAGAAAGCTGTTAAATATTTTTTTCTTAGCACAGGCATAAGTGTTCCATGCTATTTTTGCTGATTACATAGTGTGTAGTTAGAAAATAAATAACATATGCAAATCTATGTAAAGCTGTACATTGCCTTTACTATCACGATAAATTATTAATACTGAAATCTAAAAGGACCCAGGGGATCTGCTCAGGCTGTTCTGAGGTTTGAAAAGTGCTGGGCATTCCCTAGAGGGAGCATTTCATCCTCATTCACCCAAAGTAAAATCCAGAAATTGCAAGAACTGAGAAATAATATTTTTTCTGTCTGTCCTCCATTGCCCTTTCCCTAAGCAGCAGAAAGTACTTTCAGCCACCCTGTGGATGCCCAGCCCACAAAATATCTGTGGTGCTGACAGTCCGTGCTTTAAATAAATAAGGGATTGTGTGAAAGATTCTGTTAATGTGATGATAACTCTACAAGAAGCAAGTGGCAATTTTTGGGTTACGGAGCTGAAACATTTTCCAAGTGTGCTTTTCTTAGATGAACGCTTCTTCCGTATGTTCAGCTACATCACTGGTAATATAAATACTGAAGTTAATATCTTAGAAATACATAAAACACTGTCCTGTTCTCATGTCCATTTTGTTATCTATTAAACATATCAGCTCCTCTTTCAAATGTGGATGCGTAAATTCAGTTTTTTTGATGAAAAACTTCCCAATAAAGTTGACCCTCTCCCTTCTCCTTCACTCCCTGGCATCATGGGCAAAACCGGCATAGTCTAATGTCATTTAATATTTAGTCATCTCTCTAGCGGGTTTTGTTTGTATAACATTTCTACATTCTGCTTTTCTCTCTGCCCCATTTCTCAGGTTCTTCATATACACATGCCAATGACTCCTAGACATCTTCCTATCCACCACTTCTTCAACTACCTCCAGGATTTCTCCCACAGACAGAAAAAATATTCATTACTGTTGGAAAGACTGCCATTTTATCATCTTTTCACCCCTCCTTACAGTCTCATTTTGCTCGGATGGAGTCTACCATATCACCCCTGACCGATATTGGTAAGATAAATGCTGTGTTACAACATGTGCTTTTCTGTTGCTCCATCTCTGCCTGACCTCATTCCACCAGCTTCTGTCACCTGTCAGATCCCACTGGGCACAAACACAATTAGACAAGATCTGTCTCTTCATCATTCACATGGATGGTTCCTGGCCATAACTGACCTTGACTCCCTGAGTATGCTTCAACATAACAACTGCAAGAGAAATGGCACACACAAATTTGACATTCAGAGAAGGCCTGGTCCAAAAACTGAGACACCAGAAGATTAAGTCTATGGTGATTAACTTTCTAGCCCCCAGGAATATTAGATATTACTATTAACTCATGTCTGTGCCAAAGCTTTCAGTCATTTCCTCCTTCCCACTACAAAACTTTCATATATGGACTATGGTCACTGCTGCTCTGAGCTTGATTTGAACAGGACTTTAGAGTTAAAAAGCATTAACGCGCCTCAGAGTCCTGCAATTTCTATCCAAAATGTCATTTTATTGGAAATTTTCAATTAGAGTCTATTACTGCTAGATATAAAAGAGCAAATATAAGCAAACTGTGAACTCTTGCTGTCAGCTGACAATGTCATTAACAAGATGACAGGACAGTAGGCATGTCTGCCCTGTCCCTCCTTTCTTTTCACGCTGTTATTTACTAACTGTACTGCAGCAAGTACCAAACTTTAAATTGCTGCTTTCTTTAAGGAACACTGCTTCACATCCCACCAGAGTTTCACAGTCAGAGATGATGGAAAGCGGATTTTGTGATTCATTTCATTTCATTCGAATCAAGCCACCTGCCAGAGGTAACAATATGGTTGGTTGTGTTTTCCTTCAAACCCCCTTCTGCTGCAACGCTTCTCTTCACAGGCTTTGGTGCAGCAAGGTGGTGACGTGCTGTGACATCTACTTTTCCCCTCAACTCCGTTCATTCTGTTCCTTCAGCTTCTCTCACAGCCCCATCTATTTGCTGTTTGCCCACCTGCCATAGGAGCGCTCCACTCCAGAGCACATGGCAGCTGCACTTCCCTGGCTAGCAGACAGGCTTTCCTGCAAACCAAAAACTGACAACCGCAGGCCTTCCCCAACTATGGCTTCTGCATTGCCTTCTTTGCACTTACCAAACAAAAGCAATCAAGAAGCCTAAGCAAATCCACTCCCCAAGACAAATAAAAAACGAAATGAAAAATACCATGCTGAAACAAGATGTCACCACGCACGCTTGTCTGTCCAGGGGAGAAAACATGAAGCAAAGACAACAGATGTTTGCTGCATAGTTCAGTACACTACTTGCGCATGCTGAGACAATACAAAGATGAGCTTGATGAGAGCAGAACCGAACAGAGAACAGGACAGCTCTACAGTCAAGAGCAAGCAAGCACGGAAACCCACCCACGTTAAAAACTAGCTTTCAGAAGTCACAAACAAAAACCTGAAGAGAAGGACAAATTCAATAACCGGGGCTGAAAACAATGAAAGACGTGGTTATCATATCTAAAGAATACTTGATCCGATTAAAAATAGCTGAATTAATGAAAAGAATTAATCTATCTTTCCACAAATAATTCCTACAATAAAATTATGATGTATAAGGAAAAAGTGGACCCATTAACACTACATCACCTCATTCACTGTAACTAGTAGGTTACATGCTCCCGTTGAGGAAATCCCAGTCTATTGCACAGATTATTTGTGTGTCCCCCAACTCCAGATATTAATGTGCACATCAATGTTTCTTACGTTTTGTTTCACTCAAAGGATATCTAAACATAGCCAAGCATTACTAGGAGTCATTTCTAGGTGATGTGTGGATTATATAACTTTACACAAATAGTTTTATAGACCTTATTGGTATACAGGGAAACTTAAGATGGTGTAACATACAGAGTTTCTTAAAGAAGGTATTAGACGGTAGAGGTGTTTTTTAGAGTGATCTGTGGCAGCTCACACTGATCTGAATCCTCCTTTAACTTGCTTCTAACACATCTCTACCCTTCCGACCTCTCATCACGTAGTTTACATCTGTGCAGACTATCTTAGCTAGGTGATCCAAATTTCCACATTCAGAAATGATACATAGTGGGAAGCAGGCAAATTTTATACTTCAAAGTGGCTGTGAGTTGAAGCAACAGCTCTTTAAATTTCTTGTAAACTTCAGCTCACCCCTGGATTTGTGTCACTCTTGTGTAGCCAGCCTACTGGCTTGGGTACTAGGACAACTACAGACAACAGCCAGGATCACGGGATCTGGGTCAGCAATACCCACAGCAATCTCCAAAATAACTTTTTCAATCTTTCAGGAAAGATGTAGGCTATACTCCCTTCAGTGTTGCAGACTACAGAGAAAATGCCAATGTTAATTTCATGGAGACTATTCAAGCAGAGCCAAAACACATGTTAATGAAGGATAACTGAGATTTTAAAGGGTATAAACTGTCAGGCAAAGGAAATCACAGAATCACAGAACGGTCAGGGTTGGAAGGGACCTCTGGAGATCACCCGGTCCAACTCCCCTGCTAAAGCAGGTTCACCTACAGCAGTTGCTCAGAATCTTGTCCGGGTGGGTTTTGAATATCTCCAGAGAAGGAGACACCACACTCTCTCTGGGCAGCCTGCTCCTGTGCTCTGTCACCCTCAAAGTAAAGAAGTTTTTCTTCATATTCAGATGGAACTGCCTGTGTTGCAGTTTGTGCCTGTTGCCCCTTGTCCTGTCACTGGGCACCACTGAACAGAGCCCGGCCCCATCCTCTTGACACTCGCCCTTAAGATACTTGTATACAGCGATAAGATCCCTGCTCAATCTTCTCTTCTCCAGGCTAAGCAGGCCCAGCTCTCTCAGCCTTTCCTCATGAGGAAGATGCTCCAGTCCTCTCATCATCTCTGTAGCCCTCCGCTGGGCCCTCTCCAGTGGTTCCCTGTCTCTCTTCCACTGGGGAGCCCAGACCTGGACACAGCGCTCCAGATGCGGCCTCACCAGGGCAGAGCAGAAGTGGAGGACAACCTCCCTCGACCTGCTGGCCATGGTCCTTCTAAGTCACCCCAGGATCCCAGTGGCCTTCTTGGACACCAGGACACACTGCTGGCTCATGGTCAGCTTGGTGTCCTCCAGGACTCCCAGGTCCTTCTCCACAGAGCTGCCTTCCAGCAGGTCAGCCCCCAGCCAGTACTGGTGCAGGGGGCTGTTCCTCCCCAGGTGCAGGACCCTACAAATTGGCTTTGTTGAACTTCATTGGGTTCCCTTCTGCCCAACTCTCCAGCCTGCCCAGGTCTCGTGTATGGCAGCACAGCCTGCTGGTGTATCAGCCACTCCTGCCAGTTCTGTATCACCAGCAAACTCACTGAGGGCACACTCTGTCCCTTCGTCCAGGGCACTGATGAGTAAGTTGGACGTGACTGGACCAAGTACTGACCCCTGGGGAACACCACTGGCTACAAGCCTCCACCCTGACACTGCACCGCTGGTCACAACCCTCTAAGCTCTGCCATTCAGCCAGTTCTCAATCCACCTCGCTGTCCACTCATCCAACACACACTGCCTGAGATTAACTATGAGGATGTTATGGGAGACAGCGTCAAAAGCCTTGCTGAGGTCAAGGTGGACAACATGCACTGCTCTCCCCTTATCTACCCAGCCAGTCATTCCATCATAGAAGCCTATCAGATTTGTCAGGCATGATTTCCCCTTGGTGAATACATGTTGACTACTCCTGATAGCCGCCTTCTCTGCCACATGCTCAGAGACGACCTCTAGGATGAGCTGTTCCATCATCTTTCCAGGGATGGAGGGGAGGCTGACCGGCCTGTAGCTTCCTGGGTCCTCCTCCTTGCCTTTCTTGAAGACTGGAGTGGCATTGGCTTTCCTCCAGTCCTCAGGCACCTTTCCTGTCTTCCATGACCTTTCAAAGGTGATAGAGAGTGGCCCTGCAATAACATCTGCCATCTATCTCAGCACTTGAGGGTGCATCCCATCGGGGCACATGGATTTGTGGGTGTCAAGTTTACTTAAGTGGTCTCTAACAGGATCCTCCTCATCCATGGGAAAGTCTTCCTTTCTCCAGACTTCATCTCTCACCTCCAGGGTCTGGGAAACCTGAGGGTCAGCCTTGGCAGTGAAGACTGAAGTCAAGAAGGCATTCGGTAACTCTGCCTTCTCTGTGTCCTTCGTCACCAGGGCACCCACCTCATTCAGCAGTGGGCCCACGTTTTCCCTAGTCATCCCTCTCCTACTGATGTACTTGAAGAAGCCCTTCTTGTTGTCCTTGACATCCCTCTCCAGATTTAATTCCAAACGGACCTTATCTTTCCTTACTGCCTCTCTGCATGTTCTGACAAAATGGATGTACAAATTTCTCACATCTCCACCCTGACCTATTTAGTTACCCCAATAAAACAGTGCTGTGAGGCCATCTGAGTTTGGTAAGACTGAAAACCACATCTTGTTCAGTCACCTGACTATTCACTACTAAACCGGCAAATTATTGCATCATGTCAGAATTCTGTAAAGAAATTAAACAATATCTTCCATGTTAGAGTATACTGCAGATGCAAACAAGTGCCCATTCATTTGGTTTTTGTAAGAAGCTTCACAAGTCTCAAAACAATGTTAATGGGCCTTCAGGTCTCCTTTTCCCCTCTCTTTGTTAGTTTGCTTCTGTTATCACTTGAGTGATAGATGGCCATGGTAAAATTAAATATTACTTTATCAACATACATGACAGATCTATGGACTAGGTTTAGATACTATAGATTTCATTGTCACCTTACATTTTATCTCCAAAATCCAACTTCAGTAAATAATGAAATATTACAAGAATAAAAGTAAGCATGTCAAGCTAACCCATTCAAGTGAGTGGAAGTACAGAGTCTAAAAATGGAAAGATATCCTCATGGAAGCCATTAAATACAAAGAAATGGTACAGAAAATATCAAGTTGTTAACCATTTACCCATTTCTTTATGGCCTAAGGAATGAAAGTAACAGTTTTGATTGAGTGTTCTCACACAGATAGAAAACAGAATTGTCCTAATAGCAAATTAGAGCCAAGTAGTACAGGTACTCTGCAGTTTGTTTTAAGACTGACATATACACAAAAAAGAAAAGGCTTGGGAGCTACAAGACATGGCAGGAATACAGGAGACTGTTCACATCTAATTCACTCATATTCATTTTCAAATCTTTTTAAAATGACGGGCTGAGCTTGAAATTTCCAGTTGCATTTTCTTACCCTCCTTCAAAGATTTTAATTCGTATCGGCTCAGTTTGTTTGGATGTAATGTCTTTATCTCCATGAATGTCTCCTTTTACTCTTTCTTTTATAATATTCCCCACTACTTTCTTTTCAAGCTTGCTGCCAAATAAGAAGAATGGCTCGTGTTTCATCTGTAGAACAAAGTCAAGGAAGGGAGTTACTGCTGGAGCACACAATAAATGCACACTTCATTTCAAGTACTTTTAACATTCCAGGTCAAAACCAAACTCTCATTTTGGTGCAACTCTACATGATAAATTAATTTGTCCATTTAATTTGATGGAGAATATGAGAGGGGGCAGTATGGACAAATTTTTATGAGAGTCTTGACAGAAAAGACAGCACCGTATCTTTCCTCAGAAAAAAAAAATGGAAAATAGAAACAGAAATGCCTTAAAAGGTAATTTATTGCCATTACAGAATTTTCCCTGGCACCATTATCTAATGCTTAGTCCATCAGGAAGAGCCAGTATGTAAAAGACATTAAAGGATCTGAAGATCCTTATTCAATTTTAACTTAATCTTTACTTACATAGGCATGTGGATTTCTGTGTTTGATACTGTTTGAATCAGAAAATGGCAAAAACAAAGGACAAAATAAAAGGAGATCATGTATCAGGTTCTGGCACACACGAAGGTAGGGCTTTAAAAGCCTCACCTTTTACATCTGATTTTGAAAATGGAGACAGCGACAGCAGAAGTAGCAGAGCTTGCAGAAGGGTCAACTGAGCCTCAAAACTTATCATGGGAAGATGTCAATGTCTGATTTCCCAATGGGGAATCTTTTTTTTTTAAAAAAAATCATTAACTTACATTTCATATTTACTAATATTTTCTCAAATACAGATAAACTAATTTAATTTTATTAAAACCTCTTATTTACCTGAGCAAACTGCTTCCATGCACTTGATGATGTCAGTTTACCAGCTCCAGGTCTATGCATAGCAGCCAGTGTGTAGATTTCTGTGGTGTTTTTTTGCTTGGACCTTAGAAGTGCTAAAGTGGTCTTTGTACTCAGGCCAGATGGGTTTGGGTTACATGAACTTATACACCATGAAGCATAAACAGAAGATTTGAGGGTTGGTTGCTGAATGTAATTGGGTTTTGTGTAGTTTAAGAAACACCAGCTCACAGTAGTAGTAGTGCGTAGGCTTGGGAACTGAAGGATCTGCTGAAAATCTGCTACATCTGTCAGGAGAATGGTTGAGCCGGTGACTTTCCCACTGGTATTGGATGACATCTGGACTAACATCCCAAGAGGCAATTTTTGATGTTTCAGTTGGTCTTCTGGCTGAGTTTCTCCTGGTGGCAATGAAGACCTCTGTGGACTCATGCTCATATCTGAGGCTGTTTCATCCACATCCAGTTCTTCTGGCGAGTCTCTTCCTTCAGAAGGGCCACTGGACTTCTGCCCTGGTGATGTGGAATCAAAACTGGAAAGTTTCTCCCTGCTCAGTGGGAAAGCATCAGCTGTTGGCATGCTGACAGGTGGGAAATCTTGAGATGATGAGGACGACAGTGGTGAAGAGGATGACATGGATGGCAGACTTTCTTTTGGCTCGGTAGCACAGCTCTGCCTTACTAGTTGAGGCTTTTGCACTCTTGGAAAATCTTTCTTAATATCTGAGTTAGTTAGCTCAACTGCACTTAGCTCCTCAACTATCTGCCCATACATTTTTTCTTCTTTGACTCGTTTCTGCTGCTTGGTCTCCATGAAGAGCTCCAAGCTGCTGGCAGGTGAAAGCATTCGTTTGCTTCCTCCCAAGGTAGAAGCCATGTCAGAACTGGAAGGTAAACACAGGGGAATCGGTGGCTCCAGTCCAAGTGGTAGCGTCTGTGGCACTTTCCACAAAGGATATTTTTCTAGCCCTCCATGCTGACCCAACATCTGAGCTATGTTAAATCCAATTCCTTGCATGGTTGCATTAGTTGCCAATGTTCTTTGAGAAACGGTTTCATCAACTTTACAAATGACAATTGCAGGACTGTTGCTCTGTCCAAGGATCTGGGAAATGCTTGTGTACATGACACTACCATAAGACGGCACATGGGTTTGAATCCTGACAGGAACAACTGTTCCTGGCAAAGACTGTACAGATCCATCACTTGGGGAGTCAAAATCTGTCTGAAGATGCTGCTCAGTGGAGGTATCTGTTGGTTTAATGCTATGGTCTGACTGGTACTTAGCAGGAGTACTTTTTGAATACTGCCCAGGTGTTCCTGAGTAATGCTGGTATGCTTGCTCTTTAGCATGCACATAATCAGCTGGCTTCTTTCCAATAAGCTCTGGCGCATATTCCAGGTGATAACTTGGAGGAACATCTGTTTGGAAAGGCTGTTTGACGTAAGATTTCTGTAGCTGTTGTACAAAATGATGCTGGAAGTGCAGAGGTTCTGTGCACGATTGCCACAAGACAGGCTGCTGAGATGGTGGCAAGTGAACCATGCAGACAGCTGGATAGGGGAGCTGAAACAAGGTGCTGTGAATAGGGGGAAATGGGACTTTTTCCTGATGTGCAAATAGCTGCTGCTGCTCTGATGGATGTTTGTTAGGAATATAAGGTGCTTGTTGGATCAAGGGAGTTCTTAACATTTCTGGGCTGTCTGCAAGAAGAGCCTGTTGCTGGGGAAGGTGAGATGAGCTATTACTAAGCTGAGCGCAAGACCCAATAGCCTGTTTTCCAGAGTCATCTACCTGAATGGGCTGAAGTACAGGGGACGGGGAGTGATGCCAAGCAAGCTGGGAGGAGCGAAGACCAGCCTGAGCATGTTCCATCTGCTCCTGCTTTATACTTTGTTCTGTGCTCTGATCGGTCTGGGAAATCTCTGGAAAACCACTGAAGGAAGCCTGGCGAACCAAGAAGCATTTCTTCCTTTCTCGGGATGGAGACAGTGCCGTAGTAGGTGTCCCAGCCGAAGAGGCATGAGACAGGTTTCCATAATCAAAGGATTTACTTCGGATCTCTGGAATTTCAGCAGCATGAGGACAGGGCATCTGTTCAGATGAGCAGCGTCTCATTTCCCTCTGATGGTGATGCCCAGGGACGGAAAGTGAGTAAGCACCAGCTGGAACAGTTAAAAACTCAGACTGTTTTCCAAACTCATCTTGTTTGGGAGGCGTGATGAACTTCATATTCTCTTCTCTTTCGAAGGACATTGAAAAACTTGAACTGTGGGACAAATTACTTTCTTGGCTAGGGCTACGAGAGAGGCTTGTACCTGTGGACTCAAAGCTGGATTCTCCAGAGGAGTGTTCCATGTCAGCCAGTCGTAAACGTTTCTTTTTGGGTGGTAGCTTTTCAGCTGGAAGTTGAGAAAGCGTTTCACTTCTCTGGGGCCACTGAAATTCTTCAGTGGGTCTCTCCTGCTCTTTACTCTGCACTTCTTTATCTTTCTCAGGCTTATCTGGCTCCTCTGTGACACGAATTTCAGGTACCTGTATGTTGTGCTGGCGAACCAGCCTGGGCTGCATATGATACGGCTGAGGCTGCTGGGATGGAGATGGCTTACTGGTGTCAGCATTTTCTGTTTGTGGAGCTCGGTCTGGGCTCATTGGGGACTCACAAATCTCACTCTCACATGTTTCAGATGGTGGATAGATCTTTTCCTGCTGGCACGCAATATGCTCTGTAGATTCAGACCTTTCAAATGAGTTTGGCCTGCTCAACGAATTTGTGTGCTGAATGACAGAGATGACATTTCCTGGGGGCTTTCTAGTCAGTGATTCTGCAGTCTTTTCTTGCTCTGCAGTTAATGATGAGTCTTCCAGAGAAGCTGCTGGGCTTCCAGACTGCAAGTAAGGCCTGCAGATTTCAAAACGCTCCGCATGGCAATGAGCAGCATTGTCCAGGCCTTGAAGGGCAAATCCGCTCCTTGGCACTTCCTGAATTTGAGATTTGGGATCAAAGTCCAAAGGCTGAATTCCCCCAGTGGTGCCAGCCATACTGCTGCAAAGCATGGGACTGTCTTCCTCATCTCCAACACTCTCCTCTTTCCTGCGCTTTCTGTTTTCAAAAGTTGTTCCAAGCATGGATGGCACCGCCTGAGATTGTCCAAGTGGATCAACGAAGTACTCTCCCCCCTTGTTCATCCCACCTAAGGATGGTGAATCCCTGTAGTTCTGCTTCTGAGCTTCAAATTCTTCCCATTTTCTGTAGTGCTTTCCACTGGTGTCATAGTCATAAAAGGTTTTGTCTCCTTTCTTCTCCTTTAAGGATGGTCCCTTGTCACCTGCTGTCTGTCTGCTGGAAGCAATAATTATACTTTTCCCTGGTCTTCCATGATAGTCCAAATCTGAGTGCCCCTCCTGCACAGACGGCAGTTCAAAGGCAGCCTGTCTTCTCAACATCCTTTGGTGGGATATTCCCACTGTCCCAGGGTAAAATACATCATCTGAACCAGTCATCTTCTCATCAAATGAGTGGCTTCCTCTCAGAGATGGGGGAATACTTAGGCTGTTTGCAGAAGAGGTTGGCATGGAGTTACTTCTAATAAGAGGAGAGGAATCTGCTGGGGGTTCCAGAAGGATGGGTACGTCACCCTGCTGACTGACTTGGTACAAGCTGGATTCACTTTTGATGGAAGATGTGATAGTCTGGGATTGTCTACATTCTGTATTGCTGCCTGGATAACCTTGTGCAGATTTAATAGCGCTCAAATTACTGGAGTCAATGAGTTCTTCTTTACTTGGAGGCAGCTGAGAAATATGTTCCTCAAGCATCTTGATATCTAATCGGTTATTCAAAAGAGGTAATGGCTCTGCTTTGCCCTTCCTACCCATTAAACTGTGCTCCTGATTTGTTGTGGCTACTGTTAGTGCTGTCCTTTGATTAATCCTATAGAACTTTCCAAATATGATCTCTTCGTAAGACTTTGCGTTAGTATTTGGTGGGCTAATTTGCTGCTCAGCACTTTCTGAGCGGGAAAAATAACCAGAGTCAGTGCTTCCTTTACTGTGTGGGCTCAGGAGGTTTAGTGACTGCTCAGAATCTTGCCCTTTTTTCTCTGACAGTCTTAGTGCAAGTCGCTGTTTAACTGTGTGAGAGTCATCGGACTTGGTACTTAAGGATGGGTTTTGTAACATATCAGAGCCAATATACGGTGAACTCTCACTGGGTAACTGAATTCCACTTTTAGGGATAATCAAAATGGGCACTTTCATTGGCCCCACCAAGGACTCTTCCACGGAGGAGTGAAAACCGCTCCTGCTAGCGATGTCCAGGGGGAGCTGCGAGATAGGGCTCAGTTTGTCAGACCCTTCCACTAAGAGTGGGGTCTCCTCATCAGTGTCCGTGCTCTGCTCACCATCTGAATGTATTTCAGCTTCCACATCAATGTAACTGGCATCTAGGTCCAATTTAGAGACTGCTGACTCTGTGAAAGGTACCAATCCTGCTTTAATTGCATGGGCATGTGACTTCCTGTGCTTGTAAAGGTTGCTCTTTGTCTTGAAGGAGAAACCACAAGGAACACAAGGATACGGTCGCTCCCCAGTATGAGACCTAATATGCTTTTTAAGTACACTAGGTTTGGCACAAGCCCGATTACAGTAAGGACAAATGTACTTGCCAGGCTTTTTGGGTTTGTGCTCCTTTTTGTGAGCATCTTCTGATTGTTCTAAAGATTTCTGTGAATATTGGCTGTATGTAGGGTTCAAACTCGAAATCTTCTTCCTGGAGAAACTTCCACTATGGCTATGCATATGAAAAGGAAATAAGTCCTCTGAGGCAACTGATTGCAAGTGGCTAGAAAACTGCCACGGAGGGCCTTCCAAGCTCTGATGTGGCTTTATGTTGTGCAAGAAGCCTTGTGGCAATGAATGCTGTGGGAAAGAAAGTGAATGTTGACATGAGTAAGGACTTGGACGATGCTGTGGATATTGCTTCTCCGTGACTTGCTGTGCAGCTTCATTTGATGATACCAGTTTCCCAGAACTAAAAAGTTGTGCTGATGCTGTGTTTCCTATTTGCTCGTGATCTATTTGTGGTTGCCTCTGTACTTCTTGATTGCCAAAAGTGCTCATCTTAATAACAGCTGAATGTTCTTGCCTCCATCTACTTGGTACTTTAGCAGTTTCTCCAGACCTTGAGGTAGCTTTTTGCCCTATAGCTGTGTCCCCAGAGTCCATTTTGTTACACAAGGTCGTAAGTGCTAGTTCACTTGAAAGCTGTGCAGACACATGGAGTGTGTCCAAAGCTGTGCTTTTTAAAGTTTTGTTGCTCCCATTTTTCCAGGGCTGTTGCAAGTTCACAGACTTTTCTTTCTCTTTGGAACTTTCCACACAGTAGTCTATAGGCATTAGATTTGTATCTGTACACTAATGTGAGTATTATACAGTTCTGTTCATGGCAGGAACTTTCCTAAACAGTTTATTATACATTTGCAAAGACTTGCTATAGCATTTGGACATTTTCCATTGTTATTAAATACTGAGATGCAGAATGACCCAGAGATACTTGTGATCTACTAGAGCAAAGTTCTCTTCAACTCTTCCATGGTGACACAGCTATCTGTATAGAAAAGTCAAAAACAAAGAAACCTCATACACCAATTAATACAGGCATGCTAAGTAACACTGATGCAGTCAGTTGCATTTTTATTGAGCCTTACATAAAAAGTATAGAAAGACTTAAGCAAAGGTAACTACATTTCAGAAATCTCCCTTTTGTGAGCAGACATGGTAAAGACTGGCTCCAGAGATCACACACAAGCATAATCACTACTCAGTAAAAGCCCTAGGAATAGAAAACAGAGATCTACACTTTCCAAATTAAACAGTAGCTTTGGAAGGCTTTCCGGGGACGGTTTAAAGGCTCTGTTCTCAGAAAGTCCACCACCTACTTTCAGCTCTTTCAGCAAATCGCTACCGCAAATAAGAGTCTTAACACCGTGGGTGGGAATTACCTTACCCAGTATTACTCACCTACAGTTCAGACATGCACTTTAGTCACCTGGCCTTCCTCTAAAGTCAGAGGATGGTGATCAGTAAGTACTTCCAGAGGAGAAATCCTTCCATATCATGATGGGTGCTTCAGACATGGGAATTGTCTATGCACACAGCCCTCCACTACAGAGATGCCTGTTTCTTACTGTTGGCTAGGCAGAAATCCTAGATGACTACCTTGGAGTATATATACCAAATTTTAAGATGGCTAAAGTGAGGTTCTTCTTACCTTAGATCAGCTAACTGGTTTTACAAGAAGGTGTTAATCACCCTTTTAAACTACTTTCAAACAGTCAAAAAAGAGACATCAAATAAGCATTCCAAATACAGTACTACTGGTACCTTTTCACATCTCCATCTTCCAATCATCATATGAAATTTTAGTGAGAACATCTTGCAAGAGGTAAAACGTATTCGAGAAACAAGCTATGACTGTTTTATGTTAGCAATTCAGATTTCAATGTCAAAACTTTTCCATCCAGCTATACATGCACATTTTATGCTTAAATGCAATAGGTTTCCACTGTTCTGTTACAAAGAAGAAAAGCTCAGAGGTATGATTTTCATAGACAAGTACAGCATTTGAATTTGAGGAACAATGTAGGCTTCCTGCTTCCATGTCTTCCACACACAGGATGTTTTCTGGATGAAACAGTGAGAATCATGAAGCCAGTAATCATTTTAGAATAGCAAGCAAAAGGGTAAAAAAAGCAGTATTAGAGATGCAGGAATATTTTTCATTCCTACAGTGGAAAAACTGAATTTGGCTTGAAGAAACATTAGCAAAGTACAGGAAAACACACAGGTAATGGGAATATATGTGGGGGTTTTGTCCAGTATAAAACAATTACCTGCATCTTCTAGGCATCTAATAGGCATGACTATCTTCAAATTTCCTGTAGAAAAAAAATAAAGTCATAAGAATTGCTTGATATTAAGTACAAATGCTCAAGAAAGTTTTCTATTATTTACAATAGAGGCCTGAAAATTTCATTTATCCATCCACTGGAAAAATTTCATGTTGTGTCTAAGAGGTCTGAGAAACCACATCTTGAAGAATATGAGCACGAATCTTTTTAAATTACTTAGGTTTTTCTAGTGTGCAGATGAGTAACTGCAAGTCTAAATTAATGCAGTCTCACCTTCCTGCATTGGTAAAAAGAGAGCTGCCAATGTCCCTCTTCATTCCTATGCCTTTGTTAAGCCTGGATTATCCCTGAATCTCATTGGCAAATCCCCTTTCGATGCCTCTTTCCAGCTAATACTGTTAGACTCCAGGCCTCTCATTAAATGTTTCAGGGACCAGAACAAAATCCTGGTCAGGGTGTCACCAGTCAGGTACAAGATGTAGTGAAATGCAAGTAGGTTTCCAAATCAGTTAACACCAGTGGGATACTGCTCAAGAATATACGGGTGCCTTCTCAATGAAGAAACCCACAGACCAAATACATGGTTAAAAGACTTCTGTGACTACCACGATTTGTCATCTGCCTGACCACCACCAGACTGCAGGGAACTCTGCATTGCTGAAAAGACTGGCACAGAGATACACGGAGCCTGAACATCACCTCACTGCCCTAAAGAGCACTTCTGTGAAACAAGGAATCTCCCTTCCAGTAGTTTTCAACAAATCTGATCTTGAAAACACATTTTGGCTTTTATTCCATTAAAAAGGATGTTTGCTCAATTGTGATAACGAAAGCAACGATTACGGCTTTTCTTTATGTTTTTTATTTAGGGCAAAATTCAAAGCATCTCTAAAGAACAGATCTTCAAAAACAGCTGGAGTATTAATTTCAGAGTATGAGATATAGGCTGTTATAATGATCCTCAACTAGAAACTGTCAGAAAAACGGCTAGACCGCTCATGCTTTCTCCATAAAATAAATACAACAGATGATAAAATAGTAAAGTCTATAAAAGAAAACAAATATTGAAAAATAATTTTTAATTCTTTGTAATGAATAAAACTTTCAAAGAACAAGTAAATGTCAGTAAAACTCCACTACTTGACATAAGTAGAATCACTACTGTGCCACCTGTTTTGATTATTTATTTAACAGTACTAATAACATATTAGTAGTTAGGACAGCAATAGCTAATGGACTGTTGGTTTAGTCAAACACAGATAACGTATTTTTAAATTGTAACTACAGAGGAATTCCTATAGTACAAAAGAATAACTAGCTATCAAACACAAACCAGAATATTTTAGGTCATAATGTCATTCAGCTTTGATGCATTAATGGATTTTTAAATAACTCCCTTGCTTGAGTCTCTAAAAGAAAAAAGAAAAAATGTAATTCAAGTAAAACTTTTCTAAAATTTCCTAATCCATTTTCTCAGATAAAAAGTGTTGCTACAAATGGAAAAATAAATCCTCGTGCTCAATTTACAATATATCAGAAGCGGTTACTACAGAGCATCTCTGCAGTGCCTTATGAGGAAATGGCAGGGAAGTGGCAAATCATTTTTGGCCTAAACTAAATCACAGGTCAGTAATGATGCCAGTATACAAACACAGGTGTAAAGGAAAATATGTGGCTTGGGAAGGAGAAACAGGGATGGGAGGGAATGTCCCTTACTGACAGAGCTTAAAGATACTAGCCATTTTCAAAGAACTTTTGTCCTTATTAGACAATTCTGCAAATGATAAGAAGAAATTTCTAGAAGATGCCAGTATCCTTCCTGTTCCACACTCTCTCTACCAAAAGCAGCTTTAGAGAAGAAATCTGCCAGTCACAGCAGTGTGACAGCAATGGTTTTATTTGAGCAAAAGATGATGCTAATATACTTCCAACCATTTTCTGTTCTGGACTGAGACCTCCGTTACAGAGTTCAAGCTATTCTGTGGTCCTGTTATTTTCAGAACGTTCTATATAATTTTTCAACCTACACTATGAAACAGGTATAGACTAAGTACAGGGATTATTGATGGCTTAAGTTTGGTCAGAGTCACTCTCCTGAGGAAAATAAATCCCTTTCCAGAACCAACATAGTATTTTTGGTTTGGTTTGAGCTGCCATCCATCCTATGTCAAAGATGGCTTTAATATTATTTCTTTCGGTTTCTTCCCCCTCTCCCCTCCTGGGAGACTGGCCCAAATGGAGAAATCGAAGACTCTGCAAAGCTGGTTTGCGTTCTGCTTTTTTCCAGTTAAGTCTCTCTCATCTGCCGCATCCACAGCCTAGCCTAATCCAACAACAGACTTCCATTTTTCAACTGATTAATGTTTCTCCTTTAGAAAACACTGTAAATATACTTCTCAGTATTGCTTTTCATCAAACATACACTATTCAAGAGACAGAAATTCCCTATATTTCAAGTGCTACATATTTCAAACTCAGGAACCAAGGATGATAAAAAAGCACATTTTCTTTAATACCTTTGGCACGGTTCAGCTCTGTTGGAATGACTAAGAGGAGCCCACCTACACGGATCAGAAGCTGTACAGGAGTTGCACTGAGCACATCGTTTGACAGCAGCTGCAAAGTCCTGCCTGGCTGGGGGCCAAGCCAGGTTTCCCAGTAGGAATGTGGCCCAGGAGCCAGCTCCCCCAGCCACACTAACTGCACTATCTGCCTGCTTCAAACCGGGACATTTTACTTCTGTGAAAACTTTGAACATGAGAAAGTTACTGGGAAACCAGGAACTGTATTTATGTCAGATGCACCTACTAAATCAAGACTTTTAAAACTTTCTAGAAAGGTGCATTATCCCATCACTCCTTTTCCTAAGGTGCCTTTGTGAGCTGCGTGCAGAGGACATATATCTGGTTGACTGCAGAGCTCCAAGACTATTCTTTCCTTTCTTTTTTTCCCCTCTCTCTTTTTTTTCCAGACCATTAAAATGGTTACACTCAACAGCTTTAAAATAAAATTTGGCAAAATACATCTTTTACTACTTCTCAATTTGTAGCTCATATTACAGCCCTTGCAAGTGAACAAATTGGAAGCTTATGTCTTCCAGGCTAAATCCTGAGTGCACCATACAGAATAAATATTGACTCTAGCGTAAGGACTAAAGGTCAGATCCAGCCCTGTTTTAAATCTTTTCTGTCCAGCTCTGCCAGCACAAAGCTGGCCTAAAACCACAGTAACGGGCCCCTGAAGAATTCGTATTCTATAGGGCAAGCATTAGCACAGGCGAGCTGCAGTGGCTCCTATGAAATCCTTACACTCATGCACAGGCATCTGCCAAGACCCTTATTAGGCAAGTCTAGTTTATGTCTGAGACAAGCCCAGCAGCCAAGCAGCCTTACAAGAAAGAGAGGCCACCTCTGAGCTTTTCCCCACCTGCAACTGAGAAGAAAATTGCCTTGGCCTTTCAGGAAGAAAGGCAGCACACCTTTGGCTTGCTGTCCTACCCCATGTTTCCCTCTGCACCGCTAATGATATTCCCCACAGAGCTGTTCGGTGTTGACATGGCTGCGAAAAGGAAAAAAAAAAAAAAAAAAAAAAAGAGTGGGAACCCTAATAAAACATGGCTTTACAGCTTCTTCTACCTAGGCAAAGTCATAGGTGGGCTGAAGTCTGAAGAAGAGCTCTCAGCTACCATTCACTATACATCTGTGAACTGAAGGATTTAACTGGCACGAAGACAGATAAGCATTTGTTTCTCTTTCTTTGCAAGGGTATATATTCGGCTGAGGATGTTATGTACCAACACAACAGAAGGAATACAGTCCTTGGGGGATATAGTTTTGGCTTTTTACACAAATGGAAAAAAAAAGACAACCAGCTGCAAGCTTTTTTATACCACTTGACACACCACCTGTGGTCTTTGAACTGCACTTACTAAAAAGATAAGGAAGAAGATACACTTATTAAATCTCCCAGTTTTCTAAAAAGGCTTCCTGTTCCTGACCAGAGAGATTCTCTCTGCATTTTCAACAGCCCCTGCTTAGGGGTCCCATCTGACTGTGGTTTTATAGCTGGCCTTCTACCTGTCTATTTGCACACCTCTAGGAATGACTGTAAATTCCTAGGTCAACCACTGGCACTTGGCAAAGTCTTGAACTACTGGGGGAATGCAAGGGAAGCCCGTGCTTTTGCTGCAGTTTGGCAGGAGCTGTAAGACATCCTTTTACACATGCAATTCCAAGAAGGCAGTCCTTTTAAAAGAGGTTAGGTGCATTTATTTTAATCTACCACTTTCTATATTGTAATTGCTGTTGTTACCTCTTCACATTTGAAGACACTATTCTAATTTGTTCATTTAATTCCATCTCAGATGTTCTGCCATCCCTCTGGGTTTCAGTGCTTTATTGAATGACTTGCTATTCTCCAAAACCAGCCAGAAAATCACCGTTTTGAAAATACTCTGAAACATTTAGAATAACACACATGTTTTTTACATTTGGGCAGCTGGACCAATCATTAAAACGTATTTTTTAAAATGTCATTTAAAAGTACTAGCCAATACAAAACCAAATATTGCTCGGCAACTACACATAGTACACTGTGAATTTACTATTAAATGATCAAACAAACTGTACTAAGCTTACTTGAGGAGAAGCTACAGGGCAGGATCTGTTCTCCATTGCTGTGTTGGGTAAACACTTGTGCTCTTGTGGATTGCCCAAGAAGCCAGCAACTGAGGGGACTGACAGAAAAAATGCAGTTACAGATGCGTCAAGGGTAGACTGCAAGCCTGCTGTGACCAAACACCAGTTTTGGGTTGTTACTCTCAGGTTTCTGTGAGAGTCCCTGGTAGCTGTTGGTTTCAAGGGACAGAATCTGTGCATGTAAAACTCGAAGTGGTATAAAACCCAGCACCCTGATTTGTGCAATTATTATTTCAGCGCTTACGCTAAATCCAGCTTATATCTTGAGATCCATTCTAGAACTGTACCTGTTGCGAGACGGCGTGTAACAGGACATGTTAGTTAATAGTAGTAGTATTGATTATTTCATTCATTCTAAGGCTTTAACAAACTCACCTTAATCTTGTTAATTCAGATAATTCAAAGGATTATCTGATATCATTAGCTGAGTATGTTGAAGAAAGTAACAGGAACCTGTTTGCTTCAAAGCATGCTGAAGCCAACTAAGAAAACATATAAATAATCAAATCTGTTGTACTCTAAGACTTGTTAACCTTAACTATAGGAACTTATACCTGTCTCAGACATTTCATATAAAAGTCAATGGGTATGTGCTGTGAAGAACAAGACTCTTCTTCCCTCCTGTGAATGTGATCCTACCAAATCTGTGGTCAGGCACACACTATCCCTTCTGTGGTGACCTTACAGAAAAATGAGGTATGAAACAAGATCTCTCACTTAACTTCAAGGAGCTTTGAACAGATATGAGGTTTGACTCAGAGAGGCTAAAAGGATGCAAATCATTCCAACAGCAAGTAAATGTAAGAGCCAAATTCTGCTCTACATTATCCTGGTAAGAATCTGAAGAAATGAGTTGCAAATCCAAGGATACAATTCCAGATTTATTCCTCATAAAACCCACCAGAATCAGACATCGCTTAGGTTTAGGCTCTTACATCTTACATACTACATAGCTGAGGTTATTTGTTACAAGGTGAAAATAAACTAGTCCAACACCTCCAAGATGTCTACAAAGAACTTTGTAACATATATTGCAATAAATGTTCAATTACATGGTAGTAAGAAAACGTGGGTGATTTTCTTTAAGAGATGCTGGCTTGCATCATAAATGCTTAGAGCACAGCTGCAGCAAAACACTCAATTTTTGCTATGTTAAGTATCTCAAATATAATTTTAAATTGCCACTCTCTATAGAAAAACAGCACCTCCTAAAAAACTTAAATTCAAGTTGAGTGTATTTTAAGAAGCCATAGAAGAAGCCTATAGCAGAAATGATTTAAGACTGACCTTTTCACTATAATGACAAGGATTGCTCACTTAAAGTACATCACTATTTCCTGTCTCAGCATCATACACAATGTACACATTACTACCAGATGGAAAAAATGTATAAAAAAAGCTTTCACATTGCCAAAGTTCAACTGAACACACTTATTTCCACAGGATGACTATTTAAAAGAAAGAGAGAGACAGAGAGGAAAAAAGAAAGCTACACAGAAGCCGAATTATTCTTAAACACTTCCTTTATAAGTGGAAGTCTGCAAACAAATCAGTTCTGCTTGAATTGAACAAAAACCTGCTATCAATGAGATGCCAAAACAGCCAACAGGACAAACAATCTTGTCACTCAATTAGCAGCTAATTGATCTCTCTGTTCCCACTGCTTTTAACGGATCAGGTAAATATGTTGTTTCTCATTGCCTAACCTTGCTGTGCACTAAGAGTCTGTCAGAAGTGCTTAAGCATGTCAGATAATACAAAATCTACCTGTTCTGGTTGACTGTTTTCCAATGCAGACATCCTGAATCTATTTCTATACAAAAGCAAAGGACCGCGATTATTCAGATATGAAAATAAACAAGAGAATTATATAAACTGCTAATCTTCTCATACTGCTGCTTATTTCCTTGGGGAACAAGTTAAAAAATGAAAACAGGTGAGTAAAATGCCAATCATTTCCCCACACGGACCTTAAAATGTGATGGCAGAGCAACTGCAGATCTGACAGCACTTCTAGTGTTATTAAAATTTCAGAAGACAACAAAAGTATCACAGTCGTTTTGTGACCCCCCCTCCTGTGTCCCCATGTTCTTTTGAAACATAGTACACAGTGACTTGCAAGTGAGAGCAGTTCCCATGCAGAAAACAGTCAGAAACAGATGCCCATCTCTAAGGTCCCTTTGAACACTGTTTTGATGGCTGAAGTCAGGTTTGTATGACGCCTAATCCCACTGGCCCTAACCTGCAGAAGAAAAAATGTCTCTCAAGTGTGAGTTAAGTAGTAAGTAAACAGTATTTCTTAAATACACATTAACAATGTATAGTGGTATCCAAAGTGGTGCTGAGATACAAAGATCTTGGGCTGCTCTCTTCATCAGCAGAAACTCAACTCCATTTCACGTTCTTCTGAGCCACAGCAACTGAACATAAGGATACCATGCCAAACCATGGAAGTGTGAAATAGTTTCTGATCGCTATTGCAGGATTACTTTTTTTTTTCATGCCTGCAGTGTAGAAAAGAAATAGAACTTTGGCCCTACTGTTGGCCCCAAACTAATATCATGTTAACAAATAGGCATTATGTAGCCCCCAAAAGGCTAAGTACCTAAAACCTGTGAAAAACAAAGGCTCAGACACTAACCATAACTAACGTGATGCCATTGGGATTGCAATGAATGTTTTGCATTTGCAAGAACTGGTGAAAGTTCCTGAGATTACAGATTTTTTTCTCAGTTCAACATAAAAAACCGTGTTAATCAAAGGGAAATTTCACATTTTATAAAGGACAGATTAACAAATCTGTGAATCTAGCAGCACCTGTGAAAGATAAAGTGTATGCAAAGAGCAACATCCCATGTGGACACGGTTTGTAGTCATTTCTAGATTTATAAAACTTCATGTACAGTAAGAAGGGTAAGAACAGGCTCGCTGGAGTATTCAGACTGCTAAAGTTGTCAGATATAACAATTTTCCTAACTGAAATGACATGCAAAGGCTGAAATGCCTGTTTTCACACAAAAACTGTAACCTTGGGCAGACGCTGGGAAGAACAGAACTGTGCAGGAAAGTCCCTCCTAAGATAACATACAGCTTCTCCCCAGGCTTTCCCAGGGGAAAAAATAACCAAAATTTTTGTAAATATTGCATCATTTTTAGGTACAAAGTGATTATTATTCTGTTGCCAAACGGAAATATTAGGTAAATATCAGGCCTTTGCCTGGCATCTTCATCTTAGAGGGAAAATATCGCTAAATTTTCTGGGAAGTGAGGCTTTTTTAGTTTAAAAGTTACACAATCCTAATTATGCAACCACGGCAGATTTTATGAACAGCTATGTCTCCTTTCACACCATGTCAGAAGAAGCCACTTACATTTCACATGAAATTATCGGTCTTTTAAACACTTCCTGAATGAGCAAATGCACTGCCCCTGACGGACACCCTCACCTCAGGAAGAATTACATAGGAAGACATTTATAGTATCTGAGCTTGCGCTTGTTTTTCACTCACACCAATTACTATACAAGCTTATTTTAAAACCTGTCATTGTTTACTAAGCCCTGCGGTCACCACATGTCAAAACAAAAACAGATGCATGCGAAACATCAGTGGCATGTTCTTACCATTTCTTTTCTCCATTTTTTGCGCCCAAAGTGGAACAGGCCTTCACAGCAGTTTTATTTCTATCTATTCTGAATACTTTGTTGAAGTTCAGCTGAGATCAGCTATTAAGCTCCAAATCCTATACATCACACAGATGTCAAAACAGTTGCTAGTCTGCAGCCAAAATGTTTCACTTTGACTAGTGACTCAATGCAGGCATTTTGCTGTGGCAAATCTAGTCACTTGGCATCGCCCAAAGAGTCTGACCACTACTGTGGTAATATAAAATACATTAGTAAGACTGCACATTTAAGGATGCTGCTTTCTTTACAACCCTCAGGATGCCTAGGAGAGGAAAAAAGGAAAAAAAGCTCTTTTAAATTTATCTGGCCATTTTTTACAGTACTTCCTTCTTTTTATTGCATGAAGCATTGGAAGTCAGTATGTATAATAGCCAATTGTATCAGAACACCTCTTTAAAGTTCAGTAAAATACGCATATGCTTTCTGCTGCATTTTGTAGGTATGCATGAAATTTCTCTCTTTGCTTTTAGGTTTCTTTCTACAAAACACAAATAAACTGTGTTTATTAACATGGAACATCACTCTTCTAAGCAAACACCTCTGAAAAGATGAAGCTCTACCTAAATGCCTGAATCCACATATAAAACCACTGCTTTTCCACAGGGTTGTGTTGATATCTGAGGGACAGGCCAAGCTGACGGCTCAGTTACAGATTCTCAGCAAGCACAACACAATAAAACCCTAAACACTTCTTTGGAAAGACACCGCTCAGGTTTCATGATGACTCTGTATCAGACAAGGTTAGACTGGGGTGCAGTATTACAGGGCATTCCTAAACAAGTGTCACAACTGGATGCCAAATCACTCCTACCCAGGAAAAGTTGAAGCAAGGACAGCAAAAATCTTAAATTCAGCCACTGCATGAGAGCTCAGCAGGCTCTAAGAGGACATTTTCAGGGCTGATGGTCCGTTAAAAGGGAAAGCAACCACTGCTAAGCTCTAGAAAGCTCCAGACAACTTCATACAGGGTTCTCCTTCTCCTGCATCATGCTTGGCACATTCCACCAAATTTAGTTTTCTTTCCATTGTCAGAAGTGGAAGTGAAATCAGCTAACGATCTGGCCCAAAAGTGTCTCAGGTGCTTGTGATACACCAACAACACTTGCACGCTACAAACCAAAGAAAGCATCGCTAACATACAATCACAGAATGGTCTGGGTTGGAAAGGGCCTTTAAAGATCATTGAGTTCAGCTCCCAAACACCCCCTAGTCCAGCCCTCAATGGCTCCTTCACAGACAGGGAAAGAAACACATGGAGAATACACATGAGCATACAGGGCATCATATTAGCTACTCTACACTTATTTAAACTAATTAATTACTCACTTACTTAAACTAATTAATTCCTAAATGTTCCTTGGGATGGCTCCTAACATCTGAAAAACTGCACTGCAAACCAAAAGCACATAGGCTGTTCTCCTTAAGACTAAAGGGCGATGTTTTAGCACTCAGACTAGCCAAGGCAATTAGTCAACTTGCGCATTCAACTGAACTCTTCCCCTTACTTCTCTCTTCCTACCCTCTTGCAAGATCTGAGGACACCCTGTTCGCCTGGAGATGGTGAATCACTACAAGCCAGCAGGCCCACTTGGTTCCTCAAAAGACACCAACGGTGTAAAAATAGCTCGTACTAATGAAGCAAGTACAGCGTCAGCAGCCAGATGAGCGTGGGTGATCAGATAAGGGTCTGTTGTTGCAAAGGGCAAATTATTAAGAGAATGTTTCTCCCTCTCTCTCTTTTTATTAAGCTTTGTTCTTCCTTCACTGAAACCAGCCTTCTGCAATGCCTGATAAATGACACCTGACAAGACTGACTCCTCCTGTAATTGCAAGTTTCATACTGGTGCAGGAAGTGGTGCCTCACTACAAGCTGAAGGTACAGAGGAGGTGCCGCTAAAAAAAAAATAAAGAAAGAAAGGCAAAAATAAAGCCTAAAAATAGCCAAGACTACCCACTGAGTATGACTGTGTGGGTATATTTAGCCAGTCTAACACTAACTTTTCTTGTTAAAAACACAATCTTACCTTTATGCAAAACAGCTTCCTGTTTCTAAACATAACTTGAGAAACTTAAGAACATGAGGGGGGGAAATTCAGATTTTGAAACTGTCCCTTTTTCACTGAGATTGTGAGAGGATTAAATGTGAAAAGACCAGGTAGATCTCCTACAAGGGTTTTGCATCCTGACATCCCATATCAAATAGAGGAGAATTTGCTAATTAAGATATCCTAATAGATCCCATTGGACTAGGAAATAGATTCAGAAGCAAAAACAGCTGTACCATCCAACTTCTCTGGGACCAGAAGTGAGACTCTGAGAGCTGAAGGAAGGGGGACATACCCTGGGCCAGCTCCATTGCCCAACTGATGAGATACAGTTGCGATTTACAGCCCTGTTCTGCAAATCTTGTCTGCTCCGAGGCCAGTTTACATCACTTAATCAGCACAAAGGAGCCTTTAGGAAGGGTGTAAATATAACTTACTCCCATTTAAGGCACTGCTGCCTGATAAAGTGGCACGAGAATAAACAACTGTCTGGCCAAGTGATACAGTTTAGTACCTTACGAGCAATACAGAGAAGTGCTTCCAACCGCACATTTGAATTTCTGATTCCCAAATACCTGAGTTACAGTAATTAATGCATGTGCTTTCAAAGTGCTGGCGCTGTACCCACATATGTCAGCTGTCACACACACCGTGATGAGTGGAGATCAGTGCTCAGACACCATGTGCTATCTATCTGCTCCACTCGGCTCCAGCCCAGGGGTTGCCTCATGCCCAGGAACAGGAGGGCTTGCGCCGAGTCCCAGCCCACCTCCGCACCACTGGCACTTGCCAGTCTTGCCCAGCACCCACGCCAAGCAGACTTTGAGCCCACTGTTCACCCCACCTTACTGCATCAGGAGTCCTGAAACTTTCACAGGTTTAATGGCAACAGGACGAGCCACAACTTTGCTCAGCATAGATGTTCACAGATGGCCAGTAGCCTCTCTCTCCAGAGCAACTTTGTGCTTCTCCACAGCATGTTTTGCTCCCCCTGACCCAAAGGGAAGGCAAGCCAGGTCCCAAGGACTCTCTTAAGAATGTCTGCAACTGTTTAAAGTACATTACTGCAGTATTACTACTGGAAGTAGAGCACATGCCAACTTTCTAGTGCTCCGCGTGAGCTGTGCAAGGAAATGGTCTTTTCCACAATTATGGCTTTTCTACTTAATATTGTGAGTCCTTTGGCTGATGCTTACATGAGAGCTTTGTTTCATTATTATGCAGCCTCTCTGTGTGGCTCCAAATACCTCACATCAACCACTCTGGGGCCAGGGTTAAACAAAACTACACGTTTATATCAGACCTCTTCTCCCATTTACAACGGGGAAAAAGCCCACTGTAAGACACTGCCAACTTCACAGGCAAGATTCAATGAAATTATTCTGACATTTTTTTTTCTTCTGTTTAATTTTTTTTTTTAAAAAGTAACTGAAGCTAATAAGATTGTATTTTTAACATTAAATCCAGTGGGAAATTGAGAGCATGCTCTTTTCTTGAGATGCTGTGATCAATTCCCATTGAAGCAACCATTCTTTGTTCAGCATCATAGTTTTGTCTTTTCATCCTATGCCTAAGCAGTAAATTCAATAGTCACTGATTTTTTTTACTAGAATAGATAAACACTGCAACACAAGACAAATCAGCAGATGATATTATTCTTCAGACAATTTAATTTTTATCTGAAATGAAGAGTAAATGTTGCTACATTAGAGGAAATATGAATGTAAAAATAATTATTAGCAGGTTTAAATACTGAAGACCATAGTCTGGCAGTATATTTACCTAAAGTTAATAGGGGACAGGACCATACACCCTCAAGTGCTGTGGGGTTCTTAAGTTATAAAGCTACAAGCATAGTGATCAGAACTTCAGTCTATCCCCCCAGTCAGATCTGGAGCAGAAGTTACATTACCTATCTTTCTAAGGCTTCACCTATTTAAAGAAAAATGTACAAAGGAGAAGAAAAAATTAAAAAAAAAACCAGCAGGAAAGCATATTACGAAACCAAAAAATCATCTTTGCTGTACACTTCAGAAAATTTTTGTGATTACATGGTATTTTCCAAAGCCATGTAGAATGGAGTGGTGCCTTTTCCCTGAAGCCCTGTCCCTGAGGCCGGCCGCAGGCGGTGGCAGAGCCCAGCTGCTGCCCTCCACTTCCGCGGGCCGGGGACACCGGCAGCGCTGCCCCCAGCCCACCCCCACGCAGGCCTTCGGCCTCTGCTTTCAGTGCTCCCACAAGAGACGGCTTCAACCACGCACCAATTCAGTTTCTAACTGCAAACTGCCTCGAGAACACGTTGAGGGAAAGAAATGGTTGCTCTTCAGTCAGGGCCGTGCTGGGTGGGTTTGCTGTGCAGTGGCGCAGACAGGGTGGGGAGGGGGCAGCCCCACGTCATGGTGGGGAGGGGGCAGCCCCATGTCATGGCGGTGCAGGGCAATGGGCTGTGTGACTGCACACAGCCCAGCCCCGTGTGGGGGCTCCAGGGCTGCCACCCTGCCTTCTTGCCTTCTCTGCTGCCCAGACCATGATGAGGATTTGCTGAACCAGTACAAAGCCTACTCATGGTGGGTTCAAGGGTACAAAACTTTCTGTTTTCAGTGTGGCATACAACACCTGGCCATGAGGCAGGCACGATAATGAGCAGAGGTAAAACAAAACAGGGTAGTAGCTCTTCTTTTTGGTATGTTCCTGCTATGGGCTTTCTCCATCGGCCAGTGTTCAAACTGTGGGTGTAGGAAAGCTGCTGTCCTGAACATAAGTCAGTCCCTGAGTTGTGCCTCCCCAGGCACGTGGCACTGGGGTGGGAGACCAGACATGGTGGCTGCCTGCGCCACAGGTGGGACAGCAGTTCCACAACGGCACTTTCTATAGAATGGCAGTTTACAGTCGGCGACAGCACTGCTGATCTCACACCCCGGGTAGGGGCACTCCAGTGTGGGCAAATGGAAGCAGCGGGCGCTAGCACAGGATAGCAGGGGAGGCTGCAATGGGAGCCATGGGAAGCAGTAAGAAGGTAAGAGCATTAAGAAGGGGCTGCGCCGTCTCACATCTTCCTACATCCTGCCACAGGTCGCTCTTCCTGCTGCAGCCTTCTCCCGCCCACCCCTGCGCCACAGTATCACTTTCACTGGTGTGCGGTCCCCTCCCACTCACCAACCTGCAACGCGCGCCACTATTCATGTCACCTCTCCAATCTGGCCCGGCACCCCTGAGGTGTGAGCAACAGATGCAGTCTACGAAAGGTTAGGATTAATGCTTTAATGGCAATTACAGCAAGAAAGCAGCTCAGCTCAAAATGCAATCTTCCCCTCGTGAAGACCTGTAGAAGATGGGACTAGGTTGCCACAGGCCAGGCGCCTGCTGCACACTGACATATGTTGGGCGAAAGGGCAGGTCCAGTTAGGTGCCTTGTATCATTAACGTTCTGCTGCTTCATCTGTTGGTCACGTATCCTCCTCTTGGCCCCTCTGTGCCCCAGCTTGTGTAACACACCGACACCTGCAGAGGTACTGCTCTACCTGGGAAAGCTGGAGCGGAAATCTGGTGAAGGAGATGGGACACCTTCCTTCTGCAGACCCAAGCAAGGGGCAGAATGGCCAAGAAGTCAAACAGATCGCTGTAACTAGGATCCTCAAGCTAAAAGATGAGCAATCCAAGATATCTGCCCTGCTGACAGTAATAATTACAATGTATTATTAACAAAACTCAGGTTTCATCATTAACTTGACTCGGATTTCAAGAGCTGATCTCACCCTAACCATCCTCCACATTACATCCAGCGTTTCCCTCAAAGCTGAACCAGTACCAGCAAGGAAGGCTGCTGCTAACTATTATGCCAAAGAGAAAGCACAGGTAAAAATGAGCTATAAATACCACAATCAAACAGGTGCAAAAATTTACAGGCAGATTTTAGGTTGCCTGAACCCAGGGCAATCTCACCACTCAGATCTGATCCTGCCAGAAAGCCAGAGCCTGTAACTTCAAAGCAGCTGAGAGGAAAGGGCTCACTATCAGCACGTGCTGCAGGCGGCACAGCTGACGTGACCCTGCTTCTGCAAAGGATTGATTCCGCTCCCCTCAAAGGTGTCAGTAAATTCACAGCTCTTCTCTTGGATCTCAAAACATGAGAAAGGCCACCTACATGTTTGCTATAATGAAGCAGCCAACTGTCTCAGTCACAACCCAACTGCTGCAACAAAAGACACTTGTTTGATTATGTTCCTCTACCAAGCTCATCATCAGAGCAACTAAGATCTTCAAAAGCTTTTTCTCAACCTCTGAGATGAAAATCCCATTTTAATTGTGGATCAGTGAGGTCTGATTGAGTAAAATGACCCCAATCACTCAGATGCAACAGCGTAACAAACACTGCTCTTCTAGCCTCTGTTAGCACCAACAAAAAGCCTACCAGTTCATTAGAGCAAGCTGGAGGAGCTGCTGTTTGCATCTTCACAAGCTGAGAGTATTTCATTGCAAAACCACTATGGTTTTCAGCCTCTGATTTCTGATCAGCAAAACTTAAAAGCAAAGAAGCTATCAGTCTGATATTTTTCTTCATAGCTTTCTTCAGGGTAACAATTTATTTTTCTCCTTGATCTGTTCAAGGATGTCAATTCTAATCTGAAGATAGGATTTGGACTTCTACATTCTGTATAAACCTGCTTGGCAAAAAAATGTAGCAAGAACAGAATTGATGTGAACCAAACTGCAGTTTCACATGACATCTGGAAGATGCTGGCAGTTATGTTGCTGTTCTGCAGCCTGACTGCACCAGGACCTTGCCACAGAGTGCAAAGGGCAGAGGACAGACAGAAGGCGGTTAGCAGAGGTCAAAGGCAGCCATGCTCCCTGCTGGCTTCTCAGAGCAGGTTTGGATGGCCAGCGACCAGGCAGGTGGCAGAGGAAGCATACTTTGATCTTGTCCAAAGGGGAAACAATTTGCTGAATCACACTAAAGGGGAACATGGCAGCTAGTCCTGTCGAGGCGTCCAGGAGCTCCCTCCTTTTTTTTGCCTGCTGCAGTGGCTCCCCAGATGCAGTTCTGTACCCCATCTGGTAGCCCACACTGCTGTGCTCAGGTTTGTCTGTCCACCCCTCCTTCCCTCATCATACAGCTCAGATAAACCACTGCCTTGTTTTATGCTTTAAGAACATGTATTTCTGTTTCTTTTTCCTTTGCAACCATCTTTAGACTGAACACTTTCTAAATGGAAAGCACAAATGTAACTTCAGGCAGATACCTGCCTCAGCAGGTCTATCAAGGGCAGCTTATTTTCCCCAACTCAGACTCCACACGTGAATACATCCACATACGGGCTCAGACATATCTGCATAAAGAGGTCCATTTGCCTGAGTGTTCGCTAATGAATGCTTGGCAGTCAGAGGGACACCACAAGTGCATTCAGTTGTTTTCTTTTTTTAAAGGAAAGACTACTTAGACCTCTAGGAACAAAGCGTTACTGAGGTTGCTTATAAAATGCACCACCCGTGGATTCAAATACACATCTTAACATTGACATGAAAACTAAAGGTGCAAAGAAGAGTAACTTCACCCCCGCCCCCCCCCCCCCCCCCCCCCTTTTTTTTAAATGCAGTCTGAATCAGCTTGTGTGGGAAAAATAATAGAAATATTCCGGTGAAATGGAAAATGGATCAAACCAGTACAACATAAGCCTTCAGTATAGCAGGAAACTCCACACAGAATGCTCTCAGAAAAATCACTCAAATGCAGTACTACCCAGTGTCCTGAGGGCTCAGGGAGGTCAGCTCTTTGCATAGCCAGGACCATGTTCTGCTTTTCACCCAAGGTGCTTGTCAGGATTGAAAATCAAAACCCTCTTTTTTGACAGGTCATGAATTAAATAACTCCAGATGGTTCCCAGCATCTCTTTCCTTCTGCTAGCAATCTCACATAGAAACAACAGAAGTATTGACACTAAATTAGTTCTAGAGGCATTTTTTTCATCACAAAGCTGTTGCAAGATACTTCTTCTCTGGCAGCAGTGAGTTCTGGAAGCGCAGAGCACCTGCCAGCGTTAAAAGAAGAGCACGTCTAAAACCACAGGTCCCAGCTGTTAAAAGTGCTACTTATAACAGGAATTTCATCTATGCTAACACTCTGCTAGAGCAGTCCAGGTAATAACAGCACTAACAAACAACAAGGACAAAGTTAAAAAAGCACTAATATAAATGGGACAGCACTGTTCTCTAACATTTTAAAGCCCCAGTAGTGTTGATCCACTCATGAGCAGGTCTGGATTATAAAGGGAAAGGGAAAGGGAAGACTAAGTGCATCATTACCCCACAGAAAGTTTCTATTTCGAAAAGCGACTGCATTGCCTGAAAATCAAGATCACGCTGCTGAAATTCCCACCCATCCAATACTTTCTGTTTCCTCCTTGGTCTTCTTTTTCTCTTTACAGTGAACTGAGCTGTTCTAGGATTATTTTTCTGTGGTTTTCAGCAAAAGTAGATACAGAAGGCACTGTGGACAAGCACTGAGGGCAGCAAGCCCACAAGAGACGTAGCCTTTGTTCCCCTTGAGAAATGGTTACAACCCCAGCTTGAGTGGACTCTGAATCCTAGTTTTAGTTAGAGAGAAGGTGCAATCAGGCGAACCTACCTCTTGCTCAAATACTACTCTTTCCTCAGTATCCCTCTGTTCTCCAGAACAATGGTCTTCTCCCTGTTGGCGACCATTTATGCAGGCACAGGATCCAAACTCTTTCCCACTGTGTCTTCACCATTTGCATGTTGTCTACCTCTCTATTGACAGCTTCCAATAAAAGCTTCCTTTAATAGAGTTGTCCTGACTCACAGGTAGGGGGGGGGAGGGAAGCTGACCTCGCTGCAGCATGAAGAGTCTCTGACGCATTTTGGGAGGCTGTGGTTTCAGGTCTGAAAGAATTCTGCCTTGTTTTCAACTAAGTTTTACATGTTGAACTTCCAAAATACCACCCTATAGCTCCACGTCCATTTGTGACTTGATGTTGTTTAATGGTTTGACTTCACACTACTCGGGGCTTTAGCTGTATGCTTGGTGAATTAGCAGTACTCACCAGCAGAAGAGAGTTTCTCAGAAACGCAGCCACCCAGGCTCCTGGCTGGCTCCGCCTCCTGTCCACCCACTCCCAGTTTCAGACATTTCACATTCCAAAACTGGAAGTGCCTATGCAACATAAGGTCACGTTATTGCACAATGTACTCCGCTCCTTCTAAGAGCCACTGCATCCTCAAAAGTGCATCAACTCTAACAGCAAGAGAGCTGTTTACAGTGAATTTCTATCTGAGTGGGTGTATTTTCTCCAACAATCTTGAAACAAGGACATGAAGTGTACAACTCCTCCCTACATTTGGTAAAATTGTTACCAAGATTACATTTATTTAATACTTCCACATCAGCATTCCTTCCCCTTTAAGCTGCCTTTTGAAAAATGGAAAATTAATTTTTACACTTCCCCAAAGTATTTATGTGCTGGATAATTTTAGGACACACTAAACAGAACAATTTCTGCCTATCTTAAATTTAGAACTGAGGCCATTTGAAGCTTTTGCAGTGCAACTGTGAAATAAAGTGATTGTCACCAACATAGGTTTTGCCAATCTTTTTTCTTGCCAAATGGCCTGAATAATCACTATGATCCCTCCTTCACTTAATTCTAACAGGTGAATGTAAACTCCAGTTTCAATTACAGCTGAAGAACACCTTATCTTTTGGTATAGGGGATTAAAAATGAGGCAGGCTTTATCGTTCTCCCCAGAGGACAACACACAGGTAGAAACGGTGGTGTCACACTGTGTCATCCTTGAAACTGTGTTCAGCTTTTCTGTTACAATTAAGTATTCGCTTTAGCATGGAAAGCCTAGTTGGTGTTCCCTTGAATGCCAGTGAGCTATACTGGTATCTCCTAAAGGCAATTTTTGACACATTTAAACAAAGAATAAGTGACCAATCCTTCCGTGCCACCGCTTCTTCTGGTTCAGATCTGTCACCTTTCTCCTCAGCACCACTGGGGCAGCTGAGCAGTGGGGAAGCAGAAGGGTTCAGGGCTGGGAGGGCTCCCAGCACCACCTAGTGAGAATGGAGATGCTGGTGGGGCTAAAGGCTAAGGTAGCTCTAAAAAAGCCCTCCTGATTTCACAGCCAAGTGAGTTCTTCATAAGCTGTCACTCCCATCCTCCCAGAAGCGAGAAGGTTCAGATCCAGCAGTCAGCATTCAGAAATCTGATTGAGGCTGCCCAGTGAAAATTATGATGGCCAAAACAAACCAGTGACAGAGTAAGAGGGAGTGGGAAATGGAATCCTATGAGAGAGGCAGAACGAGGCACAGAGCAGGACTTTTGCACTTATCTGTTTCATTAGATGCACTGGCACAGTGCCCTGCTGTAGGGAAGCGCAGCCCGGGATTTTCACTCTGAGTCATTCATTTGGAAGATATAACATGATTGAGAGTCAACTGCCCTTCGTCCCATGGAAGAGATACTTAAAATGGAGCTAATGTTTTAAAGTTACTTAGCTCCTGTTCAGTTTGTGAGCAAGCAAAAGGTTAGACTGTAACATTTAACCACAACTCCCATGCCTGAGAAGCCCAGAGGAGGCTGCCTGAAGGGAAGTCAGGCATCTGCCACGCTGCTTCCCGCGTGCATGAGGCAAAGAAATCCGCGCCAGCCTTCAGCCTCGTGTAGATAGCAAGCTTCCTCTGGTGCAGTGGCTGTCATGCAGCATGCTTTCTGGTACAGCCCATTTCCTTCTGGGGGACATTTCCCCTGGGGATAGCAGGAGCTAGTGCTCTGTGCGTGCCACCAGCCATGACCATCAAACCTGCCAGCTAGTCACCATGCAATACAGCCAAAAGTTCAGTGCTTCAAGCAGAACTGGCTGCATATCTAAGTAAGAACAGGATGAAGAACCAATGAAGGACAGCAAGACAAAGAAAAAGATTAACATAAGTCTGGGGACACAGTACCGTAAGGAGAACAAATCTTGGTGAACTATTCAAACGTGCATTCATTCTTTCTTAACGTTCATCCATAAGAGGTCACTGTGTGACACCATCAACACCTTGGTGTCAGCAGCATTCCCCTCCTTTCCCATACATACGCTCAGCATCAGGTGTCTGGTCACTTTCGTAGGGACTGATAGGGCAGGCAAAAAAGCAAGACGTGTGGGAGTCCTTTACTTTGATCGTGTGACCTTAGCCAATTTTACAATCACTTATATGTACTTACTTTTTATTCCCTATTATTCTCAGATGGAATCCAAGAGTTTTACATCCCCATAGACATTTTAAACAACCAGTAAGAAATAAACAAAAATTTGGGAAACTGAGTTTGAACAGCAAAGATATAAGCTCACAAATGGCCAAGGTCCCCCTTGTTGCCCAGGGTTTGGGGCCTCTGGTTTAGAATGTTTCACTATGACACTGGTTTTTCAGTAGTTAGCAGATTTTTTCACACGGATGACTACAATACAGTGTGGCACATGGAGTACTGTCAAGGTGACCTGCTCATAGGAACTTCTTACGCATACGGGTTTTATATTGCCATTCACCATGAGATGAGAGGGAATAACAGGCAGATGCAACTCAATGGCAACTGAAACCATTTTAGCTCAGATCAAAGATCTTCATGGAATAAGGTGACTTAAAGGGAAGTATTTCATTCAGAGATTTCCATGGGAAAACAAAACCAAAAAAATAAAAATAGCAATATGGAGATTTTCCAGTGGAAAACTTGTTCTTGTGGAAATTCCGCTTTCAATTGACAAAATTGTTTTTATGGGAAATTCCTAAGCAGTTGTAGGCACAGCCCTCATGCTGAGAAGTTTAAAAGCAGCTCATGTCTGACCCAGTACCCTCAGACTTCCCACATCATACAAACTGGAAGCGCAGAGCCCTCATCTCTCTCTTACTCCCATGCATACCCTCCAGCACACAAGTGGTCCCACCGCAGGCATGACAGTACATTGACCAGCAGTACACATGTGGTTACAGGTGGGATGCTTGAAGGATTAATCTTTTAATGTCCCAAATAAAGATTAAATCACAGGCTTTTATATATAAGCTGCCTCTAATGCTCTGATACCAATAAAGCTGTCTTTGACTTCAGCAACAGGTTTACCTGCACTAGGGATTGCAAGCTTAGAAGAGTCTCAAACGAAGCTCCTCATAGTAGGCTGCACCAGGGAGAGAGAACTTGGGGCTGACTTTTAGGTGATTAGGTGAATAGTCACAAATCATGCATGTAACTCCATTGTTACTGGTTTACACTTGCTTAAACACATCAGTAAGAACTACGCACTCCACAGCTAACATTATAGAGAGTAAGACAAACATTTTCAGTGAGCTTGCTAAGGGTCTTCTAAATTTACAGGAGGAGCACTGAGTAAGCATCTCCTTTACAGAGTGATATTAGAAAAGCATAAACCATTCATTATAATGCATGCACCTCCTTTAGCATGAATCATCATACTCTGTAAGCAGGCTAGAAATCATATTTATGGCAGGGCTCAAAGTATCTCAGAAAGTCAGAGGAAGAAAAAAAGAGTAGGCAGGGTTGTACAACCCCTCCCAGTCCAGAAAGGTACCAAGCACCTAAATCATTAACCTAAACCCTTGCAGTATTTCTGTACCAGCCCTGCATTTTCACACTAATGCATTTTTAACACAAAATAAAATGTAGACACCTGCAAATAAAAAAGTTAATTCTACTGACTGCACGGGACTGGTCTTCACAACTTACTCTCAAGAGTAGATGCTGCCTCTTTCCTTCTGTCCCATATACCCTATTGAACAGTGCAACGGATCCAGCATCCCCCATGCTGAGCTGAGCTGGAGAAGCCCAAGCACAGCAGAGCTGTGGCAGGAGCAGGAGCCCCAAGGTGCCATTGAGGAGGCTGTCAGCAGCTGGCCGCCTGCCAGGCACTGCAGGCTATAAGGTGAAGGAGTGGACAAAGGCCACTGCTCAGCTGCTACAGTGACCTTCAGCTACGCTGATCCGCAATGGGAATGCACCCCCGGCCATGCTCATGTTTCTAGCCCGCACGCTTTCTTGGCATGTGCAACACTACATACACACGTATGATACCGAGTTCGCACACATGTGCAGCCCATGTTCGTACTGCACATGAGGCCAAGGGTGCCCCTCCACCTCCAACCACAAAGTGGTTAGCCAGCTACAGCAGGGCTACTGCTGCTCTGCACCCAGGGAGCGAGGCGTGCTGCATGGCTGTGAAAATATGCACACAGGCCAAGATCAAATTGCAAGCAACATGAATTTCTGAGATCAGTTAAAGTAATCCTGCATGTCTCCACCTAAAGGAGTTATTCTTTTGGGACATCACAGTAATAAAATACAATTGCGATGAAAACCTCACTGCTACAAGCTTTGTTACTGAAGTGACAAGAAGGACATTTATTTTCAGGACACTCAAAGGAATACCCCATGTGCTAGATAGTGTGAACGGTCTTTTCCAGTATGTAACGCAGACAGTTCTACTGCACTGAAACACATACGATAAGGAGGGCCCAGGCTCTTCTCCATATTCTCTGCATACCTGTTACTATCACACAGCTGCTCTCAAGTCTACAGTTTCCTGTGCAGTACAAACTGCATACCACTTCCCCTACGGAAAAAAAAAAAAAAAAAAAAAAAAAGCAGCCTTGCTTGTTCTTAATTGACGATGGAAATACTGTCATATTTTCCACTAGCCAAGCTTGAAACCATTACTGAATGAACCTTCATTATTTTTTCCACAACATTTTGCAGAAATGTCAGGAAACAGCTGCACCAGAAATGATTAACTGTCCTTATCACTAGGGCTTCATTGGCCAAGTTCAAATTATATAGGTTTTCTTCTTTCAAAACTCTACATTCAGTATGTTTTTTGTTATTCTTTAGTTGACTGTCTCAATACTGTACTTTCTCTTCAAAAATATCTGATTACACAGGTTCAGTGGCACACAGACATTTTACAGCCAGTGGAAGAATTTGTACAGTTTGGAGCTGCATACTTCTAGGAAAAGATTGCTTCCTGCAGATTGCTCAGCTGTGTCTTTCTTGGATCAAATTCAATGAAATTCACAACTTGCATTCAAATTGTATTTGCCAGTCAGATCGAATTCATTACACTGACATACACTCTTCTTGCTGCATTTTCTTACGCCTTTCCTTCCCTGTCCCAGTCTTTTCCTTTCCCCTTTTCTCTCCCCACAATCTTTCTCACCTCTCCTTTGAGCTACATCGTGTCAAAACTTATCATACAATGCCCTGTACATTTTCTGGCAAAAACAAGTGGAACAGTATACATCATCATTCCAAACATGCAAATGCTGAGATGCTAGAAGACTTGGTACAAAGTAAGAGTGCAGCCATCTGGAGATAACTGCTAGTGTGGATCTGAGATTCCCAGCTGGTTGAAACTTTGCAGCCTCCGAACTCTTTAGCAAAGCGTCGGTGAGCAAGAGACTCTGCTCACACGGATTTGCACAGGGTGCTGGTTCTTATGTAATTTCTCAAAAATGTAGATTCTTCAAATTTTTTATAAGAACACAGCAACAAAACGCAAGGTTCACAGGATTACTTTTAAAGACCAACATAATACTATAGCATCTTGTTTATATTTTGGAATATTTAATTGTTACTACAGCATGGCACGTTACAATAATCTAGATATTTGTCACTGGAAGATTCAAAATTGCAATTGTTCACGTCTTCATTGAAGTTGTAGGCCTTAAATCTGTAACCTTAGGATATTTTTAGACAGAGGGAAATATAGATGTGAATAGATATATACATGTATTGGAAGTTACATAAAGTAAATCCCATCAAGTCATTTGGTGTTCATACTGCTATGACCCCCTATCACTAACAGATGGTAGGTTACTTGCAGAAATGAAACAGCCACAGAAATAAAGGTTCATCTAGGTATTACAGAAGAAGAATCCTTCCTGCTGCCTGCAATTCCAAATGATGTGCATTTCTTGTTTTTAAACGGGTGCTTTCCACAGCAGCATGCATGGCAGCACACACAATCCACACGCAGCTCTGCTCAGAGCCAGCCAGCCACTGATGCCCTCAACCCGTGCTAGGTCACCTCCCCAGCACGAGCGTCTTCCTTGCCTTCAGCAGGGAAACATACAGCTGGCAGATCCCAGCCCAGGGTGCCTGACACAGGCCAGCATAGCTATGTAATTGGTGCAGTGCTGGCCACAAGAAAAAGATCAGTTTTTAAATCACTCTACCAAGATACTTGCTTAGATAGCAGAAACTGCAGTACACGATATTCTACTTAAAATACACATGAATATATATGCGTTCTATTAACAAGATATGAAATACTGCCAAAAGCATCATTTTTTTTAAAGGATTCAATTTCATATAATATGCAATGCTGAATTTCCCCTTCACGACATCCTTATCTGTCTCTGTTCTAGTCTGAAAGCAGGAGCTTGTGGTGCCAGAGCATTTCGAGGACCGTGTCCTGCCAATACACGGCACGTTAACGCGCTGCCGGCTGCCATGCACCGCCTGTGGCCGCACGGGAGGCGCACGAAGCACGTTGTGTGCTGGGGCAGAGAGGAGGCTCAGCTGTTAGACTGCACTAACCAAACCTTGGGGCTTGTTGCGGGGGGAGGGGTGGGGGTGCTCTGGAATAAGCACAATCGGAAGGCAAACGCCGCCCCCTCGCCAGCTGAAGGGTGTCGCAGCTTCCCGAGGGGACAAGGGCTGGCTGGCAGCGGCTGCGGCAGGCGCAGGCTTTTCGCTTCTACATTCCGCACCGCACCGGCCCGCGGCGAGCGCCGCCGTCGCAGCCGGAGCCGCCGCCGCGCCCCAGGCGCGCACCCCGCGGCAGCGCGCGGCCGGCAGCCCCGCGGCGCCCCGGCACTGCGGCGGCGGGCAGGGGCAGCACCGGCGGGCGGGGGCAGCAGCGGCGGGAGGCGGGAGGCGGGCAGCGGGCGGGGGGCAGGGGCAGCACCGGCGGGCGGGGGCAGCAGCGGCGGGAGGCGGGAGGCGGGCAGCGGGCGGGGGGCAGGGGCAGCACCGGCGGGCGGGGGCAGCAGCGGCGGGAGGCGGGAGGCGGGCAGCGGGCGGGGCGGCGGGCGGCGGGCAGGGGCAGCACCGGCGGGCGCGGGCAGCACCGGCGGGCGGCGGGCGGGGGCAGCAGCGGCGGGAGGCGGGAGGCGGGCAGCGGGCGGGGCGGCGGGCGGCGGGCAGCCGCGGCGGGAGACTGGGCTGGGAGACGCGCCGTCGCAGCGCCCACTTCGGCCTCCCCTGGGTGTTCTCGAGTTGCTTTCCTTCCCGTCCGAGGCGGCCAGAGAACGAGCAAGTGGACTTGTTGTCCCACCACCCTGCTCGGCTACCTCCTGGGTGTGGAGGAAGAAACGTGTTTTTCCTCTCTCTGACTAACAGCGGGACAAGAAATGAGCGCTCTTGCTTTCCCCTGAGTTTGCACATCTTGAGCTCAGACTGGTGCGAAAACACAGTCTCCTCCTCTTCACATCATCAGCAATGAGCAGCAGGATCTAGGGGCAATGTCATAACAAAAAGAGAGACCTTGAACTTGCTTCACCCTTTGCATAATCATTTATATTTGGGCAAAGTGGATAACAGCTCCTTTAGCACTAGGGTAGTGGCATTTTATGCTCGCTCGGCATTCACTTTACCCAGGTATAAATAGCAAAAGGTTTCAGGCGGCAGAGAATCGGGACCAGTATCTTCAAAGGATTCTCAGCCAAAATAAAGCAGCGAGTCCTCTACACCACAGCTTGTGCAACCTCGCTCTGCTGCAAGAATCATTCCCTGCAGGGTGCCTGGGACTGCTGGTTTGGCAGCATTGCATGCTCCCATTCTCAGAGAAAATGTGCCTTCCCATTGCCCCGTATCTAGTGGTGGAATCGGACTGCAAGCTTTCACCTGTAAAGTAGGCAGTAATAGGGTTCAGCTCTGTAATGGGAGCCTTTTATTAGCCCACACAGCACATTTACTACCCTACCAGTATTAAGTGCTTGCCTTGATATCCTCAGCGCACAAGGCAGCGGTACGTATTATCATCGTTACAATAACATTGGTCTGAACTACATTAATTGAAAGCATCTATTCTAAAACTCAATGGTTCCGAACAAAAAGGTAAAGCGTGCCATTACTCTTGGCCAACACATTATCAGGGAGAGTTCTCAGCGTACAAGACAGCCACTGCGATAAGGGCCCAATGCACAGAAGTACCATTAAGTTACATGCTAATGAAACCTGAAAAAATTATGCTAAAACCCTATTTCACAGGATGGCCGCCATGCTCTTGTGTACCAAAGTTCTCAGCTTTCCACTTAAATCCTGCCTGGTGAGTCGTGAGACGTGGCTAAGATTCTGTACTGCAGGAGTATTCCATTACTTCTACTTATAAATTTCACACACTGTTAATGCTTCCCAAACTGGCAACAGAGCTCAGGGGTGCACGAGGACAGTTTGTTTTCCTGCTGAACTTTCAACATAAATTCCACAGGACCTCAGCATGGATGATGCCTTCTTTTTTGCCGACATGTTCACTGGCAACACCCCTGCTGACAGCCGTCAGCTTGCAACCCTCTCACTCACCAGCTCTGATCCGGGGCTGCACGGAGAGCGCTCAGAGACTGCGGAGGGGAAAGAGTGCAACACAGACACACACAACTTCCATTGCAGGATCTTGGAAAGGGATCCCTAAGAAGAGATAACCCATATAGCACCACCCTGGACTGCTGAGTATTTGGGATTTGTTCCAGGTTTGAGCAAACGTTCAGGGAAAAGACCATATCATTTAACCCCCTCTCCATTCTTGCCTTTGATTCATATATAGAATGAAACGTAGGTCCAGCACCACTTACACAGTTCTGAAAAAAAATGGGGGTTTTATCTCAAAGTATGTTCTGCGTTTAATTTGAACACATTCTCCTGTGGTCAAGATATCACATGAGAGTCTCCAATGTCTTCCTTACATGCCTAGCTCCTATGGTTGCATATAAATATTGGATAATTAAAAAAAATAAATTGAGGGCCAATGAGAAGGATCAAACTTTTTCTTAACTTTTCACTATTTTAAGAGAGTCTCTTTTAAGTTTTGAGGGCTAACAATTCTCTGACCACCAAGGATGTGCCCGTACAGACAAGATTAGAGAAAAGGAGCTTCTCAGTGTCTCAGGTCTCCTACAGCAACAAAAGTAACTGCCTGTACTGCAGGCAGGCAGTTTTGGAGACAAAGCAAAGACAGCACTTCCAAATGAAGAATAACATAACCTGCCCCAAAAGAGAAATGCCTCTCATTACAGCAAAAGCTGACTTAATTCGTAACAAAAGGACATGTAATCAGTATTTCAATGTGAGTGACTTCCACGTGAAGCCTTCTGTGAATGAAAAAACACTTGCTCAGGCCCGCTCCCTCAGTTCACTCAAACCCACCCTTTCTTTGCTCTCTTACCTGGCTGCTGCCATCAAAGGTACAAGTGAGTAATGGTTCCAGTCAAGACAATTTAATTCACCACTCCAGCAAATATGGCTCTTGACTCTCTCCTCCACCTATTTGAAAAACAAATATGAAAGATTTTTAAGGACTATGGTTGATTCAGCCTGCTGTTTGATTTTATGACCTAACTGATGTTATGCATTGGCTACATTAATGGATATAAGAACTTCTGAGATTCAGCCACAGTTGTCCTCACTACTCAGGTCTTTCTTCCCCAGAGCAATGTGGCATCAGCAATCAGAAGCTGTCCTGTGGTTTCCAACTTGCTGTGGGCTAGAATACACATCAACGAATATATTCCAAGGTGAGAACAACAGACATACAAGACCAAAATGTGCACACAATGATGTATTTTCAAACATGCTGTATACAACAAGCACTGTAAACACACAAAGCACGGAAGGGCCTTTGTAGTCTGTTTACCTATTAGGGCTTGCAGCTCCAGGTTTTTTGCTTCATTTCTGCCTGATTTTGAGAAGATCAAATCAGAATTTAAGAGCACATATTTTTTAATTAAATGCAAATACTTTCCTGTTGTTAAATCAGAGCAGTCCAATTGTCTTTCATTCTACTTCTTTCTCGTCTAGCACTGTGCTTTTGAAGTGAGATCACCTCTAATATTTCCCTTTCCATATGATGGTAGTCTGTTTTAGAAAGTAAGTTACTAGTGTACACTATGAAAATCACTCATAAACTTTACATCTCTCTTTACATGTCATGGTACTCTGGGAAAGACCACAAAAAGGCACTTTCTGTGTACAAAAGACCCGCTGTAGAAATGTAAGCAGAGATATATGTACATCTTTGCATCCAGGCCATGGAGCACCAGATGTGTTTGTTAATGCGTTAGAAGTGTTAGACAGCTACAGGCTGCCCTATTTACACCTGCAGGGAGGGGGTTACTGCATACATGGATGCTACCCTTAATCAGGGCATACACACAGTGCACCAGGAACCGGAGACTTACATCTAATTTGCACATAATAGAGCTGATTGAAATGCCCACCTCATTAATACTGAGACAACAAACCTTCAGTGATCTTCTAGTGACCACATACTCCAACGGGCCTGGCTATTCTGATTTTTTTGAAGACTGGTGCGAACACACAGACAACCACAGCACACATTTTGCCCAGGGCACTTTCTTTCAGGCTTCCCTGTGTCCTTGAGCACTCCTACATGAGATGCTACCCCAGGTGACACAACAGTGATGTGGATGAGCGTGGGCATCCCGGGATGGATGTGCTTCTGGACTAGGCAGCACCCCAGGGGAGCAGAGGGCCCCAATGAGAAGTGCAGCTCATGCTGCCCCCTTCTCCTGCTCTTTGCTCTGTCTGTGATGCTGAGCCCTGGCCAGCCACCGCCTCAGGGCAATCGGGTCACTGCAGCAGGAGAAGGCACCTGCTCTTCAAGGGCTTACAAATGTCATGGCAGAGGAGCATGCCAGAGGACTTGGACAGGAAAGTCTCAAATGTAGCATGCTGGACTTGCAGATCTGTGCCCATGGCTCGACCATACTGGCACTGAAGCCAGCAGCAAACCTCCCTCTGCTTCCAGTGAGTGTGATGGCTGCCTATGCTGCCCCATAGACAGGGCAAAGCCTGTCCACCATGGTGTGTGCGATGCATGGTGCTTCCACCACTAGCAGAGTGCAGGTGTGAGCTGGTCAAAATGGGACGCCAAAAGCTGAAGGGCAAAGCAGGCCTGGAACCAGTTAGCAATAAAAGGCATATGCTAATGTTTGCTATCAGAAACAAAAACAAATAGGAAATGATGTGTTACTGACCAGCAATGTCAACAGTGGTCTATACAGGCATCAGAGTATATAAAATAACACATGCTCTGACTGCAGACCTGGATGCTTTGCCACATCAGTATAGAGCTTTCTAGGAAATGACCTGCATCTGGAGCCAGGAGCCACTTTTGAACCTTTGAACAAACAGGGCTCAATACGGTTTTAATCTGGGTGAAACCTTGGCACAGCTGGACTCAAGGTTTTATCAGGGCCAGTATTTCACTCGCTACTTTTACAAGTGGCCTGAGAAATATTCCAGTCAGAAAACAAAGCAAAACAATAAGAAGTCATGAGTCCTTATTCTCCTACTCTTCAGCAGGACCTAGGGGTGCTCTGGATTGTAGCCTCCTCTCCCTGGTGTGGCATGGAGAGCTTCCAGCCCCCAGGTGGGCCACCCTGTGTTTTCACAGGCCTAACTGGCTTTAGGGATGCTGGCTGCACTCGCACAGAGTTATTTTTAATTAATAAGCACTGTGAATTGGTTTATTTAATCTGCAACCCAAATACAAGGGTCTTTATTCTCATTTACACAAAATCTGCTCTACCGCACCCTGGCAGGAGCAGAGGGGACTTTCATAAAAAGAGAATGAAGCCATAAGCGAAAGATGTCATTTATGAAACAAAATCACATTGCTGCCACTCCAGCTTCATAAAGAGTATTTAAACTGAAACCCATGAGGAACACTGCATTCCATTCTCCCTAATTTCTTTTTCAGCTCTTAACTGATGGGAGCCAGCACCTTCCCTCTCGCTCTGGTAACCTGTCTTCAATGGTGTTCCTCAAAGGATACCTGAGCATCTGGTCCAAGTGTGAAAGAATCCCCGTATTTCAGTGAAGGCAGGGGTCAGTTTCCAAGTCTTTAAGAAGCTTAGTCATTAAAATTAGGCAAAGTATCCAGAGTGAGATCTGGTTAAGTACAGTAAGATTTTGTCTAGGAAGTACTACTGCACCTCCTCACTGACCTACCATCTTACAGCAGCACTGGCACTAGCACCAGGATGTGGTCTGAGGGAAAAGCTAACCTGCAGAGTCTCTAACAACCCCAGATAATGCATGTGTCATCAAACAGGATTTTACTGCCCAATTAAAGGTCCCAGAGGCATTGTTGTGATACTAAACCCAGGAACTTTTAATTTGTTTTTATCACCGCATTAGTAAAAATTTGTGCAATCCTTGGTTCTTTGGCAGCAGAAGCAAATGAGCGTGCCTTCAGCGCCCGCCCGCCCAAGGCAGACAGCACAGCAACCACTGCTGATCGTTTGCTAGTACGTGGTCATATCTGGTCATGACTTTCCTAAACTTCTGCGGTTGTTTGCCATCCGTGGAGACTACGATTAAACAAGCACATCAGAAGGGATATGAGAGTATGAGAAGCACAACATGTCCTACTGCTTGGAAGAGGTTTTTTTTTTATTTGAACTTTGTATCTCAGACACTCGGGGATTAGCCTTTTACACGGGACCTGGAAACACACAGGCAGAAGTACTTTGATAACGACTCTTACACCATCTGCTTTTGAAAGACTCCTAGCTTCTCCCTTGGCAACACCCATGCTCATTTTGTAATTTTAAAACTACACTGTTAGTGGTGAAACAAAAATGTAGCAGTAGGCATCAGCATCAGCTGGCCATAGAGATTAATTCATTCCATGGAGCAAAAAGAAAAAGGACTATATTTTATATTACTTCCTATATATCTGTTATACCGGCATTGTGAGGTCGGTTGGGGGTAGGGGCATGTGATAGGGAGAATCTTACGCACTTCACAAAATAAAAATACCAGAAATCTCATGTGTATTTTAATTAGAAACTTAAGTTTAGGGAAAGAAACTGGATAATATTTATTTTACTGCTAATTAAAGATTCTGAAATAGCACAATAAATGGGTAAAATTACCTCACGACTACAAAGAAAGACCAAATAAAGCCATGCCCATGTTACTCCTTAACTGTCTTGCAGCTGACAGCATTCCTACACAGACTGTACCTTTGTACCTTACCATGGTTTGGGAATCTCCCTTAAGCTCCAGTTTGACCAGGTCCATAAGAAAACCAGGTGCCATTTAAATTGCACCCAGGATCCAGGATTATATAGGATTATTCATACCAAAGAAGAGCCAGGCAACACAGGTAGAAAAATGTGCATACTTCTACAGCATACCACCCAAGGGCTTGAATTCATGTCTGGTAACTCAAAGCAGTGAGGCTATATGCAAATCTCCCACTTCTCAATGGGTTCAAATCCCCTTTTATAGATGCTTTCTTACTAAAAATAATGAATGGTCCATGCAAACTTCTGTATTGTAGTATGTAGAGACTATGAATCCAGTCTGTGTGGATTTTCTACTGTTCTCTTTGCCCCCTTTCTCCTCTTCAAACACAGAGTCTGGAGAGCTCTGTGAATTATGGTCTGTAACGGGAGAAGAAAGAAGCCTAAATTTGTTTGATTGCATTGTATGATGCATTAAGCTCCAGGCATCAATCTCAATCTCAGTACTTTTTCACTGAATGGGCAATATTTTACAGTTATCGCTCTCTAAACAAAGCACAATTTATTATACACACAATTTGATAGCTACAGCAGCTAAGACTAGAAGCAAAGATGTCTTCCTACTTGAGGAAGGTAAAAGCAATGTCATACTTTAAATTGACTTCTTATGATCAATGGCAGAACCCAATCATCTGAGAAATGACGTTCATGTCCTGATCAAATGCAATCATACCATATGCAATTGAATATGGAAAAAGTGGAAGAAAATTATTCCCATTACTTTACTGGTGTTCTTAATGCGTTCACACAAATCACCTGTGAATAGCTGAATCAAAATACAGTGTCTCTACCTTTACCCTCTTAATTCCAGGTCATTCTGGCAGCTCTCAATACTGCAGAGATATGTTTTCTTACAAGCAGCTTGGAGAAATTAATGGATCAAATCTTGAACTAACTCCAAAGTTAAAGGGATATAATTTATTTTTTTAATCAAATGTCTCTATGCTGTAAACATTTTTGTCTTCATTACTAAAACAGAAAGACTTTTTAAACCTAATTGATTGTTCAGTATTTATGCTTTTTTTTTCCACATTTTTCTCAATAGGAGTGTAATAGCCCATTTAAATTCTCTTTATTGACAGCTTTTCTCCATTTTGCTATCCTGCATGCTAGCACCATTTTGCAGATCTGGATGCAAAGAGCATGAAGAAACCTTTGTAAAATTTTAATTTGTTGAAATCTATACAAGCATTAATTGATATGCATACATATATGTGTGCATATACATATATATGTATGTATATGTGCATATGTGCATCTGCATATGCGTGTATGTATAGACAGTATATAAATAAAAATAGCTGTATTTACTAACATGTGTGTGTTAGTAGAGCTGGTTTTATTGTCACTCAGGCTCTGCAAAAGGGTAGCAATCAGAACAAAATTTACCTAAAAGAAGTATCATGCCAAATGCCTTTTGGAACATCACCTAGAACTTTGTTTGTTTACTTTACACCTAGGTGATTCACTTTATTAAAATCAAACACAGAATTTCTTCTTTGGATCCTCCCTACATTATCTCCTCTATCCCCAGAGCCCACTGCACAGGATCTTGTTTTGCTGCCACCACTGAACTATGATTTTGGGTTACTTTTTTTTTTCCCACTTCAGCCAGGAGCTAAATTAGCGAGAGCACATCCCCCTAAGTACAGGGCCATAACCTCACTGCAAATAACAGTTTAGATGCTGCCAGCTGAGATCAGTGCTCTCACTAACCAGGCTTGATGCCTTTAGACAATGGTCAGGCTGACAACTGACAGAGTGTTCATACACACACATTGCTCAACCCGTTTGCCTACCCTGCTGTTGCCAAGAGAAGAGGGCTGTTTGTGCAGGCAGCTGGCGGCAGGATGTGAGTACATCTGGCGATCCTTCGAGAGTGGGCAGAGAAGGCAAAAACATCAGGTCTCAGTCGAGACCACAACAGGATTCCAGGTAAAACTCACGCTCTCAGTGATCTAAACAGGCTTCAGCAAAATCACCATGAGGAACATCCTACACTGACTGCCTTGGCTTTTTCCTTCCCTGTTTGAATGACTACACTGCTATGACACCCGTGCATTGGGAACAAAGGAGAAACTGAGGCAGAGCCACTCAGAGCTGCCAAGCAGGCAGGCTGCAAAGCAGCAGGTGTCCTACAAGCCCATGACAATCACTTGAGCTGTCAAAATCATCTCCATGGAAAAACCATTGCAAGTTCAAGGCCATGGCAGAGCGATGGCAGCAGTGCTGGACAGTCCCAGTGGTAGATGAAAGCGAACTTGCCCCTGAGAAGCTGGCAACTAGACAGATATGCAGGATACCAGGAGGGAAGTGTGGTGGCTGGGAACAACAGAATTTTGTCAGCGGGGAAAACGATCTAAGAACTTGGGGTCTGTTTACAGAGTTTTGGTTGTGGTTACCTGCAAAATCTAAGCCAGTGTTCTCTATAAAATAAAACTAAGACCTCGGTGAGATCGTGTTAAGCCAAAGCACAGACTTCATTCAAGGCACTCTGGATTTGCAGCCGATAAGCTAGTATCAGTCTCTGGCATTATGCTCCTGGTTGCAAAGACAGCTTGTACGGCACAGGGTATGCTGCTGGTGGTTCAGGTCAGCAGCCACAGTGAAGAACCATTACTGGCAGCTGATAGTTTGCCTTAAAAATCTGGATGGTCCACTAAAACACCTCTGACCACACACTTCGCTGGCACATCTGCTGGATGCTGTGTGACTTCTTCACAAGGAGACAAATGCTCCACCTCACTATCCCTTGTTGTTGCCACATCTAGAAAGGGACTGTTTAAAGTGTCCTCCCTCCCTGTACTGCCACGCTGGTCCTCCAGGTCACAGACAGCCACGAGAAAGGCAGCAGTGGAGTTTTTGGTCCTCCTCCATGAGGCAAGATCCCTCTGCACTGATGTCACTCTGCTCTTGGCATGTGCTCAGTAAGGCAGTAATTTGTCATGAGCGTGGGCCCTATCCATACATGGCAGGCTGGAGGAGGAATGACCTCAAACTCTGCTTCTAATCCGGGGGGCGTTGCCAAAGCACAGCGTTTGAGTTTGATGCATGAAGTGCAGAGATATTTTCAGCTCCTGAATCACACTTTTGGCTCAACAGCCAACTTGAAGTTCTACTTAGCTTTGTTTGCAATTTTTCACCTCCTGCAAATCACTATTGACTCTCAGAAAACAAGCTGGTATGTTAAAGAAAAAAACCCCAAATGGTCATAAATATAAAGATTTTTTTAAAAACACTTCTTTTAATAACTTCTATTTTATTCTCTCACATATGTGGAGGAATGGAGTTTAAAAAATAACTAATAGATTATTGGTGCATCACAAATGTCTGATTTCTTTATTTCACATTCTAAATATATGCTATTAAATGCTGCCAGTGAAGGTTTTATAATGATTATAATGATTTCGGTGTCCGACACAAGGATGAAACAGTCTGAAAAATGAGGCAATGCAACAGCAAGCAGCTAGCCTGGATACAGCTACAGGGGAGCTTTTAGCTATATATTGCTATAGCTGAAGCAAAAATATTTTTATATACTTGTCCCATGAAACCATATTAACTTGACCACAATTCACAATCATAATTTGAAACTGGCAGTAACAAGAAAGCAAAACCTCATTTTACAATACAAAGGGAATAAATTTTAATTGGCGTATCATGCCAATTACAACTGCATCACCTCTCTGTGATCTGATCACTACTGTGGCCTGAGTCTACTCTCACTGAATTCAATGGGAAACCTCCAGCAGTCAAATTATGGAACCTCAGCCACTGCTAAGCAAGTCATTTAAGCATATGCTTAATTCCATCTCTAATCTGTAAAGCCAATTCAGCAAAGCAAAGCATGTGCTCAAGTCAACAGTGAATAGGTAGCGTGCGCCGTTCTGCATATGGGTTTTTCACAGAGTGAGGATGTTGCACAAAACTCCCCTTCATTTCCTTTAGAGCTCTTCATGCTGGAAGAAGGTAGAATCCAGCTGTTAATCAAACTGTCACTTATGCATGTAAAGCGCTGGTATTTTTAACTCATCATAGATTGGTTAAGCAAAAACAAATTTAAAAAAGCCATGTGGCGTATCCTTGGAGCAGACACATACGTGCATACATACATGCTACCCACGGGTTGCCGAGGACCACAGAGGCGAAAGGAGGTAACACAGAAAAGGTGGGGTAAGAAGCTACCATAGGAAATCTAGTACATCCAGAATATTTGATGGGCCTCTCTGAGCCTTTTCACGAGTGAATTGGGAGCTTTCTTATCGACTGGAAGAAGAGTGGAAAATAATGGGCATTTCAACTCCTCTATTTCCATTTCCCTCCTGTGGGAATGCGGAAAGCATAAGGATATAACAAACAGTGCTTTGATAAGGAATGTGGCCCTTTCCTTGGTGCACTGAAGTAACTGGGAAGCCTCTAAAGTTGTCTGAAACCTTTTCTTTTCCTTTAAATTTTCTTTTGTCTTAGGAAGCACCATTACTCTAACAGAGACAACTTCCAGGCAAGCACGGATCCCCAGGAGCATTCCTCGACTGCAGACAAGTGGGAAAGGAAAAGCCTGTTGCAAACAGCAGGGCTGTAACCCGTCACAGGGAATTTACGCTCAGCAGCAGGCTGCACCACTCACCTACCTCTGCCCTTCTCCCCAGATGAAGGGACCTTATCTATCTTTGCATTTTGTCTCAGAGATCAGGAATCAATCATAAATGCCGCAGGGCTGCCCTAAATTACGCTCAGCTGCCCAAGGCTGCTTCCTCCCAAGCGGGTCCCCCCGGCCGAAGGCTGGGGTGGACAGGAGAGGAGAGTGCTGTGGGCCAGGCTCTACCTGTTCTCCAGCTCCTCCAGGCTACCAGAGACAGCCAGCGTGGGGTCAACCCTCAGATTTGTTCTGTTTGAGATTACAATCTGTCCCTGCCCCAAAGGCACTGTGAGCTGTAGAGTATAAATGTTTGTAGAAATCAAACAACTCCAGCAAAATACACATTATGCAAAGAACTCTTCTCTTCCCAGATGACACAACATGGAGCACCGAGCACAAACAAAAACCAACGAAACAAAGCATTGTGGAAAAAAAATAAAATCATTTAGCGAAGAGCTTCTCTGCTTTCCTTACAGCCATTAGGACAGCGATAATGCTGAAATGGCTGGCCAGCCCTGAAAATTGGATAAACCGAGACAACAGAAGAGAAAATTGAAAGCAAGGAGACAGACAGCAAAAATAAGTGAGACAACAGATGGAAAGCAGAAATGCAATGTCTAAACTGCAGCTGTAATTCTGCTAGTAACAAGCATGTTTAAGTGTAGTTCAGCTTGCTTTCCTATTTTGGGGAGGGATTTTTTTTTTTTTTTTTTCCAAAAAAGCACAACTTGTTAGCCAAACTGCCACGGGTTCTCCCCAGGTAGTTTGTGGGACAGAAAATTACTTCTCTCCATACCTATGAGTGAAACAACACTTCTAAGAAAGGGAAAAATTCTGATACCCTCTGGTATCCCAGTTATCCTAGTACTGTTGGGGGTGGTAAGAGGGGGTCACATCATTAAAATCTATACCCACAAGTGCAAGACCTGTGTTTCAGTTGCTGCTGGCCAGAGGTCAGTCACAGAAATTGTTCAGAGCTCTCCTGCAGCAGCGCAGCTTCCTTAGCGTTTCTCCTTTACTAGTGTGACTGCTACAATTAGGCAGGAAACAGGTTGTTACTGTTCTAGCAACGTTTTATAGACTAATTTGGCAGTTTTTCTAGCAGGCTTTTAGTACGGTTTTGATACACGCTAGTATGGGAAAGAAGGATTTCCACATTGGCCAAAGTAACAGTTGTGGCAAGACTACCTATTTTTAACATGGTTTATTCCTAGCACTATTTCAGACACAGCATTTTCTCTCCCATCTGTTGACACAGTTGTTTTGTTTCTTTAAAGACACAGTTGTCTTTCTCTTGGGCAGAAAAAAACCTGCACCTTCAATAGCTGCAGAGAAAAACATGAGACCAAAACCCAATCAAACAGTGATCTGGTCAAAAGGTAACACTGGCAAAGCTTTATGACTGAAATACTGAGCAATTCTTCTGATGCCTCTTAAAATTTACATCAGGTTTTGGCCTCTGTGGTATGTTAAGTGCAACTGTGGATTTTGAAAATTCAGATCTGGTATACTCACCAACTAACTAAGATGGTTTATTGACCTAAGGAGTCTGACTGCGAACTCGCCATCAGAGCGACACACCGGTCTGGCTCAGGAGGAATACTGCCACAAAAGCACAGAGCAAGATGCAAATGCTTTCTTTCAGAAAGGAAGGAAAATGTAATGAGAGCACCAAGGAGAGGGGGGTGGGGTGGAAAACAAACCCCAAAGTCTGATAAAAATTAAACTGGTATAACAGGAAAAAACATCAAGCAATTCTTCTGACACTTGGGTTGCCAGGCTGTTTTCTCTGATTTTTGATGTTTGTATTTTTTCCTTATTGGACCGTTAGAGTTCATGGTTATGATCTGCCAGGCAATCTGAAAACTTTATCTCCTCTCAAAGGCATTTCAGGCAGCTTGAGAGTTTGTAGGTGGAAGCAAGTAAAACTGAAGCATGGCGGAGGCGGGACCTCTGCAGATCACTAAAGCAACCTCAGTTCTAGTAGGACAGCCTATTTGCTGGGAAAGTTGCAATATGAAAACCTGATATATTAAAGGTCAAGACTCCAATACAGAGCAGACTCATCTGTATTGTGCTTTAATTTCTTTTTACGGTGAGAGGTGCCTAGGGACCTGAAGAGGTGACAGAAAGATAAATCATGCATGACAAACTGGAACAGAAGACAAGGCTGTATTCAGAATAGGATAGCTCTGCTGGTGCAGCTGTCCTAGCAAACTGTACTGACTGTATGTTCCCAGCACAGCCTTCACTTGTACCAGCAAAATCACGCTACTTGATGGCACAGCTTTTTCCTGAGGTCCTTCTTCCCTCATCCAGCAAGTAAAAAGTGTTTCAGTAAAATTAAAGGTTTGTCCTACACATATCCACAGTGGGAGCTTTTGTGTCAGTTGCAGATCAAGTCAAGGATCAAGCCTCTCTAGGCCTTTGGCCAAGACAGCTACGGCAGCAAAAATGTCTAAAACAGGCATATTCTGCCTTTGACTGGAGTGAGAAGTTCTTTGCAGAGACTTCAATTACTAGCTTCTGCCACTAACAGGAATCTTACCTTCTGGTTCACTTTTTGCAGAAATGGAGATATAAAATGTCTCACCACACATGCCCTGCTCAGAAAGGTTATGGTATTTCTACAAGCAAAAGAAGTCTCCAGCACGCCTACAACTGATGCCAGTTGCTGCTCCACCATCGTTATGGAAAAAGCTCACCCAGCCGGCCCTGCCCATGGCAGCGAGGCTCAGCCCAGGCTGAGCACCCTTCCCTGGAGCTGCGGGAAGGGGGAAGCGGACGGTGGGCTTGGTGCCACTGCCTTCTGCAGGCACAGCCTTTTCCCTGGATGGAGAAGGGAGGAGTGTGATGTTCAGCAACATGGGAAAAATTATGCCAAACCAAGTGCCTGGGACTATATGGGCAGCTTTAAGAAAACAAATTCACTCAGATGATGAAAACCACAGCTGATTTAAGACGTATTTTAAAAGGAATTTGTGGATCTGCTTTAAGGAGCTGTGTGAAAAGATATTTTCCAGGTGTGCTGCATGGTATGGTCACAATCATCCAAGAGATTAAAGATTTTACCACTGTTGTCTATGATTTTCATAAGAGAATGGGCAGTGACTTTAACATGCCCTTGAGGAAATTAAGATCAGCGAGGGATCTGGCAGCATATTCATACATGGTTTCCAGCCTGTTAAAAGGGCTTACCAGCTTACCTGCCTTTGGTTTGGCAACGTTTAGAGCTGTGGTCCTTGGGCACCCAGTATTATCTAATTTCTTTACAAGGCATGCAGTATGTATTTCTGGAAGGTTGGACCTAATCCAGACTACTATGGTTTCCATGGACAGGAAGCCTGAAGGTTTGGGATTAAAACGGCAGGAGGCTGAAAAGAAAATTGAAGACCTGGAAATAACAACTGATGGTCCTGACTCAATCATCGCTGAGAACACTGCAGCTCTTACAAATGTGATCAACAGCCCGGAGAATAACCCCAGATAAAGGGCTAGGGTTTGGAGGACAGTGGAAAGCTCCTGCAAGTACAGTTACAAGACTGGTTCTGGTACACTTTTGCATATGAATTTCAACCAGTTTTCCATAGTATCATGTAGGAAAACACAACATAAAAGACTGTAGCTATCTGATCTACCCCAGCATGTCTCATTTAAAGGAAAACTGCTGCTGCCTAAGACCTGTGACAGAAGCCCTCTTCTTCCTCCAGCTGTGGAAGCTGGAGGTGCTCCTGGCTCCTGTCCCCACTTGCTCTTCACTGGCTACAGGCTCATGTTTCCTACCTCAGTCAATGTCAGCCCTCCACTGACCTGCAACCATGGCCAGTTCAGATGACTTTGCCCGGAGTAAGGAACAGAGCACTTCTAATGCTCTTTCAACAAGCAGAGTGGTGGAGTAGTAAACTTCCAGCTAGTAAGCAATGACAGTCCATGGGCAGAGTGTCATCTTCAACCTTTGTGGCCCCTTGCCACCTGTCCACTCCCCGAGACCTACAGCATAGATGAAGAGTTATAGAAAATGCAATATAGAAAGTTTTGCTTTCTGTATCACTACAGAACTAACTGAAGAAGTAAGCTTACCAGCAACCCTACTGAACTTAAAAGCCCTAAGTAACAACGATGTTACCATGATGTGGTACTTGACAGAAGACTCATTACTTTGGGGCAGACACACAGGTTTTATCGTGAATTTTCAGGACTCACGGATGCTGTTGTGGGCAAAGTACCACCCTGATACCCTTTTGTGATAGCCAAGACAACAAAGTCAGAATAAAATAAAGACTGAAACAACGTACTAAAGCAATCCCTCTCTAAACTACCTTTATTCACTACCCCAGAGAGGTCACTAAAAAGCAATATATTTTAGAGAAGAAAATCACTGACTTTTAAACACCAATGGCAATGCAGATGAGCAGAGCCTCCACTGAATTTATTCATGTCTGTGTCCAGAAGTCAGATGCCAACTCACATGGGTACCCTACCACTAAATGACAGAAAGAGGCCTTATGGCTGACTTACAGAGACTGGCAGGGATTAGCTAAACCTGGTTTCTGAGGGTGTTTCCTATTAACCTGAGGTATGTTCAAGGTCTGGTTGCCCCAGGAAACAGACAAATGGAAAAAAGGGTTTTAAGCTATTTTCTCTCTCTGCTATGTTCACCAGAGCTTTAGTGTAGCTGCAAGCAAAAGACTAAGGACTGGCAAGCTGGCAATTTGACTGACATTTATCCCCTTAAAACCTCAAGGTTTGATTCTGCGTTAGGGGTGCTGCTCAAAATTACTAAAAACAGGAAAATGGTGAGAGGCCACACTGACTGTAGCAAGGCCAGCTGAGGAAAAACTGCCCTAGGAAAGGAGCCAAGAAAGCGCATGGGACCTAAAAACGCTTCCAGATAACACAGTCAACATGCTAGGCAGCAAAAATGTTTCTGCCAGGAAAAGATAATGCCACTGCTAAGAAACATAATAAATCAAGTTAAAGGCTTCTTGTGAGGAAAAAAAGACACAGCAAACAATAGTGATCATTCGGAAACTCAGACACAAAGAGTAAGAAAGGTGGTAATTTAGAGAAAGAAGGACAAAAAAACCCTACTGAATTCTGCATCTCCAAAGAGTTATTCAGATTCCCATTGAGTGTTTCCAGAGATGAATGCCACCATCTTTGCTTCAGGAAGTTACAACAGATATACTAAAATTCAGTCAGTTATATCCCAAACCACTATCACACTGTTTCAGAACCTTTGTGACCACCAGAAACTGCTTAAATGATAAAAGAGCAAGCACTCAAAGCTATTTGTCTATCAGGACTACTTCACAGGAGACAAAGCGGAATTAGGAGACCCCAGGAAAAGGCTCCAGGCAGGCTCACTCGACCTGATCTGCCTAGTGTGCCCTTATGATATGGTGAAGCACTTCTCACCACTTCTCTAAGGACTGCTTACTAATACACCAGTCCTACACTAGTCTCAAATGGGATTTAAAGAGGATAAGTAACTGGAGTCAGAATTAACTTTGCTGGGGATACCCCTTTTCTTTCATTCTGACAAATCAAAGAAATCCTCAACATGAACTGCAGATCTAGGTTTCAGCACCTATGTTCCAGTGTTTTTCATACTACTTCATCATGACTCGACCCAGCAATGAGCAATAAAGTCCCCAATGGGTTTGCAGATCACCACAGCAACATGATTAGAAAGCTGGATCCAAGTATCATAAAAGTCAATGGAACTTGGACTGAGCCCCAAGAGAAATGATTTTCCCTGCTATGAGTGGTTAGCTATACATTATGCTTCTTCTGTTGATAACTGTGAATCTTTCCCCGTGCACCCATTTTAACTACTTAACAACAGAGCCTGCTTTTGAACAATATAGTGTCATAAAAGAAATCACAACCTGGAATACAGAAAACATGTCTTCTGTACCCTGGGATAAATTAAAAATTCCACTGACTACAGTAACTATTGAGTAAGACTCAGTACTCAATACTATTACCTAAAGGTATGCACATGTGCACATAAACACACATGCATCAGCTTACTGATCTGTAGGTCTTCTAAACCCTTCTCTGGGAACTAGCACTGTGACAAACATTTGTAGGAGAGATGTAGTTTGTGTGGTCATAGGGACACAGAGTGTATCTCACCTCATGTGAAATATCATTCTCTGAAATTTTATACATTTCCCTTCTTTAAAATACGGAGATATTTCTGGGGGGGAAAAAAAAAGTTTTATTCTAAGGAAGAAAACAAAATGCTTTAAGAATAGACTACAAATTTATAAGATATTTTAATTTTAACACAGAATTGAAGAGATTACTCATAAACACTAACACACTATTGAGTTTATGTAATAATTATTTGGCATTTTACATGTGCTATAACATGTAAAGTAATACTGGTAATATTTCTAGCTTATATGCTGTTCTTAGCACAGAGGGCTTTTTTGTCAATAGGGCCATGATAATTCACATACTAACTGGAAGAACAAGTTAATCTGGTAAGAGTTGTACCTGAAGAGAACAAAAATCACAGAAACATTTGGGTTGGAAGCCACCTCTAAATGGGTCATCCTAGATCATCTATAATAGACACATCTAGTCTAGCCATGACTGACTCCACACCCTCCCATGGCAGTTTGCTCCACTGACCTAAATGTTGTGTAGTAGTAACCCCTTTCCAGTATCGAACAGTCCAGCAAAGTATTCCCTGCTGCAGCTCAACCGCAGTATTCTTCCCCCTTTCTCTTCAATGACATGTGAAAGTACCTTGCCCTGTTCTTTCCAGCCCTTTTGCACACATATGTGCAGTTAAAGCTCTCACACTTTCTCCAGACTCAACATACCTGGGCTTCTTGTCTCAAATACTTTTTCATCTTGACTTTGGGCTTTTCCACCTTCCTGAAGAGTCCTGTGAATTGAGGTTACCTTTTGGTAATTATTTTGATTTATTATTTGATGATTTTGTGGGCTGAAGAGGATTTGAAACATTTGCACCAAGTCTAGTTAGGAATTTATTTTATGAGGCTTGAAGTTACAAGTATGTCATTGCACATCTTCCTGCTTTAGAATCATAGAATCATTTAGGTTGGAAAAGACCTTTGAGAACATCAAGTCCAACCGTTAACCCAGGACTGCCAAGTCCACCACTAAACCATGTCCCTAAGCACTGCATCTATGCATTTTTTAAATGCCTCCAGGGATGGTGATTCCACCACCTCCCTGGGCAGCCTGTTCCAATGCCTCACCACCCTTTCAGTGAAGAAATTTTCCCTAATATCCAATCTTTACAGATATTTGTTCTTTTATTTTAATTTATTTTAATATTGTTCTCCCAAGAAACACCTTGAGAAAATCACCCATACAAGATCAATACGCACATTAATAAGACAGCTGGAATTCAATCCTGCTGTTCTTCAGGATGTGCTCTGTAATTCCAGGGAACTTCCAGCCAAATTTGAACAAGGAGTGTTACTTCCTTATATAAATGTATGTCACCTCCATCAGGCATTGCTGGGAGTGAAGCCTCATCAACACCAAGTTTACCTGAGCATTTATAGAGAGCATCTGAAGGCCTTTAAGGCCACGCTAAGTTCCAGCAGCAGGACTTAAAAGCATCTTAAAAGCTGCTTCGTAAGCCTGGGCAGGCTGCAGTCATGGCAAGGGCACCATATACTTTGATTTTTAAATAACAGCCTTCTTCTGATACATATTAATGACCGTGACACGCTTGTGCTCCCAGCACAGAGGAGGTCCAAGAGCACAGGAGAAGCTGGTGGCCTGCTCATGCTCACAGAGGGAGTCATTGGGTGGGCTGCCTGGAGTCACACACTGCAAGTGCAAAGCATGTGCTACCAGCACGTGCTGGTCCTAACTCTGCTAGTGCCTAACACAGACCTCTCTGAGTGACTTCTGAGCAACCCGTACAGACAGACTGGGGTGGTCAAATTCTCCATCGGCAACGGAACATCTGTGCCAGTTCCAGTACCTGAGGATTCACAAATATTTCCACAGTCATGGATTTAAAATGCAATATTCATTTGGCACACCACTGTATCACAATGTGCATGTACTGAAGTAGAACCTGGGACTTTAAATCAATTACTTGCCTGTAACATAAAACAAGTCTATTTTCCCAATGAAAATATATGCCTAAAGAAGGTGGTAAAGAAGGGGCTCTCACACATGTAGGGGAGACCTTTTTTTTCCTCTGTTTTCACTGAAACATTGGCAGAGGGTATCCAAATGGCTCGTTCCACAGTTGCTTTGAATAGCTGCAATATAATACTCATCCAACTTGTTTTCAGAATCAATATGAGGAAGGTTTGGGTTTTCTAGTTTTTCAGTTTCAACAAAGAGAGGACACTGCTGCTGGGACTGACTCTGCCTATTGCCAGCACGAGAACCTGAAAACATGCTTAACAACAGCATGGCACGAGCAATTTCTATATTAAAGAGATAGCTATAAAGTTTGATAGAAAGAGACAAGCATTACATTTTCCAATATGCAACTCAGAAGACAGACTCAGGGACCATAACATGAATTATATAACCCAACACGCATTATGTCATCTGAGACCTTGGTTAGGCCACTACTTTTTTTGTATATGCATATATACACATATGTATGACTTTTTCCCTCAGACAACTGTCAAGTTACATACCTTATATAATGCTGCTGCAGCACTAACCTGAAGCATAATGACTGTGCTCATTACAGGGTTATTACGAGTTCTGGGATGAAGAGCTGTCAATAATTTGATTTGCTCCATATAAGGTAAAAAAAATCTTTGATGTAAAGGGAATCCCAATTATATCTTTTTGAAACAGTAATTACAGTAATAACCAGATTAAAAGCGGTATCCACAGGTCTCCCGCCGGCAAGGCACGCAAGCCTGTGTCTCAATGGGTGCACGGGACAAGGAGACAGGGTACTGCAATCTAAACTGCTGGGTCAGGCCTCGGTGTACAATCCCCTGCATGCCTGCATGAAAGAAGATGGTACAGAATACAGCAGTGCTCATGGACAAAGAAATTCTATGTTTTCTGTATAAATGAAAACCCTATACACAGTAAATTTTCTTGATTGTTCGGTCTGGCTTTTATTTTTTGTTGTTTTTGCTGTCAGTTCAGTGCAGCCTATTAACAACTGTGAAAAGAAATGGCCTTCAGCAGGATTTACACTCCAATCAAACAATCTCAAATTTCTTTCAGAAAAAGATCTATTGAACTGGTTCTCCAGTTTTCACGTAAGTCAGGTCCAGCTTTTAGATGCTGGCCTTATGTTGTAATTGTGTATTGCCAATGAATTCCTATTTAATATAATGCAAGATAAGCTGATACCTGTGCAGCTAGGTTCCAAATACATTGCATCAATTGATAACAGCACAAGTAGGTAAATCTCTAACACCTTCCTGCCCATTTATATGGAAGGGGTTTTGGCCATCTTTTTTTTTAGAGACCTCTCACCTAAAGGTCTTTTAAAGGCATCACCTCTTGTGAACTGTGAGAGAGGCTTTTGTTGCTACAAGTTCTCACAGGAAAAAAGCAAAGGTGTTCCTTTCCTGGGGTTTCAGTTTAGCCCTTACCACGAACATTGCAAAGTATACACGGCATTCTGTTCAAAACCCTTATTGTTCTTCATCATGGGCTTATTACCGTTCGCCTACTGGCCACATTTGTATGGATCAGTGCAAAACCACAGACCTCTGAAACGCTTCCAGCAGCTGCCCGTTTGCCTGCTCACTCGGTGTCCCCCCCCGAAGCCCATGGGCTACTTCAGCGCAGCCAGCTCAAGAGCTGGAGCATCAGACCCCTCTGCCATCTCAATGAGAAGTTTTGATGTCCAACACTCACGTGTAAAAGCCACTGAGGCTAAAATTAAAACCCCAGAAACAACATGGAATGCAGATAAGTCTACTTCAGTGTCTTATCAGTGGTTTTAATTTTCTAACAAACCAGGAAAAAAGAAGAAATTAAAACTTAAGGCTTCTGCTCCATCCTCATCACCTTCTTGTGTTCAGGCAGTTTACCTGATGCAGCAAAACACAAACCAGACACGGTAAGATAGCCCTGTTCCACAAGCTCCCTAATATATTGCACCTCCAATTCCCAGGCTCTGACCCACAACCCAGCACCTCGCAGAGCCCCCCTGGACCCAGTCCCTGCAGGGCGAGCCAGCAGCTCGTACCCTCTGCTTTCAGCCAGGCGGCATGGGTTTGCAGCTAGAGGTGGGAGAAAGGCTGCGAAGAGCGAGCAAACCTTCCCACCACCAGTGTCCTTACCCATCCCCACTGCTCCTCCATTGCCACCCAGAGCCTCCTCTTTTGGGCTCCGTCCTCACCCCCACTGCCCCCCCCTCCCCCCCCGGGCGCCTTCTTCTGGGACCGGCACCAGCTCCGCTCCCCGCCTGAGATGCCGAGGAGTGATGACCAAGAGTCTGTTCCCGCGCAATCCACCCCAAACCATAACTCTAAATGTATCTTCCAATTCTACTCATGTATTTATAGGCCCCTGCACAGGGACATATTATTCTTTCAAAAATATTACAGGAAAATGCTGCAAATGATTGCCATAAAAAAACCCTCCATCATAATTTCATTAAAAATTAACAAAAAGAAAGCATTAGTGTTGTCCTGCCAGCTGGGGGGGGGGGGGGGGGGGGGGGGAGGTGTCTCACATTATTGAATTGAGAATGGCAGCAATGGAAAGCCTTTTTAGATTGGTGTTTCCATTCTTTCCTCTTTTGCTTGGTTCAAAAGTCCTGCATAATTAATACTGTAGTACTTAATAAATGCTTATGAACCTACTACTCTCTGCTCTTTCCGTTTAATTAGGTGATCGACTTCAGGCGTACTATAAATTATAATGACAATTAAATTACTTTTTTAATGTGCACACTTAAAAGATTTATAAACAGGAATAGAGTAGTACAGTGCACTGAAAACTAGAAATACCATGAACCGGAGAACAGCACAAAATAATCCCATCTAAAGTATCTCTCCAGACCTGCAATGACTGGGAGATATGGTATTTACCGTGTCTGGTACAATCACAGAGAATCGTGTATTTCTGTCTGAATGCCTGCATACATATGCCCCTTTTAACTTTTTCTTCTAGAACTTACATATCTCACTTGGCTTCATGGCAGGAACCTACAGCAGTTGAAGAAGAAGTCAGGCTACAAACTTCAGCATCTCTTAGGTAAAACATTCGCAAAAAGTGGAAGACCCTTTCCCTTCTTTGAAACAAATCGTAAAACTTCTACCTCATTTCATCATAACACTGCCATTGTTAAAACTTTTAGGGGGTCAAAATACACCACGGTATTCCAGCTGGCACAGGCAAATCATCAAAGACCATGGGTTTCATCATCTCACGAACAGACCTTTCCTAGTCAGGAGACAGAAATGTCCATCTGAGACTATTTCACGCCATCAGCACCACACACAGCAACAATCAAAGTCAGCTCTTCTGATCCTGTTATGCCATCTAGGACTCATTCCCCTGTCACTTACAGCAAGGTAAATTATAACTAAATTCACAAAGCTAAGAGAATTGCATATATAAAAAAATGAGTAAGAATCAGACCTGGCCTTCACTTCAAACCGGTGCTCAGAAAAGTACAACTGATAAACTAAAAATACTCTTTAATTTTAAATAGTTTAAGATACTAAGAGAAAACCTACCTAAATGTCCAGACATTTCCAACCCCTGGTTGGTCATTGAAAACAAAGAAATCATCTTTTCTTCTACAAGTTACCTGTCACCCACATGGAGAGACAACAGCATTTGTTTTAAATCACACTGTATGCTATATTGGTGAAACTTTCTCATGTAAAAAAAGTCATTAGAATTTGGGCTAGAGGAGATGCTTTCCCATCTGGGAGCTGAATCTGGTTTGGTGTGACTATTCCTGTCTGTTAATTTAGCAGTATAAAGTATAACTGTACATTCTTGGCATACTTACAGGGGATGCTGGCATCTCTGTAACCAGAACTGCTTTCAGAGATGGGAAAAAAACCCAGACCGGGCAATTCACAGCGCGCTAGAATAATGATGGGTAATTCAGTGTTTTAAGCATCGTCTATCAACAGTGTTGAATAGTCAAAAGGGAAATGAATTTAAATATATTGCCAAGACACAGTGCTGTGACAATTGTCTCCGGTTTTCCTTTTTAATACAGAAAAAAAAAAAATCCCAGACACTCGTCTCGTTCACACCCAGTGAAGCTGAGTGGAAAGCAGATCAATCCCACAGCTTCCTCGTGTGTCTGTCCACCTTGACCAGCGCAGGGCAGGGCCAGAAAAGGTACAGGTAGATGAGAAAATGCCGGGAGGCTGAGCAGTGTGGTGAATCACAGGGAGCCACTTTGTCTGCAGCTTCCGCTCTTGGAGGAGCTGTGTGGGGCTGAAACAATGGCTCTGCTATGGAGCTGTGTCTCACCCACCTCATCTACAGCTGGTGATGGATGATGGGTCAAGAGGGCAGCAGACTTTGGGTGCACAACCCTTAAATACTTTATCAAAGATGGCAAAAGGCCACGTACTACAATAACACAGCAAATACTTCCTTTTGCTGTAGAGCAGACAAATTCCTTCCTCTCTGCTGGCTAAATCTGAAGCTTTTGGTTCATGGCTCAGAGTGTATGCAAATCCTATATTCGCAAAACATACGTGTAAATAGTTGTGGGTTTTTTCCTGAGACCGTTTCGTTGTAAACATTCTCACAGAAATGAAAAGTCAGCCCTATCTGTGCTGAAATCCTATGCAGTCATAAATATGTAGTTCTAGGGATTTATGGGGTTTATGGACAATAAAAGAAGGCACGTTTCACTCATTTTAAAAATTGAAACTGCACAGTAAAAGTTGAAAAAATTTGTAAAACTGTAACTCATCCAAACTTTCCATACTGGAAGGGTTTCCTGAAAGAAAAGCATACTGATTTCATAAAAGTGAAAAGTTCCATAAAAAATAGAAATTTTGTCCCTGGTTTAAATGAAGATTAATAAAAGTAATAGGCCTTGTGATATAACAAGGTAGTTCAATACTAACAGTTTAACAGTATTGTTCTGCTACCCAGTGAATTATAATTTAACAAGACATATGAGATGAGTTGGAATACCTTCACGCCATCATAATATCTTTCTGGAGAATAAAACTGAAGCAACATTTAAAATGTTCTGAAATACGATATCTTACTGTACAAGAGTTGTCAAGGGTTTGTCCCAGTTTAGAGCAGAGGTAAATTATTTCAGAACTTTCTGCCATTTAAATGCTCTTCCAACCACTTTTGTCTTCCATTCCTCCTTAGCTCCTTCTCTGTTTATCCCCCAGAGATCTTCAAAACTTGATCTAACTGCCCTGAATCTGACAAGATAACTTAATGCTCTAACAGGACAGAAAACTGTGGCTTCATGTTTGGTTTCTAAAGGCAGCAGCACAAAGGAATCTCCAAAGAAGCCTCCAAATCGCCTGTGACCACTTCAGCTCCCTTTACCCGCTGACGGGAGCATGAGCAACTGAAAGGCAGCCACTTCGCTGCCCACCCATGTGGCCCCAGGAGCTGAGGTAACGCTGTCATAATGGAAACCCTGATCAACAGCAGCAACACCTAATATTGGCTCATAACTTTCCCAGTTTGGAGGCAGCAAGCTGTGCCATCCCACTGCGCACCTCGCAGCGACATGGGAGACCTGCTCCTTCGGCCTCCAGGTGTGTCAAGGTAGAAGAAACTGGACATTTTCCTCCCAAAGATCTTACAGCATTTTATGCTACAGCAAAGGATTAGCATAATTTCAATCAAATGTTGTATTACAAATCTCACCACAGATTTTGAACTTGCATGCTCCAGAAGTGAGCAAAATAAATGGTGCTTCTGTTCAGAAAACGGAAGGTCTCGGGGTGGAGATATCTCAACTTTCTTATTGCCCTATTGAATAGATTACAAGCAGGCCTGTCATCTCTAATTCAACCAAGTCTAAATTTCAGATTAATCACAGAATCATAGAATCATTTAGGTTGGAAAAGAGCTTTAAGATCATCAAGTCCAACCATTAACCTAGCACTGCCAAGTCCACCACTAAACCATGTTCCTAAGTACTACACCTACACATCTCTTAAATACCTCCAGGAATGGTGACTCAACCACTTCCCTGGGCAGCCTGTTCCAGTGCTTGACATTAACAAATTAAAAAATAAGTGATTTTAATTAATGGCCATAATGTGTACTGAAAAGCTTCTAGAGAAATAAAAGCTTTTGCAGTGTCTCTGTCACCCAGAAAAGAAATCTGCACATAGGTAACCTGCCCTCTGAGTACTTTCATTCCTTTTTCAGAGTGTGAAGCTAAGACTGGCATCAAACTGCATTGTATTTTCAGCACATTTTCCATCTGAACTGAGAGGCACCTGAGCAGCCACAGTGATGTCCCAAAGAAAACCATTTTGAATATAACCTTTCTGCTACACCCACCTTTAGCTCATGGCCCAGCATGCTGCTCCCTTTTACTCATCCAGGTAAGAAGCTGACAGCCGGGGGAGGGAAGAGATTGGAAACCATATGGAGCTAGAGTCAATTTTTGGCATGTTATTTGTGAATAGACACAAAAGAGATAAATGCTGGCATGCATAAATTCATATTTTATCAATATCTATTCTGGTACTTACTGTCAGAGTAATTTATTCAAAAAAAGGCTTTTAAAGGCAAACACCGGTTTAAAGAAAACCCAAAATCCTTAGAGACACATTCTAACCCTGACTTAACTCCTCACCACAGCCAGTCCAGGATCCCAACGGTGTGAAGCAGGAGGCAGAAGCCCACTCGCTGCGTTTATCTACCAAAGCCAAAAGGGCAACTAGTACAAACAACCAAGAACCCAAGAGAGAGTTTCTTCAGGCCACTGCCCAAAACAAGTCCCCTGGGAGCGGGGCTGCTCCAGCAGGGCTGACGACCAGCCTGGCACAGGGAAGCACGGGGGGGTCCACGCCTGAGCTGCTCATGCAGAGGGCAGGCAGAGCTGACGGTTTTGCATGCAGTAACTTGTACTGGCAAAGGCTATCAAAATTACAAGGATTCACTAGTTTTGCTGCCTGTAGTTGCTGTACCTACAGATGTTCAGTTTCACTTCTCAGACTTATTCAAATTATCCAGCCCTCATGGGTTTGCAAACCTGAGCTGCAAGTCTCAACCGAGAAGGGGATTTATTAAAAGACTGCTGGTGCATCTGACTGTGACAAAATGCGAAAATAAAAAAGCAATGAAACATATTGAACGTCTCTGAACCCCATATTATGTTTGGTCTGGATCCAGTGGACACGTTTGATTTCCATTGACTTCCCTATCACAGACTGTTATCTCCCCAAACTGTGTTCTAAGACCAGCACACAACAGAGGCAGAAGGACAGTAGAGCAAAAGTATCTGTGACAGTCACTTACTCCATCAGTCAGAAACTGAAAAATAAAAGAGCCACTTCAAATGCTAACAGAACGCAAAAACTGATCGCTTCCTTCCAGAGGAGGGCAAAAGACCTTATTTGCAAGTACTGATCAGAACACATGCCATGGCAGAGAATGTCTGGACTCTGTTCATGGCCCTTAAACAGCTCTGTGTCTGGGTTTAGGCAAATGGTTGGAATTTTCTATGCTTTTTCAAAATAGTAATAAAAACACATACCCACCTCACAGAATAGAGGCTTCATCTGTGTTTCTAACTCACTCACAGCTTCTTAAGTAGGCAGTCCTGCAAAAGTGCAGATTACCATTATTTAGATTTTGTCTTCTTTAAAAAATGTTAATCCTGCCTGTTGCCCCGGGGGGTGGGGGGGGTGGGGGGTGGGGGGTGGGGAGTTGCCAGGTAGGAACAATTGTGGATGCAAAATCAGCATCTGTGCTTGGAGGCTGGTGTCAACCTCCTGCCTCACATGTACATGTACATCATATTCCTACATCTTCCACAACACATAACATGAGTCTATGAACAGGTCAGTAGGACACAAGCCAAGCAATGCACATCTACATCAGAATGCAGAACAAACAAAAAAGTGGGCGTTTTTAAGATCCAAACTCTTTCCCAAGAACCTAATTTCTTGCCGGTCACACAGTCTGGGTGTGACATGTAAGAAACAGCTTTCTGAGGCACTGCGGTGTCTTCTGAATCACTGCCATTACCCGAGAAAACCCCAGGAAGTGGTTTTGATGAGAAGCTGGACCTGACTTGCGTAGGTATCAGCTGATGCCAGAGTACACACAGCACAAAGCCCTAACAATACAGACATTGTGAAACCAGGAATAACCTCCTCTTATCTCCTGTAGTCTGGGAAATCATTTCTAACCTGGTGGCTACAGAACTCCGGAAAAAGTCGAACAGTTAATTATTCACTGTGCATTTCATAATTAATCTCCATTTCAGGCCAAATCTTTGTGTGCCCATAACAACATGAAGATCTTCAGTGAGGGAAACAACAGCATTAGCTTTTGGACCTCCTTCTGCAAAGCAATTCGTTTTTCCATAAACAGTTGCTATTAAGCAAGGACAAAGCAACAAACCAGCCATCTGTGTAAACCGATTTAAAAGGATGGTGACCTCATGTAATTTTTCAAACTAACACTCTCCATTTAACTTCTGCACACCCTGTCCTACCCCAGCAGATGCTGGGTTCCAGCAGGTCCTCGGGTGAGCACAGTGCTTCCTCTTTAGGGAAAGCTGGTACTTCAAAGCTGTAGAGATTTCAAACCTGTGAAAAGAGCATGTCAATGAAAATATCTCAGCATATATGGAAGCAGGACAACCTAGGTCACCCACACACCCCAGAGGGTGTTGCCACATAGGTCTGCCCTATATTTGCCAGCTGAGCTTCCTAGAGGTATGAGGTCAAGCAAGCACAAAGGTTCAGATCACCAACAATAACACAATCCCTGCTGAAGTGTGTGCTTTCTTATGACCTGGCAAGAAGCCAGCAGAAGCATGGATGGCAACCACATCAGAAAGGAAGACAAACCTGGCAGCCATTCAGCAAAACTCAGGAATCCACACACAGCACAGCTATCCTGTACACACCTGAGACGGCCACAGCACCCACAGAGCCTTCTGCCTCTTTAGACTTCCATCTAATGAAGCTTCAGGCAAAACGTGCGAAATAAAATACCAAATAGAACACGTAGAAACAGGTGTGAGTAATAAACACCCAAGGCCATGGCTTGCACCAGGTCACTTGCAGAACTGCCCTTTATTTCATTTACTGAAGTCAGTCAGAGACACACAAGAGCTGAGAGCAGGGTATAGAGGAAGATGTTGGTGATACCAGACCACTGGCAGCACAACACAAGGATGTACGCAAACTCCTTTCCAAAGGCATGTGGACTACAAGCACTTCAGTACCAAACAAGGTAATTGACAAAAATGTGTATTGTCTTCCCTTTTCCAAGCACCAGAACAACGTGGCCGTACGTTACCTTTATTGAAGTGGTAGAAAAAAATGTTTGCATCTCCATTATGTTTCCAATCGATGTAGTGTAGACATGGTAAAAATTACCTCCTACAACGCCAAGGCTTGTTACATTGACTTTTTTTCTTTTTTAGCCTGCATTTTCAAACACTCATTACTTTGCTGCTCCCCTTCGCAAGGCCTGATAGTTGTGTGCCTGATAGTTGTGTCTGCTTTAAAATAATGGCTGTGAGGTGAAAAGTAACTTGCTTTCCTGACCCAGCGCATAACTGTACAAGCGTTTGTGCACTAATAGCCCATCGCGCACATGAAGTGGCATTTCTCTAATCGGCATTTGCTAAATGCAAGGGTACCCTGTAAACACAGTCACTTTTTTATTGACAACCACTTTAATTATCTCACTGTTCATAACGCAGTATCTCCTTTCTGTCATTAGAGAAGAATAAACCGCTACCACCACAGCCACAGTAATGGTATATATTTCAAACTATGTATCAGTGAATACTATTAAAGATTAGCCTTAAAAGACAGAGTAGTATTAACAGCTGTCCTGGGAATTTGTTACAGAAAAGGGAGCAATTCTGACATTTGAGTCGATGTTTCAGCGCCTTTTTGATATGCTTCAGAACAAAAGTTCAAGCTGTATTTCATTTCAGTTTGTCACATCATCTTGCCTGTAAAAGTGAGGACAGAAATTTGTGAGAAGTCAGGCTGATACCGCTTTCCCTTGCCTTCAGTTCTGCTATGTCAGCTGATGCTGGCACACGCAGCGTTATTTCCCTGCTTCCTTTGGGTTTGTCTTTCCTTGGTCACTGCTTTGAGTTCCTACCCAGCCATTTCCAACAGCTCTTCTGCTGGGTGCCACGTTATGTAAAAACTCAAAAATGGCTCAGCAAACATTTAAATCTGCACTACCCTGGCAAGCGGGTAATCCTTGAAGCAAATACTACTTACACAATGGAGTGCCCATGTTTGCTGGCCCACCGTGGAGATGTTGTGCCTCATCTTGTGAGGCTGGAAGGAATGCACACCACTTTGTAACATACCTCTGACTTTCTGTTTCTACTATATAAGCACTTGCTATCAGTTTTTATAGGGACGGAAAATGGAAAAGGGAATTCCTGGAAGAGATTACAATTGTCATACAAGCTTTCGATATCTTTTAAACAGCTAAAGCATTAAATTTTTGGCGGCGCTGTCAGAAGTCTATGAGGGCTTCCTGGCTGCAGTGGAAGAAACAGTACATTTAGTTCAACTACAAGCTGTACTCTTTAAAAAATCCATATGAAAACAGACTCATTATTCACTTTTCTGTTAATATGTGGTTTTGCCCTGAAGTTCAATAGTATTTTTTGTAAGACCTTGCAGTCTCAAGAAAGAACTGCAACTTAGAGCTAACACTTTAATAAACTCTTGTTTATATTATAGTCAAACCAGAACAAACAAAATAAAGCTATAAATGAAATTTTTATACGAAGTCAAGAAAAAGATTCATGTGTCTGAATATTTTTGTTACAGTATGGTAGGCACGATTATTATTTCCTGTAAAGCTGAACTGTAGCTCTAAAGAACTGGAAGAAGGCTACTCTGGGAATAGAGCATGGATATGAGTTGAGCCTCTGAAGAATAGCTAGATATAAATACCATACAATTTTAATGTAAAACTCCCATCAGGTATTCTGGGAATTTTACAGTGGAGCAACAGCAAGATATGGCCATGAAAAATCTGTTTTGAGTCTTCAAAATACCGCCATGTTGGATTTCTGCAAATGCCTCCCTTTGTGGTAAAAAGTGCCAAAAATTTTCAGGAAGAAGGTTGCAGTGAGACAGGCAAGAAAATGACCTTCCTTAAAAGTGATCATAGAATCCCAGAAATTAGATCAAAAAGGAAATGGCCAAAGTCTATTAGATCATCTCATACCCAAATAAGAAAAATCTATGTAGTATATTTTACAGTGTTTTGTCCAGGTCACTTTTGAGTTAGTCAAACTTATCAGCTCTTCTGGTTTCCATCAGGAGAACAGATCTTCACCATAATGATTTTTAGTAGTTACAGTAGAACAGATCTTCACTGTAGCTAACCCAATAAACTCTTTGCTCATTTGGCAACATTTTAAGCCTTTATACCTCTTTGAGATTCCTATTCCCTTCTAGGTGATCTTGGATTTGTGTCTTTTACCAGTGTGATATCTAATTTAATAACAATCAAGGTAAATAATGCTAAACTAAAAAGAGCAACTGATCTCATTTGCAGCCTTGCTCCCTCCGCAACCAGTGGCAAGCTTCTGGTGGAATAAGACCTGAGCTCCTGGTCAAGAGTCAAGAGGGTGAAAAATCACCACCACTGTATTTAAAAACAGGCTGTACGTCGTCAGCACATGGCCCTGAGCTTTACGGACAATGCAGATCTACTAGCCAAGCAACCTCAAAGGTTCGTATTCCCTTTACTCAATGTGACATTCCGTGAATTGATTGCACCAAGAGAATTTGGTTACTATTACTTCTCCCTGCACATTAGTGAAAGAGAGTTTAAAGTTTTGTGTCTCCTAGTTGTCGTAACACCCATTTCTTTCCTATTCCCAAATTACAGACTTCCAGATTTCCAGCTGGCGTTTGTATATGGAAATGGAATTCCCTGGAGGGGGGGAAGAAGTTTCACACTGCAGACTGATATCCTGCCTCCCGAGCAAGGGATAGCAGATGTCAGGACCTCACAGACTAACTTTGTATCTCCTCTGAACAAAGATGGTCAGAAGCAGCACGCAGAACAATCCCCAAGCACACATTCCATTTGCTGCTTAAAAGTATACACGTGTAAAAGAAAGAAAGCTGCACAGAGTCCATCCTTGAGCATGTTGGAATAAGTCTGTGGGGAAAAAATAACTATCTGTATAAGGAATTTCATATTTTAACTTAGTTGCTATTATTTCTAACTGGCAGAGTAGCAACTAGCAGTTGTGCTTGAGAAAAAGACAGGCTCAACAGGTTTCTGGGAAACTCCTCAATGCTAAAGGCCTGTCTGCAAAGGGACAAAATCATGACATGAAACTAACACTCAGCAAACTCCTCAGCAAGTCTGAATTAGTGCCTTGTACTGCAATCATATTATTAGCTGTTGCAGTGTCATGTAAATCCCTCACAACAGTGATATTTCTGAAGGACCGCTGTACTGTCAGGTGTCCTGACATTATCAAGGCTCCTGGGGATGCCAGTGTGGGGCACTTCTTTCTCGCCTCCTTTATACCAAGTTTCCAAGCCGCTCCAAATGCCTTGCAAAGGGCCAGGGTCTGCCTCAGGAAGATTTTAACCTGGGTTGGAAGGGAGTTTCTTCCCTTGCTATCTATTTGGGGTATGGGACCTCTATACCCAGGATAACCCTGCCCCCTTACCTGCCCCGATCTCAGGACTCACGTACAGCTTTGCATCCGAAAGCAGGAGGCTGGCAGGGAGCGCTTGTGGCTGCAAGCAGACGACAGGGACTGCACTGAGTCACTGGCAGCACACCACTTGTTGAGCTGTTTGAGGTCCTGCAGGAAAAATGCTCACTTTGTGGCACTAAAGAGGAATACTGCCAAGAGCAAAAATCCCTACAAGAATTACAACGCTGTGTATATACAGGAAACAAAACAGGAGATGAAGAAAAGACTGTGCCACAGTTTACAGGAGTTGGTGCCAGGCTAGTGACGTAAAGGAGGTACCTTCCCGTCTGCCACGGCACACAGGCTTCACCTGCAACATCCTCCTTCCCTCTTCTTCCCCATGTGTGAACAAACAGGTGGATTCCTTTCAAACTAACTCGATGCCAGGGTCATGTTTACAAACCTAATAACCTACTGACGGCCTGGTCCTGGATCTCCAACAGTCTTACGAAAATCGCTGGCCACTTGCAGGAAGGACTGAGCTGAGGAGCAAAGGTTTTGGGACCAAGGTCATCAGGCACAGAGCATGCAGGAAGAGCTGAAGGGTTATCTGACTCCATTCATTCACATTACTGTACGCCGTAACATCAGAAAGAGAAAGATGGAGGGCTTTTCACTTATCAGTGGGATTAAAAAAATGAAATACCACAAAAATGAAATACCAGTACCTTTTTTCACTTTTACAACTTTCCTTTACACTGTATTTTCCTTACACTATTTCACTGCATTGCTCTTCTTCCTCTTCACTCTTTATTACTCCACTGACTAAAAACATCAACAATGTTTATGAGTAACTCCTTATTTTTCCCTGCAGCAAAGTAATGTCTGAATGAGGCGATGGCTAACCCACACTTCCTCCACGACACCTGAAGAAACAAAACCCAAAACAAACCAATGAAACTATGCAAGTCCTTCCTCACACAAGCCGACCAAAATTGGAGTTTCCTACTATTTAGGAGCTGGTTCAATGATTTCAATGGGATTTTATGGAAACACAAAGATCACCTTGAGAAAGCAAGTATTTATGACTATATTAAGATGAATCTGAACCAACACGATCAAAGGATACTGTGTGCCATGAAGTACTGAAATCACTACACTTTGCCTCGTATTTCAGAATACTTTTACAACATATAGCCAGCTCACAGTTAGCAACATATCTCTACTTGCATTAATGATTTTGTTATTGACTGAGTAGCACTGCCTGCTCCACACAGTCACTCTTCACATGAAACAGTACTGTCAGAAGGGAGGGCCATGGCCAAGGTGAGTTTGTATTCCTGTTACTGTTCTCCCCAACCCAGGGCATCTCTTTATTCTCAAGAGTATTTAAGCACTGAGAGTACTTTGTCAAAACAATACAAAACCATTAAATACTGATTCATTGTTATGACCCTCAACAAATATCCGATGCCACAGCAGCTGTACAGAGTGCGCAGTCATAGATGTAACAAGCAGGAGAGAAATGAATTGCATTTAATCTTTCAATAATTTTCAAAATGAAGCCCCTGATATCGCTGTGTCAGATTCAGTCTGTGTTTTCACCTCCCAAGTATGGTAATTACAGTCCCGTGCCCACTGGGAACTAGTTGCACACTGAAACACCAACACGCTTCGCTGGAGGAGGGAGAGGTTTGCCAATGGAGTTATTACAAGATGCAGCAGCAGATCCTTTGACTTCCAGTGAATGTGCAGTATCCGTTGTTCACAACACCTAATTATTTTAACTACCAAAATGAAATATGTGGTTAGCTGTTGTTCAGGGCGACCGACAAGATTTTAAAGGTGGTCACTGAACAGGCAAAGGCTCTTCTGGAAAAACAAGGCTTTAGCCACTGCAGTCATTTTTCATCAGCTCAAGCTGTGCAAGCAGAACTTGGTGCCGGCATTTCAGTCACTGAAGTCAACAGGGTGTAGGCATATGGACCCAGGCATCCACATGGCGTGGTTTCCCTGCAGGCTCAGCACCTAGACTGGTTTGTCCTCAACGTGACACCTCTGTCATAGCACACAGGGAGGTACCACACTGCCACATGTCACTTTGGACTTCATCCTCTGCCTTGCAGACAGTCCTAGTGCCAAGGATCACGAAACAGCAGGCAACTCACTAACGCTTTTTCCTGGCAAACAACGACCCTTTCCGAAATGTTTTGAAGGCCTTAGGAATCTTTCTGGAAAGTTGGTGATGCTGAGCTTTTGTACAAATGCTGTAAATGAAAGCTACTCTAAAATACTATCACTAACCTAAAATACACCCCCCCTAAAAATGGGGGGAAATGAGGTCAGTATTAGCCAAAAGACATTAATGTGTTGCTGGACATAATGATTCCTAGAAAGCTGTCGCAAATAATGCATATAGCAACATCAACAGTTGGCAAACTTTGTATTTTCTAAGCACAGTACCTCAGGAAAATTCACTGAATTTTAACGCAAATGACTCAAGAGTCATCATCAAGCTTTCTGTGCTTAACCTTTCACAGATTTTGAATTATATAACCAGTTTGTCATGAATCACAAAGCCTTACTGAAGTGACTGCAGAAAAAAAAAAAGGTACAGAAACAAGAGTACACTCGTAAATCACAGTTCAATGAAAATCTTTTCATTCCCTCCTTTCCCTTGATCTTCCAAGCCTTTTTTTAACTGCTGCGTCTCTTCCTGTTTCTTCTGTCAAATGCAATTCTCAACCAGCGCTCAACTAGACAGAGAGCAGATGAGGAAACCTGCTTCAGACCCAGTGTGTGTGTTATACCAGGCACCTGTCTGCAAGTAACGGAGAGGTATACGTAACCTGTATTGCTCTGAGCAAGGGCATCCACACTACAACAGCACATGCCTTGCTACCAAAAGCAGCTTTATGTAAGCACTGTGTCAACAAATGCACAGCCATAGGTTAACTGGCTCCTGCAGGAAGCCCGGTTTCATTCATTAACTACGACCTCTAGGCTAGTACACGCAGAGCCGGAGACACACAGGCAAGTTAGAACAAAGCTCCTGTTCTCCCTCTGAAAGTTTTCAAGTCTCAAAATCCCGCACAAAACCCAATCTGCTGTCACCTGAGTGAAAAACAAAAGCAGGCACTCAAACAAGTAAGACCCGTGTGAGAGTTGCAAGCCCAGCCCATGCGGAGGGCCACCTGCCAACAGGAAGAAGTGGTGAGGAGGAATCTGGATCCAGCTGCTGTCCTCCCTCAGCCAAATAATGCCACGCGATAAACAGCATTAAGGACTTTTTTTTAATCATCAATCACACCGAGAGCATCCACGTCTGTCATTTTTACTCCCTGCTTGCCAAAAGAAGGGCTTGAGAGACTTCTGAGCTCGAGTTCACAGAGGGCTGGTCTCCTGTTCCCTATCACAGCTGTATGCAGGGGACTGAGCCTGGCAGAGGCAGGAAGAGCAGGGGGGAAAGAAGAAGAAATGACACAGTGCCTTGCCGTAGGGCTGACTCAAGCTGCTAAATTCATCACAGGTAACACAAACATCTTGTATCTGTCTTGCAGCCCCATTTTGCATGTCAGCTTCTGACAGAAAGGCAGAGTGGAAAGAGAAAGAGGGGATAACTCGGTATCTGCAGTCCTTATTTTTGTAATATGAAGCACTGAACCCCAGGAAATCAACTATGCCCGCATGCATGCTCAGTGGGTCACTGTGGCAGGTGCAACTTAACCTTAAAACCACGTAGCCTACTGCACCTTCAGATTTAGCCCAGAGAGCACCCGGGTGAAGCACTCCAATAAATCCACTTGCTGCACACGGGCAAGTAACAAAAAGGGTTAAGAAAACAACCAGGCTGCAGCTGAAAATTCCACAGCACTTCCCTCCCCGGAGCTGCACACAGCTCGCCTCCCTGGGATAAAGCAGAGCAATGCACTGCCCTAAAGATGAGGCAGTTAAACACACTGAAACGCCACTGCCACCGGCGGGCACGTATGGCTGGAGAGCTCAGGAGAGTTAGTCAGAGCATCACGGTCGCTCGGCGTCCCCTGGCACGGCTGCTGCCCGCCGTCCAGGAAGCACAGGGCTACGCATCATCATCATCATCATCATCATCATCATCATCGGAGCTGGATTCACCGCCCTGCAGCCAAGGAACCCCCTCTCCTTCCCCCCGCCTCAGTCCCCAGTGAACACCCCGTATCTGGGCACTACCTGCCTGTATCAGCAGAGCCATCCCGTGTCTTCAGTCATTCAAGGAATTTAACAGCCTGGAAATTCCTGTTGTCCATTATTTGAGGTCACAGATAAAAACTAAACAGCAGCCGTGACTCCCATCAATCATAAGTCACTCACTGATAGAGTGCATGGTAGGAGACCTACTGATGTAAGCTAGTCACCAGAGAAAATACCCACTGATGACGCATATCCAGGCACAAAAATAGTTACAGGGCCCCCAAAGGGATTATTCAACAGCCTACATTTAGATATTCTTACAAGAGACCCGCAGTCAATTTGCTGCTATTAGATGGCTGTGGAACGTTGAAGTTTAAGTTTCCTCAGCAGACATAACCACAAATAGCTGGTTTAAATAAGCTACTGCAATTACAAGCTGTTTTGTAAATTTTAACACTGCATTATAGGGATTAAGTCTAAACAGAACCACTGGCTATAAAATGCTGTATAGCCTTTGCTCTTACTATTTACTAATTCCTTCTGTATATTAGCCAGCAATCAAAAGAACAATTTAAAATTAACTCACAAATGCTCAAACTAGGTCCCTTGTGCTACACCAGAGCAATGTTTGTTCTAAAAAAAAATCCATGTATGTGAAAGAGTGGGGGATATTTTGGTGATGCTTCAACACTATCTGGATCAACTTCTTTATAAAATACTTTTGGCTTAATTTTTACCCCTCTTTGGCATTTGCCTCTCTACTGCTCAAAAAAACCCAAAGCTGAATAGTTACTCTTGCTTGCACAAATCAAAACCACTTAAGTTATCAATGACATGAAAAACCGCGTACTATGCACCTGCTTTGAGCAGGGGCTAGAAAGATAACTCTTAGAGATCCCTTCTAGCCTAAATTATTACTCTATGATTCTGTGCAACTGGATTTTTTTTTTTTTTTTTTGCATGAATATCAAGTTAAAAGCATAATCCTTTAAATTAACCATCAACTGGTAATCCCACAATATTCCTGCCCCCTTCAGTTTCGGGATCCTTCTCATGCCCTCACAGCAACCAAACTTACTAGGATATAACTGAGCCTACTAACACTGCTGATGGCAAAACACTGACTGTGCATGTCTGGCTATATTAAAATCTTTAATTTTTTTTAATTAACTGATTTGAACATCCAAGCCCCCTTTTCAGAAGCAATTTTGGTGCTTAGAAGTCTAAAAGTTAATGACTTTCTATTGCATATTTAAAATCTAAATATAGGAAAGTATTTTATGACTCTGATGCCTACTTCATTGACATACTTTTGGAAAGCATTACCTAGCCAAACAAACACTCCAGGATTTATAGTGTTTACCCTCTAAAGCAGGAGAAAAAAATGTCCCAGGCTACAAACTTCTACCTTTCTTGATCTGCAATAACATTAAATTATTTTTAGCACAACTGTTTTGCAAAGCCCTCACATTTCTCTCATGCATCTATATGCTGGCAGTCCACATGGCCTAATTTAACAGCCCTAAGAAGAAATATTCATTGGTGCCCTCTAGCTGCTTATCCCAACCAATTTGCTGCAGAAACCTTGCACCATCTCTCTTTTCCCCTCCTGTCATTCCCGAGTCTTTCACTGGTGTCCACTCGTATATTCCATGCAACGCCCTGGAATACAACAATTCAATTCCTACAGAAGATGTGGGAGTCAGAATATTCAAATCCCCCAGCGCTCCCAGTTGTAGAGGCTCTTAGAATAACACAAGTGTCATCAAAAACAGGAGAGGTGTAGAGCTGTACCACCTCACCAAGAACTGTGAAGTACATAGCCTGCCATGTTTCACATGAAACACACAAAGTCCCTCCCCCATTCAGAAGTATTATAATTCCCACCTTCGTCAGGAGCCTTGAAACAGTTTGTAAGCCATATAATACGTTTTGCCACACATTCTGAAATTCACGTACGGTTAGTCAGTGATGGATCAGACAGTTTCACAGCTCGCAGCCCAGGACCTCCCTTCTGCCGTGGCACAAGCCTGAGCCAGCGGAGCTCGCTCGCCTCTGTTTTCACTCTGACATCTGCTGAAGGGACGTGCTCGCCGTCCCACCCGCCATGCTTCCGTCCCCTCTCCCTCCAGACCCTCTCCACAGAGGCTGTGTCGGGTATGACTGAGGTACACGGCCCCATCACCACACCACTGCATGGCTGCAGCAGGGATCTGCCTGCAGCACGGCTGCATCTTCAAGGCTGTAACAGCTGTGAGGCACGGATGCTAACGCATACCCTGGACACCACCTCTAGCGTGACAGGTGAGACAACCAAAATGGCATCCGAACCCCAAACAGTAGATCCCCTGGGTGGAGGGAAATCCCCACCGAGGAAGACTTGCCCCAGGAGATGCCATGCCTGTGGTGTCCCCGGCCCCTGCACCAAGGGAGGGTCCCACCGAGTGCCAGCTGCCAGGACAGCTCTTTGGCAACCCCACCAGCAAGTACATCTGCTCCGAGTCATGTCAGCAGCCACTGGCGACTCAAGGGACATGAGAGGTGGGGAGGCTGTGTGGAAAGCAGGGTTAAAGCTCCGTTCTCTTCCTCCTTGCCCAGCTGCACAAGGCAGAGGCTGGCTGCAGCTGGCCGCCTCTGTGCATTTAGTTAAAGCCACAGAGATGTCCATAGCACCACATGAACCACTAATCAAACACAGAAGGGAGACCACGATCTGAAGCTCAACATAAATACTGTTGAGACTGACTAACTTTTAGGACTGCATTCATAATTCTCAAAAAGTCTGTTTATACCTTGATTGGGAAAAAGAAAGCTGCAGCATACACTCTCTTATTTCTGTGTCTGAACAGCAGCTGTAAAGCGGCAACTGTTCAAATGTTTGGGAAGCACCAGGCTGCTCCTGCAACTTCCAGCTGTGCTTGGAAAGTTAACTTCCCATGTGTCATGTGCCTGTTGAAGCACAGAACAGGTTAATCACAGCAGCCAGGCATTTTGGAAGCATCCTGGGGCTTTGTTTCTCTAGCACCTTACTACAACATTACAGCTGATGTTATTTTCACATACACACAGAGGAAAAGGACACCATGGACCCTGTCAATACTCATTAAAGGGATACAATCTAAATCTCTACATCTCAACCAAGGGGTTGTTTGACCAAGGGATAGTCAAAACCCTTCGCTCACTTACAACAGGCTTTTTACTCCACCTGGAAAGTGAAATTTTTTTGCATAGTTCATTTCATACAGGAGACTTAGCACAAGGCTGCTTGGTGCAACTACTTCTGGAGCCACCAGACTTTTCAAAAGCCTGTTTTCTTCAAACATGAAGGAACCCAGAAAACCCTTGTACAGAATAGGTGCAGTGTGGGAATGTGACAGGTGGGTTGTGAAGGTGGTATCTATGGGGTAAAAGGAGATGTGGAAAAACAAGAATCTGGTAGGAGCAGCTTTAACTGTTCCCAGTAGTAAAAATGTATGGCTTTTCAATATAAAGAGTAAATAATGAAAACAGGTAAAGGACAGAACAGGATTCATGATGGTAACCAAATATACCCATCTAAATACATATAAAAGAGTGCAGAGATGTCCTGTTGTAACAAAGCTTCATGATAGTTTTAAAAATGCTGTATTTGAAGTAGGAAGCTGATGAACTACGTCTTACTGACCCTTGAGTATCCAGTTAGGACTGTACATTCATGTGGCGTAGGAATATTGTTTACAAAAAGTAAAGAGACTACTAGCCTTCCAGAGAGTAAGAGAACACCCCAAGTTAGCAAATCGGTTTTTTTAGAAGTTTCTACAACTTTTGAAACAAGGGGAAATATTGGAAAAGATGTTTGGCTCACTGAGGATGGAACAGTATGGAGCATTTAGTCACTGTGTCATACAACATTAGATAAACCAGGACACTGATGTCAGAAATATAAAAACAGTCATGCTACTCTTATTCTGCCTGCACATCAGTCTCTCAGGGCTCTTCTCCCAACAGTAACATTGGTAAAACAGGTAATATTGATTATAATTGAAAAGCAATATTAAAATATTTAAATATTAAAGCACAGAAGTAGAGGCTTCTGATACTGCATAATGATTCTTCTCTACTTGGAAGCAGGTATCTGATACTTCCCTTTCTATTCAAATGCCCCTGCAGAAATCTAAGATGAGTAGCAATGGATAATGGTGGTGCAAGTTCCGCTTATTTTAGATATTTAACATGAAAATCAACATTTGTATTTTTGGAAACAAGTATACTTAAAGTTAAATTTCAAATTATCACTACCTATTATATAGTCTAAACTGGTTACATTTGGTAGCATAGTCAACAGTAAATTACAGGGTTTACACCGAAGTTTTAAAGCAAATCAAACCATGAAACTAAGGAAAGCTGTTGCCTGAGCACCTGGAATCAGATTTTGTTGAAATGAGAAACTAGAAATTGATAGCAATAGCTCCTTCTGCAGCTGCAGCCAAAGGATGCAAGGGTTCTGCACTTCACTGTACTCAGTTTGGGTCCATTAAATAACTAGCTCATTTACAGTTGAGTAACTGTAAGTTCAGAAAGGCGTACTTTCCTATTCCAAGATATTAATTAAAAATACTTTTGAGATCTATTCTTTACCCAAATCCTTTAAAAGTATTTTTAGAATACGGTGATGAAAAATAATAGTAGTCTCAGCAGTCTGTTCACATCTTATGTATGCTATTTGACTTGAAGGGACAAAATGAAGTTACCCAATAAAACATGATGGGTCTATTCTATGTATTATTCTACTGCGTTGGTGGGTAAGGGAAGAGAAACTGATGTCATCTGTCTTGACTTCTGTAAGGTCTTTGACACAGTCCCACACAACATCCCTGTCTCTCTACATTGGAGAGATACTGATTTGATGGATGGACTATTCAGTGGATAAGGAACTGGCTGGATGGCCACACCCACAGAATTGCAGTCAACAGCTCAATGTCCAAATGGAGATCAGCATGAAGCGGTCCCTATTGGGACTGATACTGTTAAATACCTGTATTAATATTTTCTCCCACGGGAAGCCCATGCTGGAGCAGGGTCCTGGCAGGACCTGTGGACCCATGGAGAGAGGAGCCCGGCTGGAGCAGGGTCCTGGCAGGACCTCTGGACCCGTGGAGAGAGGAGCCAGCTGGAGCAGGGTCCTGGCAGGGCTTGTGACCCCGTGGGGGACCCACCCTGGAGCAGTCTGTGCCTGAAGGACGGCACCCCATCGGGGGGACCCCACGCTGGAGCAGTTCATGAAGAACTGCAGCCCACGGGAAGGGCTCACGTTGGAGGAGTTCGTGGGGGACTGTCCCCTGTGGGAGGGACCCCAGGCTGGAGCAGGGCAGAGTGTGAGGAGCCTCCTGCCCCAGAGACAGCGTGTGATGGACTGACCGCAGCCCCATTCCCTGACCCCTGCGCCGCTGGTGGGGAGGGGGGAGAGAAAATGGGGAGTGAAGTTAAGCCTGGGAAGAAGGAAGGGGTGGGGGGAAGGTGTTTTTAAAGATTTGGCTTTATTTCTCATTACCCTACTCAGACCTGATTGGTAATCAATTAAACTAATTTCCCCAAGCCGAGCCTGTTTTGCCCATGATGGTGATTGCTGAGTGATCTCTCCCTGCCCTTATCCCGACCCACGAGCCTTTCCTTGTATTTTCTCTCCCCTGCCCAGCTGAGGAGGGCCGTGACAGAGCGGCTTTGGTGGCACCTGGCATCCAGCCAGGGTCAACCCACCACATGACAATATTCACAACTCCTCCTCTATTCGTGCCTCACCTGTATGGTACTGGGGATTACTCCAACCCAGGTGCAGGACCTTGCACTTGGCCTTGTTAAACTCCATGAGATTTACACTGGCCCACTTCCCAAGCCTGTCAAGGTCCCTTGCGATGGCTTCCCTTCCCTCAAATGTATCAACTGCACTGCTCAGCTTGGCGCCACCTGCAAACTTGCTGAGGGTGCACTCAATCCCCATGATGATTCTTCCCCTCCGCCCCACGCTCCTGAGACCCCACCTAGAGTACTGCACCCAGTTCTGGGGTCCCCAGCACAAGACAGACTGACCTGTTGGACAGGGTCCAGAGAAGGGCCACAAAAATTGTCAGAGGGATGGTACACCTCTCCTACAGAGAAAAGCTCAGAGAGGTGGAGTTGTTCAGCCTGGAGAAGGCTCCATCGAGACCTTATCATGGCTCTTCAATATGTAAAGGGGGCTTATAAGAAAGATGAAGAGTTTTTACCAAGATTTGTAGTGACAGGACAAGGGGCAACAGGTTTGAACTGATAAAGGGTATGTTTAGATTGGACATAAGGAAGAGATTTTTTACAACGAAGGTGCTGAGGCACTGGAAAGGGTTGCCCAGAGAAGCTGTGGATGCCCCGTCCCTAGAAGTATTCAAGGCCAGGTTGGATGGGTCTTTGCGCAACCTGGTCTAGTGGTAGATCTCCCTGCCCACAGCAGGAGGACTGGACTAGATGATCTTTAAAGGTTCCATCCAACCAAAATCATTCTGTGATTCTACGATTCCAGTGCACAGAAATTAGGAGTACTGAGGAGATACTGTAAAGCCTTTTATTTCTTTGCAAAAAATAAAAATAAAAATAATGACTGCAAACAATGTATTCTGAAATCACACTCATTTCACTTTGAAGTTTGATTGCAAATCTGCACAGTCTTTAATCGTTCACAGGTGCTGCCAATAAAAACCCAATCCTGAATGCATTTCCATTTCTAACTCCATCTGGAAAGGGAAACACAGAGATCGACTTGGGATTCACAAGTGGGGAGTGGAAAAGGGCAGCACAGGAAACATTGCTGTCCTCCACCATCATCTTCTTGGTATCTGTTCCTGATTACCGTGATAACGTAACACAGTACTCAAGTGTGAATGACCTTGCATGTACAGGATCTGATCTGCATGTTGAGGATGCAGTTTCATGCTCTGGCAAGGTCAGTCCAGTGGCAAGCTGTGAGCCAAGAGGGGGAGATGCCGCTTTGCTTCTTCCTCTGCATGCCAGCCACGTGCTCCTGCCAGCTCTAGAGTTTGCCTGTGCCCGTGGGGAGACAAGGCGCTAACCCATCAGAAATCCCTGGCTGCCCAACAGCTTGCTGCCTGTCCAGCTGCCCAAACCAGCCCAGCGTGGGCTCAGGCGGGCAGCTGCAGAAGATGGGTAGCAGGAGCAGCCCCTCCAGGATGTGAAACCACAGCCAGGACAGTAGGAAACCCTTCCTCAAACACCAACCACCCGCTCCCTCAATGTTTCAGCAGCGCTGGAGAGCCCGGGCTGCAGAGAGAAAAGCCAGAGAGTCGAGAGATGTTTCCGACATTGCTGCCGACAGCTTCAGAGAGGACCATCAGGCAGCCAGCAGGACCAGGGAGGAAGTGCAGGGCGAGGAGAGGGGAAGGTCCAAACCACCCCATGCAAGAGACAGCCCCATCTTGGCTGCTGGCAGCCTGCCTGCTGGGCCCTGCTGCCAGCGCCCACTGAAAGGGGAACTTGCCCCTGGAAGGTGAATTTAGCTTCGTGTTGATTTGCTTATTAGCCCTGTCCAAAACCAATTATGTCCGATGTTTTAAAACTGTCCATTTCTGGTATTTTTCAAAATGTTTGTCCACTTTTTTCCTTCACACCAAACTACACAGCTTAAATCCACGAGTGGTTTCATCTAAAAGAGGTGACTTCTTTTCCTCTTGCAAGATTTTTTTCTTATTACTCAACAACCAGGGAAAGAAAGCAAAGATCAAACTCAGAATGTATTCTTCCAAAATCAAATTTATTGATAAAAGCACAATTACCAAACCACATTGCCTCACCTTTTATTTTCTTAAAAAAAAAAAACAAACAAAAAAACCACAATAAAAACAACACAGATAACAATATGAAATTTTGTCGAGACTTTCCAGGGATTTCTCCTCAAAGTTTCATTAGTTACATCCAAATTCCTCTCTTCCTGGGACTTCCTCAAACCACCAGCTATAACTGTTACCCCTGGAATATGCTAAACCACAGAGAAAGCACCACCTTGCCTATCTGGAGTAAGAAGAGGGGGATTTCTCTCTTTGCTCTTACAGGAATGCCCACTGAAATGAAAGGTTTTGGGTTGCTCATGCTTATGCACTCATAAATTTGGCTCTTCTCTTACTGATGTCTCCTTCCTTTATGAAAAGTTCAAAAGTTCAGTTAGCAACAATCTGATGTTTCAGCTTGCTGCACAAGCCTCTGGGTTAGTTAATCAAGAAATTAGAGGACTATAATGCATGGCAGTACAAACAGCACATTCAATACTGTGAACTGTTGTTAATAAGCTTAAACAAAAATGCCAACATACACTTATTTACGATTTTAATTATTTATAGTATATATAAGCAGCCTAACTGTACAAAGTTAAGACTTAATCTCTAACAGACCTCCTGCTGATGAGCTGCCAGTCTCTCGGTGCAACTGTGGCCATTCCTAATTAAATAAATAATTTGCCCTGGAAGATTTCATTGAGTGCCAGCCACAAGCACCAGGGCTGGGTGAAAATAAATCACCGCCGGCAGTGTGCCAGCACTCCTTCCTAGAATCTACGGAAAATGGCAATTTCCCTACAGCGAACATTTTGCATAACCATTCTGCACAGTTTAATTGATCCCTGCCATAGCACGGTAGTAAAAACCCTCCATTTGTATGGGTTTTAAGAGAGTACTTCATGTTCCGTTGATTTCATTCTCCCTGTATTTGGCTGACAGTTGTGCAGCTTGTGTAAAATCATCCTCTTTTTTTTTTTCTTTCTTTTTTTTTTTTTTTTAATTTAGGGTTAAAGTCCTCCTCATTAACACTTCTTGTATGTTGCTGACCCAAACCCATCCTTCAAAGCTGGCAAGTTACTGCTTTGAGTCTACAATCATCCCCTGTTTTGATTTCTACCATATTCCTATCAGCTTTACCAACAAAACTCAAAATACTTTCCTACTCTCCCAGTCTACTCCTATCAGTACACACAAACCCAGCTTTTAATGTTTAACATTTACTGCGCTATACTGCTATTTAGGCGTTGTCATAACTTCAGGAAAAAAAGGAAAATTCCCACTTTGTGCTATGGTATCGACCTATTTTAAAATCCATTGTAAGATCCCACAATAAATATTATGGTGTGACTTCAATACCTGACAGCAGTGTAAACATCAGCAAATTTTCATGGGCAATCACAGGCATCTCAATTATCTGAATACTGTCTCGGTTACCAAAAGGGCAGCCTGACCTACTGTGTCATCAATGTCTTTCTACGCGCTAGTGATTTTAGAAAACCTACACAGAAAAAAGAAAGTCCTTGGGTGCTTCTTCACAGAAGATTTCTCCTTACATTTTTGCATTCAAAACCAAAGATGTGAAGTGATCACCCCCATGCAGAAGAGCTCAGACAGTCTGGGGGTCCAAGCTCACCACTGCCTGCCCCATGCCCCAGAGCCCACAGGTGGACTCCCAGTCCCCCCTTGCCAGATCAGCTTTCAGTCACTAATCCCCAGTCTTCCAAAAAATTTGTATTTTCTTGCAAAGTTTGGCAATCAGCATGTAACGCTTCCAACGTAAAAACATGCCCACATTTCAAGAATAAGCCAACCACCTTGACGGAGCTGCCCCACTGAGGAAATAACGAAGGGAACACATTCTTCTCTGCACACAATCTACCCTAAGGCACACAACGTCCCAAGCACTACCAGTATTTCACAGCGCTCAAAACTCTGCTCGACCACCTACCACTTTTTGGCCAACTGGCTGACCCAGAAAAGCAGAAAAGAAACGACGGCCGCTGCAGGGAGAAAGCAGCAAGCACAGCTTGCAAAGCGGCATGCCTCTGCACCGGAAGAAGTCGTTCGCTGGGCACAAAGACCGTTGGCTATGGCTTGCCCTGGAACGAGCGATGCGATGGGGGTCAGACCACAGAGGTCACGAGAAGAGAGAGAAGAAAGAGCACAAGGGAAAGAGCTTTCTACTTCTACTGCAGTTAACTCCCCTAAATTTCATTCCACCTCCTGGTTCCCCAGTTTCCCAAAATAACCTATACAAAAGGCAAGATCTGCAGAGGCAGGGAGCCTTAAAAGAGCTGCAGCTGGAAAATACAAAAAGCTGGCAAGGGAACTGAAAGAAAAAAAAAAAAAGAGACATGTTCTTTTTGGAAAAGAACAGTGACACCTTTTAGTGTGGAGGCATATTGGCAGGGATGTAGGTCGGTAGCTGGAAACAGCATCTGTGGGGTCCCAGGTCCTGGGGGCTGTGCAGGAGGCTGCAGCAGCAGAGCAACCAGAGGGGATGGGGGGCTGTTTGGCTTCTCCCTGGGGAGGCTGGTGAAGGCTCTGGCTGGTCTTGGTCATTCCTGCCCTCATATGCTGTAGCTCATCGAATGGCTTCTGTTTAGGCAACCACACATTTTGTATGTCTGTTATCAGAAAATGCTTGACATTTTCCCTTAAAAGTAAAGGCGCCTTAATGTGAAAAACATCTCTTAATGACTAAGAAGAGAGTCAGCAGCAACCATTTGCACCCAAAGAATTCAGTCCCTCCCACACCAAAGCAACCTCTTGGAAAACTGATTATAAACAAATTAACAAACAACTAGTGTGTCTATCAGAAATAACTGTTTTGCCACTGGGAAAGAATTAAAGACTCACAGGGCCCGAAATAAACACTGAGGGTTAAATCTGATTCCTAACTGCTGGACTGGACAACAAGGTGAGGGAAGGGAAAAAAACTTCTTCCTGTTGGGGAGAAATGGCTGCCCTGCTCACACAGCATCTGTGGAAAGGGTGCTTTTTCTCTAACATGTGAGAGGTAAATTCAGGTACAGGTTAGGAGATTTGAGGTTACACAAACATCAGCCATTGCATTTCCACCTCGAACTGGCTTTGATTTCAGGTGATTCAGCCTTGTATTACAGCACCCCAAAGCCACATCCTATTTTTTGCTTCTGTTCTTCAGCACTGATGAAAATGTGCAAGTATCAGCACATCTCTGCATAACTACTCTGCGATACAGGAATGTCCCTACTCACTCCACCAAAGGCAGTAAGGCTGTGCTCACTGTTGAAAAGTCTGTTTTCACCAGTATTTCCTTGTTGTGCCTCTTCACCACTTCCTTTCTCTGTAGTAGGAAAAAATATTAAGGTCTCCAGGTAAGCTCAGGTCCCCATGCTTTCACCATGAAAGCATTCGTCTTTATCGTAATTACTACCAAACGCTGCATAGTATTTCAGACAAGACTGTCCAGTAAGAACCATTCCCCTTCTTGTACAACACACTCTTTGAACGCCACATTTCTCCACCTCTGCAGACATTCGTATCTTCTCTCCTAGACAACAAATTTCACTAAATTTCAGTAATTACATTCTCACAAGTCTCAAGAAAATTGGTAGCTGGCTCTGAGGACAAAAGCCAGACTGATGCCCTGAGCTGAGCCTTTGGGTGTTGCACGGCCACCTCGGTGGCGATCAGGGCTGCACAGCCTCAGCCCGCTGGGAAGCCTGCAGCCTCCCGCCGGCTGGCAGCGATCTAAGGGAGGTGGGTGAGAAGCGCTGGGGGGGGTAAAGGGCCACGGGAGAACACATACCGGTACCACTGCCCACAAGAGAACTTATTGCAGAGAAAAGGTATTTCTCACCTTTGCAGTTCTGGAGGAAATTTTAAAAGTACAATGCAAGTACAGCCCAAGTGTTTAGAAAACAGGAAGCAGAAATGGCAGAAATTATTTAGAGGTTTGGGGCTTTGGTTAAGGTTTAAATCTCATAATTCTTGATCCTTTTCTTTCATGCTTAAGTGATCACTTTCAAATGGCACATCTAGCAGCACCCATGACTTATTCCACAGCAATCTTCTTCAGCCTCATATCATGATGAAAGTCTCCACAATCTGAGAAAACATCCCCTGGCAAATGATGGCACTAAGTGGGCCAAGCCATGCCGCCTTCAGAGAAGCAGCAAAGCTGCTGAGGAAGAAGCATTCTTAGGAGAAAAGTTTAGGAGAGTGGGAAGGAGACAGCTTCACACAGTCTTAGCTGCTTCTCCCAGCAGAGCAGAGATTGAGAAGGAAAAACAACACAAGCCTCTCATCATCTCCAGCTTGCCACAAAAGAGGGGTGTATTTTTCAGCAGGATCTGGTGAGTCTGACACTGAACTTAGCTCAAGTGACACAAAATGTTAATGTTTAGGAACAAGGTAGGTGGAGAGGAGGAGGAAAGAAGACATTCATTATTTGATGTAGAATTCATTCAAAAGCTTCTTTTCACAGCCAGAACTAGAATTTCTATTCAGCTGTTTATTTCTGGTAGCCTAGATAGCTTGAACAAGTGAAAGAAGAAGTATCTAGAGGGAGCCAGTATCCTTGCCTGTGTGGCAACAGCCCATCCTCAGATACCTTCAGAGAGAACTGGACATGTTTTTCTGACTGCCAGTCTTCAAATGCAGGATGGGTAACTTTTCTCAGGGATACTCATACTGGCTTTAGGCTTCCACCCAAGGTGCACAGAAGAGAACTACCTCCAACCACCCACACCAGTGCCTACAGCAGCTTCCTGATGTAGCCCCACTGCTCCCCACAACCTGTCACAAGCTCTTCATGCTACAAACTTAGCAGCTACTATTTAAAATTGGATGGACCAGTGCATGAAATTAACCTGAAATTAATCCATGTGTTTTCTGTATTTTTTCTACTCATGTCACTGAATTCTCCTCCCTCATCACTCTGATAAGCTCTCCCACTTCATGTATTTTAATTTTCTTGCTCCTCGGGGAATTTTTTTGGTCTACATTACATCTGAAAAACAACTTTTCCCTCATAGGCACCAGAGCATCATCTCTTTCCTGTGTTGCGCTCTTCCCAGCCCCCTGTTGTTTCTCTATTCACCCTTCTGCCTTTGCTCTGTTTCCTCACTCTTCCTGTCCTTGATTTCTTTCCTCCTTTGCTTATTCCTTTTATGTTCCTCTTGGTGCTTTCTCTTCATCCTTCCTGCCAAGCTGAATGAGGCACTCCACGGGGTTAGCAGTTAGCCTGTTTGGAGGGTTATGCCAGGTCGGGACACCTACACAGGAATCCTTCACCTCCCTTACTACGTGGCTGGCTGGAGTGATTCCTCCTCTTCATTCAGAGTTGTATGCACAGTCCCTTTGTCAAAAGTCCGGAAAATGAAGGTGACACATAATCTGGAAAGCACATGCTGGTATTTAATAAGCCACATCCTGGGGGGTGGGGGGGGTGGGGGGGGGTGGTTTGGGTTTTTTGGGGGGGCTGTGCAAACACTAGAAGTCACAACAACAACAGATTTGGGAGTGTCAAATGCAGCATTAGCAAGTGGCTCAGGTTTACCACTGCTGCTCTCCCTCAGAAAGTGGCTGTTTAAAAACAACGCCTTCTTACTGTGCAGTTCTGCTGCCTCAAGGGTGAAATCCCCTCCTTTGCAGAATGCCAAGACAGGGTCATTTAATCATTTCAATTCTATTTATTCCCTTAGAAAAAGTTTACCCATGTTGCACTGGTCTCCTGAACAGGGACAGGTTTCCCCCAAGTAGAATCTCAGAGACAAGGTTCCCACTTCAATGAAAGCAAGCCTTTTCTTGAAAAAAAATAATAATAATTAAAAAAATTCCTGTTGCTAGTCTTTTTGACTAAAAAAGGGGGGGAAAGAAAAGGATACAGATAAGACAGACACAAATTTTATTCCTCCTGGCACAGCAAGAGGAGAGAGGTTGACCAACTTCCAACTGCAGAGCTATAGTCTCTCCCCAGTAAAACAGAGACACCTCGCTGAAATCTGTAGGCCAGATCCACTGATACATTGTGGCTGCTTTGCCTGTTTTAGCAATGTAAAGCAGCTGTAAATCCAGTTTAACTTGCCAGTTTCTGCCAGCTTTACCATGCCAGATTAGCACTGCTGTTAAGCCTCAGAAATACCAACATCTGGAGGTTCCCCCACTGCCCAGTCTGACATTAAACTTTGAAAATCTGCAATTCATCCATCCATCAGCACAGCTGGCAGGACCAGCCTTAGGTAGTTCTTTAGACTGAGCAAAATAGATTTGTCACAATCGCCCGTCTGACATTCACGCAGCCAACTGAGTGGATCGAACAAAATTCACGTAATGATCAGCTCTTGGTTATTCCCTGGCCAATTGCCCAGTTGCTCCGGAGGGTGACTCTTGACCCTGTCTGGGAGCAGGTACCTTCCTAGTGCAGGTCTGCAAATCCGAGTCGGCTGGCAAAACAAAATACACCATTTCCTCATACTTTTATATTTCTTTGGATGTCAGGAAACAGCTCAGTCTTATTTCCTGCTCCTCAGTCAGGGGAGGTGGGGGAAACTGGAGGTGGATGCAGAGAAAGGCAGAAAGAGGGCAGACCAAAAAAAATCAAGGATAATAACAATAATAATAATAATAATAATAATAAACACTGCTTCATTCTGCTCTGTAAAGCACTACATCTTGGAAAAAATACCCACACACACCACAGTCTTTCACTTGAGGGATATGTAACGGTTTCCAGAATTCATAGCATTTTCTTGCAACATTCAAGTGCTGCTGCACTTACAGTCTTATTAAAGAAAAGAAAACAAAACCAACAACACACACACCCCAGCCCCCCCAACAAAACAGCCTCTTTATTTGCTCTTTGCCTGAGAAAAACACAAGCAAAAAAATAATTGGGTGTGTGTTGGCAGCTGTATCCATGTCAGTACAGATTTTCTAAGAACAAGGGCTTTACTTCACATACAAATAAAAAACAAACAGGAAACATTCAGCATGTTTTATTTTTCCTCAGCTCACTCCCAGCCCCTCACTCTGAATGCATTAATACATACACCTTCAGCACAGTCGGGCTCTTCATGTTGCCATGGAACTGAAACCTTTGCAGTTTAGATGGTGATGTACGCCAGGAAGCATACTGTTCTTACACTTCCTATAACAGAAGCAAAATCACTGCATAGCATTAACTCCCTTAGTATTTAAGGCATTCGGTGTCTTTCTTGTCTGCTCATCTTCACATAGTTTGCTTTTTCTGTCTTGCCACATGCAAATGAAACACATTTGACATAGTTATTCTTGTCTTTGTGAAGTCAATAGCTCACACGCTGAGCACATTATAGAAGGTCCAAAGACTACGGACTTTCCCTTTTTAATAAGGGGCTGTTTGCAGGCATGCAGCAGCTGAGATATGGGCTGGAGAAAGCATACATATATGAAATATATGTGGATACAGCAAAGTATTACATATCCAGGTAGAGCTTAAGCAGATTTTTGAAACGTAGTTAACATATTTATTGCTGACATTCTTGACAGTCCTGAATATTAATGTGTTCCCATTTGTCTGGACAACCAAATCACAGTGTAAAGCTCCTGCAGCAGTCACCAGATCTTTCCACACCTTTTTTTCATAACCTAGGCTGGTGGGCTTTCAATGGCGAGCACAGCTTTGGGCACTTCAGTTAGAGAAAAAATTAGTCAGTACAACTCTGTGGCATCTAAAGATTCAGCCTACAGTGATTCTCTTCAGCAGGTCTGCGCTTTTTGCCAAAGCTTCTGAAAATGGCTATATACACATTGCAAATACATAGATTTTTATGTTCAAAGCAAAACCAGGGTACACAAATATCCAAGTTCATTATAAAAAGATTACCATAATAAATAAAAAAATAAATAAATAACCATTTGTGTACATAAATATTGGATCTGTACCTGCAGAAACAGCTGGAAGCCAGTCCATGGTCTGAAGCCAGCCTGAGTTTTTTTTGTCCAAAGCTAAATATTTGCATAGTATTAAGCTTAAAAGTAAAGCATTTGCTGAAGAAACTTGCTGACTTGGGTATACAGAAAAACAAGAGGGAATTTAGCTTCCCTGCACATGGGCGCAGATTCTTGGGATGCCTTCTCCATCCCATGAATTCGTGGACAGCAGAGACGCAGACAGACTACCGACCAGGGAATTCCCCTCTCGCTTTCCAGGGGATTTTGTGCACGGGCTGGACAGAAAGGCAATAACCCAGGGAGTTATTTTATGAAGGCAGCATTTGTTGCTTAGGTGCCTGGCCCTCGACCACCTGGTAACACTCCTTCCTTTTAGCGTCTTCCCCAGCACAGAAAAGATCCATTCACCCAGCGCCTCTGACCGAGCAGGTTTGCCTGGTTGCTGTGCCACCAGTGACATCCTCCTGGCCAGCAGCTCCCGGCCACTGGGTCAGCCCTCCAGCTGCTAGTGAGCTCCAGCAGCTCACTGCTTGGGGACACAGGCTGGGGGCTGCTCATAGAGGGGCTTTTTGAGGCAAGGTTTGGCCCCCGTGGTCCCCGAGCAGAAGACACAAATGCACCAGTCTCTCTGTCTGCCTGGGCCACAGCAAAGCGGCTGGTCCCCTGTTCCTGGGTGTTAGACCATGTGAGCACCTGTGCCTTCAGGTCCCCTCTCCTGCTCTCCCATCAAGGGAAGAGCCGTGCTGGTGGAATACGCTCCCTCTCCTGCCTTCACCAGCAGCAAGCATCGGACAGTCGGGTGTCCCCAACGCTGCGTCCATTACCTCGGGTTTACGTAGGGCTCTAAGCCATCAGTTTTCTAGTTACAGGAAAATGTATATTGTGCTGTGATGAAAGGCCAGTGCAATGTCAAGAGCATTAAAAGGACTCCAGGGACTGATTAAAGTCAAAAAGGAAAGGATTTATGACGGTTAATAAAGTTAATTCTGCCAGAGTCCTGCTTATTCTTTCCAATTGCAGGTAACCAGATCTTATAGGAAAAATAATTAAAATGTTGCAAGTTATTACTGTCTCCTTTGAAAGAAAATCTATGTTTTGCCATGAAGCACCTGGCCAGGAGAGAGCCCATCTCAGTGTGGCACCTATGCTGACCCCAAGGAGAAGAGGAAGAGGGGACATGTCACCTGCCTGCACCCTGGGTGAGCAGCAAGGACCTTGGTACCAACAGATCTCTTCAGCACCTGTGTCACCTGAACAGACCCCAGTGGGTCTGGAGCCTGACAGCACCTGTGACACCAGCATCCAGCCTGCAGCTGGGATGGGGCTGGGACTGTCACCCACCACTGAGCATCACCCTGCGACTCTGCAAGGGGCACAGGCAGGTTGGAGAAGGATGAAGCAAAGAAGGAAGCTCATGCCTCTCATTCCCAGTCTGGTGCCACATATGCATCTTCTGCTGGAGAACGTAACCTAACTGGACTCCACAGGACTGCTCTGAAACATGTTTTAAATACTTTATAACCTAACATGCCCCAAAGTTGACATAATTTTACAAGATGTTAATGATTTTCCACATTGACCTAACACCACCAAGAGAGAGCAAAGGGGAGGGCCACATATTTTTTAAAATATTGGCAATTTTGTATCCATATCTAAGTTACTACTGGATTTCAACTTTTCATTTTTCTACCACTTAATAATCACAAACAAATGTTACAAATGCCCTTTCCATTTTGTCATTCTTTCACTATATTACACCAAATTTAATTTCCTGTGGAAGTGTGTAATCTTTTCAGCTGTGACAGTCTCAGAAGCTCTTTTGTAATAAGCAGAGCCTCATCCTGTGGCAGGCCAATCTTTTATGAGCTGCGCTCCCACAGATTAGTTTCCTGAAATGTTTGCAATACTATATGCTATAAAGTAACACCCAAAAGGAAAAATAAACGCAAAAAATAAACGCGAAAACCTTCACTTCCTTCTGACTCCTGCATTCACCAGTCAAAGGAAATTTCATTTTGATTTGGGTAGATGGCAAATCTGTGAAGGTTATTACTGCATAACAGAAGAAGCCTCACGAGGTGTGAGACACAGCATCCCTTGCCCTACAGCTCATTAAAAGCATGGCAGAGAGTTGGCTGCTTGCTCCTTGTGCCCAGGGAACACAGAGATCTGCAAACAGTCACCACTCCGACAATCACCTCTCCCCGCCACCCGCCCTCAGCTCTCTAAGAGGTCCCCTCCACCAGCAATAGGCTGCATTTCACCAAAGCAAAAATGTCAACCGAGACGCATTTGTGCTTTGCATGACAAGATACCTGTGATGGCAGGAAAGCAGACCAGCTGGCCTGCTGGGTCCTTCCCAGACCCCTGCCCCTGCAGAACGTAAACCCAATCTTCTTCAAACCAGCTTCCCACTACCAATGCTCCCACACACACCAAAACAACTTATTTACAAAAACACAGATAAACAAACAATTCTGAATGTTTAAAAACTAATCAACTCAGAAGAAACAACAGCAACAGAGATTACTATTCCTATATCCCTCCGGAAAGGAGAATTTAGGTGCCTCAGTATAGATGACAGAGGAGACACCTGAACAAGCGCAAAGTAAAAGTCTGCAAAGGGTCGTGTTAATAGCATTCAGCCAGCAGGGATTACTGAGAGTGGCTACACAGGTGTGCTAGAAGCCCTGCCAGCACATGCAGGACCAACACTCTCTCACTTCAGTGGGAGATTTCGCCTCCAGGAGATTCTCTTCAAACTGACCCAGAATCCAGCCAGATTTGGAAACCTCTTCACCTGAGCACACAAGTTACCCGAGTTGTGAACTGCTCTCCCAAAACACACTAAATTGATGGATGAAGCATGACCTTTCTCTCCCTGCTCCCTGTAAGACTTATCTTGCTTTCCCTCTCTCACAGCACTGATGTAGCAGCAAATCATTCACATTTCTGACATCGTCTTCTAATTTATGTACAAAAATACAGCACATTAAATCCAGATATATACTTTCAGAGCAAACAGTCATCTCTCGTCATCACTTCATAGCTTTTGAAGCTAGACAAGCATTTTCAGTAATTGAGCCCTCTCTCAGGTTATTTTGGCAATCCATTTCCTTGTAATTCTGTTTTATGCTTGTATCTTTAATACTTAAATCTCTAAAAAGCAGCTAATCAGTAAAAATAATTCCATGCAGGGAACAGTACTTAAACAAAAGTCTCAGGTGTTACATGCAATGCAATTCAACTCCCATAAGCATGAAGAAATGTTTTTCCACCAGCTTCAGCGGGTGTTGCATCGGGGCCATAAATCAGATGAAGATGCTCCATGCTAACGGTTATGTGGTGTGCTATGAACTGTTTCAGAACATAAAACAATGATGTAACTACTCTCATAAAACCAGTTTGCTCATGGTTTTACAGGACCTGAGTGTGTGTTTAACAATTTCAAGCCACAACAGTAGAAAAGAAAAACCTGCCAGCTATCAGTGACCTTACATTTTTGGCCTCGTAGGCCATAAATTAAATAGCCTCCCCTCACTAGATGTGCATCTCAGTCTCCAATTCCTTATACAGGGTGAGGAAAAAAGGGTCTATATATGGATTTAATTCCTATAGAAATCTTGGTCAAAGATGTTGGGTGATGTAAAGCTAAACATCAAGGGAATAACTGCCATCATCTGGCTGAGTTTGGTAAAATGGAGTTAATTTACACTTCTTTAGGGATTCACTGGTGTGTGAAATTAATCTAATTTAGATTGACCAGAAATTGAAAATGGAATGAAGGAGAAAAGCAATTAAAGACCTTTCCTAAATGCAAAAATAGTACTGCTTTAAGTGCAGCAATACAGAAACCTTCATGCTACTGCTACCACCCTTCCCGCTTGAGGAAGAAAATAGTAAGTCTGTATATCTACATATCATCACTGTACCAGTATAACTTCATCCAAAGAAAACAGTGGTAGAACGTTTCTACCAGCATCTGTAAATAAATACATTTTCAAGTTAAAACAGTTCACTATTCTGCATACAGACCAGGCCTAGCAGATAAACATCTGCTGGAACGGCTCCGTGTAATTGATTGTACATGTGGCTCAACATTTACTTCAATGACTTTTAGCACCTTCATGTTATTGTTTCTGCGTTGTTCCAACAAGCAATGGCTAATGTAAGATGCAGACATTCACATACCGTATCCTTATGAATAACTGGTTCCCAGAGATGTGGCAGTGATAACATTGTCATCGTATGATTCAAAGTAGCTTGCTGTAGGTCACATATCAGAAGAGAGTCCCACCTGAAAACATAACAAATCCAGATAGTAAGTTCATCATATTCAGAGATTTACATCAAGCTCTGCTAATCCATTTTGTGTGTTTACACATGTTCCTCTTCTGCATTAACAGTGTCTGTGCTCTTCCCAAGCTTACAGAAAACACTTGTGATGGGTTTTCTGCTTGTTTGGTTTGGGGGTTTGTTTTTTTTGCTGTTCACAATGGCAAGCAACAGTGTGCTGCTGTAGCCAAACTGCTTTGGCCCACTGCTCCAGACCAGATTTCAGGCATGCTAGCAAAGCAATGAAAACAGAAGCTGTAAATGTAGAGTGGACAGATACGGAATTTCAGATTCCCCATTGTCAGGTCCCTGACAAGCACATAATTGCTCTCACCAGTGCACTGCCAGTTTGGCTCTACCTTTATCTCTTTTTTTTGTTCTTAAGACAGAAAATCGCTGGTTTAGAAGAAGACACAACACTGGAGCTCCCTCATGAACTATTCTCTTGAGATGAAGCAGTCTTAAGAAAGCATTTCTTTCCTATTGGTGACAACAATTACCTTATTTATAACCATTTGATCATTTCAAATTACTTGATGGGTGAGTCTGGTTTAAAATATTTTTTTTATGTATTGTAGGTAACCAATGCAGATATGGAAAATGAGCTTTTACTAGCAGCACTCATGGCAGCAAACACATCCATTTTCCAATTTAAGAGATGAAAAAGCTTTTTCTTACTAAAACTAATGGTAAAATCACAACTGATTGAAACAAATGTTGGTTCAGGCAACATAAAAGTCTACAGCATTAAATAAAGAAAACTTGCTTGGACTGTGTATCCCCATAAATAAATGTTTGAAACAAGAATTAAGAAACTTTTGATTGTTAATTGTTTTGACTCATCCTACGATGCATGAGGATGTGGATAAAGCTATAAAACACAGTTATTGATACAAAAAGCGGATTAATTGGGTTCTCTTCATTTTGAAAATGTGGATAATATAACTTATGGGACACTCAGAAATACAGCCACACACACACACAGAGTGATAAGAAGTCACATCAGAGATAAAGCAGGGCTCATATCTTTTTAAATCAAGTCTCCTCAAACAGAAGCTGCTCTTCCCCCTCTACAAGCTGCATCTCATCCTAGGGTAAGAGGTTTTCACGAGCGAAGTTTAGTAAATAACAAAGAATTTTAAAGAAATGATGGGCTTAGATTTTAGCCATAGTTTACATTTTTTAAGTTACTCTAATGTTTCTTTGACTCAGAAATGCCAAATGTTTCTTTGACTCTTCACACCTCCAAAGAGGCTTGGCTCTTGCCTTTATTCACTGGCCAGCCACAACATCACACAGCTCACTAGCACCATGTACATCTTTCATTTGCTGCTACCTAAGCAAGTCAGTGTCTCCTATACTCTGTATTTGGTCTTCAATAACAAGCATAAAACCATGTAAAGATTAAGTTACCAAGAACATACTCCATGGTCCAAACCCCAAAAAAATATTATTAGTAGAGTGCGCTTGCCATAGGTATGATGCTAATATGTATTATTTAATGTTTGCCTGCTCTGAAACAGTATAAATACGAGTTGGTGAACAGAATCAGTACAGAGCAGTGGACATATATATTTCAGTATACACATACTTAAATGTCAGGCACTGAGGTGAGCTGCTGAGTCACAGCATGGGATCCAGCAGCAGTGAGCAAGGGCCGAGAACTGACTGCTAACAGTGCCCAGAGGCAGTCCCGGCTGGCGGAAGGCACGATCTTCTGCCGTGCCCCACTGCTGGGATTTCAGCAGCGCTCCCCTTCATCGGGGAGAGCTCCGTCCCTCCTGGCTGGCAGGCAGGCAGGCAGCTCCTCTAGCTCTGCGCTGGGGGGTTCCTACGCTGCCCAGCTGCGGAGTAGCTGGCTGAGGCACCATCTCATTCATTCACCGGCCTCCACTCTGTAACACCAGCAGTGGCTCCTTCCCTTTCACTCACAGCCACCTCTGCTCAAGGAACAGAGGGCTCACTGGGAAACTCATGGAGGTCTGACACACGTGAATCCAGCTTGGGGTACTGGTAAGCAGGTGCACATGTTGGCTGACACAGGGAGGACCAAGCAAATGCACACTGGCAGGGCTGCACGGCTGGATGGGCTGGGGACACAGCGTCAGCTGAACTGGCTGCTGCAGGCACTCGCGGTACAGCTGAAACACTGCAAAACTGGCAGCGCTTCTGACCTCAGAAACATGGGCTTCAGAGCATGAATGTGTGAAAACCACCCACCTGCCTGGGGAGCCCTACCAGAGGGCAACTAATTTTCAGAAATGCCAAAACATGACCAGGTATCTGCATTCCCAGATACACATAGGCACAAAAGAACAAGAGAGCATTATCTAGATTTGATAGACAGCTTTAACTTACAAAGTAGACTTAGAATTTTTAAGGAGCATACACCTAACACTTCACATCCAGGCTTGATGTTATAAAGGGCTTTCCCTAAAACAGCCATTTTCCTGAGTGTTAGATAAATCCATTCTATTGAACTGCTTAAATTCTACTTCCTAATAACTCTGTTTACCTACAAAAACAGTTCGTTCTCAACCCACTGAAGGCTTAAAAAGAATCCTCCCTCCCAGAGAAATCATCCTCCCTACTAAAGGATGTTGCTAAACATGGCCAGATGTCTTCAACAGGAAAATACAGTATGACATGCAACTCATTCTTTTTCTGCTTGCAGATTTATTTGGAGTCATTTGATCAATCTGTTCCTAATGACTGCACCTAATCATTTACCTTGCATCACTTCATTTACCTTTTGGAAAACTACCAGAACTTTTCAGGTGAATAATTTATTTAAACATTTTTCCTTTCTGTTTTTTTGCTGCCTGTTAAGGGTACTCTCGGACAATACTCTGAAAGAGAAGTCCAAAATCACCACCTGAATGGAAATGAATGACTACAAAGTAGCCCCACTGTGAACAGAAATGTATAGCAACACATGGAACCAAGTGAAACACAGTGTTTCATGTCCACTGAATCAGTTCAAACCTAATTTAGGATGGTAGCTGTCACCGGCTACCGTTGGCTTCCTGCTGTTCAGTGTCCTGTAGGAAATGCGTTTGTAGTTCTCCATTTGATTCCCTTTTGCTCAGATCCCTTCGCTGAGCCTTGCTCCTTTTCTTTGGCCAGGTCAAAGCCATGGTTCAGATTTTCAAGGCCACAAGTCATGCCCCATTTTCTGAGCTTATTGCCTCTCCGCTCACAGTTGAGATAGAGGGATCTCTGAGACCATGTAGGAGAAAGACAAAACTGCTCTAAACAAACCACTTCTGGCAGAGCAGGAGGGACTAAAGAAAAGCTGTTAAGAGTCAACTGAACTACTTGTGAACCTGACAAGTTTCAAGATCTTTCACAAAGATCTTTCTGGCAGAGACTTCCTAGTGCCTTTCCTTCACTGAGAAACAAGCACCAAAGTCCCAAAAATACACTTAGAAATTGCAAGTCCTAAAAAAGCTTCTTTAAAGCAAAGGCAAAGTCTTTTCAGGTGAAGCAGAAGCATGGAAGCCGCTGTGAAATCTGAAAATGGAAATTATATGGGAGCTGTTTAAGTACATGGTTCTAGCAATTATGGAAATAGCTAGCGCTGACAGGAATACACTAGGGACGCAGCACTTAAAATCTTGGTGGAAGAAAGATTGGGAACTAAACATACAAATCAATATAGTCTCTACAGAAAGAGATAATGGTAAGAAAATATATACAGTTCTTGTCCAAACTGTTTATTTTCTATGGCTAGACAGTGGTAATCTCCGGTGCCATCAATTAAGACCTTTATTTTCACAAGCAATATCTTAAGGAAATGTAAACATTAGGCGTAGTTAGAAAAATCAGTGGAAGCCGAAACATAATTTTTGCTGCTAACTTACATGCAGGTAAGTGTGCCCTCACTTCCCAAAACTGAGTCTATCAGTCTTAAGACAATATTAAAGCTGTATTTATACATACTGAACTATAGATAAGTTACTCCCTCACCCCAAAGAACTCCTTCCTTACAACAAAGTACAGCACTGAAGAAGCAAATATGCAAGCTTTTGCATTATAAATATTCATATTAATGCACACAGCAAATTCACACGAAGAGAACTGAAGAGGCCTTAAAATGTGGGTATTTAGAAAGTGCCTATAAAACCACTTCTGTGCTCTAGGACTTGTCAGGGTTTTGGCAATTCTTTCTCCACCTTCAGTAAATACTATTTGCTCATTTGAAAAATGAATAATGACTTATAACAGACAGAGTGTCTAAACCAAATGCTTAGATTGATTACATACATGCATTGAATTGTTTACTAAAATCAGGTCTAAATATCAAGCCTCAAAACCTCCCCAGATACATATATTTTATTATGAATTTTTTAAAAACTATAGATTCTGATTTCAAAAAAATACACCTGTGAATAACCTTTCAGAAAGCATATTTCAAAATAAAAGAAAAAATGTAATTAATGATCTGAAAAAACTTTCATGTCAACAAATTTCAGGAATTAAGAAAAAAATTATAGTCTCAAGTCTTACTTTCCTGGTATCTACGGATGCATTTCAGCATTATTTCAAAAAAGGTGAGAAAGCTGGTATTTAGTTCTCTCTGACATCAGAAGCTCCATGTTAAGTTCTCTCTGACATCAGAAGGTCCATTACAGACATGACAGTACTTGTATGGTTTACCATGCAACACAAAAAATGGATGGATAAATCAACCGCCTGTAAAATATGTCAGACTGACATCCACGCAGATTGAAGACCTCTTCTCCATACAGAACAATCATGGTGCGTGACAACGATACAAGCTTCTTCTCAAACCACGTCTCCCCATACACTCCAGATATACTCTGGAAGGAGCAAGAGCAGCAGTTTCTCAGTAACCGGGAATTACTTCACTGACAATGGCAATTCAGTTCTGCACTTGCAATGTCTGAACACACATCAACAAGTAGGGGGGGAAGCGGGAAGAGAATAAGAGATAGAAAATGAAGCTGCAAACAGGGGGTAAACTGCAGAAGGAGGTTCCACAGTGATGCACACTGATGTGCCATCCGATGGCATCAGGGGAATTAGAAACAGCAGATCAGAGGCACTCCCTGACACAAAGCTGCACAGAAGAGATGAGGGACATGACAGAGCTGTACAAAAAATAATGCATGAAAATCCCCAGAAGAACAGTATTTTTTCTTTTACTTTTTTTGATAACCTGCTCAGATGGTATTTAAAATAATAAAAAAAAATACTCATTGGATTCTCTCTAGCATGATACACTCCACCAGCACTACTTAATTAATCGAGCGTATTGTTCTTTTCTACAGTAGGATTTGCTTTGACCTTTCTCTTTGACTATTTCTTTTAAATTCTGCCCCTCTTTTTCATTAATGTTAGCGATCACAAAATATATCAAGGGTGACAGGCAGTAAACATTACTGGAGGCTGCTGCACTTGGACTGTGATGTGGATGGTCATCCGGAGGCGGGTGTTTGAGCTCCGAGTTAGAAGGTCACTCAAATACCCGTTCCTCCAAATATCAACACTTTTGGAAAAAAACCTCCAAGATCAAGATCTAACACCAAGAGTATTTCACAGTAATTTCTATTTCTATTCCAGCCACAGTAATGACACTTTCATTTCAGAGAACAAAAGCCATTAAACAGACTATATTATGAAAGGCAACAGTAGATGCTGGGGCTATGAAAGCTTGGGGAAAAACACCCTGTTCTCTAACACTGCAAGTACAGGTGAGAGACACGCAGAAGATGACAGAGAGTCTGAAAAAGCACAAAGAGATCTGATAACTAATCAGAGACAGAAACCCATCCGAGAGTCACAACTATCTTTGCAGGCTCTGAAAGACAGAATTAAATTGACTTAGTACTATATTCAAAAATTAATTTAATTAGCTGCCAATAAGCAGGATAAGTATGCAGTACCATGTTGCTCTGACAAGCTGTCTCCAGAAGGGTAAGTGGAAGGTAAAATCTTACTTTTCAGGGTGAGATTACGGCTGTGCACTGGGACAGAAGGCAATGGCATGTCTGCTGAGGGCTGCTTAAAGTTAGTGCTGGACATTTCATCTCACACTATAAAAGGATGGTACGTGATAGATGAGCCACAAGTGCGAGTTTCAGATTCTGCACATTTATTCATATGGCTGTGCAACTTCATCTCTTTCTGGTGTTGCCACTTACGTGAAGATGACAGCCTCAGTATAACCCTCTGCCAGGAGTTTTTTCTCCATTTTCTCTTAGTCAGAGCTGTCCCTGAAAGGACTAGAATACCCTCGGTGCAATTTATTTATTTTTGTTTTTAAGAGAGCATATCGGTCCTTAGCTGGAAAAACAAGGTCTGTGCAGGAGGTGGTTTCTATGCTAATCTGGCAGGCTGCCAGATCTGCTGGCTGCTGCGCACCTATCATGTTTTATGGGGTTACCCGTGGCACCTCTGCTCTGCTCCCAGCATCTACCAAAACTTCTGCCTTCTCTACATGGCATACAATCTACACATCACAGTGCAGCCTGCAAGCAGAGTGGCAGTGGTTGACAGAGAATAAAGTAGACTCAAACTATGGCCACAGTCTACAAGCAGATAGTGACAACTGAAGAATCGATGGTAAAACACAAAGGAAATCCAAACTAAGTGTTCCCCTGAGGAAGACTTGGAGGAAATAGAATAACACATTTCAAAGCAAGAGTCCCATGCATATGAGACTTCACAAGCCTCACCTTCTCATGCCTCCTTCTATTCAACGATAAATACAGTAGTGAGGAAAGGCATCTCACTGTCAGTGCTAGAAATTCTGCTTATTTGCAAAGCAGGCACTTGCATCCCAGGCTGTGATCAGGAAGCTATTGCTCACATCACTTATATTAATATATATCTCAGCCCTGTCACACCAGAACCAAGCCAGATTTACCAGGCAAGACAAAGTAGCTTTCACCATTCCATCAGCAAGTCATTAGGGAGGTGTTCCTCCATGACAGGACACAACTGCACAGTAATATAAGCTCTCAATTTAGGCTGGCAATGTCCTTCTCCCTGCCACGACTCCTCTCACCAGGACTGTCTTTAGGCCGCATGACCTTGTGTAGCAGTTCACAGATTTTAAGAGCAAGCACAACACACCATGTGCCCTTCTCTGGCACTACATTAATCACCCTACTTTAATGACTTCTACTGATAAACCACTCTGCGTACCTAACCATCCTTCCCAGTGGCTGCACCTAAAGTAATAAATCATATATGCCCTTTCCCATACTCTGCCACTCTGTAACCCTCTAGCAGAGACAAAGCCACTGAGAACAGCAGCTGACAATTAGGGGTTAAAACCTGCAGGGATCAAGAGATGCCAGTTTTACTAGCCATTTGATGGGTGGCCTTGAATCTCTCTCAGTCTATGTATTCTCATACTTAGAGAGAATAACTGCATTTCTTTTCAGCTACACTGAGAACCACAGATACTAGATACTACTCATTACTGGTATGTATCTACACCACCTATTACTATATATAACTACAGGTAAGAACTGCCTTAGACTAAACAAACAGCTACAAACAGAGAACATATGATTTTATAGTATTAATTCTTAATTATTTCACTCTTCCAGGAAACTCAGGTCCACAGCTGAGCACGAATAAAGACACAAGATCTCTATGATAAGAAAAGCAAAACAATGGCCTGACATGACCTAACGAAAGCACAGGATACTACCCCCCCAGGGTAGAAATCTCCTTATTCCAACACTTCCTTTCAAGTGCTCCCAATATGTTACTAGACAAAGAAACAAGAAATTCACTTTTGCAAGGCAGTAACATTTTTTAAAATAGCAGCATCTGACATTATTCCATAAATCTTTCCCAAAATCAATGTGCTTTATATCAGAAGGGACCTTTAAACTCCAGAACAAAACAAATTTAGGTTTGAATTACAACATAAAGATACATGCAATAAACTTTTAAGTATGTCAAAAGCTTCACTGAAAAAAGGTTTGCTGAAGGTTTAACATGGAGCTAAAAGGCTCACATGGCGTTGCAAGATTAACTTCTGTGCTGCTAAGCAATGTATGGTGCTGAGAGTTCCATCAACTCATAGGGCTTGAGAAACAGGCTGAGCTCTTAGCTGCTCATATCTGACCATGAAGGACATCTCACATCTGCCTCTGTTTTTGACCCCTGTGATAACATTTTTTTCCTCTGTTCATCTTTATCTATCAAATACTTACACTGCAAGTTCAATGTGTCTGAAGACTTAAAGACAAGGAGGCCTACATCTTCACTGAAACCTTTAGATGTTACCACAAGGAAAATAATAGTCACCATAATAAAAAATCATGTATATCACACAAATCCACCATTTTATCATTTTCACACAGCTTCCTATCCGGGAAGTATTCTTAAAGGAATAAACTCTGCCTTCCTCCCAAGATCTCTTTTGTAGCCTTGTTTCCTATGTAAAAAAAAAAACCTGCAATCACACGCTGTGTGTAATGTCACGCCTGTGTCTGTCTGTCTTCCCCTAATAACTTCTCTACAGACATTTAACAAAGAGGTAGCAATCTGAAAATTACTCAGTTGGAAGAAGCTCCTTCTGATTCCAGCTTGTGCTCAGACAAGAGACAGACTGCCAGCATCCACACTAAAGGAAAAATCTTCCACGTTGACTCATAAGACAACACAGGATCTGCAGGTAAAATAAATGTACAGAGATGCAAAACTGTGCTGAAACCTGAAGTTCACAACTACAGGTGCACCTGTATGGCTGAATAAAAAGTGGGAAAAAAAGCAAGTTTGAGCACTGCAGCACACTGCTCAATAGCTCACCTCCTGTGTGTTTTTGAACCACTCCAACCACCTCCTCACAAGCCAGGCCTGCTGTCAGGAGGGCCGCTGTAGCAGCAAGGATGTGACCAAGCCAGTACGACCTGGCTATCAGTTCAAGGGTCAGTCCTTCGCCTCCTTTTATACAGCAGCCCAAACACAGCAGGGACTGCATCCAAAAGACAGGCACTTACAGGAAGCTGGGGTTCATGATTTCTGCTGCATATGGAAAAATCTGAGGCATTTTCTAGGGCATCTCGTGGGGGCAGTACTGAAGCAGAAAACCAGGGGATGGGAAGGTTCTCAAATACACACATGTACCATTGCCTCACTAACCTTCCATCCTACCACTCTTCTACCTTTGACCTGAATTTGAATGTTGGTGCCGTAAGTCAAGATGTATAAAAGCACCAGCTGGGCGATATCCCCGCTAGAACTGTTTCTGGAGTTGAGCTTCGCTGCCCAGTGCACAGCTGCTCCAGACTGAGTGCCCAGCCCCCACCCGCCACCCCCCCATGGCCCCTGCCTGCTTTCATGTCCCTCCACACTGGGCACTCCCAAATAGTCTCCTCTGAGTCTCGTATTATTGCGACAAAAATCTGCTACTGCAGACATGGGTTTGTTCCTTACACATCCTAAACCCAGTACTTATTACACATTTAAAAATAGTAACCTGTGCATAATTCTAAATTTTGAACCTTTACATTCAGGGGACAAATCAATAAAGAGCACATGCAGTTTATTTCACAGAAGTATGCATCACCCAGAAAGAGCTGTGAAAACACTCACTGCTTTACAGTTCTCTACCCAAAAATGTTCAAGACTGAAATTCAGTAACAGAAAGGTCTGTGACTTTGAAAGTGTCAGTTAAATAGTGGACAACACACTACTGTACCAGAACTCCACAGGTATATTCATTATACCTTCCTTTTAGTGGTCTGCCTTAAGTCCTTTTCACCCACTGTTTCCACCAACACTTTATCTTGAGGTCTTCCACATCCCAGCAGCGTCACAACAGGAGTCTTACCAACTGCTTGTCTAAAACTGAACTACTCCTCCTTAATGTCCTGACAAAGGAAACCAGTGTTGCCCCCTGACCCAAACCTTTAAATTCAGGTGCTAATTATTCCCTCGCTGAAGTCTGAAATCTGTCAGTCATTCCCTGTGTGATATCCCCTTGCCCAAATCCTGTCCTCAAAATCTTTCTGTATCAGGAGAAACCTTCCATATCAGGACTTCCCTCTGAGTCATCACCTCCATTACCCAATCTCAGAAAGAAACATCTGTAAAATTGGGAATCTGTGAACAGACATCAATGGGATCCTCTTGGGCCACACACACTAATCTGTTAAGGATCAACTCCAGCCAAACGCTTCCACAGCAGGGACCTGCAGTTTCCAAGGGGATGGTTTCAAGATTCAAGTGAATCTTTGGAAATACTAAATTGTTGAAGGGAAAGCAGTAAGGGTTTAGGTAGTGGCAACTGAAATCCTGGTAAAATGAGCTGTTTAGCAGATCATTAACCGCACGTGGTGAAGGCTTTCGCTTTCTTCATACTGGGGAACAAATGAGTAAAACTGGTCAACTGCTAGCAGACACTGCTCTAATACTGAGCATGAAACTTTACAGAGGATTGATAAGAAAACAGACAGGTGTCAGCACTGAATTTCCCATGAACAGAGGTCTGTGGCCTAGCTATCCAACCATCATGGGACGAGAAGTTTGAGTTTGTGACCTGTATCTCACTGGGAAAAGGCTACAAAGCTCCCATTGCCAGAGTGTCTCCCATGGAGTTTTCCAGGCATGACGCAGTGCAGTATTTGAATAATCCTGAAGCCCTCAATTAGAAGGTACTGCTTTGAAAATGGTGGGAGAAAAGCCAGGATGCTGTAACAGATGTAAATACACACACACAGGACACCCCTGAGTAGACATTACAGTTGCAAAGAAAAGGTTGTAAACCTGAAACAACACAATATTGTCTCTCCAGTTCTGTCACTATTGGCTGTTTCACCAAAATGTAACAACAAACCAAAAAAAATATAAACAAGACAGATGAACTTCGCTGCCCTGTGGAAAAGCAGTGTATCTGCCAAGAAGTATGCTTGTGCTACTGCCACTGCAACGCAGAAAAGTGGGATCAGCAGCAGGTGAATTACAACCAGCAGCACTGGAATTACTACCTTATTTTGCTGTAAAAGTTAAAAGAAAAATTGCTGTATTTTGTTACACATCACAGATTATATTAAAACACATATAGACATTAATGATACCTCAAACATACTATCTGTATAATGAAAAATGTGACAAAACAACTTTTAATTTATTACTTATTCCCACATTTGATAAGAAAAAAAACACTGTATCAATTTATTTATTTTATACTACCAAAAGCATCTTATTTGAAACCAGTAATTTCTTTCCACTGCCCTTTTGTAGCATTCTGCTTCTACTTTTGCACTCAGAGTTTCATCTGTTGGTGGGAGGAAAAAGATTTGAGCAGCTAGAAGTAAGTGCAACTACAAGAAATGTAGTTGAAAGACAGATGACAGCAGGATGGAACACGTAATCAGAATATTTTAGAAGTCTAAAATTTTTCTTTCTATTGATATAATATGGACAACAGATGGGTTTTTAAATGCAGCTCTTGGTACAACTTTGCATGTGAGAAGGAAAATAATTTGGAGTTCACGGGAACAGGAGCAGATTGTTCTGTGGATCCAGTTGGTGTCATTCTACAGCCTTAAACTCCCCTGCAAAATACTGTAAGCAGAACAGCAGGAGTCCCAAAATTCCCCACGCTGGCTCCAGCTCAATAAGTCATTTCTATTCAGAAAATATATAAGCATATACTTAACTTCAGGAGCACATGTAGGACACAGTAATTTCACTATGACTTGGGAATCTGCCCGAAATTAAAGTTTCGCTTAGGAATTTTGCTAATCAAGCACCGGATACATCTGGCAGGTATTCAAGGCCTTCACTTTTCACTCTGTCTCTACATTACATTTTCTACCTGCCATCGCATCTTCTTTGTTTGCTAAGCAATGTGCTCACCAGTCTGGCCAAGATGGGCCTAGCTGCATGTAGGAGGTACCCAAGCAGCAAAGGACACGACAAGCAGAAAGGACTGCAAACACGCAGGACACCCTTCTGAGTAGGCCACAAGCATCACAGACAGCACAGAGAAATACAAGACAAGCAGTATCAAAAGCATTAAGTTTAATCGCTTTAACTACTTGAATTCTTCCTGTTTAAGTCTTAAACTAGGAAACGGAGGAAAAAAGACCAGTGAGAGAGTGAAGACAAGGCTGCTCACGGTCTGCCTTCTCTTGCCGGTGAGGTTCAGCCCTGACCACCGCAACCCGGGCAGGGCACCACAGTCCTGCGGCACAGCACGCTCCCAGCCACCAGACCACGGCTGTGAAAGACTACCAGCTCTGCACACGTAGCAATGATGATTAACATTTTCTTCAGAAATGCCTGTCAGTGAAAAGTGCGCGTTGCTAACGAGTGGGTGTGGTAAAGGTTACACGTAGTATAAAACCAGCCCCATCCGCAGGTCTCCTCAACACTCCCACCACCGCCTCCCATTCCCCCACAGACATTTACAGAGCTCAGTCACAACATCCCGGATCAGGAGGGAAACAGAGCAACTACGCAACATCACCTGGCATAAATTGTGGGGACTTTTGGGCTGCCAGTGACAGTGAGCTGATTCACACCTCCCAAAGGTTTAGCGCAGGTGAGGCCGAGTGTCCCTGCAGGCACTCTGCTGGTTTAGGAAGCACTCGTGTCCCTTGTAGACCCCAAAACATTTTGTAGTGCTCCCAGCAGCTGTCTTAAGCCGTCGCTTTGGCAGTTACCCTTTGAACTGCCCGGGTACTTCAAAACACAACTTTCACAGTTGCATACAGCTTTACTCTTAAAACTGGCAGGTTCTGCATGTACCCACTCAACAGAAGTACCTCTTCCCTCTGCTCTGCAAAGCTGGTACTCACTCTAACACTCACTGCAATACAACGTCAATTATAAAAAAAAAATTTACAGATTTCCACCTTGAATTTTACCAGTTTGTTTGGGAGGAAATTTAACTCTTTCTTTTTCTAAACACAGCATTCAACAATTGGATCCAGGTCTATGCATTCTGCCCTTCGCTAATGCCTTAGCTGCTGACTGTACCTTAGCCAGGCTATTTTCGTTCTTTAGGAGACAGAACTGGACTCCAAAGCAGCGGGTACCCTGACTTCTGCAATGACCTGTATGACCTTTAACAGCATAAATACTATGAGCAGACGTGGTCATAGTAAATAGCACAACAACTGATCACTCTGAGAGTGGGCACTTAAAAACAGATACACAAATGAAAAAAAAAAAAAAAGGTTCAAATCCCACAGTTTTAGCACAAAACTCCTATTGGCTCCCTATGGACTGACAGCAGAACACAGCATCTGTCTACAGGATATCTCCATAAAATAAGGAAGTGGAACTGACATAAAGAGAATACTGCACAATAATGGTATTTTTATGCCTAAGTCATATTTATGAATATAATTCACATGAAAATCAGTAAGGTGTTGTGAATCTTACCCTAAACTCATGAACCGTGCAGCAGAACCAGGAATTGAACCTATGGGTATTAAGTTCCCGCCTAGCCTACTAGTCACTAGACCGTATTTCCTTAGGTAGAGAATAAAGTAAATATATCAAGTCAGCTGCGTACTGTTGAGCTTGTGTGACCACACATCACAGACAGTAAAATATGTCACCATAAATGACCTACTCCATACATATGACACTTCTAGTTTTGATGCAAAGTGTTCAAGTTCCAAGTGCAAACGCATGCAGTAAAAGCAGTTTTACAGGTGAAATAAAATATACATTGAAGCATGGAGTGTTATTCCAGTTTTCAAAGTATCTTTGAAAAATGGTTACACAAAATTGTCATTACCATTTTGAATCCACAAGAATGACACATCAGCGGAAACGAAAAAAATTTCTTTCTCACTAATGAAACCAGGCACCTTACTGCAGCACACTTGCAAGCAAAATGGACTTGCTGCAGAAGGAACTGAACTGGCATGACCACAACAAAGGATTTTAATCTACAAGCGCTGCACCGTGGAAAGCAACTGCTTGAGCAAGCATGCTCTATGCAGATAAACCAAATCTTTCATGCCGCACTTAGAAAAACAAATTCCATTCACAAAGCAGTCTCGCTCCAGACATCTCCAAAGTTTGGGAAGGTTCAAAGCCAGGGTCAGCTGAGGTAAAGAAAGACAGCACACACATTTTTGGATGGTGAAACAAGTTCTCTACAATACAGAAGGGTGTTGTATGGTATTGGTGCTTCCAAAAAAACGTACCATGGCAACACTGCTACGGTGTTGAATTCACCTTGGTAAGACTGGCAGCGCATTCAACCCACCCCCACCGCTAGTCTTGTCTACAATAACACAAAAGCTTTTACTTCTCATCCCCGCAAACAGCAGAGCCACCATGACTCATGATCCGTTGCTCCCAAAGCAACGGCACATTCACAGGGGACAGGCTGTGGGGTAGCAGGACTGCAGCAAGCACAACTACAGGGGAACACTCTCAAATCCATTCCTGTGACAAGAAGCCAAGACCATGTAACCCACTCAGGTTATGCATTATATGAATTTCAGTATTACCTAGAGGCTGATTTCACACACACAATGGCTTTGGGGAGGCTACAAAATGTGTTTCAGCAACACAACCTGGAGAAAGCATGGCCACTGCACAGCTCTAAAGATTATACCATACACATAGTGTAACCAGAGTTGAGAAAGTAAGCCTGCAATAATGAGAAGATTTTATTAAAACCCTCCCATCTTAATCTATTCAGACTAAAATTTTGGTTTTATTAGTCTAACTGTACACTATGTTTTTTTCTTGAAAAAATGCTTCAATCTGCTAAAAGAAGTCTTCTTGCAGATGGACTGGTAATGAAATACAAACAGAACATTAAATATGAAAAATAATGCACAGCATATTTTTCTCCTTTACTTATTTAATCTTAATTTGCACCTAGTCATTTTCACGCTGAGCATCTTATGTAGTTAAATAATTAGTGTAAATTAAATTTCACCTTTTTTTAACTGGCAGAAATGGTGAATCTGAGTTGGTAATTATTTCAAGTTTTGCTGCAATATGGGAACAACTCAATAACCTGAAGACACTTAAGGATTTGAACAACAAGACACATGGGCTTTTAACAAATCAAGGGGGACGTAACAATTGTGTATAGCAACCTGCAGGGCAAGAATCCCTCTCTGCGGAGCCTTATGACCAGGACTACTAACCTCTGAAGATCTATTCGAGGACCTCAGGATGTGAGAGTTTACTCCTGACCAAGCCATCACCTGCACACACACAGATACATCCCCTTCCTGCCCGTGCATCAGTGCCACTCGTGGCAATTACTGTCTTTCATCTGGCAGCCACATACTTGCCCTACTCTGCTCACTCAGATCACGCTTATTTCAACAGAAATTCCACCAGAAATAAAGGCCAGCCCATGATGGCGAGCAACCCTCGCTACTCACAGGCACTGAGCCCAGCTGAGCCCAGCTGTGCCCACCTGCCATGGCTCCAGCCTGTGCTCACACAGCCACAGCTCACACCCCGGCAGCCCTCAGGACACCCCTGTTCACACCCCAGCAAAGGTGCACAGGCTTTCACCGTAACACAATGCAGCAGGCAGCCACAACCCCCCTTGCAGCTATGCCCATCTCATAGGCTCTACAGAAACGTGGGGTGAACGCTCCCCATGGGCCCCACAGTGCTCCCACCTACCCCTGACCTTACAAGTCTCAGCTCTTAACAAAACCACAAGGACTTCTCATCAAAAAGAGTAAGGGAAATTCAAGTAAAGTACACTCAAACCCTCCTAAATAACCACATCAGAAAATTGAGCCCATGCTACTATTGATAGTGTGCACAAATATTTCAACAATTTTATGACGTCCTTACATAACATTCATCTGCATTAAGAAAATTATGGAGTTGCAGAAAGAACATAACTTTAGTTAGCCAAAAACCACTACAGAGTCTGAAGTAAAGAGTACTGGAGATGATACAAATACAAGCATTTGTTGAACCCTGTATTTGGTTATCATCATGCAGATTCAGGAAAAGATCTTTCTCCACCTACAAGACCTTGGTGTCCTCACATGCCACTACGTAGACCCCCAGCTCCAAGCTTCTGCAGCTGTACCAGTAACACATGACGACACAGAACTAACTCAATCCAGTATAATAAATGAAAATTCTCCTGAACACTGAAATTTCTTGTAAGTTTTCATAAAAAAGCAAGTTCCTTCTGAAGGATGTTGCATGGACAGTCCAAAAGAAATCCTGCATTTGTTTGGAAAATAAGGACATACTGAGAGCAACACTGTCTACTTCCTTACAGTGCCTTTTTGACATCCCTTGGCCATGACCTGAATGGCCTCGTGTGAGAAAATACATGTTTCCGTCTGTGCTTGCTCATCTCCTCCTCTCCATGCTGCTATCAGAAACGGTGCTATAGCTACAGAAGCAGCTTACAGATGTAACTGTTTCTCATTATAACATCTCAGCTGTTGTCTGTACCAATGCATAATCTGCCACTGTGCACATATGGTAGTATATAAGAGATGACCATAAATATCAGCACTCATTTTTGAATATTTGTTGTTGGTAACAATAAAATCTCAAAATACAGCAGTTAATAGCCCTACGCCACAGACTACAGCTATTGAATTTATGCATGAAGGAAGGAAGAATACAGACTTTATTTGGTCAAAATGAGAGTGAGTAGGACAGTCTGAAGGGAAATTCGGGAGCAGTTTAAACCATTTCTTTCCAAGAAGTCATTATTCCCACTCCTTTCCTAAAGACCTGTTATCCTCACACTTTTATTTCCTAGCATTATTTAATATTTGTATCCATGCCACTAAAGCAAAAAGTCATCCCAGGATTAACAACTCTGCATGACTTTGAAGATCAGGACTGAATAACAGCAATGAAAATTCTCAAGGAAATATTATTAAAGGAAGATTTAACTTAAAATCAATTGCTTTTATTCTAATTCATTCATATAATCTCTTGCTTCCCCTTTCCATAAGCTGGCTGTAAACTCTCTTGAGACAGAGGACTATTGTATTGTATACATGCCTAATGACCCTATAGGGGCAGATTTAGAAGAAGAGATTTACATGACACTTTACAGGGGCAATCACAGCTCATCAAGTTATTCTCTTTTATATGTGAAGTCAGTCCCATTTAAGAGAATTTTCCCATTTATTATTCTACAGTGCTTTTTCAAAGGGAAAACAACAGGGGGGGTGGGGGGGGGTGTGAGGAGTGAGGGGTGGAATTTGGCATGCATATATACAAAATCCTCCAAGGACTGCACATGCCTGAGCAAATTCACTCTTCTGTCTGTTAAACATTCCCAACCCAAGACTTTATTTTAAGACACATCCTCATAATGAATAGCTAGACCTTGTCTGTATGGCTGAGAGTATCGACACACAGTATTTATTTCAAAACCCAGTCATATCCTATTCCACAAAAGGTTGAGTGCCATTATTTCTTTGCCTATCTTGCTTTGCCCTGCGTACAAGCATCTTACCAGGCACGATTCACATTACATAACTCCAGCTTGTTAAAAACAAGTTATTTAGCTAGGTAGTGTGATAGATTAATGAAGTAAATCCAGAACTTGCTTCTTACAGAACACAGTCAAAAGCTGCTCCCCTGATAATATGCCTATGCAACATTAAACAAATGAATAAGCAACTGCACCAGCACTGTTTACATTCAAAGTTAATTAAATCTTTCAAATTCAGGATACCGTACTCTAGACTACTCAGTGCTTTTTCTCATGCCACAAGATGCAAAATCCCTAGTGCATATACATTTTGAGAGTGACCCGCCCCCCCAAACCATTAGAGAATTACAGTTGAATATTGAATCAATTTCACTTGCAAGAACGCAGTATTGCTTTAATGTTTTGGATGACTTTGATGAGACGAAATTCTCCTCGAGTTAGCTGCAAAATGCTCATGTTTCTCAGATAACCGTTCTTACTCATGCCCCTGTTTTGGTTACGAAGTGTAAAAGCAGCAGCCGGAGAGGGTTAAACAGGTTTCCTGTCAATGCTCTCTGCAAGAAGCAAGCTTCTGTATTACAGCAAAGCAAAGAAATCTGTTCAGGCCCTGTATATTCAGCATTATTCAGCACTATTGGGACCACATTCCAGGATCCTTCAATGCCCACCTGACAGTGTGTCCTCTATATTATGCAAGTGATGTGGTCTCCCCAAGGCAAGTCATCACCTGACCATCCTGGTCTTTGCAGCTGAGCTGTATCCAGTGACATGCTCCCTGGAGCAAGCCATTGCCACATAACTGTATTCTCTTCTCAGTCACTTCTCCAGGTGGAAAAAAAACCCCATAAAAATCAAAATGCTCATATTTCTAGCATCACCACCACAGCAGAGCAATACAGAGGCGACTGGCTGCCCCGGAGAAGAGGCAGCAGCAATGGGGGCCCTGTGCGAGCACCGGCTGGCTGCCGAGCCCAGACCTGAAACTAGGTCTCAGCCTGCTCGACTGCAGGGGAAGGGAGAGAAAAAAAAATATTAAAAAAAAAAAAATTAAAAAGGCAGCACTTTCTCAGAGCAGGAAGAAGGGGAGGCCATGAGCGTTTCCTGTTGTGCAGCTGAAACAAGCAAAGACGTCATTACATTTACACTCCCTCAGGGTGTCAGCAGATTGAGGGCCAAAGTTCAGTCATTTCCAATGCACTGCAAGGAGGGAGGTTTTGGAGGAGAAACCAGCAGTGGCTTTATTGCTAACAGCGTTCTCTGCACTTGCATAGCAAAACAGCTAAGCAGCGTGTTACCAGGCTCAGCTGCAAAGGATTGTATGTGACTAGAAACAACATTTGCTCAGGAGCCATGCTGCTCTTGTTTTTCTTCTACAGCTTGTGTAAGAATATCACTACAATATAGAAATGCACAAAGCTCTCGCTACAGCCTATACTTCTCCAAGCATCTGGAAATCAAGTCTTACATATTTTTGGATCCCATTGAGTAGAACATGTTTTGTGAATGCATCTGGGGCACAAGCGGAGTGTAAAACTACAGGATTCCCTTGTCAGATATGGCTGACAATCCAGCAAAGTGAATACAGATGCTTCTTTCCAATTTCGTCCCTGCCTTTCTGAAGCAGATAAGGGCCCAGCTCAAGGAAAAAAGTAAAGTGGCAGTGGGAGTTCAGCATTTTGTCCATCTGACTAAGTAAATCATCAGTATATTTACCTGGCAAGTGTAGGGAGAACCTGGATTGCCACTCTACCCACCATGCTACCTTCTTAAGTTAAAAACTAGAAAGACTTTCTTAATGGAAAGCATCATTAGGAATGCAAATGAGACTACCCAGGAGGTTTCAGAGTCTCCACCCACTGGAAGCTCTAAAAAGCAATCTGAGCAACAATCCATAGGAAATGGTTTGGTTATAGCTGATCCTCCCCTGGAACAGAGGGATGCACGGGCTTACAGTACACTCTCACTCATGAGACACATTCTAGACCCATTTTAGTTAGTCTCTGAACAACATGTCAAAACACAGTGATAAATACAGTCAGTCCCAGCAACAACCTCTGGTGTCCAGGACACTAGACTTTTCCACTGTACACTGAGTAAGACTGCTTGGGTAGCAGTGCTCTACTTGATAGATGCTGATTTTCAAATAGAGGCACTTAATTCAACAAAATTCAATTTAGAAGGTTACAAAGAGTTTGGAAAATGCTTTTCTGCATTTTCATCTCATACCGCCATCAGTAGTTGAAGAGTATTTTTGCCACGTTTCTGCAATAACCACCCTGTGGTCACACCGGGAACTGAAGCCAGCCTTTCAGCTCTAGTAATTCAGAGCTGAAACTAGGGATCCACGTTTGTATCCAGGACTCCTAATAAATCATGTATTTCACGGGACATATGCAACACCACCGGCTTGCCAAAACTGCTCATTTTACTAAAAGAAGGTCAAAGATAGTATTTTTAATTATTTATAAACTAAACATTTTGGATATACTTTTAAAAACATGAACTAGTTTTGTTGTTTTCTACCCTTTCTTTTAGAGGTAAATTTTTCAAAGACAGCTTATCTTGAAGATTCACTGCCCAGTTACCATGAAGATACCTCTACTGCCTCTTGTTCTGACATTAGCTTGAAGGCTTAATCCTGAAGGTTGTCAGTCTGGCACTAATCATCAGGACTCTTCAATATTAGAAAAGCAGACAAATGAGTCTTTGGTGTTGGCAACAATTTGCAGTACACAATACATAATCTGCGGGAGAAAATCAGATTCTAACTCTGCACCAAACTGAAGAAGCATTAACTTTACCAAAGACAGTTTGGATTGGCTCAATCGGAGTAAAGCAATCAGAATCTGCCTTTTAAAAATGTGGGTGCTGGATCAGAATCCAGCCCATATGATACACAGTGATGGGTGTAGGCCATGACAGTCTGAGAGAAAGAAAGTAGGAACAAAACCTTCAGAGTACTCTAAGAACGCTTCCATTGTGCACAGCATCCTAAACAGCATCTAAGCAAGCCATTCAGTTTTCTGAAATGTGACCATAAAGTCCTACACCCATTCAGAATAAGCTTGGCCAATTATTTTTAGCACCACACCTTAAAACTAAAGAAATGCACCCACAATTTGTACTTTTGACTGTACTGAGACAATTACCACATGGCACAACCATAGCATGCGGCCCAGATATGCAACCATTCAGCACCAGCACAGAGTATTGCAGTAGACATTTTTCATACATATATGGCTGCCTATTGCAATACAGTGCCTGTTAAAGAACAGAGAATATAAGGGACAGCAGTGTTTTCACACACCCATCCATGTCCTGAGAATTAATCTTCAAGTAGTTACATCTTACTGTTCTGTTAGTTGAAGATCGGTATTAAACCATCTCTGCCATGGTTTGAGGTGAGAAAGTACGTTCTCTGCAGTATGCTTTGCATCCAAATATGACCTCAATATGTTTAAAAGAGCTGTATCTGTTGTGTTGGTTTTATTCATTTAAAGTTCAAAATTTAAAGCAAAGGGACAGATGCAAACTGAACTGGCCTCACTGTCAGTACCCTTGGTATGCTGATGAAAACACGTGCTTTTCCACTCCAAAACAGAAGCTGGTTAAGTACAAATACATATGGAACACAACTCTTACACGCTAAAAGCTGGCTACCTACAAAATATTTAACACCTTTACAGATTCCCACAAACTCAGTTACACTTTTACCCTTTACAACACATCTGTGCAATACTTACAACAAAGCCTCTGTATCATATCACTTGGGAATCTAAACTACATACAAGATTTTTATAATTCTTTCACTTCCATTTGAAGGAACATTTGAGAAATGTAAGTGGAAAAGCCATTATCTTGAGATTTTTTTGTTGAACTGTCTCATCACTAAGGGAAGTCTCTCAAGCAATCCTATGAACAGATAATTAAAATATCCTGTGACACTTTTATGGGGAAAATAAGGCAAATAAAGACTACAAGGTCCAAGCTGCCAAACACCTGATAACAGGTAATTATTTATCTTCAAAATATATGTGGCAGAAAACAGAAGGGGGAAGGGGGGGGGGGGGGGGGGGGGGGCTTCTTTTTCACTATAAACCTAGTATCCAGCCTAAATGCAACAGTACACAAGAAGCAGCCTGAGAGACTGCCCACCACTGAAGGACACAATCCAACCACCAGCGAAGTCACAGCAATCAGAAATTCCTAGAGTGTTCTCCATCATCTGCCTTCTCATCTACCACACTCTGCTGCCCTGTTCTGTGCTCTCCTGCCCCCGGAGGGCTCTGCCTTCAGCACTGGTCTCCCTCCACGTACCTCAGGGGGTCTCCAAACATAAGGATGCACAACCTCCTGTTCAGAAGCTACTGGAAAAATGCCATGTTGCAAAGAGAAAAACACTACTACGATTATGTAGTAAGGATCGGGTTTAAGATGAAAACATAAACCTTCAATTTCAAATGGGATGATCCCATATATTGCAGATGTACACGAGTGTCTGTATAGTGTGAGAGTATATAGGCATGTATGGTGTATGTATGCATATGTACATACATGCACTCGTGTATGTGCATGTGTATGTAAGATAATGTATATGTTTGTATATATAATTATATGTATACACACACAAAATAAAAGTTAATATATGAAAGTGATTCGGCTAAGTGGAACCAAAACACGGTGATTTTAACTATCTTTTGTAAGTAATGACTTACGGAGATTCTTGGACAAGACACATTAAGTCCTGGAAGCTAAGCAGGGGAAAGGCAAGCCTTTATTTTGGGGCTTGCTCAAGTATTAATATTTCATTTCAAATGTCTAACCAAGGCAAAGCAGATCGGAAATTCATGTTTAGGAACCTGCAGTTTTCAACAATAGGTAACCTAATTTCAAGAAACCAAAAGCAATCACTAAAATATTTATTGAAATTGCTTTCATGGAAACAATGAGAAAACACTATAAAAATGTTAAAAATATTAAATCAGCTTGACTGCTTCTGTATCTCATGAATTCAACAAGAACCTAGGCAACAATAATATTTAGAATAAATATTTTTCTTATGGGAATAGCATTTTCACTCAAATTGACCAGATGATATCAATTAAAAAAACAAAGATTAGATACAGAAAGCACATCTACTGACTTAAAAATGAAACTGTACTCCAGTGAGTACAGAGCTTGTTTAAGACGACACTTGCTTTTCCTTTCAAAGATCTTCTTTCCTAGGCTTCTTTCCTTTACAGTATTTTGAACTAATTTCAATCCATACGATGAAAATCTGTTCACTAAAATTTCAGAAAGCACACATTACTCAGTGTAAAATACTGCACACATATAAAGAGATTAATATATCAAAGGCAAATCCAATACCGATTCCAAACTCTGCACTTATGCTATATGCCCACTTCAAAAAAAAAAAAAAAAGACTAACTGAAATAAATAATCATCAGTGATACAAAAATACAGTAACTTTCTACGCAATATACCATCTGTTCCAACAGAAAACCATGCTGCAGCAAGCCACAGGGGCTACAGAGACGAAAAGCCCTTGTAGAAGAGCCAAGCACTGTAATGAGCAGTTTCAGAAGCTGTGGAAAAGCGTACCAGCCACCACAGTAAGGAGACAACCTGTAACACACTCAGTGGGAACTTGCCGTCCTGCAGGCTGGGGGGACCTGGGCTGCCACGATGTCCTGAGAGAGCTCCCAGGATCTTGCAAACCCAGGGTGAGAGGTTTACAGCGTACCAGTAAAGCCAAGCAGTGCTGAGGAGCAAGTGCCAGTTGTTTGAGATTCCTGTAAAAAGCCATGTCAAAACACCACAAAGTTTTGTCTCCAGAGTTACAGACACAGTAAACTGGATTTCCCCAACTACTCCTCCACAGATCACACCTCCACCAGTGCTGCTCCCTGCTCTTGTACTATGAATCTAGCATCTGCACACAGAAATAGTTTCTAGAACATGGGAATGAGCACCCTAGTATGCCTGCTACCCCTGAGGCTCATTAAAAATAAGAGTTGCTGTTGCATGCCAGATGCTTGCTCACTGTTGTGTGCCTTACAGCAAATAAAGTGCGAGCCTTCCAGCCACTCAGGCAAAAAGGCAGGCAGGAGAGACCCAGATCAAAGAAGTACTAAGGGGTGCTCTGTTATGGTTAGGAAGGCCAATTAAGGTGTGCATCCCTCTCCTTCCAGCTGGCAAAGTCTCATGTACTCAGCATTATGTAGTAAGAATTTACTTCTGCCACTTCTATTATTATTCATTAGGTGTGTGTTAAAAAAGCATCCTACCTTTCCAGCTTTTTGTTGCAATATCACACCAAATACAGGCTTCAGGGCAAGGTCTGAGTTCTTTAAACCATGCTTGTAAAAGCTTTGCTTTTGCTCTCTGTCACCATCCCCAGAACAAATGATGGCATCACAGAACCCTGGGCAATTAGGAGACCATACCTGGACTGGAGGGAATTCATGAGCCAACACATTATCACAGCTCTCATTAATAAAATAATAAACTGTGCAATTACAGTGGGTTGTACACATACCTCAGGGTATGCAGTAAGGCACAAATTTAGAAATGGAATGTTTCCAACAAGCAACAACTTAAACAGGCAAGGATCCTTATCAAACAATTATGTTACTCAAGAACTACTCCAATAACTGGCCCTTTTTGCCCAAGGTTATGCATTCTGAAACCATATCATAAGCTTTGGTTGACCTGGGCTTTTTCCTTTTCCTTTTTTGTTTGTGGTATTTAAAACAAGAAAATAGCTCATATCCCCTCCAATCAACCCATCAGGTGCAATTCTTTCAAAATTACATCTAAAAATGGGAAAGTGCAGAGAGAAACCCAGTTATCATTGATAAGCCAATTCAGTTCAGTGCTACTGAGCTTCAGATGGAGATACATAGGACAGGTAGGTTACATTAGAATGAAACATCACACTAGAACTTTGAAAACCTATTGTAAATATTGTTTTATTGTATTTTTTTTTTATGCTGAACCATACCAGAAACAGGAAAAAAAATCTCTGTAATTATGCCACTTGAAACTAGAAGGTATCAGACCTCATTAGGAAAAAAAACCACACCATCAGCAACAAACTGAAATGAAATACATATTTCTCCCATCTTAGTAAGCACTTCCAAATCCAGATAATGAGATTTTACTGAGGAAACAAGCATACAGGACAGGTAACGTCCAGCCCAAGCTTCAAGCTCACAAATTCTTGCTGGAACTACGATGCCCTCAGGAACCCAGCAAGTTCCTTTCTCAGATTAGTTACAACTACAGGAAAAAAAAATTTAAAAAAAGCTAACACCACAGCTCTAAGCCACTGTCGGTTCCAACACTTGTACCTAAGTCTTCGTGCATTTTATATTCAAATCACAATGAAAGCACCTTGGGGTAGATAATATATCTTTTTCTTTCCAAACTACTTTATACCATCTGGCAATGTAACAATCATTTCTGTTGAGAGTGCCTTTTGTTTTATAACTTCTCTGCCTGAAGTATCTAGAGGCTGCTTCCATGTAGACAGTTTTTCCAATATTCTCACCTAGTGTTACTATATCCAATGAAAAGCAAACATCACAAGCTGAAGGTTTCCATTTCTAAGCTGAGACAGTCACGAGGAGCACTATTTTAGCAGTGTAAGTCCTATCTACAGCTGATGGCAAAATCCTGGCCTCATGAAAAAAAAAAAAACCAAAAAAACCCCAGTAACAACTTCTCATTCTGCACTTATTGAAGTCAGGATTTGATCCAAAATGACAGGGTTTTCATTTTACTCACAAGAGATGAGGCAGCTCACACAGTAACACAAGCTGTGCCAAGCACAGTTTGGTTTCACCTTCTCAGCTGTGAGGCATTGATTAGAAAACTGAGATGAGGGCAGGATGGTTTTGTACTTGACACCAGAGGAAGTGAAGGTCAAGCAACAAGATAACAAGTGCTGGCACAATGCAAGTGTTTTTTATGATATCTTTCATTTACACAATCTATTTACAGGTAGTCTGTTCATGGATTGACTTTCTGGTCACATTTCTACACCCATGAGACCTGGCATCACTGGTTCAGCTATGGTGCTGAAGTGGGTGTCCCACCAGAAGAGTGAGGGTTAATAAGCACCACCCACAAGCTGACTGTCACACACCATCAATGAGGGCCTCAGAAACAATCCTTTAACCTTCTGACTAGACAAAAAGTGATACCATTATGTCCTTCAGAAACAAGAGGATATAAAAGGAATTCAAAGGGCTTCAACTTAGAAGACAAACATCCTCAGGATCCAACAAGACATCATCTTGGCTGAATCAGTCACAGGCAATAAAATGGGCCATGCTCAGTTACTGACTCTGCTGGCATCATCGTACCAGCAACGTACCAGGAACAGTGGATAGCACTGGAGAAAGATCACCTGGGCAGATTCTGATACCCATTACACCAAAGTGAAACCACTGCAGTTCATCAGAGAAAACTAACATGATTTTTTACCTGTTTAACAAAATGTGGCTGTGTATATGCATCTATAGACAAACTTGTGAAATAAATGCTAATACACATAAATAATGCAAATAAGTTTATTTATTTAAAAATATATATATATGTAAACAATAGCAGAAGTTGAACCTACATTGAATCTAGGACAAATCTTTCTCTCTGTGACAAGCAAGCCAGACCGGCAACCACAAGTTCTCCTGAAGTTATTCCAGGTATACTGTACTGTGAAGGAGACAGAACATGACTGGAGGCAAAAGCTACGATCACATAAATGTACATAAGTGTGTAGGTATATACATAGACATGCATACTCAAATACTTCCTCATGCAATATAGCAAAACCCCTCCATTTTCTGGTGTAATCTGTTTATTTCTATGGGAAAACACTGAAGCAGGAGCCAAAAAAAGGGCATTTTTGGCGACACAAAAACACAGGTGTAATCCCATCATCTGGATGTGAGGCTGTCTGAATTATGTAACAAAACTGGGAAGCACAGCACTCTGTTTTCTAGTGCGTATCTCTGTAAATAACCACAAAATCTATTAATTACACTCTTGCCTTGCCAGACAACCTACTTGACTGAGAAAGAGTCAGTCAAAAATGGTTTCATTTGTTCCCTTGCTTGCTAGTTAAGTGGGTTGAACTCTTGACCAGGTTCAAATGATACTGGAACTAAATTAAATCACAACAAAGCAAATGTGCAGAGAAATACCTGCAAGCGTTGAGCAAGACAAGGCACTGTATTCTGCATGTCAGTTATCTGTAGAGATGTCAAACAGGTTGCTACCACTGTATCCCCAATGATGCCGTCCATAGGATCTTAATTATTCATCAAGACATGCTTGTACAACTTGTGATTGAACAGGGATTTTAAAGGCTGTAGTACTAAAATTCTTTGAATTGAGGACTAAATGTTAGAGGGAAACTTGATCTGATAAAAATAACTTATTGTAGGCAATTATAATCCACTGTCAGTCACATTCAAACCTCCTCTCCCCATCTTATTTATTTTCTGCTCTAAGCTTCGTTCTCAACCAGCATACATCCAAAAATGTGTATTTAGCATCTTTGTTTTCTTCTTTAATTGCTAAGGCTGTGAGAGAGAAAGAAAATGGAAAGGTTTCTCTCACAGTTACTCCATTTGTGTAAAACACTGAAGTGAAGCTTTGGAGAGGTGGGTGTAAAGGAACTCCATCATCGCATGTGTCTTTCTCTTTCCTGCCATGCAGAGGGTGATCTGGGGAGCAAGGGAAGGAAAGTCAGGGTATATCAACTGAAAGCTACTTTGCCATTACTACAGTAGAACAAGCAAAGACCCCAGACACACCACTTAGAAAGCATCACAAAGAACACAAACCAAAACTAAAGGAGAGGTTCTCCTTGTATGCCATCTTTTACAAGTGAATGGGTCTGGGCCAATCTGTCATCATGGAAGGTTCAGGTTTATCAGCTTTGAATGCTGAAATCTGTACAATCCAGAGGCAAAACAAGCATTTCCAAGGTGCTGCATAAACACACCTTATCCTTGCTCCAAAAGAGCAAGTTTTAGAGGATCTGATATGCTTCCATTTCCTTGCCTATTACCTTCTCACCTCTCTGCCAAGCCTGTTCTTAAGAGCAACATACAGAGTGATGAATTTCTGTCCACAAAGAAATCACTAACTAATTTAATGGAATCACTGAACAGCTGGATGTTACATTTCCAGCTATTAGTGACCTGAGCTAAAAACAAAGCAGAGAAAACAAACGTACCCTCTGTCATCCTTTTGGCTCCTGACATGTCACAGACCAAAGTACTGTCAACTAATTAGGCCAAAGCAAGGTGTTATTGGAACCTGCCTACTACTGTATACCAGTCCCAACTTACAACCTTACTCCTTTACAAAAATATTGCTGACTCAAAGCTGCCCTACTAATTACTCCAAATTATGTAGTAGTTTTACTAATGCATGGCTGATTCTCAAGTTTTTCACCAATAATTAACATTACCCACTATGATAAATTAGGTCAGAGTACAATTTGTGTATTTTTTTTAATTAGTAATTAAGTAAATCAGAGAATAAAAAACTAAAAAAGATATGACATATATCAAACGTCACAGACAACTTACTGGCCCAACTTCATTGCCCTCTCCCTCTCAACATTTTGCCACCAAACCAACCAACTGCAGAGGTAGCAACACTGTATTTGCCATCACTCTAGCTCTAAAACAAACACCTTCATGTGAGTTTGTACTTCACTAACATAATTTCCTACTCAAGCATGTTATATAAATGACTCCTACCCTTCCACTTCTCATAAATTTCTTCAGAGGTATCAGTAACGTCTTGCTAAGCCTGTAACAAAATTCAACTGAACCTCACAAAATTAAATATATACAGCTGATCCATTATTTAAGCCTTAAGAAAACAAAGATTCCAGCCAAGCAGCACTGTGAAAACATCCACTAACTTTTAAAGAAATTTTGCTAGTATTGCAGGACCAAGCACAAAATAACGGAACAGGTTCAAAGTTCTGTTTGACACAGTTTTACTAAGAATGTTGGAAGAAATGATATTCACATAGCCTTGCAAAGATTTAAAAGCTCTACAAAGATTTTAAAGGCTCTTTACTCTAACAGCCTAGTACCATGACCTCTCCTGGTGATCAAAATAGACTATCAGATCACACAGCATCAAGATGTCCAACTTTATGGTCTCAAAAGCTCATAGTTAAATCCTACCTTTATCAAAGTGTAGAAACTTTTATTGACTGAAACACAACAGGAAGTTTGGTGGTAGGAGTCTATGAATATCCATCCAGCCAAAAATAAGTACCTTTTTCACTAAAGAATTATTTTATCTTAAGACAAATGCAGGGGGGAAAAAAACCTTTCATAAGTAGCTTCAGAAACTGTGTTCATAAGCATAACTGATTTTAAATGGGAAACTCAAAATTAGTCCATCTCTATTGTTATGGAAGATCATGAACTGTACTCGATTCTCTGTTCTGTAACTTTAACAAAACAGTTTTAGAAACTAAACTCTCAGGATGAATCAGTGTTCACAGGTGTCACAGAGGACTCAGTTTAACACTGTCAGCACTCACAGAAGTCAGTTAACCAGGGGCCTGTATTATGCTCTAGAGCATCTTTTTTTCGTTGCTAATGCTTGTACAGAAAGGAAGAAAATCACTTTCAAACCCCACACACATTGACAACAGTTAGAGCAAATAAAGATACTTTTTTCCAGCTGAGCCATCTAACTTAGCTATCTTTGAGAGACAAGGAACATGAGAAACTCCACATACTTTTAGGACTTTCGTGAACTGACTACACTTGAAATAAACTACACCGAGCTATGAAGACTGTTAATAGATGTCAGCTACTTAGTCTCTGTTGAATACTGCCTTTGGTCTAAACTATTTTTTGCTCTAAATAGTGGCACATCTTGTTGTCATGTAAGGGTAACCTCAGTTAATATTTCATGTTATTCCTTCTTGACACACTACAAGTGTTTTGTTTTAACGCAAACCACAAATACAAAATACATAAATACAGAGACTGGGCCATTTAACTGATTTAAATGAAAAAACAATATGCAAGAAAATCCCACTGTAATACTAATTCTGATAAACCTGATCCTGTCCTGTTAAGATTTTTCTAAACATAAAGCTCCTTTCTGCCTAAGCACAAATACTACTTTATGGGAAAAGTGCTCATTGAATTATATTATTTCAACAAAATTAAGCATTCTGCTGTACTAAATTCTCTGCAATTGTATCATGTCCTACAACACATAATTAGACATTTCTTTCAGCTTTTTAAATTGCTTAATAGAAAACATCCATTATTACTCCGTATTTATAAATCACCTGGTAAGGAGTGCACCCAAGCTCTGACAGTCCACCACCAAGCCCAGCAGAGGAAAATTCCAGGCACACCACAAGAGTTTGGGGACACAGGGAGGATTGTTAGCTAGTCATGCCAGCAACAACACCAACCTCTGCAGCCTAAAAAAGTCTAAACTTCACCATAAATTACAGAAAATAATCTGGGGGTTTTCTGCTTTTTTTCATGATCATTTTCTTATGAAGATATTTTTTTACTACATTACCTTTTAAAGGTCACCTGACACTGTAATTTCAATTCCTTTTAGCTCCTGTAGTTTTCACTTTGCTATTAAACTGAACTACACATGCAAATTATCTAACTGCTTTCCTTTGTATGGAATTTCTGATAAACCACTATCTAAATAAGAAACTTGCTGAAATAATCAACCTTGAGTTCTTCCTGTATGACACCACAGCAATTAAAGCATGTCTTTTAAAAAATACTCTACATCCTTTCCCCCCACCCTTTGACAGCTTACACAAATTACATCATTTTAGTCAGATTTGCAGCAGTTTATTACAACTTCAGTTGCAATGAAGTGAACTTACACTTTTAAGAACAGAGATATTCTTTACAACTTTTTGTGCAGGATGGAATTTCTTGTATACTAGAGTTGCGTTTTTCACACTCAATAGGCATATTAGGACAAAACTGTCAATCACAAGAAAAAAAAACAAAACAATAAAATCATTTTCTGTTAAACGCAAACTGAAGTGCAACAAAACAAACCCACATGTGCATGAAGTGGCCATAAACCCATTACCAACTAAATTATTACAATACTTATGGTTTCTATGTCATTTTTAGAAATAAATTTTCTGTTGAGACGAAGTTTACCCTGACAGAGGTAGAATGTGCATAGACAAACTCAGAAAAATGGATATAATCACTGTACAAACTAGTCATATCAGCGTAACCATGTACCAGGGTAATTTCTATCAGATAATTATATCCTTGTTGGTACACTGTATTACTTTAAGAATACTACCATTTAAGTGGTACCTTTATTGGTAGGTATACCTTGAGACACCCTCCCCATCCAAAGTGGAGAACAAACCCCGCGTATAGGTTTTTGCTTACTCATACATACATCTATGAAAAAGTAAAAGGCAATATGCAGTTTCAAGAAACAGTAAAAGAGGTATGCCCAGGGCAGAACAAGGAAATACAGAAAGACAAGCAATGTTGTAACCATGAACAGCTGCTGTCCACACTCTGCTGCTACTACCCTGCCATACAGAGAACAGAGAGTGACCATTTTGCAGATGAACAAAAAGCGCCTGAAAGACAAATGAAAATGAGCACCCAGAATCCACAAAATTTCCTCTGTGCAAGAAGAAACTCTTATATTTAGACCATATTCATTATGCTGAGAAATTAATCACAAGACAACAATATTAAAAAGAAAAACCAACAAAAACAAGAGACTTTTAATTTGACAGGCACTTGGACATCTTATGATTATTTCACATTGGGACATCGGGGATTTGGAAACACTATATCAGACTGTTTCCCCTACCCATACCCTCTCACACCTTTTTCAAGCTCATAGCTTTGTGAGAGATTTCTGGAGACAAATCTTACTGGGGGCAACCTACTACAAATGAGTGGTTAGGGTAAATTGTTTAATTTATTAACAAAGGCTCAGAATGCTAAAATAAGACGTATAAAAAACAAAACTCAGATGTTTCCAGAGATTAACATATTCTTTAAATTCACTGATGATTTCTCAAGGTCCAAGTAAGGGCTCACTAGTTGGTTACCATGGAAAAACTTCTAATACTTCTATTTACAATGGATTTTTGCTCTCAGGCTGTCAGACTAGCACTTTTACAAGTCCTAATTTCATTTGAGAATGAAAAATATGGCCCCAATGAATTGCTTTTTAATATTTCCTGCTGAAATAAATAGTTGTTGCAAAGTCTTATAGAAAGTGTTGAAGCCCCCAAAACAGAAACAAAACTGTACAAAGCTGCTATTTCCTATGAAAATGGCACAGCCGGCTTGAAACTTTCATTCTTTTGTGATAATTCCGTGCTACTTTAATTAAATGTAGCATCCAAATCACTGACTGAAACATGAAAAATACTGTTCTCCATTTTCCATCTGGCTTACACTTCCCCTTGCTGTTCCTTCACTTCTTCAGGAACTGCTAGATAGTTCCTTCTACTGAAGGGGGGGAAAAAACAAACACACCAGTTAAATTACAGGAGAAAACAAAATAACTTCCAAAATAGTTATTTTAATCTGTAACATACTACTTCAGAGATGCTGCTTAAGAAATGTCAAGAAAAAATAACCTGCCTCCTTAAATAAAATAATTTTTAAAGCAGTTTCCTCATAACTTATCGGACTTTCTTCAAATAACAAAGGTATGCAGCCTCTGCACTCCACACTTCTGTGGAGCTCCCAAGAGTATTAGCAATTAACTCCTTCTGAAGACTTTAACACATCAGATCTAATAATAATTATGTATTCCTCCTGCCAGGAGGACCAACAGTTTAAACCCATGCACTGTCAGGTTCACCTCTTCTCAATGACTGAGGTAAGATGGATAAAACATTTTCCTCTCTTTACCCTGTGTGAAGGCCAGCACATGAAGAACCAACTTTTGCTGGGCCTGGTTTATGTTAGGACCTAAGACAGGCAGAGGAAGTTAGTACTCAGCTCTGGCAATTTACCTGGAATTCTTACGCTGAATCAAGTGAGAACTACATGCAGGTAGTACTTCCTGAGCTCTACTTACAGAGCTGGATGGAGAACTATCAATATGACCAACCACAGCTTATTGCAAAGCCCCATCATACTCAAATTTGAAAAACAGCTTGCCATATTTCGTAATACAAGTCATATAAGTGTGACTTGTATACTCCACAGTAATACTCTTAAAATAGTAAGCATTTTACTCTTGAATGGGCAAATATTGCAGTAGTTCGCTAAGCAAACCACTTCTGCCAGACACACAGCCCCTATATTCCCATTACTCCACCTGATACAGTTAAATTTCAAAAGTAGTAACAGTAACTGCCCCTGCCGATGACTCAAAAAGTATGAGAGGGATATGCAAAAATGGTACTCACTACTTTCACCTTTGTTTAGATCCAATCTACCTTAATTCTTTTAAAAACAAGCACCTAAATAAATGAATAAACAAATAAGTTTGGCAAAATGCTCAATAAAGGTCCTGCTTTTAAAACCTCCAGCTTAGTTACAAACATGTGGACCAGTGTTGTAAGTTTACTCATGTAACTGAGTCCAGACAATGGTATTACAAATAGTTAAAAGTCAAAAAAGAATAGCCTTGTAGGGTGCCACCACATAAACTAAACATGTTATACTGCCAAACATTCAAGGAGACACATGTACCATTATTCAGCAAGGACCGCATAAATGCATATGGCTCTCTGTTTTGTCTTCATAGTAACAAGAAGGTTTGTAAATAGATGTCACATATGAGGCAATCTAGTCACTTGAGAATCTAAAACTCTTGCCTTTGTAAAGAAGAGTTCTGCACTGTTGCCACGCAATTGGACTTAAATACACAATTAAAAGTCCTTCACATTTGTGCTTCGAGACAAGTGCTGCTCAATTTTATTCTTATCTAGCAGCGATGTTTTAACATGCAACCTCAGCCAGGATGTATATAACTGCTATGCCCAAAAAACACTGGAATGCCACCACAGTAAGAGGCTATAAAACATTAAAAATCCAGATTGTTCTATCAACAAAAGTAATGACACCCAGACTTTGTACCATATCACTGCTGTCTTTGGACAGCTGAAAACCACAGTAACTTTAAATGAATTTACAGACAACAGGAGGAACTTTTTCAAACTCACACAGCAAAAACCCACTCTGTCTAATCCACAACACAATTTTTTTGAGAAACGATGCAAAGCAAAAAAATAATGAAGAAAGTTTCACATAATCTATACCTGAAGTTTTTCAGAAGTACCTCCTGACTGCAATGATAAGTAAAGATTTAACATCTAACTGTAAATAAATACAACTCCCAGGTTACAGTGCATCAATCTGAATATGTCCACATGCTGCAAACCTAAGAGGCAGAGACTCTCCTATCTTTAAAAACAGATGCACTTTTTTAGCATGTCTGCATATCATTTTCACTATCAAAATACTGAGGATTCCACACCATGTCTTCATAACCAAGGATCAAATTCCTCCGGTGGCCAGTGGTAACTCACAACAACAGAATTTAAAAACTGGGCCCACTGAATTTTTACCTTGGTGGACCAGTAGTTCTTTTAATTTAGTAATTACTTGGTGTCCCCAGAATTCCCAACGATGACCAGAGCCCCCTTGTGCTAGGAGCTGCACAAATACGGAACAGAAGGTACGGTCTGCACGCACAGCCCCACGGAGCAGAACAACACAGACCTGTCGATTAATGGTTTGCTTTTGCCACCCTGACGACTTCATTTACTTCTTTCAGAATAATCCACAGTAGACGTTCATTAGGAAGGGGAAGGAAAAAACACACACACACACATTTGACTAAGTAGGCATAAAATGTATTCTGGATCATTTAATAATGTACAAAACTAGACAGGTTTTACATTAAAGTTGACTTCATTTTAAAATGAGATAGGGAAATTATTTAGCTAAATATTTATGCTGAAACTCATTAGTATTTCTATTAGTTTAATTTGAAAGGGTACTTAGGAATTATTGTCATTAAAGAAAACCTTTAATGTTTGAGTGGAAGTTTAATTTCTGCAATTACCATACGAAGGGGATTAAAAAAAAAAAACAACAACAAACCATCTCAAAATAACGTCTGACCACCAGTGCCAGCTAATAAGAAAAACAGAACTCTTTTTCTGGGAAATTGAGCTCGGAGGCCGTTTATCGTTGTCCCGGGGCCAGCCCCGGCCGCCTGCCCGCGGAGACAAGGCGTGCGCCGGCGGCCGGCCGCGACCCCGGGCCAAGGGGCCTCCCGTCGGCTTCCCCGCCCGCGGCTCCGCGGGGCACCACCTGCAGCAGGGACACCGCCTCCCTCCCCGCCGCTCCGGGCTCCCTCGCACGGAGGGGAAGGGAAGGCCGTGCCGCCCGCCCGCCCCTGGCAGGGAGGTCGGAGCGGGCTGCGAAGCATCACCCGGGCTAAACCGGGGCTTTCCCCGCCGCCGCCGCTTGCCCTCAGCGGCGGGGCAGCCCGCGGCGTCCCTGCCTGCCCCCCGCCGCCGCCGGCCCCCGCAGCGCGGTGCCGGTGTGAGATAGCCTATGCGGCAGGCGCGGACGTGCCGCTTACATAACCACCGCCGGCCGCACACGCACCCCGCGTTACATAAGGGACCGTGCCCCCGGCAGCCCCCGCGCCGCCGGCCCCCGCCCCCACGGCAGCCCCGCCGGCGGGCGGGGGAAAGGAGGGCCCCGGCGGCGGCCCCGGCCGAGCCCCTCGTTAACCCCCTTCCTGTGGCGTTTACACGTCATGGAACATTCCCGGAACGGGCCAACGTCCCACCCACTTCAGGGAACAGTCACCGCGGTGCAGCGCGCACACGCACTCACACACACACACGCAGCCCCGGCGCGGCGGCGGGTCTCCCCGCACACACGCACACCCCCTGTGCCCGGCGCCTCCCGCGGGGACGTGCTGGCAGCCGGAGCCACACACACGCCACCCCCCGCCGCTACCCCCGGCGCCCTACCCGCCGCCGCGCCGGGTGGCCCGCGGCGTCCCCCCCGCGCAGGGCGCCCCCCGCCCCCCTCCCCCCCGCAGGGCGCCGGAGGCAGCGGAGAAAACCCCGTCGGGGCGCTCCCCCCCTCCCCCCGCGGGCGCCTCTCCCCGAGGGTGACCGTGCCCATTCCCCGCCACGGGAGGGGATTACGCAAGGCAGCCGGCTCCTCATCTGCATACACTTACAAGCTGGGTATTCCCCACATTTCCTAACGGTGTGTCACCGACAAAGGCCTGTCCCCGGCCCCGGTCCCCTCCCGCGCCGGCTCAGCGGCGCGCCGGGCCGGGGGAAAGGCCGCCGGCCGCGGTGCCCCGGGGCCGGCGCCCGTAACTGCCAGCGCCCGGAGCCGCCGCCACAGAGGTGACTTACCGGTCCGGCGGTTTTACAGCCCCGCCGGCTTCCCCCGCCGGCGCCCTCCCGCCGCCTGCCCGCCCTCCATTTACCCCTGCAGCCCCGGGGCCGGGGGGCGCCCGGCGGCGGCCGCGCCGCCAGCTGCTCGGGCGGCACCGGGAGCGCGGCCGTCAGACCCCCCAGCTCGGCAAGAGCCCGCTCTGCCGCGGCCCGAAACCCAGCCCCGCGGCGGCCCGCACCCGAGCCCCGCCGCCGGCAGCCGCCCCCCGCCGGCGGCTCGGCGCGGCTGTCAGCTGGTGCCGCTGACAGGGGACGAGCGGCGGGGCAGGGAGGAGGGGGCTGCCCGCAGCAGCCGCTGCCGCTCACCTGGAAAGTCACCGAGGAGGAAGGAGGGAAGCCCTCCCGGTGCCCTTGTTGTTGTTGCTGCTGCTGCTGCTGATCCCGCCGGGCGCTCTTGTTGCTCCTTTGCTAAGGGCTTGCCTTGAGTGAGGTGCCTCGCGGTGCTTCTTTATATATAAAGCCAGACAGAGGTATTCCAGCGGCCAAGGGGCGCCCGCTTCACGCATTTATCTTAAGGCAGGTCATTTCTCTCCCTCTTTTTGGAAAGGCTCATCACCATCACCCTGACAGTGGCAGAGGGGCTGGTGTTGCACGGGGTAGAGGCGGAGGCCCGGGAGCCGCAGCCCGCCCCGGCCGCGGCGGGAGGGAGCTCCGCGCTGCAGGCGGCTCTGACGGGCTATTCCTGGCACCACTTCCCAGAACAGAAGTTACAGGGCGGCGAGCGCGGAGCGAGCGCGAGGAGCGCGCCGCCCGTGACGTCACCGGGTCCCCCCGCGCGCCGGCGGGGAGCGAGCGGGGCGCGACCGGCAGCGCCCGGCCGCGGGGGTGATGGGCGCCGCCCGCCCCTGCCTGTGCGTGCGCGGCGAGCCGGCGGGGAGGCGGCGGGGTGCGCCGTGCGGCCGCGGCGGGAGGGAGGAGGCCGGGCTTCGGAGGGCGAAGCCGCGGCCTCTCCCCGCCGGCGGAGATCGCCGCTCCCCCTCCCCCTCCCCGCCGAGGGAACTCCCAGGAGAGCCAGTCCCGACTTGCCGTGCGCAAAACCGCGCGTCCTCCCGGCCCGAGAATTTCCTCCGAGGACGCGGGATCCTCCTGCCTCTCCCCGCCCGCCGCTTCCTTTTTTTTTTTTTTTTTTTTTTTCCTCCCCTTCTCCGCCCCCTCGCTCCTGCCCGGTCAAGATCACGTTATCTGTCAGGGAGAACAATACACCGCCAGGGCTCCCCGTGGCGGCCGCCGGCCCCGGCTTCGCAACCTGCCTGCCAGCGGCGCCCGCCCGGCACCTCCGAAACCGGGCACGGCTGTGCCCGCTGGGCGGGCGGGCGGCCGCCCCGACCCTCGCTCACCACTTCAGCGCATGGCCGCTTAAAGGGGGCCGCGCAGCACAGGGGCACGGCGGGGCTGGCCGCCACCCCGGGGGCAGGTAGGCACGCCGCCGGCGCCCCGGGCTCTGCCGCAGACACATGCACTTATTTTAACAGCCTGGCGCCGCGGCGCAGCGCCTTCTCCGAGAGCGGCCCGTGCCACAGACGGCACCACCGCCGCCGCCGCCGCCACCACCTCACGCCGGCTAACGGCCGCCCGGGGCTCGCGCCGCCACTTCCCCCCGCCGCCGCTCACGGGGCCGCCCGCAGCCAATGAGCGCCCGCAACGTCCAGGGGCGGGGCGGGGCCGGGCTCCCGCAGCCGCCACCACCCCCGCCGGCCGCGGAGCCGGCCCGCCCCCGGGGCAGGGGCGCCGCAGGGGGAATACCCTGCCGGCGGGGCCGGGCGGGGCGCGCCTCCCGCTGCCGGGGAGCTGCCCGGGAGCTGCCCGCTGCCGGCCGCCAGAGCCTTGGCCGAGCCGGGACCGGGCCCAGGGCGCAGCTGCCCGCGAGGGCTTTGGGCTCGCTCAACCCGGGCGAGGTGACGGGCGGCAGCGGCGGCGCTCCCGCGTTAGTCACGGCCGCAGAGCCCCGTCCGCCCGGCCGGCTCCCTCGCCTGGGCAGCGCGGGGGTCCCCGCTCCGGCTCCGCCTGGTTGGCTTCGCTGTGGCACAGGGGCGTGCTGGGCTTGCGAAAGCAGGGCTGCCATTTACTTGTCAGACCACAATGATTCTCCTCCGGGGAAACCGTGCCGCCGCGCCGCACGCCGAGCTGGAGCGGTGCGGACCCGCAGCGCTGTGGCCGTGACGTCGGAAGTCACAGTGACACCTGAGCATTGCCGTGATTCACACCGGAGGAAAATCTCAGCCTCACGGATGGAAAGGAAAGGGTGCACGCATAAATCCCGAAAGCAGTAGTTCTTACGGTAGATGCCAGGGCAAAAAAACCCCATTATTTCATAATTTTAGTAATTAAGAAAGTCAAGTCGTTCCCGGAGCTTTTAGGGACTAGTAATTCAGTACTTGGGGTCAGCAATACAGGGGCACAGAATCTATCAATAACTGTCACCCTAATACGGTCCTTGGTCCCTGTTGACTTTGGTGGCCTCAGAGTCCAATTCACACAGGGCTTCACTGTGCGAGGAGGTGCGAGAGAGCCTCGGGATGTCTTGGGACTCACCTCAAGTGATACAAGATGCACCGGCATCTCGTGCAATCACAGTTTTACAGTAACTGATGACTTCTGTTACAGAAAAGGCTTGCTCCTGCAAGCACGTTCAAAACTAAGAGGACTGAACCAAGTGAACAAGGAGTTGCTTGCTCCAGTTAAGGCTGTGAGAATGTCTGCGTTTGTTTTCCTGATTTTCAGTGTAAGTGATACTGTCATTCCTGACACCGAGTATTGTTTGACTGGAATTATTCTGTCTGAGTAAACATATTGACCTTGGGCTTGTGATCTTTATTTGATGTCACGTCAGAATAAGTCAATGGGAGACAGGAGTGCTCAGGATTTGTTACAAATTGAGGTTTTTTTCCCATTGCAGTTGCTTTCCACAGCAACTGCCTTTACCTCTGCCCCCAAATGACAGCTGCCAGTATCTTCCCCTCTGGGAAGCTGCAGGCTCCTGACCAGCACATTTGACTTGTTGCTGTATGCCCAGCACTGTCTGCTGCTCTCCTGCCTCTCACAAGGCTTCAAGAGTCCATTTTTATTGTCACAGAGACCAGCCCACAGAAGGTACTGCAACAAGATTCAATCATTTTAAAATAATTTAAAATAAAGTGTTTACTGACGATTATTCTCAAAGCAAAGTAAAAAACCCCATGTTTCTCTGTAATGCTTTTCAATGTAAGGGTCTTTTTCCAGTTATGTTGGTTATCTCAACGAGTTTTCCTTTGCATCCTTTCCCGCATTCTCCTTCTGTTAGTATCGCAGCATCTGAGCCACAGCCATTTCTTTTGCTGTGGCTCCACGAGGTACATGTCGGCGTTACAGCTCTTGGGCACCTTAGAGTTCCTAGGGAAGAGACAGAAGCTACACATGGGCTCAGACCTCAGCGGTTGTACATAATTCGTTTGGCTCAAGCTCTGAAGCAGGTTTTGACAGGCTGCACAACTTGCAACTGCAAGTGTCCTTAGCTTGGAGGAGACCCCCGCCTGCCAAAGAGGCAGGGAGGTGTTTGCATGGTTCCTTCAGCCCACTTCCACTTCGTGCACCATTGTAGGAGAATGGGTGTAACGGAGGACAAACTTACCTTCATCCCTAACCGATGCCTCTTTCCCCTCCCACGGGGAGCATGAGGCAGAAGTACTGTCCCGCAGAGGGACTGCAGCTGGGATGCCCAGGTAGTTTTTTTCACAGACTCCTGCCAATAACTCCACAGAGAGGCAACAGACATCTGAAATCACTCTCGCCTACTTGTGACAACAACATAACTTAATAATGATGTCCTTGCATCATACCCTATCATTTCCCTCTAGATTTTTTTTTGTTTTACATTTACATCCAGCATTTAATAAAACTATCACACTAACTAAACTGAGAGGAGAACTATGGGAGCTTTCAGGTGTAAGATTTACAGCTGTTATTTAAATGCAGATTTTGCAGACTCATCAGAAAAGCAGTCATTCTTGCTGCTTGGAAAACACCTTAGCCATCACAGCTGCTGCTAGTAGCAAGCACAATACAGAATGGTAATATTCAGGAATGATGTTCACCGTTTATTAAACACTATAAATTATTCTGAAAACTTGGTTTGATCTCAGAACATACAGAATCCATCAGTTTTGTAAATTGCGCTGCTCCCAAAGTAGATAATAGAAAGCATTACATAATTTTTCTATAATAGTACAGTTGAAATGTTAAATAACCATTCTTAAAATAGCTAAAAATTTTAAAGCAATTTATCCTTTCTTTCTTGGGGAAAAATTCATCGGTCCCTGAACCTGTACCCACAAGCTCTTTACCATTTCTTTACAATGTTGTTACAGATAGAGCCACACCAAAAGAGAAAATTACTTTATATAAAGGGATTGATACTATCTGACAATTTCAGTGTCAGTATTGTAAAGCAAAATGGACCAAATTTATCCAGTTTTCTGAAAGTCTCAGAGTGTAGGAGCACAAATTAAAATTAGTGGTGTTATCTTGCTCTTTAGCATCCTCTTTCTTAAGGTTTGAGTAAGTGAGAAAATCTATGGGAAACTGTCTGGGAATGGCTTTCCTCATAAATAAACAAATACTATTAGTTTCCTATCAATGTTGTTTAAAACACATCATGATTATTTGTGTAGGAGCTTCCTTCCGTTTTCCTTCATTCCTTTCTGTCTGCCTGCACTGCAATGTCTCTTGCTGCCCTTGCCCCTTCCGCCCCCACCACTGCCTTTTCTAACTCCCTAGTTACACTCAGCACTCCTTGTGCGTACAAGTAAAGCTGCAAGATACTCAGGGCTGGATTTCCAATGCTGAAAGGGAGGTACGCTCCCTCTTCTGTCCTCCTTTTTGGAGGACCTGCTCTTTCTCCCCTGATGTGTGAGAGAAGGGCCCTGAGCTGGATGCTGGGGTGATGAACAGCTGGCAAGGATGAAGGTCCCTGCCACCAGCCCGTCCTCAGGGACTCAGGGGGCACTCCCAACAGCTCTGGGGCTGGGAAGGAGGGTAAGAAGGGGGACCGAGCTAGATCAGACTTGGTGAGAGCCCTGAAAGGGCTGCATTTGTCTCTTGCTTTACTTTGGATGCCTAATGCATCACAAAATCAGCTTGTAGAGCAGTATTAATTCAGGTAACTGAGGGGATTTTTACTTTGAGAGATACCTACCTTCTACTGACCATCTCAAGCTCCTCTTCTCAGAGATAACTGGCAGCTATGAGTTTCACAAGTCCTTTAATCGTTTAATACCATAAAACATATTTCCAGCCACAGAATTCCACTTTTCCATTTGTAGGCATTGCTTTTATTTTGCTCAAGTGCCATCTTATCTTGTGAGAAAAGAGAAAAAGACATTGCTGGTTCACCCTCCCAACACCTCTCCTGATGTGCTCCTTGAATCTGGGCTGCTGTATCTTGTTTGTCTACTCTCCTACATAAACAAGGGTCATCTTTCCTCATAAGGGAGTGTGCCTGTGACTCCTCCACAGAACACAAAGAAGTCACAGTGAAGCACTTCTTTATCCACAACAGCTTCAAGCAAATACAGTATCAAATGGTGCGAAGGAGCAAGAAGCCAAGGTGGTTAGCTTGAACAAGCCTGTGTGTAAATAACTCTGGCAGAGGGCCCAAAGGAAGAGGAGTACTATTTGCCTGGTAATGAACAAATGGCTCTACTTCCTGAAGGAAAAATATTTTTCTGCTATATTGAGCTTTCCCTCAAAAAAAAAAAAAAAAAGAAAAAAAGGAGAGAAAGAAAGAAAGTGATTTTCTCCACATAAAGTATTTCCAGATGCAGAACTAACATGCTGTGTATATCAACAGCTTGATAATAGCATGTCATCACTTGACCTTGGAAGGGGGGGAAAAATTAAAAAGGCAGAATTTTCTGAAATTATGCCCTTTCATGGGAACATTTTTTAAAGCCCATGAATACTGGGAAAAGATTTTTGAATAAAATTTGATTATTTTTACTCATTTCCATTTTTTCACAGCTAATTAGCAAGCTGAATAGGAAAATCTACAGTGCTGACCAGAAACTCAGCTGAGTGATTATGTGCATTTCTCATGTGAGAAAATTGAACCCTCTAAGTGCTATATGCAGATCCTCTTTGATCATCCTTTTTAATATCACAACTGAATTATGTTTTTGAAACACCCTTACTTTTAGGCATTTTGAGGAAATATTTTGCCTTGCTAACAAGTGGGCTGTGTTTTTAGGGACTGGTTATTTCTCTTCAAATGAAAAGTAATAGCTGCTATGTATTTTGTAGACTGTACTCGGTTCTCTCTCCCTCCTTGCCCCACTTTTTCTAGGAACAGCTGAAGTAAGAGCCTGCCAATGACATGGTGTGATGTAGCAACTCCTGAGTTATATATAACCTGAACAATTAAGCGACTTAATTTTTCTAAAAGCTTACCTATTTATATTCCTATTAGACCTAATAGTCTTTCACTTAGCATTCTTCTCAAACGGGCAACTTTCAATTTTCCATCATGTTCCAATCCAAAGAAACCTCAAGTGCTTCATGTGCAGACAATTTCCTGCACAGGCTGAGGAGAGGCCGCGGGGCAGACCACTCAGTGGCAAGCAGTGACAACCTGAAAACAGAGCAAAGGAGAAATTCTTGGCGTCTCAAAATGGCAGAGGGCACTTCGGATAAGAAAAATGACATTAATGAAGTTGCAGCTACCTAGAATTTGGCCATATTATCCTATCTTCCTTACGTTCCTGGCACATGTCATGGGAACCTTCCTAACCACACTGGTTGCCCTCCTGGTTTTGCATCTGGGGAATCTTCCCACAGGCCAGCGCCCGGAGCATCCTGCAGATACCTTCCTTCACATCTCATTCAGAGGGAAGTGTGCCACCTACTGAAGGACCTCGGCCACTTTCTCTATGTCTTGGGCTTTCTTAAGTTCTTTCCTATTCCTGAACTTTCCAGGCCTTCACACTATTGATTTGAATTAGAAATTAGTCTTTGGTTTATGAAAGTTCGTAAATTCAGCAATTGGAAGGTCATGGCAATGGACATGAGCAAATGCAATCCAGGCTAGTTCCATCTAATTCACGTGCAAGCAAAGTAATTTGAGATAAAAATAAACACTCTGACTGAAAACAAGTGTTACCTCTACATGGCCACTTTTGCCAGAAGTGGGATGAATATCAAGAACAATCTTTATAACTGTAAGAAAAGATTAAATTTGGGGATAATCAGTACAACACATGGATGTGTTGTCAATACTGACATACACACTATTTGCACTTTAAGTATTAGGTAGGGCGTTTTAACAAATGAATGAACAACTTCCTTTACCACCAGATAGTAGTTACCTTTGATAGTGCACTTTGTTCAGTTAATCATTTGGTTGCACAAGCTCAAAGGAAACTTTACATGGCTGCTGTCATAACTTGTTTGACACACCTAGAAAATGTCCTTTGGTTACCTGTGTCTCATGCCCCTGAATTATTCATGTACAGTAATGCATCGGGTTTGCTATCCAAAAAGTTGAAACAGATTTCAGTGTTGTTTCATCTGTTGTAGTAGTGGGTCATAAATATTTATTTTAATAAGACCAATTGCTTTTATTAATATATGTGGAACTGGGTAACTGAAAAACTCTGTTTTGAGGCTCATTAAAGTCTTTCACTTTGGAGTCAGCGATTTAAATTCTGCTCATGTACATTACAGTAGATAATCAAAACATCTAAAATTGTGCTTCACTGAAATTAACAGATGTCTTTAAAGCTTATCACACTTCTCTATTGGATTTATTTCCTAAGAAATCTTATTCTCCAAAATTCTGAGGAAGAATTTCATCATAACTTCACCTGGAAAGTAAAGAAATAAAATAATATGTTTTAGAATAAACATCTTAATGTATTTACAGTGTGAAAATGTGTATAATAAAAGTCTGAAGTGTTTCTACCAGTTTTGTCACAGTCTTAACCACTCTGTCATACAGCACATTAAAATCTCTGTAATACCTGAAACTGTACCACTGAAGGTTTCACATATGTAGGACATAGAAGGGAAATAAAATTCATCATCAGCAAGCACAAAACGGGGAAAGATCTAACTCTAGACTCACCATCACAGTCACAGAACCTATAGTAGCTATCACCGAGCAATAAAAAGTCTGGAGGTCATTGCAGGGGTAAAGAGGTATAGAGCTTTATAGATCTAGGGTGGCACATACCAAATGTATTTCTGGTCATTTTCTGCCCATTGTGCTCCCAGTGGGACCGCTCAGATGGCAAAACTCTGGGGGCAGGCAGGACGCGAGCCAGCAGTGGCTGCGCGGTGGCACCCCTTTGGGTGCAGGGTTTTCCATCTGCGAACTGCTCCCGGGGCTCCCTGCCCACTCCCGGGGCTCCCTGCCCTCCTGCCCTTCAGCTCCCAGGGCGTGCGTGGCAGTCGCTGGGGCTCTCAGGTGCAGGAGGGTTTTGTGGGTTACAAAAGGTCTATCAATAAGATTATTAGTCATGACAAGAGGGTGAGCCAAAAGTGAACTCTCACTTTGATATTCTCAAAATTTAACAACATAATAAGGCGCCATCCCTCTTCCCTGCCTCCTTCCAGGAAAACTACCTGGTTTAGCAGACTTAAAACAAGCAAAAAGAACCACTTCTTGACACAGCACACAGTTAAAGCGTGGCCCTGGCACAGAAGAATGCCGTGGGGTGCCAAAGTATGCAAGTCTTCAAAACAAGATTCACCTCATTAGCTGTGAGATAGGCCAACACGGGCTGTTAAAACGATGGCCCATATGCATGCAGATGCTCAGGGGGTCAGTCTCTAAACCGCTTGCTGAACTGGCACAAGTGGGTGTATCATGGAAAAAGTATAGGAGACAAAAAGAGAAAATTCTTTTCTTAAGTGATGTCATTGGCCACATTTTGAGGACAGTAAATTACACAGAGCTTTCATCTGGCTGCAGTAGTGGCAGCTGTTATCTTCCTACCAATTTATGGGGATATTTTGACTCACATTTAGCCTCTCTTTCTGCAAATGTGTGACTACTTTGGGGCTTTTTCATGATTTTCAGTTTCAAAGATTATATGAAGAAGCATTCAAAGAAAATTTCATTTCATCCTTGCACTGTTTTTCTTTTTCATAATGAAAGAAACATTGCAGTGCAGGTTATATTTTCTGCTTTGAAAACAGAAATGCATTAAAAGATCTCCAGCAGGATACTGATTTGTCATGATGTAACCAATTCTAAAAGCTAAAAGATCAATATAAATTCTATTTTCTGAATACCACAAGTTTAAAAATGTAAAATATCCAGACAGCAAACTTTGTATTAACTGATTTTTTGAACTTCTAATATTTTTGAGCCATTGTTAGCCCAATTAGGTGTTCAGCATATATTTTGCATTTCAGAATCCGTATACCATTCATCTGGAGTAAAGAGGTATGAAAGGGATGTGAGTCATTAGTCATATTCAGGAAACATGTTTCTGAAAAATTAATACATGACCAGTTGCCAGTAAATAGCAATCTGCTACATATACAAAAAAAAAGTATGCTATAAAGCTACATATTTTAATGATAGTCTTTAGATGTTAAAATTGTAAACTGTAATGGAAACAATGTTCCTCTAATGGAATATTTAATATCACTTAAGATGCACTAAGGACAGCACAATGATTCTTACATCAATGGGAGCTAGGTAAAATTGCCTAGAGTCAGTGTAGTACAGTCAAGTCTGAAGTCAAGCTGCTGTGTAAAGGTATACTTAATTGTTAAGTGCAGGAATAAACATAGTGGTGTTCTCTTGGGCTTAAAGTTAAACAAATGCTTGAGTGTCCTAGACTTCACAATCCTGTGCCCTCCATCCTCTCCCATAAACAGTGACATTTCTTACACACCTCTAGGAGAAGAAGCATGATATGGCTCAAATCTGTACACTAATAAAACACTTCCCCCATCTCCAGTGACTATTAATATGCATAGAGATCATTTTCTTACATTTTGAGAATTAGATTTTTCATGTGTGTGGGCACTACTAAATTCAGACAGGTTGCATTCACTGGATGTTGTTCATTAACAATATTATTTGCGGTCTCAGTATAACTATGAGGAATCACTGGAGATGGGGAAAAAAAAGCCAGGTTGTCTGTTTGGTCAGTAAGAACATTGGCAGACTGCGTAAAAAGCATTTTTCCCCTAAGGCTAAAAATTGAGATTGCCAGTGTAATAACCATGTTTTGTCAAGGAACTAGGAGGAAGCTTGTTCAGCTGGGGAAAGTCAGTTGGAGGATACCAACATATACAAATAAGAGATTCACTCCTGGGCTTACAGCATGGCTATCGACATTCCTGGATCAAGATCCCTGGGCTGTAGAAATGACTAAAAGAGCAAATTAAAAGTTCTGTGGCATCTTCATTTAAACTATAATTATACTTCAACAATCCAGAAAGTTTTGAAACTACAAAAAAGTTGGCAGCAGCTAACCCTTTGTGCTGTGAGCAATGGGCACAGAAGCCTCTTTCACAGCCATATAATAAACTGGAGGTCATCTTTTTGTCTTATTTTCTCTGCCCTAAGTAGGTGTAAAGGTTGGCTAAATAGTTTAGGTGAAATGCTTTTCTTTTAAAAAAAATATTGAATCTTCCATTTCAGAGGAAAAGCCAAAGTACAGCTAAGAACTGTTGATGACTGTAGGCAACAGGTGTTCCTGAAGTATAAATTAACATGGAGTTTAGTCAAACGAATAAAATGTAATAAAATATTCTAGGAGACAGATATAGTAGGAAGGTGGGAGATGTTGCGGGGGAGAAATCACTGAATCCATGAGGTCAGATATAGCTTCAGACAAATTAAAGGAAATAAGAGCAGAGGAGATAATACACAGATCAAAATAGGTGGCTGTGTTGACAGTAAACCAGATGAACATATTTCCTAGTCCTTTTCAGTGCTAGTTGTCCATTATCATCCCAACAGGACTTCAGAGACTGCACAGGCATTACCCATTTAGCTGAATATATTGCCTACATACTCTGTACCACTCAAGCTACCACAACTGAAGAACACTTATGGAAAGCCTAACAAGCATCTAAGTCCTGCAAAACCAGAAAGTTTCCAGTTTGGCTTCAGCGAAATGCTGTTAGCAATCAAGAATATAACATTCTTCTGATTAAAGAAATACTTGGGCCAACAAATCAGGTAGCTGGTGGCAGTCGTGTCTGCAGTTTGGGATCTTTAATTTCGCTGTCTCAGCTTGACTAGCAGACTTAGAGTGCAACAGTTACAAGCTTTATATTTCCTTTATCTGCCTCTCCAAGGCCACAGGAGACAGTGCAGCTATCATAAGTGGTGTAGAAGTAGATTTTCACTCCATACCATAGGATCTGATGCCAGAAAAGGCTGGTAAGGAAATCTGAATCCAAGCTCATTTATAGATATTTGGACTTTTTAATTTTGGTTCTTATTACTTTTCTGCTAGACTCGTACAACACAGAAGACAACAAAGCTATAGCTATGCTAGTCAATGAACCAGGCTAGGGCCCATTCTCTGTCCCTGAGGACTTGTGTCTTTAATGCCTTCCAAAATAGAGTGGCATCACGCACACACGCTACCTGGCAGGAGCAGCCCTGAGCCCATGCTATTCCCCAGGCTGTGCTCAGGTGTATCTGGCAGACCACTGTTTGGCACAAGCCAAAACCCTGCCAGGAACATGCTCACTGCTGAACAACAGGCTAACGACCAGAGGGCTGAAACCATGCCCTGGCCCGGTATTACCCATCGGGACAGAAATGGCCTAAGAGAATGAAAAGATGCACAATCAGAAAGTCGAGGGAGAACTGGCAATATGCAAAAAGAGAAATGAAGTGCATATTGGCAGGGAGTGAAAAAATAAAGTTATGCTGGATGGGGAGAGAAGAAATACCGAGAAGGAAATAATCTCAATTCAGGAAGCACTTAATAATGTGTTTTAAGTTAAAGCATATGCTTCAATATTTTCATACCGATAGTCTGTGTGCCTCAAGTTAGGCACATATTTGAGCAGCCTGCTGAGCTGGGGCTCTGCAGTGAAGTTTCACAAACTGCTTAAAGTGATATAAATCCACAGCATCACTGAGAGAGATGAGCTTCCCCTTCCCCATGTCCCTAGCCCTGTTGTTCTACCTTCTCTCCTCTGCTGGCATTAGTACCTGTGCAAGCTGCGCTGCCAGCAGCACCAGCAATGAACTTGCAATGGGGACTGGACAACATGAGCAGGAGAGGTGAGGGCAAAAGTGTTTTTTTCAGCATCTACAGCTGAGCTGGACACAAGCTGAAGACACTTGTTAAACTTCACTCGGTGTGTCCTCAGCCACTCCACTTCTCCTTCAGCAAAACTAAGGAGAAATTTCAAGCTTATCTTAGATGAGCTGCCTGAGCCTTCACAACCTTTTTCTGAAGTAGTTAAAAAAGCACCATATCTCTGTGCAGACATAGTGTAAGAGACAGATCCATCTACGTGACTGCAAATAAATAAAAAAATACTAATTTACATTTTCAGAACAAACATTCCAAAAAAATGTGGATTTTTTTTTCCTGAAGAAGTGTTTGACAGATGGTTTGAGTGAGGAGTGGTGAGGCACTCAAACAGCACCCATTTCCTAGTGTTCTCTCAGCTATTTACACTTTCTGTTGCACACATTAAACAGAAAGCACTTCTTCATAAGCTTCAACTGTAACTTTTAGCATATAAGAAAAAAAAAACATCCAGATGCCCCATATTGATACCACTGTAATGATATTGCTTAAATTATTGGTCTCCATCATTCAGTGTACAGTACATATATAGACCAGTTCATTAGTCAGGAAGAGACAATAAAATAGCACAGCACCATTTAAAACCTATTAATCTAGATAGCACCATTAGCATAAGCAGTACTTTATTATTACCAAATTAAATCCATTATAAGTACCCTGAGTACCCAATCAAGTTAGCAATAAACTGACTAAAGCTACCTACATGAATGACTGTGCTGCTTGATGGGATACATTTTGTATTGGTGTACATTAATCTGAGTTTTAGTGTGCTGTACTGTTATTTATAACTCTGATAAACTGACTTTATAACATGTAAAACAGCTAAACATTTTATGAAAGAATAGTTAGAATGTTTTCATAAGTTTTGTGATTGACTTTTTTTTTTTTTTTCTGTAGGGGCTGCAATGTATTTTCTAACATACCATAGCACCATCTGTAAGATAATCCTCGATCACTGTGAAATTTAACTACTTATTTTTGCCTTCAGATTTTACAGGACTTAGGTTAAAGAGAACAGCAATGAAGACCAAACATAAAATATTTGGAAAAATACAGTGCTAATTGGATATTCCAGATGACAAGGCTATCATGTTGTCATTGTTCCCACTGAGCCAGAGCCCTGCTAGTGCTGACTGCAAACAGGTGTGCTAGTCTGTCAGGACAGAATGGGGTTCAGACTGCTCCTCAAAAAACACTTCAGATATTTCAAAGGGACAGAACAAAGTCAGAGATTTACTAAGGAGAATTTTATGAAGAAAGGTAGTTATTTAAACTATTCAACAGTAATGTATATTTTTATCTAAGAACACAGATATGTTTTTTGATCAGTTAATTGACTATTTTAAAAGTCTATTTCTTGTAAGTGCTACATATGCCAAATACTGTATATATGTATATGTAATTCATGGTAAAATGTAGGATTCAGTTAAAAGTCAGCTCTAGGCTCCCCCCAAGATTTTGCTGGTGGAGGCTGTCTTTTTGTTGTGGCTACTCTTGCTGTAGTGTGTGACTGCCTCTGAAAAGATTATTCTCCCAAGCCATCTGTATAAGCAAGAAAACAGGCCTTTTCTACAGATGGGAAGCAGAAGCTAAAAGATTATGACTTCACTTTGTGCCGGCAAACAAGAAAATAAGGAGGAGCAGACCTCCCTGGTGCTTTATAAGTCCTTATAGAGTGGATGCAACGCCTCCCTGTCTGGTGCAATTTCCACCATACATGTTTTGATGGGGTTTGTATATAGGATGGCAAGTGGAATCAAGAACTTGATTCTATTTATCGGAAGTCAGATGTCAAAAAATTGCTGTCATTGTCAATAATTGCCTCCCATATACATACAAATATATATATATATATAATTATTTCCCAGTGCTTTTCCTAGGACAGTAGAGCTAGGCTTTCACACAAACAAAGATGGGACATGCTGCTTGAATCCCAGAGAGGGGAGATTTCTATCACTGCCCTGGACTTCTTCAAGCCATTGGGGAAGAATGTGGTAGGATCAGCATCAGGTTTAACTGGTGCCAAGTATCAGTCCACTATCTTACTCCATAGGTGGGATTACAGGCAAGAACCAGAACAAATACCCAAGGCCCCAGGACATCAGGAGTCCACTGGGATGAGCTAAGTTGCAGCACCGATGGGCTGGCACAGACAGGAAGGGACTGTGCCGCTTTCATTTGCCAGCTGCTCCCATTTTTGTGGTATCAGCCTCATCCTGGTACTCAGTGCAAGTTTTTTCTTAAGGCTGCTGTGATTTTCCCCTGAAGTAAAAGGGTGTATGACTGGGTCCTTTCTGATAAACTAACAGGATAATAACTGACATACACAAACCAGATTAGTTGACAGTAAAGATACACGGGATGTGTTTGAAGGACACGAATAGTTGTTGCTGTTGTTCAGCCTGAAATAACTTTGCTCTCCCGAATGCAGTATGAAAACCTGCCAAGAAAAGTAGACTATCACAGCTGAACGTAGCTCTGTGTTCTAAGACTTACAATAAGATACACGTAGTACTTTAACCTGGCCTCTCACTACTTTTTCCAAAGTTCAGCCATAACAATCATTCTTTTGAAAGTCAGATTATTTTGTGTAATTTTCCTATGTAGCATGACTTAGTTGCTTAAGAGTCTTTGAAATTTAAGAAGGAAAGAATCTAATGGAACCAGAAGCAAAACCTACTGAATTTTAAATCTCAGGGCATCTCTCAGGCTTACTTCTTTTCCCTTATGCATGGGTAAATAAATTTAATTTGAGGATAAGACATGTAGCTTTCTGCCACAAAATTAATAGATTAACGTTGTGGTTTAACTCTGGCCGGCAACCAAGCACCATGCTGCCACTTGCTCACTCCCCCTCACCCAGAGGGATGGGAAGGAGGATGGGAAAGGAATGTAAAACTCAAGGGTTGAGATAAGAACAAATTAATAGGTAAAGCAAAAGCTGTGCACACAAGCAAAGCAAAGCAAGGAATTCATTCACCACTTCCCCTGGGCAGGACAGCCGGGCTCCATCACACGTAATGGTTACTCAGGAAGACAAACATCATAATGCCAGATGTCCCCACCTTCCCCCTTCTTCCCCCAGTTTATATACCAAGCATGATGTCATATGGTATGGAATACCTCTTTGGCTAGCTTGGGCCACCTGTCCTGGCTGTGTCCCCTCACAGTTTCCAGTGCCCATCCAGCCCTCTGGCTGGCAGGGCCCAAGGAACTGAAAAATCCTTGATTTAGTATAAACATCACCCAGCAACAACTACAATCATCAGTGTGCTATTAACATTGTTCTCACAGCAGAGCCAAAACACAGCACTGTGCTAGTTACTAAGAAGAAAATTAACTCTATCCCAGCTGAAACCAGGACAATTAAATAAAAGTAAATCTTTTTCTGACAGTCTTTTGAGGAAATAGGTTTTGTTGGTTAAACTGAATGGACTTGCATTCTGATCTTCTTGGCTACATTTTTTCTACGGTCAAATCAAGTTTATGCATCTATAGAGCCAGAGACATGCCTACTTCATTTACTGTTTCACATTTTAGTCCTCTTTTAAAGCAAAAGCACATTCAGTGATCAATAGGATTACATTATTTAAAAATACTTTATGACCTATGCAGCAAAGATAAATACATTCCCCAGTTTCCCGCAGTGAGTTTGCCCTGAGGTTGAGCAGGAACCCTGTAAGCTGTGGCTCACAGTATGGTCCTGCACTTCTTTCCATCCTGACTGAGAGGGGGAAAGTTGAAGGGACAGTGGGAGCACTGGTCCTTCTTCATTTTACTGCAAGCAGGATCTTGACTCCCATGACTTACTCCAAGGTGTACCTCCAGACACAATCTCCCAGGGAAGAAGAGTTGCTCTGGGGGGAGTCAGTGCCTGGCCCCATCTGCTTTCTCTCTGCACCACCGCTCTGCAGGCAGCCTGCAGATGGCCGGCCAGTGGCCTGCACAAGCCTGTGTGCCATCCCCTGGCTGGCACTGGTGGCCACTTGCAGCCAGGCACGCAGGACCACGGCTGAGGATGCAGGGGGCTGGGCTGGGGCAGACCTGGCCAGCTGGCTGCAGGCAGGAACCTTCTGGCTCATCTGAACAGGCGGAGATTTTGCTTTTGGTGCTGTCAACAGCCCTGATGGGGTATATTTTCCAGTTAGGCCAGTCTATGTTTTCATGAGAAGGGAAACTTTCTCTGGACAAGGAGGGGTTTGTTACCAAGGGAGGAGATAGTGTCAAGTCGCAGTTCCCCTGGCGGTGTCTGGGGACTCTTATTCAAGGAAGAACATTATTAACAATGGGAACCCAAACCTTTGCTTACATGGCTTAATGCAAGTGACCAGTGTGAGTAACATGACCTATACCTTCAACCAAGGCAACCTTTGTTTTGCATAAAAAAGTAATGTGAAATGTAGGTAGAAAAAGGTAGCTTCCTCTTATCTCCATGGCATTAGCAAGGTTTTTTATTTCTGATTGAACTTCTGTTTAAGCCCTGCCAGTCAAACTTTAGCCATACGCACTGAGAATTTTCTGGTACCACTGGTGTTTATGTTTTTCTGTCAAGCACTAATTGTCTAATTTTCAGTAACAATATTCATCCCAGTATTTGGTTTAGTTCCACTGGTACCAGTTTGAAAACTTTCGCATGAACTTCAGTTTTAAAATCTAATATTCCTGTATAAATGTTAGGTATAAATGTTAATAGTTCTGCAAGATGCAAATGCTGGCAAAAAAAGAAGAGTCAGTTTTCTGAGTAAAAGCCTTTAAAAAACCTGAATTTTCAATTGTGTCCATAGAAAAGACAAATTAACTTGGGAAGAAGATAAAGTAATTCTTCCTGAATAAATACCTTCTAGTAGCAATTTCCCCTGTGAAGAATTGAATCTGGAAGAACTGTATCAGAGCATGTGGCACTCAAGAGATGTATCAAACTGGATCTCTGTATTTCTTTTACATATTTACACTAACCTGCCTGGTTCATGTTCTTAGCTCCTTTGGACTACAGCTGTAAGTGCTGGAGACGTCCTGAAATCTCTGGCCATGCTGCATTGTTCTTGGCTCTGACACACTAAGACACAAATAAGCTTTTTCTGTGTTCTCAGTAGAGCTATTTTTTACAGACGTTTTCTCTGCTAACAATCTTTCATGTGCTCAGGAAAGTCACATGTGCCCATCCAGGGGGAAAATGAGTTAGTTGTGTCTATGTAGAATTAAGCAAGTAAAAAAGGAATATTGAATTCAGGAAAATGGATTTTTAATAGTCTTGAATTTATTTGCAAATATTTGTTCAAATGCTTGAATACTTTTGACTGTAAGGTGCTTCAGGGATGTGGGGAGGATTGTATTCATAGAACTGCAACAGGAATAATGGAGGTTTTCCCTGCATCCTTCTTTCCCCCTTTTTTAGTTAATAACCTTAGGGTTAAAATGCTTGCCCAAGATAGGAGCAACACAAGATCAGTTCTTTGCCTAAGAGAGTAATGTAACTACAAGGCTAAAAGGCGATGGGTATACATGAATGAGGCAGAGAGCAGATTCAAACTAGCTCTCCCACTATCTTTGCATGAGTGCCTTAATGGCTAAGATGTAGCACAGTTGAATTTTCTACTGCTGACACTTTTTCCTTCGCATAAAACAAGCTGTCATCAGTCAAGGTCACAATAAGCCCTGAGTCCTGCTTCAGATATGAAACCTGAACACTAATTGCCAAAATAAAGAGTTTTTATTATTTATACAAAATACACAGTCACCAAAAATAATTGAAAAGAACCCTTTACCACGCAAACATATCCTCTAGCATGTTGGAGAAAATAAGCAGTGGGAGTTGCAGATTCTAGTCTGTTCTGCTACTGGGAAGAACTGAACCAAACTTTCTCATATACCTGCCAATTGCTTTAACACCTGGATTATTCAGGAAAAAGAGTTCACCTTCCAGTTCCTTGTGTCCATCCTTCCCTCTGCTCTCTCTCACCCATCTTTCCTACAATATGCTGTTTCAGATCAAACAAAAAGGTTTTTCTTATTTAAGTTATTCGCATATTCCCTTACAGACCAACAGATAGACGGCAATTTGCTACCCACTTGCAGCCACAGGCCTCCCACTTTGAACAAGAGGAACTGGGGGAACCATGCAAAACAGGAGCAGGACTTGAATATTGTAATACCCATAAAAAAATGAAATGCAATGGGCTATCAAAAGTAAGAAGCATCTTAGGAACATCACCCAGTAAACCCAAAGGCATTAGGTAAGGAACAAATAAATTGTTAATTAGATTGCTAGAATCTACAACAGAAGAGATTTACTTCACTAAACCATATGAATCTGTATGTAAATACTGTTCATCAGTACCTAATGAACTGCATTACAATCACAAATTTCTACCTACTTATGTATAATCATGCATCTGTCATGGAAGTTCTTGCCTTGATCTATCACTATGCCATACATAAAACATTGTCATGGGTCAAAAACATCCAAAGCATCTGGAATAACAACGTTCACATAAGTAAGCTTACTGTGCAGCAACAATACTGAGGCACACTGCTGTGTCATGCAGGAAACATATTCATAGCTGTAACATCCATAGACCTTAGCGAAGCTAAAAACTGTGCGTTCCTCATCACCTGTGCACTTCATTTCCTGCCCTGGGCCTTTGACTTTTTTACTTATGGAACACACATTGACTTCTGCAGCATCTCTGCTTTGCTGATCTATCTTTGCATTGTGTGTGTGAAGCAGCACACTTTTTTTCCATGTTTTCCTGTTTTTGACTGAAAACTATGACAAAGGTGTGCAGGTGAGGTGCCTCCTTTCCTAGGTTAGCCTCAAATGCTGCCAAAAATGTAAGACTAAAAATGGCCTCTTGTTTCAGAGCAGTGGTCCATTTAGCCCAACATCCTCTGTTGGACTCCAGCTGTGTCAGAAGGAGACAAAACTTGGGAGAGGCAACATTTTCCAGAAATTTACTGCCTGCTTGGTAAAGTAGTATTTTTAAAATACTTTTTAAACTGATGTTCTAGTTTTATTGAGCATCTCTTAGTTTTAGAATTATGCCATTCTCATAATTTAGAACATACATCCCTCAGCCCTCTTCATTCCACAGTGAAAATGCCCACATTTTTAGTGTCTTAGGAATCAGCTGCTCTAGCTCCTTAACCATTTCACCTGCTTTCTCTATATCTTTTCTGATTCCACCATATCTTCTTGAGCTGTGGTGGCTGGAGTGGCACATAGTACCTATAGTGTAGGTGCACTGACATCTTATAAAATGGCAACGTGTTTCCTGCCTTGTTCTCAGTACCCTTCCTGATGATGTACAACAATTTATTGGCACATTGAACTGATGACTTCAAGGTAGCGTCAATGGTAACTTCAAGACCTCTTCTCTGAGTTACAGCTTTTCAGTTCACATTGCAGACATGGAGTTTAGATTATTTCCTAGAGTCTGCACTGAGGCTCATATGACCCCTGCTTGCCTCCTCACCCAACTTAGCAAGTTGTTTCTGGTGTCCCTTGTTCTTAGCACTGCATTTCATTGCCCAAAAAGAAGCCTTGGAGAATTCACTGCTTATGTCCTGCTCCATGTCACTGATGAACGTGTTTAAATCACTGAACCCTGGTAACCGACCCCACCCCTAGTAGTGATGATCGAACTCTTTCATTTGCCCAAACCTTTCACCAGCTTTCAGTCCATAAAAGAACATCTCCTCCACCCCCATGGAAAACTACCTTTTCTAATAACCAGTGGTATGGAATCGTGTCGAAGATTTTTTGAAAATCAAAATATTAAGTACCCTGAATACCCTTTATCTATGTGCTTACTGACTGCCCTCACAGAACTTCAGCAGGTGATTGAGAGGGCCCTTCCTTTTATAGAAGCCATTCCGACTTTTTCACAACAGGTGATGTTTATCCATGTGATCCAGTATCTTACTCTGTAAGATATACTTTACTATCTAATCAGGAATGGAGTATTTTATTGGTCTGCAGTTCCCCAGATCAATTTTAGAGCTGTTTTTGTAGGTGGAAGTCTCACTGGCAGCCTGGCACAGCAGCTATTTCTATAGATCTATGAGATGACTTTGCCAGCAGTTCTGCAATTTCACATTTGAGTTCCTTCAAAATCTTGGTTGAATGCCAGCCTGCCCTGGTGACTTACTGATATCTAATGTGTCTATTTGGCCTAATTCAATTTGAATCCCTGTTCCTACAGCTGAAGAAAATGGGAACAGAGGCTGGTCTTTGCCCTAGCCACTTGGCCAAAGCAGTAGTGATACGTTAAAATGGAAATCTGTGGAAAGAAAATAGGTCTACTGATTCTATCTGGTTATCCACAAGTAATCTGTATTGTGCTGAAAACATTGGATACAGCACTGATAGCAATCATAAGGGTAGTAGTGAGGGACCTTTTGATTTGCACATCTGTCATAGTAAAGCCAGCCTACTTATGAGATGATAAAAATGAGCTAAATTAAGAATGATCAGGGAACTCCATTCGGATTATTGAAGCATCATACAGTAAGTGCAAGAGACAGGTGGCATAAGTGCTAAAACAAGGATGGAAAGTATGTGCTGCAGGGAATCAATCTACTGCATTAACGGCTAATGGCACACTCAGTGTTTATCCATTATTTATCACATAAATGAGTATGTACTGTCTAGACTGCAGAGGTGCTTTCATAACAGAGTGACACTGATTACTGAAAATTAAAAAATGAGAGCTGAACTTAATAAATGAATTGAAAATTAGCAAATGGTAATAAACTCCACATGGTATATCTGCTCAACCTAAAAATACTGGGTTTTGGTTTAGTTTTATGAAAATTATTTGATTCACTGCCATAATTTTAGAGTTTAGGGAATAATGCAAAACCTGGAAAAAAAGCAGAGGACATAGGAGGCAATTATTTCCTGCCACTATCACATACTTTCATTTGCATGCACACTTTCATGCTAAGCTGCTTTTTGTTTTGTATTAATATTCTGCTCATTAGTTTCTTTTCCCTTTCAACTTATTGGCACATTAATGAAAACTAAGAATATCTGCTCGTACTGAAAGAAGAATGATGGTACCCAAAACGTATTGTGTTCCAGTCGTGGCATAGCAACTACACTCTGTGCGTTGGTTTTAATGTTTTAATGATGCCAGAACACTGGCCTTGAATAAATAAGTTACATGAGCTCAGGCTTGATCATGTATCATTATCAGTGGAAGCTGTATCGTTAAATTCAGAAGAAGAAGGGTCAAATTTTCACCAGAGATCTACTGAAGGTGTTAAAACTGGACACAAATTTAGATAGGTTAGTTGAATCAGGAAACTGTTTATGGCCTAATTCTGATAAAAGTAGTGCAGGTTATTTAGGCATGCTAATTTATTCATGAAGGACAGAACTATATCAAAGAGGTGGAAAAGACATAGTACTTAAGTGCTCCCAGTACATTAAATATCTTAGAAAGATGACTTCTGAATTAAGATGCAGTTCATAGAGACTTAGGTAACCACTTGAAATTTATACAAACCCTGAATGTCAGTAGTTTGCATTCACCTGCATTACACCCTATCCTCATCACACACCAGTAATTCCCAAGAGATGCATTATTATATTGCTGACAAGAAGATTTTAACTAGGTGTGTTGGCCCTGAAAGAAACTTGCATACTTCTTCCATCTGAATCCATCGTATCTGTTCAGTTTATCATAAGCAGCAAGCTGTTGTCCCAAACTGAATCCCTTACCAGGATAATAGACACACTTGTATATGTTTTCAGTGATGAAGTGAAAAATACGGTTTCCTCAGCTTCCATCAGGAATGTCTGAAAGTTTAAAAATCCCTCTCTTCAGTCATTGCTGGAAACATTCATAGTATCATTTACTTTGATAAGAAGGACATCTCTTATATTAGGATGCCAACAATGACACCCCCCCCCCAAAAAAAAATAAAATAAAAAAACCCTCTCAAACCGTGGACTGCTTTGGTTCAGAAAACATAAAGACAGAGGACAGTTTTGTGATTAATCTAAACCAGCCAAAATTAAATGGAGTCTTCCAAGGATTTACTTTGGGTTCTGAATCCCAGTGTGCCATCTGGGCTGCTCATAAATTATAAACCTGCTAGGTCAGTGGCTGCAGAACTACATGCAAGACTTGAAGATGTTTGAAAACAGGCTATATTTTTTTCCCAAATGCTCATAAAAAGGTTTTCTTACAACTCCATTCACGTGACTATTTCGGCAAAAAATTGAAGTCCTGTGCATTTTCAGTTATCCCTACCAATTGCCAATTACTAGAAACTAGTGTGATTGAGCAGCTAATATACTCCAAAAAGGCACCTAAAGGCTTTCAAAGGTATCCTAATTACCATATTTACAATGTCTGAGATTACTTCCAGCAAATACATCCTAATTCAGCCTCTTCTTCTGGTTTATTCAATTGCACTTTATTAGCTAGTAATCATACTACTAAGCCTTTTAATAACACTGCTTCACATCTGCTTAAACTGCTGTCTCTTCAAGATGCATCTATGAAGTCTATACAGTTGTGTTCCTTCTATAAACAGAAAACAATGGCAAAGTGACTTGGGGTTAGTGAACTTGAGATTTGGGGGCAGGAGCTCCGGCAGCCAAATTTTCCTAATGATATTAAGTACTAGCTTTTCTTTGCAAACATCCATTATTCCAGTCTGTCCTCTGCAGTGGTTATGTGTATTTTGCAACAGTGGTGTCATTCAGGAAAGCAAGGGTTATGGTTATTTCACTTAGTTCTAGAGAAATTGCCCTGATGTAGCTGTCCCAAAATATTTTGATTTTTATTTTTGTTCCAGCAAGTGGGTAGCATATCATAATACAGAAAAAGGTGGTTGTGAGAAAGTCCAAAGTCATTTCAATGTGTTCATTTATTTGCATATGCATTTGCGGTGATTTATCTAAGAGCTCAAATATGCAATAGTGTACAGCTGGTTCTTTTCTGAAGATTGGTCTAGACCTCCTGCTTTTCCCTTACTTTTCTCCTTTAAAGCATATTGTCATTCTATCCTCTGCGATCAATCTCAAACGATCATCAGACTATAAGAATATACAAGGCTGAACAAACAGTAGAGAAAGTTATACATGGTTGTTTCCCTAAACCCAGTTTGCAATTCAGTTTTTGTATCACATCATGTGTGTTTGTCTCCCTTTTTATTGTGGATTTTTTTTTCACACTGATTTAAAAGGAGGGGTTTAGTTATGGAAATACAGATGGCAGGCTAATAAATGAGGAAATCACAGGAATAGTTTTCTGTCTATTATATCCACAGTGGTTTTGTGTGTCTAAGAACAAGATTTGAAAGGAGGCTGGATGAGTGTAAATGAGTGAAGAAGGATTGAATCCATTGGCATAGCCATGGACTGAACTAAAAAGGAAGAAGGCAGAAAATTAAAGGTTACTCTGGAGACATGAAGATACCTTACCCAAAGATTTCTTATTCATGTTCTGCTTTTCCAGAATATGAGTCAGCTTTGACCAAACATTTTTGATAAGTGGAAGCACCAAAAAAAAAGAAAAAAAGAAAGGAAAAAAAAAAAAAAAAAAGAGCAGTATCAGTATCCAGGAAAACCATCCTTTGGATCCATCTGTAACACAGTGTCATCACAGTATGGTAGAGACCCCCTGCAATTGTTAGCCCAGAGAAATGCGAGCCTTCAGCAGCAGATTGTATCAAAGGGAAAGATATATATTGAAATGACAGTTTCTACAAGTTGTGTAAAAGACATTTTGAGGATGAGCACTAGCATAAAAGATTAGATAGAACAACAGCTTCCAGCTGGTGACAGAGAGAGCCTGGTTACTGCTGTAATGTCTGGCAGATAGTAAAAAGCCAGAAGTGTGGCACTCTGCTGAGTCGCTCCTACCAAGAGAGGGGAGCTGGCACAATAAGCATCTCCTGCAGCGGGGCTAGCAGATGACGACAGGCACCTCCAGGTTTGCTTGGCAGCCCAAACGCAATACAAGCTTCTGAAAAGTCATCAAAGCCAAACTAGTTAAAAAAGAACCTGGCCGTGCCAAATTTTTGAGGTGGGTATTTGGTTACTATTGTCCTTGGTAGCCAGTGCTGTTGTTCTGCCACTGAATGAAACATCCTCTGCATTGTGGCTGTTGTACTAGATGCATATTACTACTCTCCCTTGATCAGTTAAACCTTACTGCAGCTAAACCAGAAAATTACTCACCTGTTCACAACAGAAGATACTTCATGTTGACTCTATTTTCCAGTGCTGCCCACTACAGTTAGCTGTCACAGAAAAGAATCTGTTGTTTAGGAAAATACTACATTTTTTAATATTTCAAGTTTTCTCAGAAGTCCAAGATGTAATTGGGTGAAGTATAATTGCGTGTTTATTTTAAAATACATGAAGAAATAGTTTTTGCTAAGATGAACTTTCAGTCAGGACACAAGACAGGAAATTTTACTAGTCCAGTTTTATGAATGAGAATTTGGGGTAGAGGTAGGGTGCAGATAAATACTTCCACAACTTTTGCTTGGCGATTTAGGGGTAGAGATTTGTTCAACTCAATCCATAAAATACACATATTAAGTCTCCAGCATGAATTAAGAATTATATAACTCTTTTATGCAACCAATGCTACAGAAGTGGCATGGGGCACCTGCATCATTCCTATCCCTTGTTTCTCATCCCACCTCTAACTCCTTTGTCCAGGTGTTCAGAGGAGGTAGCATGGTGATGCACTTATGGGATTTAAGCCACCAGAGAGCTGATTTTAACAAGATAACCTAGGAAGCTGAGGTAGACTTGGTGAGTTATGCATTAGTCACATATGTACCTCCAGTTACAGTATAGCATCACAGAATTGTTGAGGTTGGAAGGGACCTATTGAGATAATCTAGTTAAATCCCCCTGCTCAAGCAGGGTCTGCTACAGCAGGTTGCCCAGGACTGTGTCTAGATGGGTTTAGAGAATAACCACAGATGTAGAGTCCACAGCTTTTCTGGGCAATCTGTTCCTATGTTCAACCATCCTGACAGTAAACAGCATTTTCTTATGTTCAGATGGAATTTCACATGTTTCAAAGGTACCTGGTAACAAATGTAACATCTGGACTGTCTTCTATCAGGATGGTCTAAGAGAAGGCAGTTATGTAAAAAAAACCCAAACAAACAGGGTTACATTTTCTGGCTTTATAATTATTCATGGAAATTTTGTCTTCTTTTGCACAGTTTTAATGAATAAGAAGCTGACTCATATTTCCCCATGGCAAGCAGTTCTGATTTTTTACGGTTCACTGATATTCCTAAACAATACTGCATATCCAGCCTTTTCAATAATTTGATGATGGGCAGATGTAGTGTAAGAGCTAAGCTCTTAAACCAGGACAGCAGGTAATTTATAACTGCACTGTATGTACCGAAACCTTTTCCCAAAGGCGACATCCCTCTGTGAGACTGCATGCTACAGCAGAATGTTCGCTGTGGTTTACAGGGGGCCATATCATCTGCGGGCAGATAGAACACTCCTGGTCAGTATTGCGCTTCTGTACCTCAGAGGCCTGTTACCTGCCTTCCCTTCCTTCCCTAACACTAACCAATGTAATCAGCAGAAAGCATATGAAATTAGGATATGAAATCCTTACAGTGAAAAAGCTTTGTTACACGCTATGCATTAGACCCAAATGTGAAGGAAAGTTCTGCTTACACAGTCCCCACTTCACTTACATATTCAAAACTCCTGATTTGTATGACAAGGAGTTTTCTTTATAAAATCAACACTCTGGGAAATTTTAACTTAACAGGGAAGATGAATGCAGCAAGTTTTATCTGCTCATTTCTCCTTTATAGCAAGAAAGTTCATGGTTTTTCAGGATAAAGCAAAGTTTAACTTCCAGAGAGGATGAATGAATTTCCAGCTGCCCCAAACTTTGTTCCACTTATCTCCTGGTCATCTCTGCTCCAGCTCTATTTCCCATTGTTAAATACATATGGATATATGTACTGTAGAACACTCAGTACAAAATATGCCAAATTAGTAACTTCACTGTAATTCTTAAACCTACACTTGAAACTAAATTGGTATTATCAGTCATCATACAAACAAGTTGCTCCAGAAGTCTTATTAAACACATTGTTCTTTATACCTGGTATAAATGTGGTCTTTTTGTTTTTGTTATCTTTTCCCCCTCCTTCCTTCAATTTTTGTCATTTATATCTTGTCAAAGTAAATGAAGAAATAAAAACTTGCCTAAACTTTATTATGAGTATTAACAATGGGTCCAGTGACAGCAGATAGCTGTCTTTACCAAAGATTTTGAGTTGAATGCTCCTCTGATATGTAGGGGCCTTTTACTAGCCAAGTGATAGTTCATCCAACTAAAGAGCTATATATTAAATATATGCCTATTAACATTTCTAAAAACTTTCAGACACAGGCAAGAGTTTTTTCAATAATTTCCTGTTGATTTTTAACTTGCAATGTTTCAATAATTTCACTTACGTTCATTGCAAGAAAGCTTAATTTTTGCGTGTCTGCTTATGTGGGAGTCTGCTTAGTGGTAAGTACACTTACCTTGGCACAGTTTGTACGCTGCCTCAAATATTAGAAATTGCAGTATCAGGTGCATCACCATGAACACATTGTTATGAGGCAGTATTACCAACTTCCTATGAGTTCAAGCATGCATTGTTTTTCTTATTATTATTGCTTTGGAGGCAACTTCTATGCTTGTGGCATGATTCTTGTAAACAGCTCACTTGCATTTAAAGCAATTGCTTAAGAAAAGGCACCTCACAGGTCTCAAAACATCTCTCAAAGATCATTTACCAATATCCACCAGTATCTTTGATATTCACAAAACACACTGCTATTCAGAAATCCGAATGTTATTCCTTTAAAAAACAAACAAAAAAAAATCCAAAAAAACACATCACCACCAAAAAACTCTTAAGCATTCTCATCTGCTAGCCTGCATAGAAAAGATTAAAACTTGGACTCCAAGATATTACACTTTATTCTGCCAAGGTGCCAAGTAGCAAGAACATCATGCTACTCATTTTATATTAACAACTGGAGGGGAAACTCACCTTTTCAGTTCCTTTTCCCACTTAGTTCTCTGACAGATTTTTAGACGTCTTGCTTTTCCCCCTATAGCAGACAGCACTTATTTACATGTCCCATCCCAGACGCAACAGCACTTTGGACTCTCTCTCCTTTCTAAAGTCATTTCTTATCTCTGCTGAATGACAAGTATGACCCATGTCAAACCCCCACTTTAAAATAAACTTACACTATGTGACATGAAAACTGAGTTGAGGCTTTTCACAATTTGCATACAAACGTTAAACATCAGGATCTGCAAAATCACAGGTTATCACTGAATATCATATTTTACATGTTTAGAGTCTATATTACGTTTTATGCACTTAATCAAAACCCTGAAATGTCAACATTTTACAAAGTACCAAAAAGTTGCATACATATAGCAATATAAAGGGCAAATTAATAAACTTCACATTTTTGCTTTGCTGAAAAAAATTAAGACCAAATCCAAAGGAAAATGAAATCCACTGCAAACCTATTTCTACCACAGTCACAAAAGGCTTTGCTGCTTGTCTCTCAATAGACAGGGAGTATAAAGCCCACAGTAGTACATAAAGGCTAATGGCAGCCTACAATCTAATTAGTCCTTATTATAACGCTGTCCAGAGATTGAACAGATACTTCCTTAGAAAGAACACAGGCACAAAGAACCCACCCACAAACGAGTTACTTTTCCTTTCAAAGGTCTAGAAATGCGTAATCGCCTTTGACCAGGAAGAAGCTTGGCTGAGCCTGGCATGTTAGGTAGCCTCCCTTGAGCTTTTCTTGACTGACAGAAAAAAAATGGGGAACAACAATGTTTGTACATTCTGCTTCATTTAGACTTCCACCTTGGTTTACAAGGCTGAGTGAAAGTTTTTCTTTGTATGAGGCTAAGACTTCCTGTGAGCTTTGCTGAGATTTCTATGGAAGAGTAGAGAGCAGAATGAAAAAGCATTCAAATAAAGCTCCAAAAAGGTTGGGTAATTTTTACTTTTTTAAAAAAATTTGAGCATGCTGTAACCCTGGAGGATGTTTAAATACATGTGACTAGAAGGCAAACCAAGAATGGTGGTTACCAAGTCATGTTCACTGAGTGTTAATGTCTGTGCTGCCTTGTTAGTGACATAAAGATGACCCAAAGAGCGAATTCTTGTACATCATAGGAGGAGGTACAATTAGAAAAGTAGGGGACAGGCTGCTAAAGGCTTAAACAGCCCCAAACTCGTCCTGTCAGAAGCTGATCACAAGACAGAAGAGTGTGCATGGCTATGTAACCAGTCACTCTGTGGAGCTCTGTGCATAGTAACTTGTCTTGGAGAGCTTACAAAGCTCAAGTCCAGCGAGACTTGCACACGAAGGGTGCCTCTACAGCAGCATTAAAGTCTGACAAAGAGTATATTTCAGAAGTAAATCTCCTGATCATCTGGACTGCTACTGTGCTCGTTTGTAACTTGGCAGTTTCACAAAGCAAGCTGGACTCCTTTTGCATAAAATGAAAACAGAAGATGTGCTCCAGGGGTTCGCTCAATGCACTCCAGCCACTAATGAATGTTCAGTCCACAGATCCAGAGAAGAACCGTTCTGAAGTGAGACCTCCCACAGTACACACAGCACAGACATCAGGTCCTCAGCAGCAACTGTGCTGCTTTACACATCCATGTCTATTGGGTCACACTGCTAATGTTACTAGTCTGGTCTCCCCTTGTATCGCAGACCATTACATTTCACTCAGATACCTCTCAGACAGAACCTTGAGACTTCAATGAGACCAAACCCTTTGAGCCCGTAAGACTAAAATACATGCCGAAACAACAGAAGGGTCTGATTGCCCACTGCGCTTGCTGGGGCTGTGAACTGATAGGTAAAATAACCTACAGGATCCAGTGGGAAATTCATGGTCTGTGCTTCTAGAGGCTTCTTTTTCCACGCCTGACACAATTCCTCCACATAGACAGACATTTTAAACTGTGCTAATTTCATCTAGAATAGCTGCTAGCATGTGTTCTCCTAAAAGCCCTTCGCTTTTGCAGAACTTGAGCACAGTGGATACCGGATGAAGCAGCACAGTAACAGAATAAAATCGGGGAATGTATTGCACAGACGTTGATTCATTTTGCCTTCCCATAGCATAACTACGAAGAAGCATCTTATTGTTCAAATGCTTATTTCAGAAGACAGATGTATGGAGATGGTGTTTATATTAGTTACTTGTCTATCCAAGGCTAGACAACACTGTCGGAGGGGTTTTTCCCCTTGAAAACAACTTTTCCAGATGGTGGAGCAATTTAGTATTTACCCTGCAATCAAGCACTTTAAGATCCTTTCCTTTTCAGGGTGTGGAAGTCCAAGCACAAGCCGCCCCCAGCTGCTCCTAGCACCAAGGATCCCTTTGGTGACCAAACCCCTGGTGACAGAAATGGTCTTTCCTTATAACGCTGGTACTGCACCCGACGCTTTAATCCAGGGATAATGATGTCCCCGTCCCACAGTGGTTGCGGGTGTTGGAAAGCACGCTCCTCGCAAGGGTGTGCGCGGCTGCGGTGAATGGCAACGCCGCGGACGTGACTGCGCCCGGGAAAAACGCATGGAACGGCAAGCGCTCTGCGGCGGGGCAGCTGTGCGGGCAGCGCAGGCACCCGGGGCAGCGCAGGCACCCGGGCAGGGCACGCACCCGGGCAGCAGCGGCACGGTGCCCCCGTAGCCCGGCTGCTTCTCCTGGGCGTCTGTTGAACGGCTCCCGCCGCGCGGCCCCACACGACCCCGGCGGGGCGGTGACACCTGCGCCAGCGGCCGCCGCGCGCCCTCAGCCCACAGCCCATTGGCTCCGGCGCGGTCAGCTGGTGGCGCAGCCTGCGGGCGGCGGGCGGGCGGCGGGGACGCGCGGCAGCGTTTCGCCGTACAGCGGTTAAACCGCGCGGCTGCCGGCGCGTTGTATTTTTCGCTTGAAAATGCGGGCAGCCGGGTTCCGTAAATGACTTGCTGTTCACACTCGGGCCCTCCCAGGGGCTGCGCGCCTCAGGGCGGCCCGCGGGTCCTTCGGGCAGGGCCGCGCCGCCGCAGCCCCGGCCCCGCACCTGCTGGGCCCCGGGCGCCGTCCGCTGCCGGAGCGGCGCGGCGGAGGGCGATGTGAGGGGGAGTGCGTGCCCCTTCGCTCCCTGGGGAACGCCGCGGCCCCTTCCCACCCGGCTCGGCCGCGGAGCTGCTGCCCGGAAGCGTGCCGAGCCCGCCGGCCAGGCTGCTGCCCGCAGCGCCGGCACCGCCGCCGCCAGCCTGCCCCCCAGCCCCGCCTGCCCCGCGCCGCTGCCACCCGCCGCCGCACAGCGCTGCCCCTGCGCTCCGCTCCGCCCCGGCCGAGGCCGAACGCGGCGCGGGGGCGCTGCCGGTCCCGCCCGCACGGGCGCGCACACCCGGGCGCACACGCACCCGCGCGGGCACACACGCGGAAGTGCACCCCGAGCTGGCGCCGGGCCCGCCGCCGCCGCCGAGGCCGCCCCGGCGCAGCGTGCAACATGGCGCTGGTGCCCTGCCAGGTGCTGCGCGCCGCCATCCTCCTGTCCTATTGCTCCATCCTGTGCAATTACAAGGCCATTGACATGCCCGCGCATCAGACCTATGGAGGCAGCTGGAAATTTCTGACCTTCATAGACCTGGTAAGTGCCCCCGGCGCCCGTGGCCCTGCCCCCTCCCCCCCTCCGGGCTGCCCGTTGAATGGCCGCGGCCGCGCGCGGGAGCGGCCCGGGCGCATCGCGGCCCCCGGCGGCGGCGGCCCAGCTCGACGGCAGCGCCATGAGGTGACCTTAAAGCGGGGACGGCGACATGTTGTGACTCCAGGGCCGGTCGTGAGAGGAGCCAGCGGGACACCGCGGCAACGGAGCCGGGTGGTTTGAACGGAGAGACACGGACGATGCCGAGGGGCTGCTGCGGCGAGCGCCGTGGGGAAGGTGCGCCTGACGCCCTGTCACCGCCGTGCTGAGGCTGTGTTTTGCCTTTCTTAATGGCTGGTAGTAAACACCAGAACCTGCTGTCCCCAGCATCTGGCTCCTGTGTGCTGTCAAAATAGAAGACATGTCTTGCTCCCTTTGGCCTTTGTGAGGAATCCATCCCTGACAGGTGCAAGTGTGTGAGAGTGACACAAAAAACGTTGGGCAACTCAACTTGCCGGATCCAGTTAGTTTTGGTTGCAAATCCATAAACGAGACTGTGAAACAAAAGAAGTTTCATTTCACTTTCCTTCATAGGGGTCCAGATCTGGAGCAGTCACGAGCATGCTGGCCTGGTAGAAAACACCAGGTGCTGGCCAGGGGCTATTTTTGCTCTGAGCTTCCTGGCCTTGTTGCCTCCACAACACTGTTCCCCTAGTGCAGGTGGGAGGAAAGGGGGCTGGAGGAAGAGAGAAGATGGAAGGAGAAACTTGGATCCTAGTTCAGAAATAGGATAGCCAACTTACACCTAGTGTCTACAACAAAGTATTTTTTTTTTCTTTGAATCCACAGTGTAAATAGGTGAGAAATTTTGCAGTCGCTACTGAGTTACAGAAAAGTCAAGAAGTGCAAGTATTTCAGTGCTTCCCAGTGATAAAACCTATCTCAGAACCTCATGGTAGATTCACAAATATTGCTACTATTGCATATGCGCTTCATATCCAGTCAGTAGGTTGAGTTTGTGAGTTTGGAGACCAAACTCTATAAACACATTAACCTGGCAGGTCAATGCATCAGCATTAAGCTAAGGTTCACTGAGGTCCGTATTTTAGTTGGAGAGAAGAAGCACCTAGCGTATTTTGCACTTAGCTGGGGTGATTTTTGTATTGGGTGCCAAAAATTTGCTGGATGTCTGAGGATTCACAGGCAAAACTAGTGCTTTTACTGTGACTGTAAAAAGGCATCTTAAGGCCTGATGTTTTTCTAGAAGGCAAACTGGAATCTTACTTTTTTTTTCCTTTTGGGCTGCTGAACTGTACTGTCAGTAATATTAATTGACAGAAGTTAGCATCAAGTCCCAGTAAGTTAGGGGAGAGCTGTTGACTTTGCTGGCAGTTGAATTGGAAGTGAACCAACTAAAGCTAAAAGCCAATGATCTTGTCTTTGAGTCACCTTCACCTTTTTCTCTGTTCTCCTAGCCTTGACAGTTGTTTGACGATTAAGTGAACTAAGACTGTCATACAGTGAAAATAACATTTGACAGTACATGATATTTGTCATTTCCCAAAAATTACAGCCTGCAGTCTGTGGCAAATTCATGTGGGCTTTCCCGTCAAAGCCTGCATGCAGTTCAGGCTACTTCTGTCGTGGCCCAAAAGGTCAAGATAAATATGTAGTGTTTTCTACAATGTCTGGTATGGTTATCAAATGCGGCTAGTAATTTCTGTCCTTCTGGCCCTGGTAGTATCTTATCTAAGCAAATCTGTCTTTCTCCTGGGACAACTGGGAGATTTGAAGAAACAAAAACTGTGGAATCCTGAGGAGGATAACAGGAGGCGTGGTTGGAGGATGTTAGGCACGTTTCCAAAATACTGTATGTTGACTAAATCTTGAAAAGCTCTTCTTTAAGTTTCAGTTTCCTCAACCTTGTGCAGTATTCCTGTGTCAGTCACATTCAAAGGCTGTCTAGACAAAATATCATCAATGCCAGAGTCTTGGCAGACATATGTTCTTGCTACAGATTGTACCTCCACAAGCAGAGATTTTATCTTTGACATCACAGAAGCATGTATAAGTTCTTTCTGTTTCCAAAAACTGCTGTCAGTTTTTGAAAAAAGTGATTTTATGACTTGAATCTAAGAAGTAATTTGGATGGGGTTTTTTTCATTCTGTCCATTTGTGAAGGGACATTCTTTTCGAGTCTCAGCATCAGTAAATGTCTTGGAGATTTAGGTAACTGACTTTGCAGAGCTGCTGTGTGAAATAATTCACAGTTATCTGCAGATAACATAATTTTGATTCCAATTATGAAAAACTAGTAGTTTGGACTGTAAAACACAAGACACAGTAAAGTATTCTAAATAGATGCATTTATCTGAACAGTAGACTTACAGCCCTCACGCTGTTCACAGAAGTTGAGCATTATGGGGAAGTTGTTTAATACAGAGATAAAGACTGTAATGTCTCTGTCCACCTGTAATATTTTGGATGTTCATACCTAAGGAAGATTTTCTGAGATGCCAATATTCATGCTTAGTCTCTCCTGCTCTTGAGTTTAGAAAGAAAACAAGTGCAACTGATGACTTCTTTTATCTGCTGTCGTTCTGATGACTGACTGGATTTTTGCAGTTGCGAATGTGATGGCAGTATTCCCTAAAACACCCATATCAATGGAATATTTTACTGGTTTATGAAGCGATGTACTGGTCCTATGTTTTACCATTACACTGGTGGTGCTCCTCACTGTAGCTACTAACAATCGTTTCTTCACCTAAGACTTTCTCCCTGATATGTAGAGGGGGTAGGTGCTTATCCTGCTTACCCTGGTAAAGATACCTGCATAGTAGCTGTGGATTCCAGAACACTTCAGAAAAGCATACAGTATCCTTTTTGTCATTTATGGAAGGGAAACTGAGGTACAAAGAGGTAAAGAGTTGCTGCCAAGATCACTTGGCTGGCCCAGCAGATCAAATCATCGAACTGAACATTCAGGCTAGTTCAGAACTACAACACATTGCTGTCATTTAGCCTCACAACACAAACCAAGCCCCAAAGTTAGTTCCTGTGAAAAAAAACAAAGAACTGGATTCAGAATGGGTATTTCAAGAGATGCACCTAAAATTTCTTGTACAGCTGCCTTTGTTAGGTCTGAGATTCACCATTTTGTGCTTTAGTAGTGGTTTGCCACAGGACTGCACTGTCCTGTGCCACAACCCATACATTCATTGTTGAGCGTTATAGTTGAAAGTTAAGTTAGGGTGAAAATGATGCCAGTACAAAATTATTCTTTGCAGCAAGTTTGTCAGCTATATAAGTCTCAGAAATTTTCCCTACTTGTACCACTGTTCCAGTTCTGTAAGTACTTGAAGTAGCTGAATTAAATATAATAATACTTGAAACAAAGATAACTAGGTCATCCTGCACACTGCAATCACACACCTGCCTTTATAAATACATATTCATTGAGGGATCTGTTGCACCAGCTTGTCTAAAATGGCAGGATCCTTGTTGCAGGGGTTAAGTTTTGTTCTTCAGTTTCTCTTAACTCTTACTGCTGTTATGAGAGGAGGGAAAAATAAATAGAATTTGTATTCTGGAATAAAGTAGAGCCTGTGGGTGCCGAAAGGAGACCAGTTCTACTTTCTGTGTTTGGGTGTGTGATAATTAGCAGAAAAGTAGCATAGAGTTAAAATAAGTATGTATCTTCTTAGTAAGGTGTGCGCTGGTCTAAGTAGCTTCTGGTTTTCATTGTGCAGTTGTGAAAACCTCATTCCTCAAAGAAGCTAGGGTAAACCAAGATGCTATTGCACATACATATGCATGCATTAACAAAATACTGGTTTGGGTTTTTTTAATCTTAAGGTCTCTCGGCTAGGCTGAACAGGGTAGTTACAGAGACAAAAAGCAAGACTAGAATTTTGGAAGCAGTATCAAGTATTATGTTTTATTATGATGATTAATGATCCCATTTTGAATAACAGAATGTTAATGTGGGTATTCATATGACTTGATTCAGGGCAGCCAAAGCTAGAGAGGAATTGATTTTGCTCATATATAAATCTGCCTGGCCTTATACTTTTATTATTCTCTTGAAAGAAGTAGCAGGATGTGTGTGTATGAACTTTTATATATTGTCTGGCAGACTGAGTTCTACAAAAAACAGGTATAAGCTCTGTTCCCAACACACTTTTTGGTAGTATGTGTTGTATTTGTTTTGCAGAAAATGCCTTTAGATTTAGTTTAAATTTAAATAAGTCATCAGAACTTAGTTCATTTCTTGTCTTTGGAAAATTTCGGAGGGACATGTTAACAATAAGACTAGAAACTAGAGTTGGTAGATTTGTCATTTACTGATTTGGTGTATTTAGTTATTAAATTATATGAGATATGATTGCTAGACAACAAAAAAGATAGCAGCTTAACAAAGCATAGCTAAAAAATATAGGTGATTTGTGCCCAATTTGGGTTTAGTCATGCTGATGGGAAATAAAATGACCAGAAAATGTCAAAGGCCAGAGGATTCACAACCAAGGAATAATAAGCTGTGCCACTGGTGCGGTATCTGAAGTTGAGCAAGTTTCATTGCTAACTGTATGGGTTAAACTTATTACAACACAGAGGACAAAAGTAGAAACACGTTCCACACTGTGAAATATAACTGACTCTTTTCCAGGATTTTCTTTAGAAAAATGAATTTCACCTTCTGCTTTCCCCTTTTATCATCTCTAAAGTTACCCTGATATGCAAGTATTTTATGGCTTTTGGGTGAAGAGATTACAGAAGTGTAAAGTATTATTATGTATTAGTCCCAGAGGTAATTCATCACCATGTCTAAATGTCTCAGTATTCTTACTATTACAGAGAATGCAGTCAACAGAGTGTTGACAAGTTTACAGAGAAAGAAAGGGCTTGCTTTTTAAGGAATAACAAGGTGGGATTTCTTAATGGTGCTTAATGGATTTGAGAGAAAAGGCAACAATATACATAAGGGAGCCTTTTAATAAGTGTGTATTTTAAAGCTTTCTTTTTCCCTCTCAGGCTGTAAACATGTCAGAGAAACAGCTATGTACAGTGCCATTGATGCAGTAATAAAAATGTAATAGCATCACTGTTTCTTATTCATAGACCCATGTTTTCCATCTGCTTTGGTAGCGCTATCACAAATTGACTGGAATTTGAGCACCACATTGAAGAATTCCATTTTGACATTTCATTAGCATGTCTTTATTTTACAATTGGCCTTAAATATGTTGAACGTTTAATTTGGGAATTCTTAGGAAAGTTATGGCTGTCTTGAAATATTTGTGTTGGCCAGGGGAAAGGAGGAGAGTAGAAGAGAGGATAAATGGGGATCACTTACTATGATGATAGATTTAACTAATGTCAGTAATGTTATTTTATAACTTGGAGTATGTAAGCAATAGGTAACAGTGCTGTGTTTTAAACCAGTGTAAAGTCTGTAGACTTTTGCCAGAACAGTTTCAAATGATGACAGCTTCAAGGAGTTGGTTTAGTAGTCTGTAGTTCAGCTTTGAAAAAAATCCTGTTTATGTGATACTACAGTTGAATTATTTTCTTTACAATTTTATTATAGTGGGAAGGATAATTCAGATAATCTTGTATGCTTCCATATGGCAAAATTGTTAAATAGTTTAAACAATTATTTTAAACAAGGGCAAGACATCTAGTGTTCTATGTTCGTGTTATGCTGAAGTCAAAGTTGGGGTTCTGAGCTGTTCTAATTGTTGTGAATATAAGTATATTACAAAATATTTAATTGATGTATTTTTGACCTTATATTTGTGTTATTTTAATGAGGCTCTGTAAGCTTATACAAGAAACAAATTTTGAAATTGACCTTCAAGTCAAAGATCTATATAATCTATCAAATAATATCCTCTAACTAATACAGAAAACGGCAAACTTAAATTAAACATACTTTTAATAAAAATCAAATTCCACTTGAATCTTTGCAGTTATATCAACTTGAGGATATACAAGGACTTGTAGGGTGGAAGTCCATGTGGGTAGTTACTTGTTTTGTCCTTAGGCTGAAAAAAAAACAAAAAAAGGAAACAATCACTCTGTCTGAAAGTGGGGAAACAATCACACAATAGAAATCTTTTATTATCAGTGTGATGGAAATCTCAAACATGCCAGTATGCCACCATACAACGAAACGTGAAATTCTTTAAACCTACAAATAGAAAGAAAACCACCTTTATGAAATTACATAACGATGACATTGCACAGAAGTAAATTTGCAGATTTGGACAAAGTAAAACCACAATAAAATGTAATAAAACAAAGTTGAAGTAATAGGTAATTCTGCAATGTATTAAACACTATAATATAGATTTATTACAAGGGATTATGAGTATTTACCTGAAAAAACCAATAAAATTATCGTTTTCCTTCCATTACATACAGGCTTTTTTTGGGCTGCAACTGTCCGTATCTAATAATTAGAGTTGCAGTGCCTGCCTGTCCTAGTGTGGCATTTAGAAAACATTTTTCTAATTGCTTGACTTTAATATAGACCTTGAAGTTGGGATGAGCTCAGCATGGGCAAAGAATTCCTTGTCGTTTGGAGTTTTAATTGCTAACGCAACTCCAGTCAGTAAATGTCAAAAAGATAAACACCAGTGACAGGTCTGTACCCTTTCTGCAGAATTCAAGAGTGAAACAAATACTGGTATGTAATAAGTTCACATTGGACATTGCTATATTTGAAACAAAAGTGATGTTATTACTCTCAATACACACAAGAAAAACATCAAATTCCTCTCAATGTAGGGTTTTTTTCTTTTAAGTATCCGAATCTGAGGCCTGATCTTCTCACTTTGCATGTCCAGGTATATATACGGCATATGAGGTAGAAACAAAATTAACAATGCCTTGGCTTATTTTGAAGACTGAAGGACAAACTCCTTGTTCAGTCTTTGAATGGGTGAACATGAAAAGCTTTCTTCCTTCTAATGAAAGCTTTTTCAAATTTTGCTTTATTTGCTAGCATTTATTTGAATAACTACATTTCCCCATGCCATATTTTCCAAAGCTCTGAATTTGTTATTAGTCTTCAAACCTTATGGCTTTTGTTCTATTACTATGTACGATGCAAGATTTTTTTAACTTGACATAGTTAAACTTGCTACCACTGAAAAAGCGCTGTTTAACTTTAGCGGATGGAAAAGTTAACCAAAGTCTGAAGAAAAAAAAAATCATTTGGAAGGTGAAGTAAAACTTCCAGCCTTTTCAGAGAAGAAGAAACTAAAGTAAATTAAAATTTATAAGTATGTTTTGGTAAGACTTAAACCGAAGTCACTCTCCCAATTAGGACTGTGATTAAGCATTTAGAGGGTTTTCATCAGCATTTTGCTGGTTACCTCAGGGTATTTTACACTCTCTTGGCATGTAGCTTGTTGGGGTTTTTGCAGTATACTGCAAAATTTAGAGATTCTGTTGATTGGAAACAGGTTATGTGAATGCTAGGAGAAAATCAGAACCTGATTTTCATTTGTATGGAGGCTCCTGGCAACTTAGTTAAGTCCATGTGATTTTCCCTCGAGAGTTTGAAAGCAACATTTGAATGCCTCTAGTTGCATTCCCTGAACATCTTGTCTTGCCACTGCCCTTGCAAGCATCCTGTTTACTGTAGGATTTCCAAATACTCGCCAAAGGGTGCAATTATATAATTACTTTCCACTTAGATCTGTGTGCAACTGATATAGCTCAGGTATTTTTGCTGCAGTTGTCTACCAGGATAGTTGTTTCTATGTGCTTGAGGACTGTCTACAATATAACTTAAAACAAAACTAGTGCCACTAGATTTTTACAAGCTGAATATTAGATATCCTGGTAAAGATAAACTAGAATAGAATGTAGAGAAGAGCAGAATGTCAAAATATTTGCTCTGACTTGTAGAGCAAAGCACAGGGGCTGGTGGGTTATTGCAACTAGTTTAAGCAAAACAATTGAAGAGGCTGAGTCTTACCTCCACAAATGCTGCTAGACGCTTCAGACTGAGTTGGTTGTGCAGGGACTTAGCAGAGAATTTGTTTCACTCTGTTAGGAATTGATTGGCCTATTTTTGATTTTGTGCCGTGCTGTCTTATTTGTGTATTTTTTAAAACCTTGTCTTTGTGTACCTGAGAGTAAATTTACGCCCCCACCCCCATTTGCCTATATTTTATCAGGTGTCTTGAAGCCTCCTGGTCCTGTCAGCACATAAGTAACAAATTGTTATTTATTATTATTGCTAGTATTATTATAATTCAGTAGGAGTGGGGGTTCCACAGGCCGAACACAAGTGGCACGTGTTCCTAAATGTATTTGCTCATATGCAAAAGGAAGAAGAAGAAAGACCTGACTTTAGAAGCTGGTGTGTAAACTGATAAAATGCATGAATGCAAAAGGGATGTTTTTTTCTATGTGGTGCTTAACAAGCTTGTGCCTGAATTGGTGGAATCATTTCATACAGCTAATGTTCAGGCTAGTGTCCCGGTGTGATCCTGAGGCACTGCAATAGGACCCTTGACCCTAGGGAAGATGCCAATTGTTTATGGGCAGTGCTTGCGCAGGCTCAGCTCTGTGGAGGATGCAATAGAGAAGCTGGGAGAGAAAAGGAAGATCCAGCAGACAGCACTTTGTACCTGGGGGGTGTGAGTGAGAGAGTGCACCATGCTGATCAGCCTTGTGTTGTGACAGAACGGTATTCAAGTATCTGACTGCTGGCAATGAGGACAAAGCGAGGGCAAACAAGGAAGGGGTAGAGATACAAAGTGGCTGGTGTTTCTCAGCTAAAACAGCATGTCTTAGCTCTCTCAGACTTCCTCCCCTTCCTTGTCCTCTCCCTCATTTCTTCCTCCCACACACCCACACGGTCTCCCCAAACAAACCCCCCACACTGGTGGCACAGCACCATTTCCCTGCACATGACTTTACTGGTGTAGCACGCTTTCTACTCAATGGAGGGTGCCTGCAAAACTTTGTCCTTAGAAGCCATATGCACTGACAGATGCAGAGGTCCCCATTTGCTGTTCACTTCAGCTTACAAACAAATTGAAACTCCATGCTGTGAAATCTTTATTGACCTGACTTGACTTGTTACAACTGCGTTCCAAGAACTGTGAATTTGCCTGTGCATTAGACACAATTATCTGTATTCTTGTAGGTCCCAGGAAGTGACTCCTAAGAATGCATGAGTCAGGAAGGAAACCTTTACTGCATGGACCTGCTCTACAGCACTGTACTTTTAAACTGGACATTCAAGAGACTGAAAGGGATTTGGAGTGTTTGGAGATTGATATGCATCTTTGTGTACGTTTGACATAATAGTTATTTACTTATGCTGTGCATAATTTGAAAATACCAAACTTCATAAAAGCTACTCTGTTCTATAGTCTGTCCATACGCTGTGTATATCTAAGAGTAGATTGGTGCACTACTGCTGAAGTCTGTTTAGGTGACTGGTTAATGAACCATGGGTAGAAGATTACAGTGTCTTGAGGTACCAGACGCTGTTAAATTTTTGAGTGTCAGAGAACTCTAGCTAACAAGAGAGAGCAAACAGCTTTCAGGTCAGCTAGAAAAGGATGTGCCTGTATTTATTAAGAAGCTAATGATGTTTCTAATTCTGAGTATAGAAGATTGGTATTAAAATCTCCTTGACTCAATGCCAGTATAATTTCAGAAGATAAACACCTCTGAATTTCCAGTTATTATAGTCTATGCTATTAAGTCATATGGCATTTTAGGCTAAGTTTAATTTTCTTTTTCTCATGGTTTGCGGCAGAAGCTACTAAAATGACATTGCCAAATCAATTCAAAGCTGTTTTGTTCCCCATTAATTATAAGGCTGAGTTAAAACGATGAGGTTTATTTTATGAGGATGTATTTTAGAAAAGGGTGGAGAGATCTCGTTACTTTGGGGACTTGAGCCAGTGGTATCTGGACTTCTTGATTTTAAAAATCAACCTATAACATATAAGCAAAACATGAATGTCTTTGAATGTGTGCAAGGTATGGTTCTGTTCATCCACTTCTGGCTTTGTGAATGAAAGTACTCCCACTTTGTCCTGATCCATTCGTGCCCTGTATCAACCAGTCAGGCTCCTCACTTGCAGGTTGCTGTTAGCTATCACTGTATTTTCTGCCCTTTTTTCCTTATAGGAACTCACCTGTGCAGTATCCCTTTTCTCTGTTCCTTCTAATCTCTTCTTACCCAGCACAGTCTCCCTGGTCTTTCAGCGCTGTGTCCCAGTTCCAATTGCATACACAGCCCTCTTCCAGAAGCCTGCTTTTTCCTGCCTAGTGCTGCTTTTCTTATCCCCACAGTACTCCTTATACTCTTTTGCCAACATTCACACATACTGTCTTTTTCACAGTGTATTGACTGTCTTACATTGTCTTCTGCATCCTCACCCTGTTCCTTCCCAAATACCAGACCTACTCAGTGTCATTCTCTTGTATTTTAAAGCACCTCGTGTAGACCCAAAACAATGAAGACTCAGTCATCTTCCATCAGAAAGGCTTGATTTTGGTATAGTGATAGCCTTAAAGAAACCACTTTTGAAATTATGTTGTTACATAAGACTCTTTGCTTTGCTTTCTGTTTTTGAACAAGTTTTTAAGCATCCTGGTTACGGGAAAAAACTCCCATAAGTGTTAAGCATAATGGATCATGATCTTAACGTTTATTATGCTGTTAAAATCTTGTCATTTTTTGGTAGTCTGCCATTCAATTTTTTATGATAAATTTTCCAGTTCAGAAGCAAGTCCTTGCCAGAAATTGATGTTTCTGTTGAAAAATCTGTATGTATGGAATCAGCAATCAGTATTTCTTCAGATATTTTCTATATTTTCTTTGTAATTTATATATTTTAAATTATATGCTGAGATGATTTAAATTGTATTTTATATTTCCTAATAGGAAAACTTATCTCCTAGTAGTCATTGTGAGGTTTGAAATCTACTGCATTCAGTGAGATGAACAAAAATACTTATAAGTGTTGCTTAGCTTGTGTGCTATTACTGTGATTAATAGAAGCAGCTTTCTTTTTTTTCTGTGAACATGTATGAATACTTATTCCTTGTTTGTGTGGGTGGATTGGGAGCTCACGCAGACACACCTGTTGCAATTTGGAAGTAGGGGAAGAGATAAATCTGCATTTCACAGCAGTAACTTTCTACTGATACCTACATGGAAGCATATTTATTCTTGTTAGGGGTTGCCTGATAGAGACAAGCCTGCCATGGCCCTGTGCCCCCGTGTCTAACCAGTAGCGGGGCTGAACACATGCCCAGCAGGCACATACAAAACCAGAAGTATAAAATCATGTTGCTGAAGTGCAAGTCAATGCAAATAAAATTCTGAGTGGACTAGGTGGTTTAGGTTTAAAAATATCTTAAGATATGTCAGCCAAATAGTCAAGTGGTGACTGGGACAAGGAACACTTAACATATAGCCCACCTAGGGTCTGCAGCCTGCCTGGTTGTCGTTCCTGTGCCCAGCACAGGGGTGGGCTGCAGGCTGGATGCACTGTTCTGATGGGAGCTCTTTGATCTCAGTGCCACTTTTTGCAGGGAGTTTGACCCTACTATGGGGTTTGATCTGTGTGGCATGCTGTTGGAAGCAGTGCTCTCAACTGCCTCATGATAAAATGTCACATATGGTCTGTGGATCTTGCAAAGGTCTTGATCTGCCAAGGTATTTTGGCATTACTTCTGGCAGCTAATGGGAAGATATCATCTCTCTATTACCCACTTTTCTTCCGCTTATTTGAGGTCAGGCTTCCAGCTCTGGGGTGATACGCAGCATCCACACCATACTACATGTGAGTTAGAAATATGAGAGTTTTGAGCACCTTGCAAGATAAGACCCTAAAGTATTGAAGGGGGCTTTTTTGGTGGGATTTTATTTGGGTGGATTGTTGATTTTTTTTTAATAACTCTTCTGGTGTGATTGTAAATTTAGAAATTATGAATTTGTTCCAGATGGGAAGAAAAAGTCAATCTCACAATTTCTTGTGAAGGAGAAAGATTTAGAAAAAGTATTTTAAAGTCATGGTTTCAGTGCAGTTGGACTGACCAAGTGAAAACAAAACATTTGCTTGTCTTCATTCAGATACTTGGACAAAATTACATTAGAAAGGAGTTGGCTGTTGCAGTAAGAAATAATTATTCAGAAATATTTTCCAACTGTATTAATTGAAAACTTATTTTTCTTTAGCAAGGGCAAGATCAGTGTCACAAGAGCAACATAATACTGACAGTTGACTTATTCATGTTAACCTTATTTCATAGGAATTGTACATGTGGTGTATGAGATAATGAAAGCAACCCTGAAATTCAAATATAAAAGTGAAAGTCAGGAGGGAATGTGATAAGTCACATCCAGAAAAAAACTGTTTAATCTCTCTCTCTCTTTTTTTTTTTTTTTTTTTTTTTTTTTTAAATTAGGTACATCCCAATTGCAGGGATTAATAAGTATTTTGAAGAATAACCAAAAAATAGTAATATGGTACAAGCAAAGTCCACTTTTGGCCACTCTTTCCTTCTTAGACTTGGTATTTTGCCTGTCTTGGGTCTTGTGCTCTATCAATGTGACTAGACAGTGTTTGCCAGACAGAGAAGTACAGTGATGGAGTTAAACCTGTTTTATGACATGCTTATTTGTGTGGTATGCCTGTATCTCAGTGCTGTATTTTCAGACAAGGTCTCTTTGGCTAGGTTGTGGGGCACACAGCTGTGAGCCCTCATTTTGAATCACTCCAGTGCCTTCTATACCCTTCTGGGTGCTGTTCTCAAATGTATATATATTTGGTGCGAGAGAAGACATATCCTTGATATTCAGAATTCTATAGAGTAAAGTGACCTTTTAAAGCCAGGTAGATGGGGATTCAGCAGTATGAATCAGACCTGGAACAGCCCCATCTTTTATTAATATAATGTCTCTTGATTTACTGCAGGAAGCCACTGAAATGATTAAGTGTACCAGCAGTCTGCAGAAACTGCCTGGGTGACCTCTGAAGCGCTATGACGAATATAAAAGAAGAAAATTTAAAACCTGTATGATCAGCTTAAGGAAAATTAAGGCCATATCTCAGCTTGTTGGAAATGCTGTTAAAGTGGGAAGACAGGTAGTGGCTGCAGAGTGGCAGAAGATCTAAGCCACATCTCTTTCCATACGACCTAAAATGAATGATTGTTCTGGGTGGAAAGCATCTTTCCACTGGAGTTTGCTTTCAAGTTTTCCTCCTTGGTGGTCTTCCAAAAAGAAAGCATAGGTAAATAGTATAAAGAGCTGAAGAGTGTCTATTCCGAACAGCTAATCTTGTCCATTCTCTTTATGGATACTTATTTTTGTACTATCTATCTCCTTCTATCTCCATCTTCCAGGAAAGATGCAATGCACGTGTAGATGGAGGTCTTCTGATTTCTCTTTAGGACAAAATTAATAAATCCTAGTAGCAAATATCTTACTAAGAGTAAAATTACTTTGTAGTGCCATTGCAGCTTTTATTACAAGATCTCAAAGCAGTTAGGAAATAATACCCAACTAAGCCTCACAGTATCTCTGTGCAGAGAGGCATGATTTAAACCAAATGCAAGCCCAGCATGCAAGGCACTGAAATTGGCTGGACATTTAGTCATTAAAATCCTTAAGGAATTATCTTAGTTGTGTAATCTATATGTTAAAGCATTGTAAATCTCAAGTGGTCCAGGAGGTGATTTGTGGGACATAGTCGCCCGTAGATTACTTCTTGTCAGCCTTTGGGTTTTGGTGGGGTGGGGTGGTACTGGAGTTGAGACTGGCTATTCAAGCAGCACCGTCCAGATAATTAAACATCACCTCCAGTCTGCCCGGTCTCACCGGCTGACTCGCTGCTACTGATATCTGCAAAGATATGGGAAGTGTGTGGACATTGCCATCAGGTGTGAATGAAGGCACATGCTGCCCCTTGGTGGAGTGGAGCAACCTGACTCCACAGGGGTTCCTGTTTCGGCTCCTTCTGCTCTCCAAAGTAAGAGCCGTGTGTGATCTTGGCCTCAGCCCTTCCCAGCATTGCAGCAGACACTGTTCTCAACCTGTACCTACCCAGCTGCTGCAGAGCAAGCAGTGGGTAGAAGCAGAGCGCTTGTTTGCATGGTAGATGTAGGGAGGTGCATCTGAGTCCAGGCTGCTGCTGAGGGAGAAAGGAAGAGATACAGCTATTTAAATAGTAGAATGTAGGCTGCTGCCACGGGTGCAGAGTGGGTGGCTGCTGCAGCAGAGCATCAGGAGGGGTGGCTGCAGCAGGGAGAGTTGACCTTCAGGAGAAAAAGAGGCCCTAGACCGGAGATCTGGCCCCTCTGTGTGCTGCGCGCACGTTGTCCTCAGTCGGCAGCAGCCGTGGCGATTATTGCCATATTTCTGGACAGAAGGAGGTGTACCTGCACTGTGTAGCACATGCAGCTTAAATGAAGAATCTCTGGGAAATGTTGAACCTGCTGGGTGTATACTGTGAAGTTAATCCCTGTGTGAGCAGTAGGTGTTTATCCAGGAGAACCAGGCATTCAGCAGCCTGGACAAGTACCACGGATCCTCACATGCTGCCTGGAGACTGTTTCTAGCTGGAAAGAAGGAAAAATGAATGTAGGGTAGCTCTAACCTACACGGTGAACATGTAGGTTAGCATGGAGGCTTCCACCCACATGACCTACTTGTGGAGCAGCTTCTTGTCTGAAATAAACAGCGTGATACCGTCCATGCCCGTTTGAGTAGAACGTGTATTTCTGTTGGCTGGAAGAAAGGAAGGTACAGTTGTCAGGCCCAGATGGAGGCTTTGAAATATGCATGATAGTGGCAGCTGTGTGTGGGAAGAATGACTTGAAGTGTGTTGAGGAGGAGGAGGCTTGTTTACTGTGCTACTGTCTTCAAGTAGCTGCAGAGTTAGTTGAATGGGGAGAGAAATGAGGAATGTATTTTCTGTCCGTGGATTATTGCTTCACTGTGCTGGACAGTTTTTTCTCCAATATTCATTGTTTGTTTGAAAATCCATAAAGAATCAGTGAGTTGCAGTGAATTGCAGGGAAGTATTGTCGGTATTTTGCCAGTTCCGGATCCTCATGGATCTGGCCCTGTTTTCCTGAGCTGGGCGCTTCTGCCTGCAGGGTCCTTCTCAAAAGCTGGGCTGAGGCAGCTGTGTGCACACTTTGGAGAGGAAAACGTTGTTCTGGCAGCCTTCCTGATCCTGAATTTTGTGTGTGCCCTTATTTATGAGCGTGTTTGTAGTCTGTGCTTATGTGAATACTTCAGCCTGTGTACCGTTGGCACTGGTGTGTTGGCACTGGGTTGCATTGCTGCTGGTGGTGCTGGTTGGCACTGGTGCTGGAGGGTGGCCCACAGGCGCGACTCGGCTGAGGGGCAGTCACGCACAGCGCGCCCTCTTCCTCCCCAGGGAGAGGGAGGCAGTCCTGGTCAGACGCAGGTCGGTGAGGCCTCCTGGCCAAGGCTGCCTGCAGGCAGCATGCCGCTTGGCTCCTGGGCACTTGCCTTCATGCAGGAGAATGGGGTTGGGCTGCATGCCTTCCTCTTCCTCCTTGTAAAGGCAGCCCACAGTCGCTGAGCTGGGAGTCACCTCCGCGAGGGGATCCAGCTTTCATAGCTGCCGCGTGTATCACCTTCTTTCAGGAAAAAAGGCGATGCCAACCCTGGCCCAAAGGTTTTGAGATATGTAAGAGGGAGTATGTATATATGTACTTATGATTATCTGTAAAAAAAAGGAGGACATGTGATACACAACAAAAAGTACTCTGTTCATGTGTCAAGTGGAACATGTGTCAAGTTCATTCACAAACTCTTTAGGGTTTTATATTTTTTTAGATTTATGTTTTATGTTTATGGTTTTCAGTCATCTCATTAATTAACACTTTTATATGGAGAGAATAAGGGTTTATGGCTTATTCCTTTTGTCACAACAATATTTTCCAAGCATGTTTTGTTGAGTACATTTTTCACATTCCCACCCCAGAGCATGAAATTAATCTTTTCTGAATAATTCTCTAGTATCTCTTTCAGCTATGTGGCCTAAAAAGGTCTTTGACTTAAAACTGGTCTAAAAAGAAAGTCTGAAGTTGTAAGGTCATCTGCTAGAATATCAGAAAGGCATGAGTGGACCCTAATAACAAACTTCTAGAGTCAGAGTCAGTTTTGGTGTCAGCTCTTTCACTCTGTGCTGCAGCTTGGTTTGTCCTGACCTGGACCCGGCACTGGAAGACTACCTTTGCTCTTTACACTCAGATAAGGTTGTGTGTCTGCTTCCGCAGAATGCCAGTTAAATGTAGTAGATAGCTTCCAGATACACCTAATTTTGAGAGTAGCTGCCATTTTAATCTGTAATCATATGACAATGACTTCCAAATTTTTATCATTTGAAAATCTACATCCTGAGTGATTTATCTGATTTGAGCTTTAAACTTACAGCAATCAATCAGACCTACTTCCATTATAAATGTCCTTCCTTCCCTCCTCATTTTCTAGCAGGTCTGTGGACAAACCATGCTTCGGACCTTTTCCATTCAACAAGTATGTCTAAGTATTTTATAAAGAAGCACAGCAACAAAAGGAAGCAATATCATACTCATCCTTAATGTGACTTTTCCACGGCTTTATTTTTATCTCACCTTTACTGTGACATAAGACAACAATGTAAAGAGCCAAAATTAGTGATCATCAAATGTTTCAATATATTGAGTTCTCAGGAGATTGAATAAATCTCTAACAGCCAGTCTTCCTGAAGTCATAAAAGGAACTGAATTGATCAAAGTGTAGAACCATCAAAAAGGGAAATTTAAAAGTGTTTGTTTCTGTGTTGGACAAACACAACATCTTTACAACACTTCAAACAGAAGATGTTGCTGCAAATGGAGTGTGAAAAAAAAAAATCTGCTTAATTAGTAGTAAACAATCATGGCAGCAAAAGAACTTTAGGTGTTTATATTCTTGATTAATCATAGCCCACATTTGCTTCTGACAATTTTACTTTGAAAACTGTGCTAGTTTTATTATTGTTCTACTCTCTTCCAAATGAGGATTTAGCTTTGTTAGCTCTTGACCGTTCTTCATCCAGTTTTAAGGCCTCTACCTTGCACCCTGTGTTGCCATTTACATCTTAGGAATAGGAATGTACATCATTATAATTTGATATTGCTAGCATCTTATCTTCGCCTTGTGTGTAGACGTAGGTCAGACTGAAGTTTCAAGGCATAGAAAATTAAGACAAAGGCTGGATGAAAGCTTTCTTCCATGAAGCAGATACCAATTAGAAATACATGTTTAATCTGGTAAATAGACAAACTGAAACACAGAGAAGACTCTCTTAAATTATAGTGCAATTTATATGGTTGTTGCCAGGGTCGATAACTGAAAATTATTTTTTTCCATGATAGACTTATCATATAGGCATAGCTTTATCAGAAAGAGGAAAACGCAAGTGGTGTTTATTTAGAAGTGTGTATGCCTGTATTTAAGTATGACCTTTCCAAGATGTCTATAAGGGAGGAAGATATTAAAATCTTGAAGAATTTTTGCCAACTGTCTTCTATGAAGGGCAAAAGGGTTATTTGATGAGTCTCATTCAGTCAAGAGTTTTGACTGGTGTCTTGTTCCAGAATATCATGAGCTTTAACATGTCATCACAGGAGAGTTAGTAAACTCTGCGGTCTTCAGTTTATCTATAAAATGTGACAATAAAATTATCTATTGTTACTTCACTGGATGATGTCATGAGGTACAATAAATATGATTTTACAGTGCTTTGTACCTTGTGCTATGAATTGTAGTAGGTTTCCTTTTCAGTTTCTTTTGAAGTCCTAGCCATAAATGTTAAAATTTTGGGTAGACTTAGCTGTAATACTTAGTAGCTGTAATTTTTCTTCACAGTTTCTTCAAATAAACCAATAATACAATATTAACTTCATTAGAAAATATTTCTCATCTTAGTGTGTAGGATATGAAGCTATCATCTGCATACTTTATCAAACGTTCTGAACATTAAAGACAAATTTAAAAAACCCCACCCGCCGAGTGGCAACCTAATTTCACCTGACAGTGCATGTAACATTCGGTTACGGACCTTCAGTGTGACTTATCTGAAAGTCCTTCATATAGGCTTTGCGTATTCATTTTGTGTCACATATTATTAGAAAAAGTGAGATTTTCCAAAGACTTTGTACAGTTAAAAGTTAGGCAGCTGCCAGCATCATTGAAGTAGTGTCATGGTTTAACCCCAGCCAGCAACTAAGCACCGCATAGCTGCTCAGTGGAGGAGAGAATTGGAGGATTAAAAGTGAGGAAACGCGTGAGTTGAGACAAAGACAGCTTAACAGGTAAAGTAGAAGCCATGTGCACAAGCAAAGCAAAACAAGGAATTCACTCACCACTTCCCATGGGCAGGCAGGTGTCCCATCTCCAGGCAAGCAGGGCTCCGTCACGTGTAACAGTTACTTGGGAAGACAAATGCCACCACACTGAACATCCCCCCTCTTCCTTCCTCTCCCCTCAGCTTGTATGCTGAGCATGACGTCCCATGGTATGGAACATCCCCTGGGTCAGTTGGGGTCGACTGTCCCGGCTGTGTCCCTCCCAGCCCTTGTGACCCCCCGCCCCCACCCAGCCTGATTGCTGGTAGGGTGAGAAGCAGAAAAAGCCTTGAGTCTGTGTAAGCACTGCTCAGCAAAAACTAAAGCATCCCTGTGTCATCAACACTGTTTCCAGCACAAATCCAAAACATAACCCCATACCAGCTACTATGAAGAAAATTAACTCTGTACCAGCCAAAACCAATACAAGTAGAAAGCTCAAAGAATATTTCATACTTAGGATCCCACCTGGAATGTACTACAGAGCCAAACAAAGGAAGAAAAATAACAGGACTTATGAGAATGGCTGAATCTTCTTTGTGAAGTACAGGTAGGATATGTAGGGCAGGATATTGTAAGGGGAGAGGTAGCAATGCTCCCTCCTACCACAGTCGTCTTGTTCTCTCTTCTGGCTGAGTATATCTTTGCAGACCACAATAGATGTGAATATGGTACCATAAATAGGCATTAAAATTCAGGGTGCTTACTCTAGTTTTAAGGAACAATGGTGAGGAATGGTGGACTCCTTTTGAGGCTAGCCCATTTTTGAAGTGTACACATTTAAGGTGTTAAACTGGAGAACTCCAGTATCCCAAGACAAACTGAAGCTTTGATTTCAGCCTTTACAGCAACAGAGAAAATAACTGTGTGACTACATCTGTACGTTGACTCTTACATTTTAATTGACAGAAGACTCCACAAAGGGAAAACAAAACATTATCATCCTAGTTTGTTAGTGTCTTGTCTACATTGCATAAGATGGCAATGACAGCCTATGGAAATTCAAGTCCTAAAAGCTGTCCCTCCGGCTGATAAGCACTTCAATAAATACCATTAGCAGCTGGAAGGACAACCTGCAAAACTTTAATAAGGCTTTTCAAGGAAATAGGGTGCTGCATTTCACATGCAACTTGCCTTGTAGATACTTAAGTGACAATTTTTTGTCAACATTGTGCATCTTGGTCAAAAGCTGAATTGGTGTTACTTTGCTGCTGACACCAAGACTTGGAAAGATCCAGGAAAAAACTCCCATGATGAGGACCTCACCAGAGAATGCATAGCATCACTTTAATGTGAACCAAAAGTTGGACACAGGATGTCAGTAAGAATTCTTTATATGATGGGGAAACAGTGAACTGTAGAATTACATGTGAAAGAGAATAATACTGGTTTCAGTATCTTATGGTTTCATGCAGATAGAAACAGATTTTGCACAGTTACCAGAGAAGTGCAAGACCAATCTGTGATTACATTTGAAAAATAAAAGGGCAGTTTTAAAAAGCAGTAGTAGTATATAAGTGTGTATATAAGAACTTCCTGACCTGTTTAGACAGCAAATGGCAATGAAATAACCAGTTACTTGTCTTTGCTCTTTCTGAGTGTCAGTAACAGATGCATGCCTAAAATTGCACAAATAGCTTGTCTCTGTTCTAATGGGTGAGTTGAGCCTAGCCAGTCTTTGCAGGCATTGCAATCACAGAACGATCTCCAGTTTTAGATGGATGACACAATTTGGATAGGGTTCTTTTGGTTGTTTCTATATGAACATATAAAAGAGCAATCGGATGCTACCAAGTACATATTAGTTAGGAATAATCTATCATACAAATTTAAGCTCAAATCTTCAGTTGGTCTGTGTCCCCAACTTCTTCTTCCCCCCACCCCACCACTGAGTAACATGTCTGAAGTCTTACCAGCAGGGAGGCGCTTGTACAAGACTAAGTACTATTGCTGCAGTGTGCGTGCACCAGTATCTTCATGCAAAGCTTAAACGACTACAGGAAAAGTCCTTCAGTAAATTGTGAAAACACTTCAGAAGTGTTTAAGATTTTGTTATCAGCTGGAGGTCTATCTAGAGATATCTGTGTTTTGCAAACAAGGAATAGATTTCACAGTCCTTGATAAGACTAAACACTTCCCCTTATGTGAAGCCCCAGACTTCATGCAATCATAGGATCACTCAGGTTGGAGGGTAAGCCAGGAGGTCATCTAGTCCAACCCATTGCTCAGATCATGCTCAGCGCTGGCCCAGGTTTCCTAGGATTTTGTCTACCTGAGTCCTGACTAATGGGTTGAAAACCTCCACTCTTCAGCATGTTAATAGTCTTGTACAGCTACACATCCATCTCTCCATTGTATTGTAGAACTGCTCAATCACATTGTCTGTTAAGCATCTCGCTGGTGATAATCCTGTTTGCTGGATTTGTGATAATCTGATACACTCATAATCCCTCATGTATCCTGATATAGCATATTTTTGGATTTTGGTCAGCGTGGACAACACATCCAGGTTTTTCAGTAGTTCTTGTTACATCCAGCTGGAGCATGTGTTACTGAAGTTTTTAAGAGGAGCCACACCACAGAACTACTGAAGGTAATGGTTAAGCACCAGAGTTAGGGTTTGCTTCAGTATTAATTTTTTTTTTTTGACAGCACTAGTCTTCTCTGCAGAGGCAGAGAACGTATTTCTTCCTGTTACTCATTAGTTTAGTTCAGTAACTATTTCATTCACACAGAATGAAATCAATTCACTGAGAAACCAACTGGGAGTTAAAAAGTAGGAAAGCTGGTATTCCTCCTCCTCACCTGTGAATAACAATGAGGTGTGGGAGAATAATATCTACTACCTCTAAAATCTTGTAAGGCGTGGTAGAAAGAAACACTAAATCTGGTTTTACTTAGTACAGAAAACATTTCATTTGTTCAGTATGTCAGATTTAAATGCATGATGTGTTGTTTTAAGCTTTTCTTTACATGTGCGACACATTTAAATAATTTATTTAGTTAAAACAGTTCAAAATTCTGCTTGAAGAAATTTTAGCATATCCCAGCCTGTCACCATGATAATTATCTATCAGAAATAAAATAAATGCACCATTTTATTCACCATTTTCTAGTATAATAAAAAAAATCAAGGGCTACAGCAAAACCCCATGCTTTTATTTCTTTAGGGAAGGTGTTTGCTGTTCTGTTGCTTGGTTTTGGCCCTTACAAGTCTGGTTACATTCCAGAATACTACAGACTCCTTTTTTCTGCCTGTGGTTGACCAGGCAGTTGCATTCAGTGTGACGTTTTTGCGATGCTCACGTGGCAGCAATGCCTTAGGCCTTATTTCTCTGCTGTTCTCTTCAGCAGGGGCTTCATCCAAAAATGGGAAGCCGTGCTGAATGTAGCAGTCTGCTTACTAAGTGTATCTTGCCACAAAGAAATTACTTTTGTTTTTGTTTTGTCCAGCTACAGTAGCGTTTCCTGTGGGTATTTTTCAAGCTGAATTTAAAGCACTGGTTTGAGTTACAAAAGAGTAAATTGCTGTGGATTTGCCTGCTTCACTCTCGGTTGCTCCTCCTGTGCTACTGCGCAACAGAGAAGTTAACAGATGTACTACTCTGCCTTCTTAGGAAATGGTCACTGATAGGGAGCATCTCAGTTCTGAATCTTACTCCTCTGTTTGATCTGAATAAATAATATTGACCTATAAGGAAAATATCTTTTATTAGTTCTTTAAAAAAGATTACTGTTAAGAAGAATGAAGAAATTAAAAACAGGGAAGCACACCATATTGTTTTTTAGAACTGAGCCACGTTTTATAAAATGTAGCCAGCAGTCAGTTGGTCTCTGCTTTATGATTTTCTGTTGGTTTTAAAAAACCTACTAGCTTGGTAGAAATATTACAGTATACAATCAATTTACACTCCCAAGTAACGTACAATGATACCATTAAATAGGCTGGTTTATGTCAGTTCCACATAAAACCCCCTCTCAGTGTGACATTTAGAAACATAATAAGAGATGTATAAGAAACAACTAGAGTATCTCTTTCATCCCTTAGCAGTTTCAAATTTCTCTAAAAGATGGTAAAGATCTGATAATACCAGAGAGAAAGTCCCCGTCTGAAGCTGGCTGTCTTTGTATCTAGCGGCAAAATAAATGCATATATGTCTTAAGTGCTATAAAGTGAAGGAAAACCTAGAATAAAGTATGTGATATCCTTGCAGATTCCTTGAGTAGTTTAGAGAGGCAATGCTCTCTCCATCTTCAGTCTGAAAACCTGGGAAGGAGGAATGGCAAAAAAAAAAAGGGTGTGTGGAAATGTCTGTAGAGCGACAGTTATTATGCTGTAGTAATATTATGATATGCAAATGGTTTCATTTTTTCTAAGCTAAAGACACAATAGGGAAGACATGATACAGTGTTTTACTTTTTAGCACGCAAGGTTGATAATTGCTTGGTTAAAAATATGACCATTTGTGCTGTAGACTTTTTGCACTTGCTTTTCAAATTGAGTATGTGCTGATGTGCTGCCCTTATCTTGGCATTGATACAAATGTAACTATAGACATGAAATTTCTGAAGTTATCATTTTACATTAATGATAATACTTCTGTATTACAATACTATATCATGTTTTGCTTTTAAGTGAAATATATGTTTTGACTACACCGGTAGCTGGATAAACCTTGCCTCTTTAAAAGAAATCCCTTCATAAGGAAACAGAATGTGCTTTTACTTTATTTAGTGCATGTGTGCAGGTTAATGATTGGATGTCAAACATTTTGTAAATCAAAGCAGTATTTAATTTGTGTTTTCCCCAAAAAGATTAGCTAATACAATTTAATATAAAGGCAAGCTGTAGTATTTTAACTTGGAGTCAGTGTGCATTTTCTGGGTTATTACTTTGTTTCAGTGTTCTCTCAAAAGAGGATGCTTCCCTACCCATATTAGATTTGCCATACTTGTAGGTTTTTATTACAGTTTTTTAATAGTTTTATTAACCAATATTAACCCATTTACATGCCATTAGTTTTCTAATTCAGGTATTTTGGAAGTAGATACAAGCAATACCTTCAGTGAGTCAAATAAAATTTCATGGTCCTCATAAAAACAGTCACTGTGTTGTAGAATCATAGAATCAGAATAATTTAGGTTGGAAAAGACCTTTAAGATCCAACTTTAAATCCAACCGCTAACCCAGCACTGCCAAATCCACCACTAAACCATGTCCCTAAGCACCACAGCTACACATCTTTTAAATACCTCCAGGGATGGTGATTCCACCATGTCCCTGGGCAGCTTGTTCCAATGCTTGGCCATCCTTTCAGTGAAGATATTTTCCCTAATACCAATCTAAACCTCCCCTGGCACAACCTGAGGCCATCTCCTCTTGTCCTGTTGCTTATTACTCGGGAGAAGACACCTACCCCCACCTGCCTACAGCCTCCTTTCAGGGAGTTGCAGACAGCAATAAGGTCCCCCCTGAGCCTCCTCTTCTCCAGGCTAAGCAGCCCCAGTTCCCTCAGCCGCTCCTTGTAAGACTTGTTCTCCAGACCCTTCACCAGCCTCTTTGCCCTTCCCTGGACACGCTCCAGCACCTCTACGTCCCTCTTGCAGTGAGGGGCCCAAAACTGAACACGGGGTTCAAGGAGCGGCCTCCCCAGTGCCGAGTACAGAGGGATGACCACTTGCCTTGTCCAGCTGGCCACACTGCTTCAGATACAAGCCCGGATGCTGTTGGCCCTCTTGGCCACCTGGGCACACTGCTGGCTCACGTTCAGCCAGCTGCCAGCCAGCACCCCCAGGCCCTTTCCTCCAGGCACTTTCCAGCCGCCCTTCCCCCAGCCTGTAGCGCTGTGTGGGGCTGGTGTGACCCAGGTGCAGGGCCCAGCACTGAGCCGTGTTGAACCTCAGTTGGCCTTGGCCCACTGATCCAGCCTGCCCAGATCCCTCTGCAGAGCCTTCCTGCCCTCCAGCAGATCAACACTCTCCCCCAAGCTGGTGTTGCCTGCAGAGTACTGAGGGTGCACTTGATCGCCTCATCCAGATCATTGATAAAGATATCAAACAGAACTGGCCCCAGTGCTGAGCCCTGGGGAACACCATTTGTAACAGGTTGCCAGCTGGATGTAACTCCATTCACCACCACTCTCTGGGATCAGCCACCCAGCCAGGCTTTTACACAGTGAAGAGTACACCCATCCAAGCCATGATTAGCCAGCTGTAACTGCTACTACACTATGTACTCGGTTCTTTGAAATGTAATACTAATTTTCATTGCACTGTGGATGCATGTGCGCTCCCTAAATACATAAGGAAAACAATTTATTAGTGAACTTGTTCCAGCAGAGTAATTTATCACACTTACTTCCCTGAGCATGGCTCTGTGTGGGTACCATGAGATATTGGTATCTTGTTAGAATGAAGGTCATCAGTTACATTTTCTAGTAAAGGGTTACTCTTCCCAAGTTGGCATCAGATCTAGTAACTATGTGCTGTTAACCAATAGAAGGATTAACAAGCATCATTTGTATGATCCATATAGTCACTTCACACTTATCCGTTTTCCAGAACTTTTTTGAAGTAGATTTTGAAGACATTAATGGAGCTATGATGGAGCAGACCTTTGCAGTCAAAAGGCTAGCCACTCAGCCAGTTTGTAATTCAGTGAGACACGTTATCTATTTTGACAGTCTTCATGGTTAAATAGTCTGGCTCTTTTAATACCTAACTCTGCTTATAAATAGAAATGAAGAAGTCAAATGGTCCAGTCTCGACAGCAGAATAATGCAGAGTTTTGGATATGTCCAGAGCTCACATATGCCTCTTCCCTTCAGTGGAGTGGGAAGAACAAGGTAATGTGGTTGAGTCAAGCGGAACTTGAAAACACTTCTGGCATGTGTTTGCCTTGAGGTTTCAGTAATACATGAAGAAATTTGATATATCTGAGCTCTGCTTGAGGCCTGTAAAACATAGTGGGTTTCTGACCAAGAAAAGCAATTATTTGAAAAGCAAAACAGTAGACTGAGCATCCACAAAAGCTGTACTTAGAAGACTGGCTCTGCAGTTTGCATGTGGTGTGGAGAAGGAGGATGGGACAGAAGGAAGTAGTCCTGGCTTCTAGTTCCTGTTTCTTGCTCCATATAAAGTATTTTAGCAAATAAGGTTCCCCTGTGAAATCTAGGCAAAGGGCTGGAACCTCAGTATAAGCCTCCAAAGACAAGTGTAGGTTCTCTCCTACATTCGCACAACTTAACAGGAAGGGTGGACATCCTACTCTTTGCCACTGTCAATAAGACATGTCTTCTTGAAGACAGGAAAGCTCGTTTTGGGTTGAAATGTGTGTAGAAGGTGCATCCCTCAGCAAGTAATACACTTACTTTGATGTTGCATAACAGTTGATAGCAAGAATTTGTCTTTTCCTTCCACCATGTGTTACAGTAAGCAGTCCTGAGAGGTAAGAGCTGACTCCCTAAACACCTAGGCACTCTTTGGGCTATAAGCTGGGAGCTCCAGTCTTACACAGGGAACTGATGGAAGTGACTTTAGTGCTGCATGTATGTGCCTTACAGGAGAGGAGTAGGGTCCCAGACATACTCTTTTCCTTATTATGCGCAGTTATTTTTTGCTTAAATATTACCGCACTTTATGGTCTGCTCCTTGGAAATCGAGTGTTGTGTGAGAGCTGTGATTTTCACTTTGGGAGCCAGGTGTCTGAAAACCCTGTGCAATGTCACACCTGAACCTCCTGGTGGATACAGGCCTAATCCAAACCAAGCTTTTCTGAATGTACATGGAACAGCCCTGTGTGGTGGTCCTCAGGCAGCATCCAGGTTGGAGTCATCTCAGCTCTGCATCAGGTACTTGGCCTTGCTCTTGTGGCAGGGGGGTGGAGGCGTCCAGACCCCTTGAACAGAGGCTGTGTTGTGTGAAATATGTAACATATCTCTGAACCAGGATTCATGGCTGATCCAAAGCTAGAGGTTGAATGTAACCTGGTCTCGCTGTTAATCAGAACCGAGTGTCTCAGGACAGGCATGCTGACACAGCTGGTCAGCAGTTCCACTCCGGGACTCTGGTGTGAAGGTTCATGTGCGTGGTTACGGATAGTCTGGGCAGGAGAGGTTCTTCTTCCATCGCAGTGGTGGCTGTGCCTAGTGCTGCAATGGACTACAGCTGGATTATAAATAAACAGGCATGGCCCAGAAACCACCAACATTTATGAATGTTATCTGTGTAGCCAGCGTTTTTGTGTTGGGAGCAACAGGGCAGAATACTGGAATGTATTTATTTACTAAGTATTTTGGAAAACGAGTATGTATTCTGCAAGTCAGAATTAGAGGTACCTTATGTAAAATCTGACAGTGGCATCAGATACATTTACTTGGACCAATGCCCTTATACTCTGGGGTAATGTTTTAAATCTGTATGACATTTCATTGTGACCAGCTTACGTGGGGGCAGCCTCTCATTTTCTTAAGAGACTGTTCTGGTCCACGTTAACACACACTGGTTCAAGTGTTAGCCAAGAAGCTAATTTATTTGGATGTTCTGCATGAGGTAACACTCTTGCGTTACTGTTGTCACTGTTGTAACAGTATGGCCAGTTTCTGTCCTACCCATCTGGTGTATGGTCCCTCGTCAACACTCCAGTGCATGCATGATGAGTTTCTAGTTAAAATCATCTCAACTACTTGCAAAAAACTGCCCTATCCAATGATAAGCATATATGAATAGATAAATAGTGGCTATCAGCTCACCATTTACTTCATGTGTGCAAAACAGGACCCACCTGGGTTGTTCCCAGGGCTGTGGGGAACTCCCTGCGTCCCCAGTCCGGGTCACACAGACTCTTATCTTGTTAACACAGACTGGGACTGTCTGGGGAGTTCTTCTGTGGATCCCTCAGACCTCTGGTGGAGCTGGGCTTGCCTGGGGCGGGTTCCTGTAGCTATCAGTCAGTTATCTCATCTGGACAGAAACTAGCTGAGGAGTTCCCCGGACTGCCCAGGGAGTTCCCACCTGTGACTCGGCATGCTGAGCATGTGCAAGGCACAACCCTTGTCCCCGGCTGCATTATGGTTACAGCTACATGTTAACTTGGAGTGCATGTGCATGCACCTACCTGGTGCATGGTGTTGGAGTACTAAGAGGTTTATTTAGCAGAGGACAGTTGATACTTGGGCATTGCCTGGATGTGATCTGCCCAGCTGCCCAGTAGGCTATGTTCCTTCATAGGCACGGATGGTGGTTTGTTTGTTTGTTTTTGTTTTGTTTTGTTTTTTAATGTGCTGGGCTGCCACATATACAAGCTACGACCTGAAAGTGCTTTTGCTGCCCTGCAGAATCCAAAACACTGTGCTCACTGTCAGTAGTACTGGTCACCAGTACCACACTTTAGCAAAGGTCTCTTTCCTGGAGTCATCTGCTGCTTTCTTAACTGCAACAACAGGTGTTGTCTGAGCCTCCTGTCTCTGGAGAAAAAAGGATAGCTTATTATTGAACTTGTGATGTTTATTTAAAAAGTCTATTTACTGTTTGTTGGTCAGTGTGCATTAGCCTGATGAAGAGCATCTAAATCTGATGAGTTTGATACCTGGTGTGGTGTCAGGTAGTTGTCGTAAAATGGCTTCCTGTAATACGTAGGGGGATGTAAATTTAAACTTCCTTACAGTTAATCTCCTTCTTCATTTTGCAAGTGAAAGGAAAAGCAGTGAGCAAAACAGAAATACAGCAAACAGCAATGCCTGAAAGATTAGTTTGGAAGCTCAAGAAATGGTTAAATATTGGCTAGAGTAAGAAGGGGTGAGAGAGATTTGAGCTGTGCTTGCCTTCATGAGCATGTAAAGCAAGATAGGGCTCCACACCATTTATTCTTCAGGCTGCTCTCTCCAAAGACAGTCTCCAGGTAGCAGATGAGGTGGTTGTGCTTCTTCCACCCAGTGCTCTGTCCTGCAGGGGTGCTGGGAAGTCAAATGTGCACCACACTGAAATTGCAGCTCATGGAACTTATTCATACAGAGTAGAACAAGTGATTAAAAAGTTAAAAAGATTTATTCAGTGCAGCATTGCTCAAAATCAGTACTTCCTATTACGAACTAAGGTGTAGGAACAGTGAAGGTGGGAGTGGTATAATGGACAACCTCTCCAAAGCTGTTATACTGGAGACCTTGGTGACTCTAGTTGGTTGGCACAAATAGATCACAATAGTCAGAATTACAGTATCTAACCATTAGAAAAGTTTGAAAGACATATTAAAGCAAAAAAGGTCTTTGAAAACTATGATTGATACGAACTGTGTAAGAGGAAAAGTATTTGGATTTATGCTAAAAGTAGTATGGCTGCATTTGGAGGGAATGAAAACGTCTGTGCTGTTTCTCTGAGGAAGCCAGGAATGTTTCTCTAGCAAGCAGTGGAAATGGCTGTTGCTGCAAGAGTGAGTGCAGGTGTGTGGAAAGCAGCCTGATCTAATGCCTAGAGAACTGCCTAGGGATCCGAGCACCTGAGTTCATCCCCTGGGGTCCCCTGCTGCCTTGCTGCCTGCCCTTGGCCAGCTCACCTCTCCCTGCCTCTCACCTACAATCAGGAAACAAATCCTTAATTTCCTTTGAGACTTATTCATGAGAAAGACAATGAAAGCAGGGAAATCTTATCATCTGGTATTGAAACGCCACACACCTAGTGAATGCTCAACCCCCCTTGTATTATTTAGTTTAAATGCAGTTAGCTTATATCAGGGTTTTTCCGATGTTTTCTTTAGAGATCTAAGATAATGAGAACTTTTTTTTTCCTCCTGAAATACAGCTCTTTATAACACACAGTGCCTTGCTTGAAATATTGTGCAAAGAATAGTCTTGTTTATGAGGACAGTACAACATGTTAGATCACCTTTCATTGAACCACGTGCTTTATAATTAATGTACAAAATTATGTCCTCTCTTTTTTTCAAGTGAAGCTTGAATAGCAGTATCCTTTGCTGTAGTCTAATTACAGAACATCCTTATCTTAGTAATAACTTTATTTATGAATATACTTTACCTGCCCCTCATAAATTATCCTTAAGCTGCTGCAGCAGTGAGTTGAGGAAGAAAATTTGCTTTAAGCAGAAGCTGAAGGTAAGCCTGATTGGAGACTTGAGCTATTTTTCATGATATGGGTTTGCAGCTGACTTGGTTTGTGTGTTGCTGGTAGTTTGGATGGATGAAGAGGTGGGATAAAGCTCCCAGTGTTTCCTTCCCTTACCTTCCCTGGAGAGAGGGGGAATAGCCCAGCTGAGACGATATCACTTAAAACAGCCTGCCTTGCTGCACTGGTGTGAGGAGTCATTCAATACTGCTTGCACAGTGCTCAGGAAACAGATTAAAACTCTTTTTCCTACAGCCATGGTAGGGCAGCACTGAGGCTGCTGTGTCTCAGAAGACTGTAGCCCCTTTCTCATTTGCATTTCCAGCTTTGTCACCATGTTGCTGAGATACCTCAGTCATGGGCTTTTCTAAATTCAGCAATTTAGAAGGCAGCTGTTACCTTATTCATAAAAAAATGGAAGAAATGAAAAGCACTCTAACTTTTAGAAACTTCTTTGTAGTTTTGTTTTCAAATTTGATCTGTCAAAATTGCTCCCCTCTAGTGGTTTTCAGACTGTTTCTAAACATGAAAAAGCTGGTGCAATGCTAAATATTCTGAAGTTTTAAGAAAGCCGTTTCCTTGAGAAAGTTCTGTAATAAAGTGTAATTTCTTTTGGGGATAATTAACTTACAAAGTGCTAGGGACTTTCCAGCCATCAGAAACCCTATCCTAAAGCTCAGTTTAGCACAGGCAGCTGCAGAACAAGTCTTGGCTTCTTAGCTGGCTATCCCAAACATTGTCTAGAGAGCTGCCATTCCTGCCTGGTTGACTGCAAGGCCACTGCTGCAGAGAGCATACCAATCATGCTGAAATGTGTAAAATTAGCATTTAAGCCAAAATAATGAGATAACCTTCTGTGCAGTGTATAATCCTAATAAGATTAAGCTTTAGCAAAGAAAAACATAAAAGATATAACCTAATAAAATCATAATCTATTCTGAATAAACTGTATTATACATATTTGCTGAACGGATTATATAAGTTTAATGAAATTACACTGTCTTATAAGCAGGATACAATAAGTAGTAATGGCAGTTTTTCTATACACAGTGCAAGAGAGTAAGGAAGAAGATGGGGATTATTAGAAAATGGGTTTAGTCAAAACAATTTTAAATCAAAAAGATAAAGACAAAAATAGAATAATAATTTCTTAAATACTGCGACAATGAGCTTAGTGTTTCTTTGAGTGTATTAGCTAAGATCAAAGTAAGATATGCAAACATGCATAACTCAAAAGTATCCAGAAAATACCTGTAGTTTTTAGAGGAAGCGGGAAGATGGGATTGACATGGTGTTGGAGCAGAATGATACAGCTAAAAAGAATGTAAAAGATTTGAGAAGTTTTAACACTTTCTCAGCATCTGGTCAAATTTTTGTTGATATTGCTGTAGTATACTCTGTATTTGTCCATTCCATGTCTTCATCTGATACATGGTAGTGGATTCCTTGCTGTTAGCACTTCTGAGCCAGATGGCATACACTCTGTCATGCTGAGATCATGCTTGAAATGTCATCTATGCAACACAGCTGAGATATAGTAGCACTTTAATTTCTCAATTGTTGTCCATTATGGCAGGTTTTTTGTTGGGGGTATTTTACCCATGTAAAAAGAATAACTAAATATGCTTTTTTTTGCCTTTACAAATGAAAGCATTTCCAAATATTTTTGATAGTTTACCAAATTTCAGCTTAGCTTGTTGTATTAAGGAATATGTTTGTCCTTATAGTAGTACTAAAAATAAGAAGAAAACTGCTTTTAAAACTATGTTATCACAACCATGTTACCTCTCCAAGAACTCTGCTGCATGTTTTTGAAAACCATTACGAGACAGTCAAGAATCATGTTAAGACAGAACGGTCTGAGACTTAACCTCTCCAGTAAGTGTAACGGTAAGGGTTTTTCCTGGGTTAAGTGAAGGGAAGATGGAGAGAGAAAGGAAGAGGTGCAAGAAGCATGGTTATATTATTCATCAATTTTTTCTTTATTTAATGTGCTGAAAATTGTGAATTAGAATAGATGCTGAAAGGCAGTGCTACAAAAATTACATCTTAGGGGCCACATCTGTTCTGGTTTTCTGGTTTCTTATTTAAGTTGCTTAGTTTGCACAAAATGTTGCTTTTCTGTCTGTCCAGATAAAAACACATCTTGTGTTCCAGCAGGCAGAATTTTAAAATACATCTCTCGGAAACGTAAGGTCTAATTAGCTTACACAGCTTTGTCCCCATTCCGTAGCTCCATAGTAGGTGCTGAAACACTTGGACTTAAACAATGTATAAGAACTAGACCCGAGAGTCAAATGGGTTTCTTTTCCATGCATAATAATTTCATAGCAGACTTCATTCTTTTGTGCATCTGCAACATCTCATTGGTTTAAACCCCATCCTTAGTTATATCTGGGCAATACTGGTGGGCTTAAAAGAAAAAGACTACAGGAGGTTATGTAGAAAGCAAAAGTTTATATTTAAAGGCATCCCTGAACTTAAATCATATGATTAGGCATGTTTAGATGATACATGTCATAAGACTAAATCATGAAAATGAAGATAAATTTCCAAGTAAAGACTAGTCTTCATGTGTGACATCCTGGTTAGAAGAGCCTCCCCCCTGCTGAAGGCTGTAAAGGGAGACATGAGTCATTGTTTTGGATGAGGGCAGTGCTAGATATTTATAAGGCTGTCCATCTATGCACTTACTGAATTTCTAATGTTTGTTCTGATAGAAATAGGTGTTATGTTTTACTAGTGGAGTTTAATTTCTGATATGTGCAAGTGAAAGAGAAGAGAGAAATAGGAGAAATATGTATTTCAAGACTCCTAACCAACAAACAACTCAAAGTAAAATAGACGGCGATTCTATTAAGTATTTCTTTGGCTTACTGTGTTTTCATTCTCTTGTCCTTTACTTTTCTCCTATGTTGTGTATTTGGTTTCTCAGGCTGCTGGCTTTTGATAGGCAAGGGCTGTCTTCCTTTTCCGTGTTGAAGTGGCCTATGGCATTGTTGAAACCTGCTCCAACAAACAAAACAAACTAAAATGGCCATGGCACTGCAGCTGGTGTGGAAGAATATATGATACGAGGTCTGACTGCGTGCCCCAACTCAGTGTCAGTCAGTGAATGTCCTGGGGTGATGCTGCTCTTTTACCTCTGGCCTTTAAAATACAAGTCATCTTCCCCATTCCTTGTACAGAAGTAATGATTCTGAGTAGCACACAGTACTTTTTCATTATGTTTGCACTTCAGCTTTAATTAGTTGTAGATTTAGTGATTAGACATATTACACTGGCTTGCATTTTAGTACTTAAAATGCTGTTGCTTCTTGCTTTTATTTCTTGATGTCTCTCATTTGTCTGTAGACAGAAAGATTTGCCTTTTCCTTATCTGAAGTCAGTAGCTTCTCAGACACAAAGACTTAACACTTGATTATGTGTTGTCCAGCTTCTGCTTGCTTTTATAACTTACAAACATACAGTGAGGGGAGGAGAAGCGACAAGAATAAAAGCAATGTGCCTGTGAGTAACGCTGGAATGGCGATGGACAAGAAGAATCAGTAGCTTCATGCAGTCACGAGCAGTAACAGATTTAATGATCTGTCAAAAATACCTTGTTTTTCTCAACTTAAACGGGACATACTGTAATATACAGTAGTATATTACAACTATAGATAACTGAGCTGTTGTTATAGGGATGTAGACAGTCCTCACAAACCTGTGTACAGCCTGATACACTACAACCCAAACCAAGCGTGATCCCAAACCAGAGACCAATCAGAGTCATGTTTACAGTGGGCAAAGAGATAAAAATTGGTCTTAAATTACTTCGGTTTCTTAAAATACAGTGCTCTTAGTTGCTGAAGCATAGTACATTTGTATATAAACGCCTAGAGGCTGAAGGAATGAAAGCCAAAGTGACATAAGGTGACAAGGAGTAGTAACAGATACTCTTGAGGTTATAAATCATATTCCTGTTGCTTGAAAAGGAAAATCAGACCACATTCTGTATGAGACAGATTGTAAAATCTGAAAAACATGAGAAATGACAACTTCCAGAAATTTGATTTTGCATGCTGGTAGAGTTAAACTTTCATCTTCCTGCAGAAAGCCACGAGTTGTCATAAGCATGAGTATTGCTTTGATGAGTCAGGTTATGCCTGCCCCCCACCCGTGGGCTGGTGGCCCATCCCCAGGGAGGTACCTGATGCTGGTGCTGGGACTGCCCCGGTGCCCCTGGCTGCCCTGCTCCTGGCTGGGGCTGGGCTGGGACCTGGCAGCACCCCCAGTTGCTCCCAGCCCCCAGGGATCATCCAGGGCTCCCTGACACCTTACTGCAAATTAGTCTTCCTATAATATGGATTATATTTGCAGATTCTGAAGTCTCTTAAATGCAGTCTTACTTCTAAACAGTGGGAGCTTACCTGGTCAGTGAGGTGCAGGTACATAATGCATATGTGCATGCAGACACACACACACGTGTGCATGCGCTTCATGCACAAACGTGGCATTTTGGAATGTGTAAGTGACTTAATTTTCCACATATTTCTTGCTGATTCCATGAGTGTTACTCCCATGTTTTATTCTGGCAGCACTGTCTACGTGCCAGCCTACCCAGATGCCTTATTTCATAGAGAGGTATATGAAATAATCTTGAAAATGGTAACTTGAGGACAGTTAATTCTCCATTTTCAAAGGTATACCCATGAATAGTAGTGTTTGCATAGACTTTTCCAGTTGTTCTGCCCAGGGCACTAGGGAATGCTTCTCATTATGAGGGTGAGCTTGGAAGAGAAAGAGTCCATGGGAAATGAGATCCTAGATTCAGCGCATTTCATGGGAGTTTTCTACATTGGTAAGAATAGTGACAGAATTTCCACTGACCTCAGTGGTACAGAGATTTTGTCAGTGCTGTGGAGCCCCACGGCATGGAGGAGAAGGGAGTCTCCATGCCCTGAAGTTCATCCATTTAGTTAATGACTAAATATGTTTTCTGTCTGACTCTAAGAAGTCAAATTAGGGGGAGTACAGGGAGGTCATTAGTTGCCATCCTGCAGTGAGCACCTTGTGGAAAAAAGTCCTACTGAAGCAATTCTTTATTTTCTTGTAGGAGACAGACATGTACAATTAGTTTACTTTATTCTAGTCATTCATAAGGAACAATATTTTCGGCTATATAATCTGAATAGATCTCACTGTTTGGGAAGGTTTCTGGGCTGCTTGGCTTCATCTTCTGTTCATAGCTGTTTTCTCCTGCAGCAACTTTATGAGTATTTTCTCTGCTCAGAGTTTTGTATTACTAAAACACCTGTAGATAGCCATTTCCATTATTTGTCATTATATTATCACAGCTTAAGGGTACTGTAGTGTCAGCTATAGTAGCATGGCCCGTCTAGGCTTCAGTGGAGAAAATGGGGTCAGCCGCAAGTTAGTATGTTCTTAAGATTTTCTTATTTTTGCATACTTTGCTTACAAGTTTCTGAATCTATCACTGTTACATGGTATAAGGAAGGTGTGACTGTTTTCTGTCAAATTTGTTTCTGTCCTTTTTCTAAATTACTGTTTTCCTTCAGGCAATAGTTAGAGGCAAAATTTGTAGATATTTCCTCTGAAGTGCTGTTATTTCTTGTATTTCCAAGAGGGGGAAAAAAAAGACAACTGTTTGTTTAACATCTTGGGGATGTTTCATGTATAGATTCACCACTTGCAGATTTTCAAAAGAAGGTCCTTGTTTTGAAAATGTGATCCTAAATGTGAGGTAACACCAGGGCACTTTTGAGAATATTGTTTCAAGGGAGTTTCTACTCCCTTGCTGTGAACTTTTCACATCTGTTAGGCAGCACTCATACTGAGGAGCATGGACTTACTCATTTCAGACCATAAACCACCAGTAGCTGCTTGCTATGCTTTCCCTATACCAGACCCACAAAGGACGTAAATTGTTACTGACTCTGGCTGTTCAGTTTATGCTGCTGAGACTCATGCAGCTCTGGAGGTCCTCAGTCTAATCCTAAATCTTGAAAGGTGTCAGAAGAGTTTTCTTGCACATTCTAGAAAAGAAAGGAAGTATTAGAGGGAATGTACGTACATTATTTGTATGAATAAGCTGGAACTGTTCCTTCTTGCACATTATATGATTTTTTCATTGGCTCTGAATGTTCTCAATAAATATGTAATCTCCTCCTTCCAATATGAATTTTTATTTGTTAATCTTTTTGTAGAATAGTTTACTTCATACCTACTCTCTGAAATCCTTGGGTACTTTCTTCTCCTTGAGGAGTTTTCAGTTATTCCTGATGATATTGTTACATTTTCCCTTGAAGCAGTGTGTTCATAACAGGATAATGGGGAGAGAAGCTGTTAGGTTTGTGATTGATTAGTGGATGTACAATCTGAATTCCCTTGGAAAGTGGGCGTGTGATTGTTTGAGTGTGTTTCTTTGGAGAGAGACCATTTCAGGGAATCGTAGTTCGAGCTGCAAACAATCCATTAGTCACTCGTCCAAGCCCTGCCAGCGTAATACTGTTCCCTGCAGTACATTATTGAGTGTTTTGTCCAATATCGGTTTGAATGACTCAAGCCATGAGGCTTCTACCACTTCCTCCGAGAAACTATTTCATGGTCTGACAGAGCTCACTGTTAGGAAATATTTCCTGGTACTCAGCCTAAACTTTTTAACACCCAGATTGATCTCATTACGGTTAGGTATACTTTGTTTTTTCCAGTCCTGTCTGAAATCTTTTTCCTTCTTTGGCATTCACACTCTTGAGTGAATAGTAGATGGTATCATATCTCCTCCTAAGTCAAACAAATACATAATTAGTTCTTCTATTCCTTCTCTCCAAATAGGCCATCTGTTTGGTGGAAAACAGGGCTGAGTATGGGAAGATTTTTTTCTACTAAGTGCTTGTTTCAAACAACTAATACAGAAAAGTGCATTAGGAATTCACGTGATTATGTAGCTCCAAAGAGCCCCAACTTTTGTATGAAGTGTTTTTCAGAAATTAGGTAGAAGACAGTAGGTTTTTCAGGCAGTCATTTGAAGTCTCTAGCACAGTATACAGCTCTAGCATTAGTAGTCTGTAATATTTCATGGCATCAGAGAATGTTTTGTAATGCTGCTTCATCTATTTATCAAGCAAATTATGTGAAACTACAGCCCCAAGAGGGGAGAGTAATGGCAGCAGAATTGCAAGCAGATCCAGGGGCCATTTGGACGTCTGTTGTTCACAGCTTTACAGCCAGAATTTACAAGTATTTGGGTCATATAAGGATTGCTGAGGAAGGGAATGTACCATCCAACCATTACACATCTCTGGATTTCTTTCTAGTCTGGTAGCCAACATCTGTTTGGTATTTCCTTCCTTCCTTCCTTCCTTCCTTCCTTCCTTCCTTCCTTCCTTCCTTCCTTCCTTCCTTCCTTCCTCCCTCCCTCCCTCCCTTCCTCCCTCCCTCCCCCCCTCCCTTCCTCCTCCCCCCCCCCCCCCCCCCCCCCCCTTCCAGATCAGTGTCCCCTAGCCTAAGGTGGTCACTTACGATCATCTACATTCTGCAAAGTTGTACACACATAATAAATTGTGTTTTGCAACATCTGGGTATGTGCTATTCTTACGTCTTACAGAGGATCTGCTGCTTAGTCAGAGACTCCTAGTCAGAGGAACACTTAAATTTACAAAGAAGATTTCTAAATTAGTACTCCATGCTTGCTTTGAAAAACACATTGTATGTATTTTAAGCGTATGTTTATTTTTTTTGATGAATCACTGTGTAGTTTGGGAATTTGTTTTGTTATTTTTTTACCTGAGACTACCTGACGTGTGTGGGTTTGTAACCTGGGCTTCCAGCTCAGGGAGTAAACGAGCTGCGTGAACTTCCTCCAAACTGTGCTAGAAGGATGCACAGGTCCTCAGGCAAGAGCATTCCTGAGCTAGCTTACTACAGTTTTCCTAAGCTAATTAAGGAAGAAAAACACAGTGAGCAAACTATGATGAAGTCAAGTTTGAACCAAATCAGTGGGCTCAGCTGATTAAACTACCAATTTAATATCAAAGATGATCATATGATGGTGCACACAAACATGTAAATGCAAAAAAGAAAAAGGCAGGTAAATGAAGTCCGCCATCACAAAAAGAAAGCTTGAATTACTCCTGCAGCAGCATGCTCATTCTGTCATTCGCTACCTGAGTGGTGACAGGTGTGCCGAAGCCCAGGCCGTGTGCTGCATCTCTTGGGAAGTCTCAGGCACCTTCTTGGTCTCTGGGTGGAGTGTCTGGGGCAGGCAGGGTCTCCACGGGAGACCTCCTGGTGCAAGGGAAAGAACCACTTTTCTTTTGTCTTTCCTTTCTTTTTGCAGGGAGTGTTCCTCACTTTTTCCGCCTCAGAGGTAAATGCTATGGCTTTGGGGCCAAGTTGCATGGAGTTAAGCAGGAAGGGGTGGCTGCAGTTCAGTCCCTGGCGGGTGGCAAATATCTGAGGTGAGGGTGGGAAGTCCTTCCTTCCACTCACATCGATTCCCCCCATACATGAGCAGCAAGGTGTGTGCAGGGCTTTCAGTCTAGAAGCGCAAGTGGCTTTTATGTGCACACAGTCTACCCATGTTTAAGGGGCTGATGTTTTCCCGTGTCAATTTCCATGTCAATTTCATGGCAATATTCCTCATGTGTACCTGTGTCCAGCCTGCTCTCTGCCAAAGGTCTGGTCTTCTCTGTGTTCAAGAGTGTGTTCCCCTTCCGTGCAGGTTATCCAGGCTGTCTTCTTCGGGATCTGCGTCTTGACTGACCTGTCCAGTCTTCTCACTAAAGGAAATGACAGTCAAGAGCAAGAGAGGCAGCTGAAGAAACTCATTTCCCTCCGTGACTGGGTGATGGCTGTTCTAGCTTTCCCTGTTGGAGTGGTAAGTGTGGTGTTAATCTGCCCATGTCTTTACAAATTGGGTGAGCAGTGTTATTTACTGATTGTTTTCTGGCTAAAAGGCTTTCCCACCTCTCTGCAAAAGACTGCAGAAAGGGAAAAATGGTAGAGAAAATTTTAACAACTCTTGTTTTTCACAGGTGTAAGGGAGCGCTGGTGTTGCTGAAATGATTTTTGGTTCATTAAAAATATGTACTTTACAATAGGAACTTGATTGTGCAAGTTATTTCAAATGTGAATTGTACCAGCAGCATCTTGAGAATCAATTTGGACTTTTTCTGCACAGTGTGTCATAATTGGGAGTAGTGGGAGGGCTGGCTGTGGCATGTTTCACACTGTAACAACCTGACCACAGTTCAGGCAGTAAGCCGTCTTGTCATGGGCAAGAAGGAAAGTGAGAGTCCAGGTTGCTCCCTGTTAATCCCATAGGGGATTCAGGGCTGACAGAAGAAATGGGATAGGAAAACAAGGGGGTTGTCAGTAATGTAAAAAAGCACACAAGGTATGGAAAAATATTGGTTTTACATGTCTTTTTCAAGAGAAAACTATTTTTTGGATCAGGTCCTACTCCACTGGGACATTGCTGTCAGTGGCAAAAGGTGCTGAGTGTCTTTATGTGTCTCATACCACACTTTGAAAGCAGCCAAAACTACAGAATGTCATGGGTTTTTACATGGAAGTGTGATCTATGTCAGTCTAAGTTTAGGTTACATTAAAAAAAATGTGTGAACCTTTCATTAAAGTATTGCTTTTATTGTAATTCACAGTCAGGCTTTAATTCTAGGTTTTTATTTCAGTGTACAGTAGTTCAAAATAAATTAACTAGAAACAATTTTTTTTCATCGTAGGACTACTAGATGAGGTCTCTAAAGTTGTACTGTTTCACAAAAGCTGATCACTTATTGTCAATTGACAGCAGTTAACATATCAATCTATCATGTATAATTTTGTATATTTAAGAGATGCTTCGTTAAAATGTGATTTCACCATTTCTGTGGGATTTCACAATGCATGAAGAAATACAGGATCCTTTCACAAAGTTAGAAAATGCAAAGCATATGTGAAACTTTGCAGGTATTTCTTTCATAAAAACCCAGCAGGTAACCTTCCCTTATTGTACTTGCTGGCCCACCTCTTGGGAGCTGTCACAGTTCATGCTGGGGTGACAGACTGCAGTTCTCCAGACATGGTAGAGGAAACTACATCAAATAATACAATTTTTGTAAAAAAATAAGTGCGTAAACAGGCTTGCAAATATGTATTTTTATGGGTGCAGAAATTTCATAAAATCATAGAATGGTTTGGGTTGGAAGGGACCTTAAAGATCATCCAGTTCCAACCCCCTGCCATGGGCAGGGACACCTTTCACCAGACCAGGTTGCTCAAAGCCCCATCCAGCCTGACCTTGGACACTTCCAGGGATGGGGCATCCACAACTTCTCTGGGCAAACCTTTCCAGTGCCTCACCACCCTCACAGTAAAGAATTTCTTCTTAATATCTAATCTAGATCTGCCCTCTTTCAGTTTAAAGCCATTCCCCCTTGTCCTGTCACTACATGTTCTTGTAAAAAGTCCCTGCCCAATTTTCTTGTAGCCCCCCTTTAGGCACTGGAAGGCTGCTGTAAGGTTCCTCCAGGGCCTTCTCCTCTCCAGGCTGAACAACCCCAACTCTCTCAGCTGTTTTCACAGGAGGGGTGCACCATCCCTCTGGTCAACATTATATGTTACATTTATATTTTAAGGGAGATTGGGAATTAGAAGTAGTTGTGATTGTGATTAGCAACACATGCTTTTCCTACTGTGTTGATAGTAGAAGTGAAGGAGAACAATATTACATTATTTGTCTTTATTTAAAGAGTGCCTTTTTCATTTTATTTAAGTGCCTTTTTCATTCTAGAAGTGTAAGCCTTTACGTGCATCAAAGCACACTCTCCTTGGCGCTCCCATGCCATTCAGGATTCAGGGATTCTCTCCTGCCACTGTTTTAGCTCTGTACTGTTGTCTGTGTGCTCCTGCACCCCCACAGTGTTCCTCACCTTGAAAACTTTCAAGATCTTGGAGAATTTCAGATTCACTTTGTCTTGTCAGTTCTGCACATTTCTTTCAGGCGTTGTTTCTCTTGCCACCACCAGTAAGCGAGGAATGGCAGCTAGCCATTGCCTGCATTAGAAGTACTGTTGCAACATTTACAGGTCAGCAGTTCTCTAGAGATGTGTTGCATACCTCAGCTAGGTTTTCATACAGAAACAACTTAAGTCTTAACCAAAAAAAAAAAAAAAAGAAATCCAGAAAATAGTAAGAAGTGGCCATGCTCATTGGGCAGATGCTGTCCATTTCCAAAGGTAGCTTTTCTGTAGTGAGGGGTACCAAGTGACTACCACATATTATTTCACTTTACTTCTTATGAGAAAAGCCTAAAAAGGTTGTTTTCATTGTTGTTTCTTCTCCTGGCTACTGGGAGGCAAACAGCAGCCCTTCATAACTTAACACTGGCCTCCGCTCCTTCCTGAGACCTGATCTTCTCCAGCAGTGCCCATCACACCACAGCTACCACTTGCCAAAGCCTTGCCTGAGGGACTGCCAGCCACTGTGGGCTGCTCTTCAGTGGGATTATGGGTAGGAAGAGTTCAGGGCCTGAAAGTAGCAAACATCTAACAATGACTTTGTTCTCTAAAGAGCTATTTATGTGTAAGAAAATACCCAGTGAAATTTTGGTATGCGGAGGTGCTTGTTAGAAGGAAGATATTAAACACCGGAGTGTCTGCAGAAAAAAAGTTAAAGTTCCCTTGTTTCCCATATTCTCTCAACAGCTTCCTAAAAAAAACCAAACCAAACCACCCCAAAACAAAACAAAAAACCCAAACCAGAACAAAAGAAGTTCAAATGCAGACTTTCTTTCTTTGAGACTCACCCACCTAGCTCTCCATGGAGCTTCTCAGTGGTTTCCAGCAGCGACACAAGGGAACCTTCATACATAAAAATGGACAGATGTGAATAAAATCCTTGTTGGATTTCTAATGTAACAGCAGTGGTCATGCTTAAGTACTTGTCAGTTCCCTTAACATCTAAATTATTTTTATTGCTCAGTGTTTTACACAGGGCATGTTTAGGGAATAATGCAAATACTGGGGGAACATTTTAAAGCCCCCTAACTGTAGTTTTTCAAGAGCAATTCAACACAATTTTTTCTGTATTCCCTGCTTACTGAAGCCCTTGAGATGACTTGTTCTGAAAAACAGATGAGAAAAGGGGTTTCCACTCCCAAGTCAAACAATGATGTGTGAAAACAAAGAGGTAACAAAATAAAGTATTTCATTTTTAGTACTTCCTAAAGAAGTCTTACATATAAACCACTTGGGAAGTCTGACCACCAATCTCCTCCCACCTTCCAGAGGAGGGGAAAGAACCAGCCCAAGGGCAAACAATCTCCTTGGGTGGCTTTGCAACAAATCAGATCTTGCAAAATCTTTGCCGCAGATCATCTCTCTCCAGTGTTGTTTTATGCATTGTGTATCTTTGGGGGCTGAGATAAAACTGCATTGCCAACCTATCGTTTTGTTTAGAAGCATCGAGAAATAAATATGAATTTCTTTGAAGGACACAATGACTACTGTTTACCCATTGTTGCTCTTCTTAATATGACTCTTAAAATAATGAAATCAGAAATCAATAGACCAATTTTCTATGCAGTAAAGCTTTATTCCATGAAAAGTCTGTGGGCAACACTTCCTGGCCCTTTTTCAGTTTATTGTAAGCCTGGGTTACTACTTAAATGCCTAAGAGATCAGGAAGCATCCATTGAAGAAAAAGGCTTGCATGGACACTTTAGAAGTTTATTACCAATTCTCAACTATACTAGCTGCACTTACCCCCCTTTTATCAGTGTAAAGGAGATTTATATTGGGAATAATTTACACTGCTAGAGAAGTGCGAGACACACTTAAAGTCAGAGACTACACCAGTGTTTTAGACTATCCCTACTTTTTTCTGTTTGTTTGACAGATCTTGAAGTTGGCGAGTTTCTGTGTTTAATTAGCATTTCATGTAAACTGTATATGGTTTTATCAATATGTTTCTTATAATTTGTACTAAACAAGAGGAAGAAGAGACAAAGCAGGCATTTCTAGTTTAGGACTGTGTTTAATTGAAATAATAATAAGAAAGAAAATTGATACTGTTACATATTAGAAAAGAGATTGCTGCCTAGAAAATCACAAACTCTACCATTGAGGGTTTATATCATGTAGCTTTAATAGCTCTTTTGGGGTCTGAATCTAAACTGACAAGAATTATCTCATATTTTTTATATTATACTTTTATGCTTATAAAAATCTGTGATACAAAAAAAAGCCAAGCATGCTTTCTTATCTCTTGTTTCTCTTTACTGATACAGTCAAAAGTAATCTTCTACTTCTGTAGATCATCAGTAATGCTGATCTGGGATCTTATCCCAAGAAAAGATGTGTAGGTATTTGCTCCAGTCTCCTACTTACCTTGTTATTTGACCAGACTACAAAATACTTTTATTTCCATTACTGACTTGACCACGTCAAAATCTCTCTAGTCTAGATTTTGTCTTCATCTGTAGTGTTGTGGTAGCTGGTGATGGGAGCATGAGCAAGCAGTGATGCCATTGCCTCCTGAACTCTGTTCTCCGAGGAAAGTCTTCCCTGGTTTTCAGTTCCCACTCCTTGTGATTTCCTTCACTGGCCTTTCTGGAATTCATTTGGTGTGATACTGTGCTAGCACTAGATCCCACCTAAAGCCAGTACCATGCAAATTTGTGCTTAGTGTGATCTACCTTTAGTAACACTTTGCTTCTACGTGTAATGCCTTTAACCCTCAAAGAGGCTCACAAATGATATATTTATACTCACAGTTAACTGCAAATGTCTTGGGAGATAGCCAGAAAGCTTACCTTTAAGAAGTACTTAGAAGAAATTTTGTCAAGGTCAAAGGGTTGGGTTTTTTTTTTTCTTTGTCATGAGGCCATCCAGGAAATGAGTGAACTGAGCTGTGTAGCCCAGCCAGAAACAAAAACACACAGTGCAGGAAAATATAGTTCCACTGGGTTCATTCTTCGTTTGCATAACATTTCTTGGTCGGGCTCATGTAAAACAGCAAATTATGCAATTCTTTTCACTGGCTTTCCTCTCGTAGTTTCTACTTGCTTCCATTTGTGGTGTTTTGATAAAGCCTCTTGTTTTCCCTTTTGAATCATCAACCATTTCCCAACTTGTTCTTTAAAATTTTTCCCTTGGCAGTGCCACATGCTCTTCTCATGTCCTCTGAAGCTTCAGAGACAAAGGACAAAAACTCAAGGAATATCTCCTTAACTGGGAAAACAGAGTTTAGTTTTCAGCCTTGATTTTTTTCTGCTGCTGTGTATTTGTTTAGCAATACTTATGCCTGTGGCAAGCGAGCTGCTCCACACTTTCAAACCGTTTCCAAGGTCTGTTTGCAAATTTGAGGTCCCTCTGGTCTATAATGACCCTAGAGAAGATAAGTAGCAAATGAGGGACTCTTCCATTCTTTTATAAGTTGTTTAACCTTATGTTTAACCAAGTGATACCTGTCTTTGGAAAGCTGGCAATCTTATGAGTCTCCTGTTTTCTTCCTTGAATTCTGGGCCTCGAGCTTTTCTGAAGAGGAAGTGGAAGGGTGACATTTTTGCCATTTCACCTTGGGAACAAAAGAAAATAAAATATTTGACTCCCTGAAATATGCCTGCTGTGTATGAGCAGCCTGTTCAGCCTGGGAGGTGAGGGTAGTGCCATGACTGTCTCCACAACAGTGATGAATTGTGCCACAAGGAAGGCAGCATGAGCGACAGAGCTGCTGTTCTGATGGAGCCTTACACAGGCAGTGTAAAGAAGCAACTCAATTGTATCATGATCTGGCACTGCATGACCATGTGTGATCTTGGCAAAACCCAGCCCAAATAAAAGTCTACCAGTACCTAAGTGTAAGCATAGTAGAGGTGATTTAGAAGTACCAGACCAATAGTTGCTCATTAATCAAAGTAAACAAATTCAGAAGCAGCCAAGGTAGCTAAGTAGCAAGTTCCTGTTACAGTTTTTTTTTATCCATTCTTGTTACAGGTTTTTTTTTTTTTAGCCAGACAGTTCATTTTTAGTTCGTTTTGGTTCATAGTGCAATAGTTCATTTTTATAGCTCATTTTATCCAAATGAACTAATTATAAGGAAAGGTAAGGTGAACCATTCAGACACTGGAAGGGATCTTCCCCAGGGCGTTGTGTTAGTCTCATGTTGGGTCATGCTCTGAGACAGGTTAGTGCTGTAACACCTTGGGTTTTGCGCACTTCCTTTACCTTATGGCTGCCTTGTGATAGTGCTTTGCTAAGCAGCATTTGCCGTCTGTAGCTCCAGATGGCTGCAACCAGCTAGGCTGATCCTGTTCCATCCATTGGCTGACTTTGGTTAAGGGACAGATGGCATGTCCCCTCTTTTCTTATCTTTACCTCCTTGGCAAAGTCTATTGTTTTATTCTGCTCCACACAAAAATCACAGGTCAAAGCTTGCCAGCTTTGTTGCAGTCAGTTCAACCTAATCCTGGGTGATTCTTCTTGCTGTAAGACTTCCTTGGAAAAAAGCATTGTCAGTCTTGGTCTTCATGCACCTGAGAATATGCTTTTATGTCCCAGTTGGTCTTAGCAGATTCTCAGAGACCCACTGTGATAATACATGACTTCTAGGAAGCCTGTAGAGAAGAGGATACTTTGCTTCCATTTTCCCTGCTGTTCAGCTATTCATATCCTGGCACTTACATGTCAGCAGGTGCGTAAAGAGCTAGGCTGTGCCAATGCCAAGGCTGGCCCAGAAGAGAGACTTCTTGTGGGGTGCGTTATATTTGCAGTATTTTTCAGGCTGTCCATCATAACTCTTTTTTTCCCCTCTGTCCTCTGTGCACTAGTCAAATAGTCCAAGCTTATTCTGAGCAGGCACCAATAGCTATCATAACAGATGGACAAGTGTGTTGGAAACTAAGAAGCTATGTACTGTATGCACACTGAGGGAACAGTGTACTGGTTCAGGTCATTCACATAACTGGCTGGCCGGCATGCCTGTGGTTAGAACAAGGTGCCATTGATAAACTGCAACCTGAATTTAAGCTCTCCGAAGTCAGAAGCATATGAAACAACTTACACCTATGCTGTCACACACACTAGTAATTTGCTGATTTTGCTGTGGTGGCCCCGTATTTCTTGCATTTTCTTTTACTGACCCCCCAAATTACTCATAAAATCATGGGCCACGTCTTTGGATGGACTGACCTGCTGATCTCAGTGAAAGTGCTGTCTGGTGCCTCTCAAGCTTTAAACTTGGACTTGTCGCTACTGTGTAGAATTCCCCTAAAAACGGTCACTGAAACACTCCTGGGCCAGGTATTGGGTTTTACTGCTGTAAACAATAAGCCTTTTATTACTAGAAAACAGGCTCAAATTCAAGGTGAGAAAGAATTGTTTTAATTAAAAGATTACTTACTTTGTTCTTTCCCCAGCTAAGGTAAGCTAAAACTATTATTTCTGTATATTTTTGCAGCTTTATATTGTCTTCGCTTTTCAGACATCAAGGAATCTTTAAAGAATAATTTCTGCACACTTTGGCAAAAATTTAGCCTAATGCAAACTTTATCTGAGCCATCCATCCTGTCCTCAGCCTAGAGGAAACAGTGGTCTTTCACTGGGCTCCTGGTGAATAGTCTCTGACAAGAACTAAGTCAAATTTTGTGTTAACAAACGAGCAGGATACTAGTCCTCTTTTCTGCAGATTCCAGTCCATGAATTGTATGCAGAGTAGTAAAAGGTTAATTTTTTTTTTTTTTTTAAAGCTACTATTTTGATGGCTGACACAGAAAAGTGCAAAGGGGAGTTTATAGGCTTTTGTTCAGGGTAGAATGTTTCATATTTATATGTTCTATGAATTCCAAGTGATATTTTACCTGATTTTCCATTTGTTTTCTATCCTGTTAGTGGTGAAACATTATTTATGTGCTACATCTGCTACTAAAGTTTAGTACTGAGTAGTAATTTGGCCACAGGCATGTAAGTAAAAAATGAGGTTTTTTCCAGGCTGAAAGTCAAAAAAAAAAAAAAAAGGTCAAAATTCTTGTGAATGCAAATATTAATCCAGATGAACACTGTTTATTAAAGCAGGATTTGGTCAAAGAGCAATAATATCCATGTCTGTCCATAGATCGTTTGCTAAATGCCTCATTTTGCTATCTAAAATGTGTGGCTAATTGTTCAGAAGCATGTATTTTTAAATGTCTTGTCTTTTGTTTTTTTTCTTTAGTTTGTTGTGACGATGTTTTGGAGCATCTATATCTATGACAGGGAACTGGTTTACCCAAAGCTGCTTGATAATTTTATACCAGCGTGGCTAAATCACGGAATGGTGAGTAAAGTAACTCAAACACTTCCTTGCATAAACAGAAGTGTAAGACACTGATTTCCCTGTGCATGACTCTGCATACACTTAGAGCTAATCCCCCCAGAAGTGATTAAGGAGCATTGTTTGCAAGTAAGAATAACATCTTTCCTTCCTTGACTCTTGAGTCAAATTTGAATCTCTATTGGGTTGAAACAGTGGAGATTTGAACTTTTCCTAGTCCCATGCTAGTTGTGGGAATCAGCTGTTGTGATAAGGTACCTTTCCCAGAGCACTGTCACCCTCGTCATGAGGAAATTTAATCAAAAGAGACTCTTCTACTGAAGTCCTGACTTTGACAAATCTTGCTCTAAAATGACAGAAACACTTAACTGAGTGATTCTTTACTGTTCTACCGAAGTATAATTTGTGATGAAAATGTTTTGGTTAAAATGCTTGTTCAAAAAATCGCACTATGCTTTTTGAACTTGTATGTTTTTAGAAAAAAAAAAATAGAAGTAATTACTCATTTCTCAAGCACACCAGACTTGTGTAGCAGAACCTGTATCTGAGTATTTTTAATAATGTGGACTTCTATGCCATCAATGCAGAGTTTCAAAATTGTTGCATTGGTAATCATAGAAGTAGTTTCTTGAGAAGAACCTTTTCATCCCTCTCTGGTATGTCAAGTTGGACATGCTTTCTCTCAACTATATGTTTAAGTGTTAAGGGAATGATAAGGACACACTTTGCCAGCAGGTACTTAGACTGTTTATGTAGCATTTGGAGCTGAAAAGTGTCATGTTTGCTTCTCTAGTTGTGTCTGTGCAAAATGTTTTGTTATGACTTTGTTTTCCATACTGGGGCATGGCAAACCATTTGGCACTGGTGCTCATCAGTAGATGACAGCAGAGCTTATCCTTCAGGGTGTGAGTACTTTATCACCACAGCATATCAAGAGTTGTCTACTACTGCTGCACTTGATAAATAGGTCCTTTGTGGGGTGGGGCAGATGTCACTGCTCTTGATTTTCCCTAAATTGCATGTTAAAGGAGCAATATGAGAGTTAATACTGACAAGAGGAGCGTCAGCTTCTGCTAGGTACTACACTTCTACAATGTTTTGAAAGGCACAGCATGATGTCGTGTATGTGTAGAGCTGAGGAAAGAGCCTGATGACTCCTTCTGTGTTTGTTCAGACTGTCCTCCCTTGAGTTTTGAGGTCACAAACTGAACACTTGCAAACACTGCCAAGCCATACATACATTGATTTTTTCCCCACGCATCAGTGCCAGTTCTGATGACATTTCTTCCAGGTGACATTCCACATACTGAAGGTGCCTAACCTATAACATTTTTTTATGAATGAGCACTGTGAAGGGGTTGACAACAAGCAGCCCTATGTATTCAGGAAGTCTCCTCTGTGCCATAACTAAAAGGCAATTCAAACTCATGTTGCTCTGTAGAAATGTATACTTACTGAAATATCTAAAGAGGGCTTTTGTTTGAGATTCTTGGACATAATAGAGTGTTATGAAAAGACTTTTTTTTTCCAACTTGAAATATTGTAGAAGGCATTTTTGAAAGACTTTTGTAAAGGAATTGTTTGCTGTATCAGTCTCCATTTGTCCAAGAGTTCCTTTAGCTCAGTCACAGAGAAAGCTTATGGCTGTTGGGCTTTTCACCACCTTTCAGTCTAATTCTTTCTGTTGTTTTAGCCATCGTTTTATCTTTACCGGCTTTCACACTAATTAATTCTGATGCATTGCCCATCACAATATGAAGGGGTTCTTAAACTACTTTCAGGATGCTAGCATCTCACTTAGTAGTAGTTATAATTTTGACATGGCAGATTTTAGAGAATCTGATAGAGGTCCCCTTGGTGAAAGGGTAGGACCTCTGGGAATACAGTTTTAGAAAAGTCAGGACCCCTGGCTGTTGTTTTTTACTGAAATGAACATTTATTTCCATCTTTTCCTGCACGTTTTGACAGCAGCTGTGCAGAGTCAGTGACAATTTTTCTGAACGCAAGGGTAGCTGTACTGGAGCCTAACCTTGTACAACAAAATTCACACACGAGATTCATCAACCTTGGCAGAAAGAAATCTGTCAGTGAGAGGTGGGTCCTTTTGCTGATGAATTCCTCTTCCCTGTGAGCTTCCCCTGCAGTGCCAGGTGCAGCTCCTAAGAATCTGAGATCAAGTGTTACTTCACCTGTGAACACTCCATCCAGGTTTTTTCACAGCAGTAAACACGTATTTATCACAAAAAAGCCACAAAAAGTGGAAAATGTAAAACTATTTCCACAGTAAAAAGATTCCCTGCTTTAACTGAAAAGTCATATTTTCAAAAGTTTCTGACAGATGTATTATGAGCAGCTGTAACAACTTGCTCAACTCTGAACATCAGCCTGCAAGATCCACAGGTATAAAAGGAATGAAGATTCATGAAAACTGGCTGTAATAATAGCAATCAGATTTCCATTACTAATATCGACATGTATAAAAATATTTGGGAGTATTCATGCTTTGGAAGGATCTTGAAGGCTGTATGAAGAAATTGTTTGAAGGGTTGGCCCAATTCAGTGCATTAGCCCAAGCAGCAGTGGTTTGGGCAGCAGTGTCTGCTACTTTGTTAGGTTATAATAATTAGTTCCCATCCCCCTTTTTTCTCCCCCACTCTTTCCCATCCCTCCTATGCAGTTACAACATTGTCTATAGTTAAAAAAAACCCTGCTTTCTTGAATACATAGTAATGTCTTGCTAATACTCAAGAGCTGTCACTTTTTCATAGTGAAACTTTTTCAACATCTAAAAAATTCCTAATTATAAAAAAAATTCCTCTCTAGACATGGAAAACATAACGGAAATGAACCTCACAGCTATGCAATTCCATTACCAATTCAGTCTTAATATTGTTTATAAAGCTTCATAGAAACAGGAAGAGGCTCATGAGTGCACACAAAGATAGAAGCCACGAAGTATTTACCATGAAATTGCATATAATGTCAATAACTGTATTTCTATTACATATATATACATACACCCTCCATAATGATTAAAAGTATAATTCCCGTCTATAGAAAAATCTGTGTAGTAAGTGGTGCCTCATGGTACCTCATACATACAGATTCATACACCTGTGAAAGGCATCACTAACAGAGTTTTACTGTGTCATAAAACTGATATATTTCATCATCTCAGTCAGTCGATTCATCCATAACCACTGGCATCCCTGAGACTTGAGAAATGACCAGGGGAAATCAGTGGCAGGGTTGCTGTCGATTTCAGCAGGACAAGGATTTCATCTCTGTTTATTGTGTGAAGGAGCACATGTGGGTAGCTGAGGTTAAGCTTCTGTCAGTAGAAATAACTACCTGTCTGAAGAGAGCTGTTGGAGAATAGGGCTGGTCTATTTCTGAAGTGTCAAGTTCACATCCTGTCTTTATTATTTATGCAGATGAATTCATCTTTGCTGGCTACAATTTTAGTTGCTGGATTACTGAACTCTTCCATCAACGATGTTGTTCGTGTTCTTGGGAATGTCCTGCTCGTTGGATCCATATCAACCCTTAATTCCACAGGCATATTTTCCATGGGAAATATTCTTCCCATTTCTGATGGCTGTCTATCTGATCTCTATCAGTATTAGGAATTTTTAATTAAAAGCTAACCTTTAGTGTTTAAAACTAGTGTGTCATAGTAATAGGATTTTTATCGGCTCATTCATTGCACCTTTTTGTGTTGGGACTGGGCAGGATCATGTGTGGATAACATTTGTTTCCACAAGTTATATTCCCTTCAGTATTAGAACAGACTATAAAACTAGTGGTTGCCCCTATTCTGATCAATGCCCACATAAACAGATCTGGAGACTGAATTAATTTCAGCTTGAGCATTGCTGATTTTGAGCCAGGTTACATGGCAGGACTGCATGCAGTATCTGTCCAAGTTAGCATACCATTTCAGCGAGAGTCCTTCTTTGTTTTTCACAGACACTGTCCCAAATTCTTTTAAAAATGTGAATCATCTTTTGTTCGTGGCAAGGAAAGTAAAATACAGAGATAGAAATTACTTACTGAGGAGTTCAGTGGCTTTGGAAGTCAGAAACAAAGAATTGTCTTCATAGGAAAACTCTAGAGGAGAGGTCAGGGAAGGGGGAAGGGGAATGTACTCTGCCTCTATGGAGTTAGAAAATTGTTGTGTGCGTTCTGTGCCGCTACAATCTATTGAAAGCTCTTTCAGTTTTGTACTCTGTTCTTTTTATGCTGCTTTTGGGCAAAAAAGGCATTCCTAGAAAGACATGCCCTCTGTCTTTTTATTCAAGAGAATGCACAAAACCTGGGACAAATAGCAGATGAAGACAAGTTATGGAGAGGAAGGAGTCTGTCCAAGTGGTACATCTCTGCTTATTTCACAAGTTGGCTCTCTTTTCTTATTACTGGCTGCTCAGCTGAAAAAGCTCAGCCCACTAGAGAGTGGTAAAGGAGTCCCTCCGGCCATCTCCCAATTTGTTCTTCCTGGCAGCCTTGTCTTAGGTCCAGTGGCCTTGGCTTGTTTGTTGCTTTGTTTTTCTGGCGGAAGGCTTTTTTCCTTGGTGATTCAGCAAGTCAAAAAATAGAAAAGCCATGCAAAGATCAAAATTCATAGTAACCTGGCATATAAAGATTGAACGGTCCAACACCGGTGAGTTTTTTGACAAACCTATCTCTCCATCATTACTTGGGTGGGTTGCTGCACGGTGCTCACTCTGATGGACAAACAAGGAGATGTCCTTTTTTCCAGCAAAGTGTTTCCACCTAGCATGTTGCCCTAAAAATCCTTTTCAGATATGACTCATTAGAAACAGTGCATTATACTTCATGAGGATGCTTGCCTAATACAGCAATATCCCATGTGTGGGCTATTTTTGTACAAGGTATGGCACCTTGATAATACCTCATGCTTAAGTCTGGAAGATACTTACCCTTTTCTGAGATTTGTTTCTAAATCTAATTTAAGGCTTTCAAGGATATTCCAGCTCAAGTGCTCTTCTTACTTTATCTGTAATATTTTCATATGTTGGGGGTGAATAAAATCTTCAGTGCTCCAGGAAGGAGTTCCTGTTTGTTACATGGCTTGCAAAGTTTTCTGATACAAATCAGGGAAAATTTGTAATTTAATTTCCAACAGAATAGCCACCCCTAGATGGCTCTTATTTAAACATCTATCTGATGGAAAGAACGATTGAAGCTGGTTGCCTGGGGACCCAGAATATTTGCAAAACTTGTGAAAATAATGTTGTTGGGTTTGTACACTTATTGCATGTTCATGCTGTAGTTATGCGGTTCTGTCTGGTATCTCTCCTCATTATCTGCCAGTTCCCCCACTGAAGCGTGAATACAGTAGTATCCATTATCCCTCTGCTCTAGAGAGAAAGCAGCAGCAGCTTAAAAGATTTTTTTGATGTTCTGTTACTTATGTGAAGGGCTTGGAAATTGGTGGTGTGTCAAAACCTGTGACAGCGTGGCACCTGAAAATTGAGACAGGCTGCTATGTAAAGAAAACTGATATGAGTAGGTAAGGAAGGTAAAGAAGAAGATCTGAGTGGCATCCTCTGGGAGCATTAGGAATACCTTTACCTAATACAGTCATAGCACAGCAGTTCTGTGAAGCAGGAAGCTGGCCTTAACCATGTTATATATCGGCAGGAGGAGACTCACGGGGGTAAGGTGAAGACAGCTTTCTAACTGAACACAGGTGCCTAATGTTTCTGCTTATTTGCTATTTCCAGTAATCTAGAGAAAACACACATACAGGCTCCTCCTGGTACGAACAAGCCCAACACGTTCTAATGAGGGACCTTTTCTGAAATACCTTTGAGTACTTAGTAACAGCTAAGCACGCGAGCCCTACTCTAGACATGAGCATTGCAAATGAGAAGTCTGAGAGCTGAAATCCCCAGATGAGATCTTTTTCTGAAGTTTTGCCTTTTTCTGTTGACAAGGTCATGTAACTCGGTCTGTTAGTACAGAGGATGGGAGCATGTAGTGTCAACACCAAGTCGTGGGAGTGACTACCAAAGGAGAAGGGGAGTCAGAGAGCACAAAAAAAGGAGGTTAGGGAAAGATAGATTGATGAGAGGAGAAGACAGGCAAGAGAAAAGAGATGAATCAAAAAGTCAGCTGATGCTCTTCCAGTTCCTACCTTGAAAAAAAAGAAAAGAAAGCAAAATAGATGAGGCAAGTGAATAAAAAAGGAGCCACAAAATAATGTAGACAAAGTGAAAGAGGCTCAAAATGCTCGAGGGGACCTGAGGTAAGGGAAAGATGAGGAAAGGGGAAGCAAGGAAATAAGGAAAAGTAAGAAAGGGGAAATGACTAGTATGCTTTCTTACCATATCTTTCCATTGCTTCCCTGGGAAGACTTCCCTGAGATCTGTTATTAGATGAGTTAAGAGCAAGGACATGGCTTATTGATGCTCCTGTGAGAGGAAGAGAATTGCTTCTGTTGCTGTTGGACTCAGGTTTACAGAGTAGTGGAAGTAATATTTGCACAGTGACATGCCAGGAGCATCAAATCCTTGTAAAATGTTTAGGATTAAAACTGCCTGCAACCATGCAACAGTACGAGGCTTGTGTTCATATAAATTATATTTGTGTGATATCGGTAGAACGGCATCAGTGTCTTTGCATGTCTGTCTATATTCTTATCTCACAATGCCATATGTTATCTTGACTGTCTTTGAACCTCAGAACTTCAGTCCTGCTGTTGAAAACAAGCCTGTTCAGAGTGTGCCTTTACTTTTTCATACCAGCTGTGAAGTGTGAGTTGCATTGCATATTAAAACAGGTGCTGTTTTCTAAGGGTTGCGGGCATGCTGGAAGATCACATATTTGAAGCAGCACAGGTAAGAAGGTGTACTATCTGTATTTCAAACCGCTCTCTGCTTTAGCAGACAAGGCTAGGTGTAACTCTGGAAATAATAATTATAGTAATAGTAGGAATACTGATAATAAAATCTCAGAGCCATATTTTCAGCTGAAGTCACTTACACAAATGATTGCTAAAGCAATTACTACAGGCACAAAAGAAATGAGTGAAGAAAAGCCCCAAAAGGACATACAAAGGGAGCCTTAGACTTTCTGCCTTTCTCTGGGTGTGGAGTATGTACTGAGCTGTTTTCCTGGAAGCAGAGTTTGGCCCTGGACTGCTAGGTCTGTTAAACCAGCAGCAGTGTGGGATGGAAACTCATTTGGTTCATTCCCATAATTCTGACAATATTAGGAACACCAGCTTTGTTTTAACATTCACTTTCTGTGCAGCTGTAGTCACTGCTGGAGCTGTGCACAACTCTTGCAGTGCTTAAGCTGGTACATTTCTCTGGTGCTTCTATACAATTTATCGGATAACGTCGTTTGCAGGTTATAAATGTAAATAAATGTTCAACTTTAAAATCAGTGCACAATGCATTAATAACTGGTAACACATTTTTGATAAAAATCTATGTGCCCTGCTGTCTTCTTTCTCAGTTAAAATTAGACACTTGTTTTATCTTTTGACATAATAGATTTGTTTTTTTCCTGAGGTGGTTTTTTTTTTGAGAGAGAACATAGACACATTGTAGAATCAAACAGTAAGTGATAGATGATTATGATTCATGATGAGTATGTTTAAACAGTGTCTTTAATCAAGAAAAGAGAACATTTCACTGGAAAAACTTAATGTATTGTGGGGAGGATTGCTTACGTTGAGGAAGGTTTGGTATGTCAGCTGCCCGCTACAGGTTGTGTGCTCTAAAGCTCCCCATATGCAAGTCACCTTGGAGACAAGAACTACAAAAAGGTTTCTGTCTTTAGCAGGCCATGCAAACATAGGGAAGGATTCAAATATCTCTTGGAAGGTATAGTAGCTTAATATGCATCGATTGTCCATCTTATGTATGTAAGGCTCTATCCTTTGCATTATGATTACAGTAAAATGCAATGTTATTTGTCCTTGGGCATGCTGGTTTCCCATTCATCAGCACTCAGATAAGAATTAGAATGTACATACAATAAAAGTGAGATTATACGATATTGTACCCACTTTACTAAACTGTGCTGTTAGTATTCACACATGTGGCAAATATGACTTAATCAGACCACAAATATTTTGCAGCATTCCATGGTATCTCATTTATTTGTTTAATTTGCCACTATAGCAACTGGATTCCATCCTTTTAGATTCTTTTTTTCACAGACCTATGATCTACTTGGTTGAAGCTTGGCAGACAGTTTTTCCTTCAATTGAAGGCATATGCACTAACTCAGTGACCAGATTTTTACCTGTTTATCATTGTTGGAAAGTAGGTTATTTCACATGGACACAATACCAGAAGAATCAGCAGACCTGGTGAAGGGAGTCTGAGCCCAAAAGCTTATATGCTTTTTCCAGCCCTTGAAGTTGGTGGAATAAAAAATATTACTTCTCCCTGTATCCCAAGATCATTATTGCTACAGGAATGCTAATACAAGGACATATTTTGACTTTGTTTTTGTAACAAATACCACTTTGTTAAAGTAACTTTTTTTGTTGTTACTTGCTGTCTTTTTGCATTTCTTTGGATTTGGAAACCAAATTAATTTTGGAGAAATAATTTCATATTCAGGTGATTAACGTGTTGAAGTAGTGCCACAGCAGTAATGTTTTATGCATGCGGATAGGCAGAAATAAAGGATTTAGGGACAACCTTGGGAATTACTTTTGCTCCTTGCGGGCTACGAGCTTTGACATAACCTGATGTCTGCACTGCTGTTCAGTTCAGTCCCTGTATATTACTTTCCCACATGGATACAAGTAAGTGAAAACAGTGTACATTTTTAGTAACTCCTCAGATATAAGAGACTCATATTCAGCATGTAGCATGAAGGATGTTTTTGACAGATGTGTAAGCCACTGCCATTACTCATGCAGGTCTACAATTATCCCTTTTACCTTTGGACATTTTCCTAAAGCACCGAATTCCCAGCCTGGTGCCCTGCTTGGGAAAAGCTATCACCTTCCAGAGGTGTCTGTTTCTCTCAGAGAGACCATAAGGATGACTAAGGTGACTTTTCCTCTGTCAGACACCACAGTTACCTGAGCAAGAAAAGGTCCAACCATGGAGAAATAGCACGGGGTGTGGAGGTGTCTCAAAATGGCAAAAGGCAGACCAATGGCTAATGTATGCTCTTACATCTTTGTTGCAGTATTAACTGGTATCCTTTAACTCTTCACAGCTTGCTTTCTCTTCAAAGCAAGTAACACTGCATATTTGAAGTGCTGTTTAAACTCTGTTTTTAAATTCCCATTTTATTCCTAGTTCTGCCACTATTTTACTGAATAAGCTGAGGTAAGTTGTATAGTGTGTGTTCGAAAGCCTTTATTAGCTAATGTCTGCATTTTGGGGGGATTCTATGGTATCTCATTTATTTGTGGGTTTTGTAATGATAATTAGAAAACAGTGCTGGCTGTTACTGGGTTTATAGCACTGTGCCTGATTCTGGTTATGAAGTGTCCCAGGCGAGGCAGCCACTGTGCCAAACCAGACTGTGTGTGCCTGTACTCCGCTGGTCACCCTGCTGGGGGCTTGCTGGGGGCTCAGAGGTGTTTCCCTTTCATGTGCCTCAGTGTCCTGGTCATTCAGTTGTAATGAAGAGGCAAACAGCCTTTTGCAAATTACTTTGAGGTTCGTGTGTGCAAATGCAACTAAGAGTTAAGAGTTGGTATTGTTGTCCATTCTGCTGTAGAACAGAAGCGACCTCCGTTTCAAATAACATTACTTAATGGCTATATACCAAATTAGTGCCCCGGTATTTCATAAAATACTCTAGGCTGATGTGGTGCATGCTGTAGCTCAGATACACCTAGAAAAGAAAGCTCAGATATACCTAGGAAAGAAATTCTTCCTTATAAAAAATGGCCATAGTATTGAAATCATATCCTTAAGTTAGTTTCCAACAGGAAGCCATTTTATTTGCATTGTGGGGCTTTTAGCTTTTTTTTCTGTTACTTTGAGCTTTACCAGCTTTCTATAAACCCTATATGCAGGCTTCCAACTTGCTGAGTCACTGCCATGCACATTTTTGTGGCTTCTTGTGCAAATACAGTATGTAATGTAGAAATTTTTTATGAACTATTTATGGGAAAGATGAAATATGTTTGTCAGTTAACTGAACTTTGTATTTTAAGGCACTATTTGAAATGAAGAAATGAGAAATGATACCATTTTCTATAAAGGAAACATCCATTAAAAATGTCTTTTTACTAATACACAGATTTACTGATGTTTCCATTAACAAACAAAAGTGCACCGGCTGCAAGTTGTTTAAAAATACATACAGCTGCAAATCATTTTAGTAGGTGAATATATGTATTGTTAGATCAGAGACTTAAGGTGGATGACATTTTGGTCTTTGCTTCTGAAGCAGAGGAATGAAGGATGAAAAGGAAGAGGGAATTTGAAGGTGGAAGAAATGCACGTGTCAGAAGCTAAGAGAGAAAGTGATAGCCTTAGAGGTTGTTAAGGAGGAGAAGACAGTGAGCAAAGCAGAGGAAACCAAATACAGAAATAAAGATGTGATAATAGTAGTCAGCTGGAGAGAGCCATAGAAATTGGAGGTGATAATTGTGTATACTGTACATCACTGAGAAAAAGCTTGAAAGGGAAGTTTAAAAGTACCCTTGTGTATATTGAAAATGGGACCCTTCATTTATTCTAGACCAACAAGCAGAAATTCAGCTTCATTTGGTTTGTGACCACTGTGCAGGATCACTGTTCGCAGTGCAGTTTTCTTTTTCCAACATTTTTGTGCCTGCAGAAGTCAGAAGAGCGCCCTGTTTTGTACAGTCATTGCCTCTATATTTCCTCAGGGTTTGTGGGTCTTTAGATCTCACAGTTGTTTGCCCAACCCCTATGCTACTGTGCCTCCCACAGTTTTATTCTCCATGACATCAGTGTGGTAGGTTTACAATAGGTAGTATATATGTGTGTGTGTGTATATATATATGTATAGTGTATATGTATACTGTATGCTATATAGTATATATAGTATATATAGTATATATAGTATATATAGTATATATAGTATATATTTATGCACTATATATGTATATAAAATGTGAATAGTAATATATATATATCATAATAAATGCTCTCTCTATATATATTTTACTATTCACCTATTAATAATGATATTGGTACCTAGTACCATTTTAAAGAACATCTCCTATAATTCTGTTTAAGCTAAGCACTGTTGATAGAAATATGAAATGTTTAGTCTTCACACATTTCTTCCAGCCTAAATGAACAGGACAGGTAAAGACTGGCAGAAAAGAGTTGCTGTTTTCCCCATGTTACAGAGGAGAAACTAAAACATGGAATTCGTGGTTTGCCTGAGGCTACAGGCAGTTTGTTAAGGATTGAACTGCAAGGTGAATCTGTGTGCGTTTCATTAGCCAGTGCTTTTATTAAGAAATGATCCTCTCTCTCCAGACCAGGCAAAGGAGACAAATTCATGGCAAATGAATGAACACTCACTTGGGTTTCAGGCTCATGCTCTATTGGAAGGAAGAAGTGACTCAATTTTTGAATAGAGAGATGTTGCTCTAAGTCCTGTTTCACTTAGTTACAATAGGCGTTTCATTATTTTCGTTTTGTTTATGTTACTGGAAGCACAGGTTCATCTAACTAACTGCCTTTGTGTTTATGTTTTCTTTTAGTATAGCAACTACTGTCAGCTTACTCCAAATAATTTGATTTTGGGTGTACCTTTTCTCCGTAAGGAGAAATGTCCCTTAGGTTTCCATTCCTTCTCAGATGATGATTGATTTGAGAAGAGAGACTCTGACATGTAAACAGAAGAATGATTTAAGGAGGATGAACTTGGAAGTTGAAAAGATACCAAAGCAGGAAAGGTCCCTCTCATCTGCCCTGTCATTTGGAATTGTTTTTTCTTTTCTTGTCCAGGAATGCTGTTGGGACCAAGAAGGGGGGTGTTACCACCAGTGAAAATCAAGGAAAGCTGAGGGCTTTGCTTGCAGATGTTTTAAAGATCTTTCAAAAGTCTCTTTTATGGAGCCAAAGCTATTTCAAAAGTGTGAAAAGCTACAATTACAGGTATATGGCAAGAGGAAATAAAAATACCCTTAAGAAAGGAAATACCTTGTGCAAAATGTGTCACTGAGGGTCAAGTATGAGTAGTGGCCATGAAGAGTTATACTTTGATTATTTTGACTGAGGTAGTAAGATGTGTTTACTAGACAAAAAAAATTACACCAGAATGCGCAGTGGCACGATGTAGAGGCCTGCATCCACTGTGGGAAGCACCTTCTTCAGGCAAGAATTCAGTGTTTACCAGCCCTGTCTCAAATCTGAGCTCTACAGCTTAACTGGCAATAATACAAATATTCACAGCTGTATAAAAAATGTTATTTAGTTCACAACAGTAGCCATGGTTACCTGCATACTTTCATTGCCTTATTCATGTGTAATTCTTTTTTTTTTTTTTTTTCTGGAAATACCATTACCATGTAACATAATACTGTACGGCTTCTTGGTAAGTTTTACAGTGTAAGGAAGAACATTTTGTGGTGAACCTAAAAGCATATTATATCAAATTGGCTTGTACATGGAAGATCCCACCTATACATTGCTAGGCAGAGAAAGGCAAGTCTGAACACTGTGACTGCAATTTCAAAATATAAATAGGAATATGTAAAATTCTTTGGCATTAAAAAGTCTCTGACAGTGTTTTAACTGCACCACATTTAAATAGGACTAGCCCCTGCTTGGTCCCCTCACAGGTGACACAGACCAGGCAGTTCCTGTCGGTATGTGTTAGAATAACAAATTATGCTTGTTTACTCTTGCAGGAAACGTGAGCCCCAGCAACCCCACGGTGTCAGAAGGGTGCAAAAGTGCTGTGATTGTACTCCTCTCTCCTTACTTTGTCTGTACAACTCAGTGTGCTCAATGCAGATATGATGTATTTGTGAATCTAGTGTTTTCCTTACATTTGTGGAAACCAGCCCTTTTAGCACTACTGCAGCAGAATTCCCAGCTAGATTCTAACCTTTGCTAAGGCAAGAAAATAATCCTTAATCTTTCCAGATATCTCAGATCACTTTGCAAACAAATGAATTAAACTTTACAAGAGAATTATAGACAGTTTACTTAGGCTTATATATTCTTTTTGTAATTGAGAGGTGTGACATTCATTCTGAAGGAATAAAATCACCTATCTCAGTTTAAGTTAACAAGAGCAGCAACAGGAATAAGGATATTTGCTTCTTTAATCTGGCAAATTTATCTGAACTCTTTCAGGTTCCTTACTGCTGTTAGTACTGTTGTAGAGAAAATTTACTGAAAAATTTATTTATTTCAGAGAAAAATACTGAAAAAAAATATTTTATATACGAAATATAAAAATTATATTTAAAGGTCGTGTTGCTTGGCATTCTCATGTAAACAGTGAAATCTAGGCATTTTATAGTTACCGTATAGAGATTGAACTGAATTTCTGTAATGAAATTTGAAAATTACTTATGTAACCTTATGAAACCTTGTTGAAGGCATGACAGAGTTTTAATATATCCAGACCTGTTTTCAGTGTGTCTCCCACAGCAAGAAGGAAGATGGCATTAAGATGAAAATTTCTATAGCGAAGCCGGCTGTTACCACAGTCTGGCTTCTGTTACTGCCGTAGCGCTGCCAGCTTGGAGTTATTTATAGGCATTAGCCTATATCTATCCATGCATGCGGATCTACTACTCTCTTCAGAAGTAGTTGTGTTCCTGAAGAAGTTGGTCTGAGGTTTCAAACTTTATTTTTCCTTTCAGAGGCCAGTTTCTTCAGCTGTCCTTATTACCAATTAGTAGGAATTTGGCAGGCAGTCGCTCCCTGCCAGAGCTCTTGCATCAGCTTCCCTGCATTGGCCTACAAGCTGGGCGGCTCAGTTGCGCTGTTTTCAAAAACAGTTTCTTACAGTACAGGACTCTCTCCACTATCTTATGATTTTCACATCTTTTCCTCCTTTTCTTAAGTGAGGCATATACAAAACTCTTCAAAAACAATACTTGCTTCCATTATCTCAAAGCTACAGCTTGTCTCAGCTAAAAAAAAAAAAAAAAAAGGTCCCTCTTTGTCAGAGATCACAGTGAACCTTTGGTTTTTCTTCTGGCTGCAACAGAGTGGCTTGGTGATGTGCATGATTTATAGCAGAAATAAAACCTGTTCTCTTTCATTTTCCTGATGATGAATGCTGGGCAATAAACCCTTTCTCCAAGAGCCAGTCCTTGCTTGGGGCAGAGGTATTGCTTAAGTTTGCTGTGCCACAGCATGGCTGGAGCCTCCAGTGGTCTGCAGCATTCTCTTAACACTTCATGCCTACGTACACCCATCCATAAATTAGATACAAGCCAGCCAAGTGCAGCCTTTCTGTGTCCTGCACTACACCACCTTTATCCACCACATAAATCCCGAAATGAGTTACACTCACTGGCAGGGTCTGAGTGGGAGCACGCTCTCCTGACATAGCAGCAGCAGCAGCAGCAGCAGCAAGCCTCAGGCTACAGCCTTGGAGTGCGTTATATCTTCTGCCATCTCATCCAACACAGTGATGTAGCGCTGTGGGCAGCAAAAGTTCTGGTAGCTGGTAAATTTGCAGTAATGGGCTCAATACTAAATTAAACTGAGAAAGTAAAAGAATGGAACAAGTATTTGGCTGATAAAAACCATCATCTCTTTCATTCTCACGTTCTCAGTTCTAAAGATGATTTCTTTGCCACACAGTTCAGGCACAGTGGTGATCTCATGGGGGAGAGGTTTTCCTACTTGATTAGAGTGGAGGGTGTTCTGCTGCTATTAAATTTGTTTTTTTCCCTGCTAGTGGTGATTTTTTTGATAAATACATTCATAATATTCTGGTTGCTTTAGTTAATTGCGGTAGTTTGCTTTTGAAGAGCATTTACCTTCTCCTTCTTGCGTTTACCTAAAAGTAGCTTGAGTGTTAAAGATGTTTCTTCAGAATTTTTTTTGCACCAAATAAAGGCTGATAAATTCATAACTGTCCTTCTGGAAAGGTAGTAAATTTTACTATCCAAGACTTGGGTAATTTTTCCTCCATGTTAGCAACTTAAAACAATATTCCCAGCTCTACTGAGCACTCCTCTCAGCACTCATCCCTGCTTTATTTGTTTTCTTCTTTCATGCAGTTGCAAAATGTACATAAAGGTATCATTTCCCTCCTGCAGTGTTTTGTCCCTCAGTGATTTGCAGCAATGCTTTCAGTTTCTGCTAATATAATTCTTTCCATGGCAGCAAATTATGACTTTGCAAAAACAGAGGTTACTGTAAGCTGTTGGTATCCAAGGGGAAGTCACAGCCTCACAGCATCGTTTGAGTTTTAGTTGGGACTTCCACCACTCGTAAGTACTTAAGCTCTCCTAAACAGAGATGTCATGCTTAAATTATTTTCAGCTTTTGACCTTTTCTGTTCTGAACTTTTAATCACTAAAACATGAGGTTTCCCTAGTATTTATTTCAGAGGACAGGCCGAGGTGAAATGTCAGTGTGAAGAGGAAGGAAGAATAAAGTCTCTCATACAGTATTATCTGGGTATCCGGTGTCCAGTTAATACAAATAAAGCAGTTTTACTAGAATTTGTTGGAGTGTTTTTGCTGCTAAAACTCAGACCACATGGGAAACGGTTAACAATCTCCAGATGTGAAACAGAAAGGACCATCAGCAGCACAGAAAAATTGTATTTTTCTCAGTGAGAAGGGCTACTGTAGATGAGATTCATGGAGATGCAAAGAGAAGGCAGCTGCTCTGAGAGCATGAGAGAGTCAACCATCACCTTCCTCTTTGCTATGTTCATGACAGGGCATTTACCAAACCTGATGTGCTATTAGATGTGCAGGGAAGGAGCTGGTGAGCTCCCCAGGGAGAGCCAAGCTGAGCTGTCTTAGCACACACCTCAAGCCAGGGATCGATGTTTACCTGTTGCTTGGGGAAGTGCCACCTGGGATGGCATTTACGTTAGCTGTGTGTTGCGTGAAGCCTCATGGGACTGAAACGAACTTGGAATCTTCTTTCTTTTGCAAGTCTATCCACAGGGAAGCCTGGGATGGCATTTGGCACTGTGTCACTTTTCACATCTTTATCAAACTCTGGCCACATAGAGGCTCTGTAAGGAAACTAGATGCTGGGACAAGGAGTGGGTTGGAATCTGTCCGCTTGCCAGATACTCTGTGAGTAAGTACATTTCTTTCATCATAACCTTTTCCACCTTGCTGATTGAGAAACTGGATAATGGTGATACACAGATCCTTTTTCAGAAAATTCTGTGGACCTGTTGACTTGTTAAGAGCATCTGTGAAGCTAAATGAGATGTTGTGCTTTTAAAAGGCTGATGTTTAGTTGCACTGGTCCCTACACAAGTTCAGGGAAAAGGAATGGGCATAAAAATATGTCTGCCACCACCAAATAGCCTAAGGTACAGTACAGAAAGTTATACTTGGAACATATTATTATAGACATGTTGTCAGGGAGTATTCCTGTTGCGCGATGTTCTGAAAACATCTCTGTTTGCCTCAAGGGAATGCCCGTCTGCCCTTCTTAGGATCCATGGGAAAAAAACCCCTTGTGGTAAAGGCAAATGGAGAGTTTCCAATGTCTAATATCCATCCTGTTTTTGTTCCTAGTACAGCAGCTGAAGTGATTTGTTTGTGAGAATCGTACTGGTGGACAATGGAGAGGGAAGAAGGAGTTTCCAACTTCAAAGGTTCTATGATTACAGAAGAACTTAACTTTAAGGGCATTGTTATCATCCTGAAAGTTTCTGTTTTGCAATTAATACACTTTTCTGAAATGTTTACCATGTTTTATAGTTCATATGCAGTAGCTGCAATACTGCTTAAATCCCATCCCCAGTGCCTCTTTCCAAATACGCTGCCCATTCACCTGAGCATTATTCTTTCAAGGAACTGTCCACCCACAGAAACTAATGACACAGGATGCTTTCAGGAGGTATCCTGTGGAATAAGTCATATGTGCTGGTACTGCTCATGCACCGGTCGTTCTTATTGAGTATTTCTTCACATAATCTCCGTGAATTATACAGATAAACCCTGAACATACTGTGCTGGTGCCAGTATATGGGGGCTCTTCACCAGGTGTCAGTGGTCTTGAGGGTAAACCTGCAGGCATTAACGTATGAATGGTCAGGATTAAAGAGAGCAAGAGGCTCAGAAGTATCCAAGTTTTGGAATTTTGTCTTGGTAGTTTAATCCTTAGGGCCTCAGTTTTAAGACCTTCTTCATATCATGAAGAATTGGAAAACCTTTTTTATTGAATAAAAACTGAGATTATGAACTAATCATGTAAACTGAGGATCTGATGCCTTAAAAAGGGGGGGTGTCAGCCATTCCCAGAAGACACTATGTCTTAGTAGGCACAGCCTGCTACAAAAGATTTTTTTGCTTGAAAGGTTAGCTTGTGGGGTTTTCTTTACCTTCATCTTTCATTTTTATTGACTTTTTTCTATAATATAAACTTCTCTTCTGCTGCTTCTTACAAATGTTAAGATACTTTCAAAAGTGTTCTTCTGTGTTTATGTTTCTGGAGAAGTGGTTAATCCTTTCTTCCATATTAATTCTTTCCCAGCACTTACCATTTTGAGTCAGATTGTCACAAGTGGAGTAAACGTCTGAATTTTTCTTTTGGTTTGCACTTTTACTTCAGTACTTCTTTATAGCATTAATTTGGTCATGTGGCTTAAGCCCTTTTGGAAAACATTCTTCCCGCACAACCATGTTCTGTCTTTGCTCAAGCTATGCTTTCCTTGTCGGTGTACAGCTCTGTGCTGAGAAACATTTTCAGTGTTGCTCACTCTGCTTTCTGTAAAGGCAAACCGTGTGGTGGCAATATTAGCACCATGCGCTTTACTTGCCCTTCCTTGCACGTCCAGTGCACGTTCTTACTACTGTGTTCATTATTCTACTCTGTAGATGCCAAGCACAGAAAACAGTGTGACCACATCACTGCTTTTGCAGTTGGAATTGCTTTGGTTCAGTTCATGCTGAGAAGAAGAGACAAGTTACCGAGCGGGTGCTGAGAGTTTAATGGAAGGGAATGCAAGCTGCCCTTTCAGAGCATTTAAGCTCCAGCCACAAACAGTGGGCATGTCTTGAGCCCTCATTCTTGCTCCAGAAGAAGAGAATCCATGATACAATTTGCCTTGTAGCACCACTCGCAGCAATGTCCATCTACCCTGCAGTAGGGGTAGTCACCATCACCAGCTGTGTCCTGGCACCGTGTGGTACAGATCTTGTGCTAACATGCTGATTTGGTCCTGAAGGCAGCATGGCCAGGTTAGCCAGCACTGGTCCCAGGGCACAGGCCTTTTCGATGGGGCTGAGGTGGCTGTACTGCCACTGGCTCCGGCGTGAGCACCGTGGGTGCTGTTGGATATCCCTGCACTGCGTTCCAGGACATGGCACAGACATGCCTTGTGTCTCCTTATCTGCAAAAATGCACTAGCGTGGCTGCCTTGCTGTGTAGGGTAGGTGTGTCTGTATGGTATTTTGCAGACAGATGCAACTTTATTCTGTGTTGTGAACTGGCCGGGCATCAGCCAGCTGCAAGCCAGGAGCAAGTTATTAGGTTGGATTTTGCACTGTGCTAACCACAGCTACATGACTCCTGGTTCATTGTTGGCATGGATTCATGCAGACTCAGAAACAAAGTGAGTTCTCACCTACCGACAAAATACCACGCAGACAAACCCAGACATCTATGGCATTTAAGGTCTGAAGAGAATATTAGATCATTTTGTCTGACCTCCTGTTTAACAGAGGCCATAACAGCTCACTTGCACCTGTAGTGAGCCCAGTGATTTTTGTTTCGCTGAAGTTTATCTTCCAGAAAGACATTTGGTCATGATCTGAAGAGATAAACATCTGTTTTCCTTAGCAGCTTGCTCCTGTCATTATTCATTGTCACTGCTCATTCTTTTCCAAATTTCTAACTTGCCTGACTTCAGCTTGTTGTACTTTCCACTGCTACATTAAAGAGCCCTTTATTTCTTGGTTTGTATCACTGTTTTCTATATGGGGAGAGAACTTGTGACTGTCTCCTTTTGGATAAACTGGTCGGGTGAAAGGCCCCTGAGAGTCCCACCTCAGGAGATGCTCTGCAATATCCTCTATTGCAGGGATAATAACAGGGAGGGGGCACCTGACCTGTCAGCAAGATGTGAGCTACAAAGGTCCATGGGTCTGGTGTCCCCTCGCAGGTCATTTTGATGATCCCTAGCAAATCAGTACATACAGAGGGTGAGACAGTCACCACCAACCTTTCATGGAGTGCAGTGCTGTTTATTTTAAGAGCAAAGCCTGCCAGAGAAAATAAGCTGTATACGATAAACCGTTTACACACGGTTGACCTAGCTGGCTAGCTCTAACACTGCAACCACTTATGGTGCTATTAGAGACAGATGTGAGCTCATCACTCGTTAATGCCATTTTATGTCTGCATACAGTTCCCTGGCCTTGGACTCATTTGAAAGCTCTCCCAATCCCTTATTCTTCTTGCATTCAGTAAAGGTCGCCCCCAGGAAGGGCAGCAAATTCTGCAGCTTAGTTTACCTGACTGGAAGTTTGCATTAATTATTCCTCTTTTTTTCCTGTGCAGCCTCAATTAAGCCAGTCTCTGTTTCTCTTGTACTTGGATAGAATGATAGATCTTACCAAAGATCTATTATATATTCTCATAAATGCAGAACAGGTGGGGCTTTCCAAGATCTCGCACCTGACAGACCCACACATACCACTACTATATGGACATGCAGCAGTCTGCATAGCCATTAATCACTGGTTTTTCTTATGTCCATAGATTATATTTAGTCTTTATATCATTATTGGAGGCAAAAAAAAAGAATTGTAATGTTTCACTCTGGGTGGGGTTTTTTTGGTTTTTTTCCCCCTTACTTTGTACCAATATATCTTGTTTTTATAAATATTTCAAACACTGTAAATCTAGAAGTCACAAAATAACTCATTCTGAGTTAGTTCAAACCTGAACTGCATCTTCCTATGTTTTTTCATGGTTGCACTTGGGTTTCTCCAAACTGGTCAGTCTGAGAGGAGAAAAAACTGTGTTATGAGAGGTGTGGTCTATCCAGAAGCCCAGCCCACAACCGAGAACTGGTCCATTGGATGCTTGAAAACTAAAATTCCCCCAAGGCTACATAGTTCTGGAGAGCTGCTGGGAGAGGGCAGAACGCCCCCAGTGCAGCCATGCTGAAGTGGCCTGATGGATCTTTTAGATTGTTCATGAGCATGGGAAAATCTTGTCAAATCAGAAACGACAAAATTTCAGTAATACCCAAACTACATTTTCTGTCAGAAATTCATTCTGAAAGAAATTTTCTAACCCCAACACACAACTTCATGACTATTTTAACTGTGATGCTTTTTCAGCCTCAGCTTTGGGGTTACGTGAAGTAGCTTGAGGTTTTATTTTGGTAGCATACTATGGAATTTCTTGGCAGCCTTTTATTGCTGCTTTAATTTACATAAACACTTTTTGCAGCACCTTACAGTTTCAAGGTAGTTCCTGAAGGTAACGGTGAAGTACAGAAAGGATGATGTTAAATAAGCCAGTCACAGTAAATTGCTTACCAGGTTTGACCTGGAATTTTGGATGGAGTTTGTTAAATCCCAAATTGGGGAAAAGACTGGGGAGTGTGAAATTTTTGCCTGAATTTAAGCTGCACTGGGAGGTTAATTTAGCTGCTTGTAAGCTTTTCTGGAGCTACTGTGAGAAAATTCAGCTATAAAGACAGGTTGGGAAACGGATAAGTCTTACACCTGCACAATGGTTCAGCCTTACCAGATCGGGCTCAGTGACACACACATGTCTGAAAAGAAGGGTTTCCTTCAATTGCAGAATAACATACTGTGGCCTGTGCACTGTAGGAGGTCAAATGGCTATCAACAGGGATCCCCCAGCCTGAAGTCAGTCGGTCTGCAAGGTATTAGTGTTGCAGCCTAGCAGGTGAACATGCATAGGTACACTGGTCCAGGGTCACACACTCAGGGCTTGCATGGGTTGCATCTCACAGTATCCAGTTCCCAGCCCTCTTGAGGATGCACCCAGAGCTGGGGTGCAGCTGTGCCATTACATTTGGATGAAGTGGCGGGTGGGTAGCTGAGGGCATTCATTAACCTAATTAATTTCCTCATGGACTCTGCATTAACCTTTGAATCCATTACCACTCTTGTTTGCTTTTCCTGTATGTTACAGACCAATCTTCCCCGCAGGCTTTGCCTATCAAGCTATTTTACAAACAAACAATACAGCTTCTCTCTGAAGAGAAATTTCTTCCCAGAGCTCTAGCAGCGAAGTCTAAACAAACAAGCAATTAAAACCACTTTTTTTTTTTTTTTTTTAAAAAAAGGGCCTGTTCACATAGTTTTAAACTATCCCAGGTGTTGCTGTGGCTCAGTTACTGGCTGCCTCCTCAGATTTGACGTTGAAAGTCAAACAAGGAGGTTTTCTCCCTGCTTACAGGAGAGATGAACATCATCTGTAGTTTCTTTCAGGCTTTCCTAAGTTATTAAAAAGGAGGCTGCTTCTATCTTGTGCTCCTTCCAAATACGCCTTTCTATGGAGGTCTGCAAATCCCAGCAGATCCCGGGATTACGTTTTCCAGGATTCCTTCTAGATGAGATCGAGCAAAGCCATGCCCTGCCCACGCTGTGGTCCTCGCTCTGGGGCACTGCAGGCGCTCAGCAGCCTGGACACCTTCCCAAACCATGGGCTGCCACCCGAGACCGCTTCCTCTGCCTTGGTCCCACAGCTCCGCTTTGTTTAAGGCAGCCTATGGGAGGGGATATTCTGGACTCTGGTAAATCCCTTTTCGGTTTTAAAATATCGGTCTACACTTGCACAGCCTCTGAACTGGAACAAGGAAGACTGACAGACTCTCTGCTTCCCTCTAGAAGGAGGATCAGAAATGTCAGAGGTTTCTTTCTATTTTTTTTCTTCAGAGCAATGCAGAAGGAGGGGATAGAGCTGGAATATGCTGAGTTTTCATAGCGCTTTTATTCTAGTTTGCTCTTAACCAAAAATTTCTTCATTATCTAAAATCCCACCAGAACCACCAAAATTGTTATGTTGTTTGCGTGCCTTTCCCAGTGTTGCTTTTGGATTGCAGAGCGAACTGCAGCATAACAGATGTGTGCTCCTTCTGCGCGTTCATGGGTTTTTCTTTATTTGAAAGTTCCTGGTCTGACCTTTTAAAATCTAGGGCCTTTCAGAAAAGATGGAATTAGAGCCCTTAGTTTCCAAAATCTCTTTCGCACACAGAAATCTGGGTACACACACCCATACTGATTACATTTTGTTTATTAAAGGATTTGGGGTTTACAAAATGTTTCTTAATGTATTTTAAAGAGAAAATTAAATATAGTGTATGGTGTCATACGAGTTATTAAATGTCTTCTTTAGTAGAACTTAGTGATTACTGGAAATATGACTGGCAAATATAAAATGTGTTTGAACTTGAGAACATGGGCCTCTGGCAGACGAGAACATTGGCTATTTGGGCCTCAGCTTCCACATAGTGTGAGTCAAGTGAAACTTGGCACTGGTTGTACTGTTTAGTCTTCAAACATATTTTATAAGCCTTCCTTTCTCTCAGTGAGATTAGATCAGCCAGTAAGATGATGTTCTGATCAATGTGGTCTTGGTGTTTGTTGTTGCAGCAGTCTGTGGAAGATAAGTTTGGAAATAATAATAAATTATACTCTGAAAGGAAAAAATTGATTTAAAATTTGTCAAGTTTGCCTCCATAGACATGTAGTTCATGACAGTTCTCAAGATTAAGGGCAGAGGATAGCCATAGAAGTAATTTTTAAAAAGTCCACCCGCTGTTAACTAAATGTTGGTTTCTCATCCCTCCCAGATGCAATCATCTAACAAAATCAATAGCATAACTAATGAAAGTGAAAGGTGTAGCCAAAGTTCAAATCACAATACTCCAGTCCTTCCAGATTACTAGGAGAAGGAGAGCTGGCTAGGTCTTTGGGTGGAAGATGGGATGATAATAAGAAAAAGATAACTATAAATTAAATATGAAGAAATACATAGTTCACAGGAGTTGGAGCTCTGGGCAGGTTTCTACACTGAGTTTCTGAAAGGCTGGGCTCATGTCCCAGAGAGCAGAGGAGCAATGGCGGTGTTAGGCTCTCCTGAGGCCTTCCGGCATCTTTTCTGTACCATATGCTGAAAAGACTTGTGCAGTGATTTGTGTTCCCTAAATTAGTGATTTACACAGGCTGCCTACTGGGCTGAGTGTGGTGTGTAGTTGCAGTTGTGCTGTGAGAGGTACCCCTACTTCAGTATACATTATGCTTAAGGGTAGCCGTATAGTTGCCCTCATGGAACTTGTGCTAGAGGGATCTTTTCTCCAGCTGCTTCTAGTGCCCCTTGTTACTGCTTAGTTCCTTTTCATTTAGTATAAAAGCAGAAAAATAGAAGTAAGGACATGTTCTATATTGTCTTCCTTTTAGTGACGTTAAGAAAGCTTCATTAATTCTCTTGGATTGTTCTGGAAATAAAGTTCAAGTTAGTTCTTTCACTCAGAGGGGCCAAATGTATGTAACTCAAAATGCTAGATGATGGACATAACAAGGAAAAGCTTACAAAATGTGCACAGATTGGCGCTTGTCCTTGAAAGATATTTAATTAATATTGTATCTTTATCTTTCCCGTGCTCTGCCATGTCAACGTACTCTGCCAACCCTGCAAAACATATTACTATTTAATTTCATCATTTGATGTAGCTTCCTTTTTTGATATATGCAATGAAATCTTACCGCTTTGATATCAATACAAGTCAGGCCATTCCTTTCAGTGCAATGAATTATCCAGTGGTTTGCTTTTTAAGAAGCATGTTCACAGATTTAAAAATACATATAATTAAACTTTTCTTAGCAAAATTTTAAAATGGTTTTCTCAAGTTGTATTGAATTGCTTTTTGATACTTGCTTGCCTTATTAAGCTCTTTCCTCATCATATGTCATTTTATGTGCTGTGGAGATACAGTGTGAATTTCTTTGCGGCAGTAAACAAAATTGCAGAAACCTGCTTTCAGTCAGCGGGCTTAAAAAACTGAGTATTGCAGTCTGAATTGCCAGATACCCCCAAAACGGTGTATTTCATCTTAGCAAATGACTTGAACACACACGTGCCAAAAACCATTGATCTCTGCAGTATGTTTTCAGAAAGGTGACAGAACTGAAGGGATAGGCAGTGCACATACACAGCTGAAACTGGATGTAGGTAGTGAGCATGTGTGCATTGTGCATTCCTCTAGGGCAGGTGCCAGAGCCGTTCAGAGGATGGGGTCTGTACGGGTAATCCTGATTCTGTTACATGTTGTCTCCTCGCTTAGTCACTGACTCTGTCCCTTCATTCACTTAACGTCAGTCAAGTTTTAGTTGGTAAACACATGGAACACCTTATGGAGACGGACTAGTGAGGAAAGCAATACCTTTTATTTTTTATTGAGACTGTACTTATTTTTAAGGATAGTTACTGGGTTTATCTGAAAAGTATATGTAAGTGGGCTATAATTTTTAACACGTGTGCGTAAGTTCTTGTGACTTCATTCCTTGCGACTTCATTCCTTGCTCCAGCAGAAAGATGAAAAGATAAACCATGACAGAGAAAACTTGTGGGTTTATACTAATGTAATTTCTAATTTTGGATAACAGACTGAAATAAAATAATTAGAAACATATGCATAAATGGCTTAGGATCTCACTGATGTTTCTTCTTGATATTACAAATTTGACAGAAAAGGAAAGGACTTTGGCTGTTGAAATGCTGAGAAGATTTGCACCTATAATCTCACCGAAATATTGTCTGTGTACCAGAAAGAGGCAATGGCAGTTTTTTGTTATGTCACTTCCTCTCTGATGATATATGGGCTATTACGATTCCTCAAGACTAACAAATAATTACAATTTAAGAAGTAGTTGCAAAATTGCCACGCCTCCTGGTACCAGCTGTGACACTGGGTAGAGTTTTCTGGTGAGTGCAGTGTTTGAACAGAGGTTCTAACAGCTGGATAGATGCAGTATTACATGGGTCAGCAGAAGGCCAAAAGGAGGTTACAGATTATGAAATACAGGGTTTATGATACTGAAGTAATGGAAGTGAGTTCCTTACCCGCTTTCTCCTCAGGCAAACTCTCTTTACTTTCAGGAAGCCACATTGACGTTTGCCTGAGAGAGCGCTGAGTAAAAATAAAAGACAGTAAAGGGTGCCTGGATTTGGTCAATTGTGTATGTAAAATTACGTCCTGTTGTGTGGACCAGCTGAGAGGAGGTAAATGGCCCTGTGGGAGGGACTGGAACTCCTTAAGCAGGCGAAGTTAGGTTGACAGTAGATGTAAAAATGGGTTGAAAATGGGGCCAGACCATTTGTCGTTGAAGAGGAGACCACAGGATTAATGCCTTGCCCCATCTCTGTTGTGGTGTTTGCTTATATGAGGAAATCATCATCTTAAAAAAGCTTCTTTTCACACCTGCTTCAGCAGTCCTTAAAAGAGCAGCCAGAGATCCTTGTGCCAGCTCATGCCTTTTCTTCAACATGCAGGAATTAATTGGCTTAGCATTTTCTAAAATAGGTCCCTTCCTCTTTTTTGCATTGTTCTATCCAGGAACCCAGTGGGATCCAGCAAGTGTCTGGAGCTGAAGTGCCATTAAGACTTGGGTGGATCTTCCACTCTCTACTGACTTTCTGGTCTCTGGTTTGTCTGCGGTGGAGCTGTAAAACTGAGCCACAGAAGGGTAGGAGGGAAGAAAGGGAATGTCTGTTCAGAATCTTACTATTTTTCTTTTTATCTATACTTTTCCCTGCTTTTGAAAGCTCATTAAAAAGCCACTCTAAAACCAGAAACCTGCGTGTGTCATGGGGCACCCAACTGTTCTTCCTAGATTTCCCCCAGAAGTTTTATATTCCTCCAGCAGTTTTTCTGACCAGTACTTACAGACCTGTACATCATGCATCTCCATGCCTGACCGGTGGCTCTGAAGGGTTCTGCTCCGCTGTCTGCACTTGGGCCATGCTGGAGAGCCCTGGTTGCAGGTAGGTGCTGATACACCAGGTGCAGCAGAAAGGCAGGACACAACCACAAACCTTGCCTGTGGCTCCTTCAGCTGGGTGCATCACTTCTGCTTGCCCCCGATGAATCAGAAAAGACTGATACATGAGCAGTTCTCTGGAGGAAAAGAAAAGAAATGAGTTGGGGAGAAGAGCGTAGGAAGCCACAGGCAAGGGGAAGGAGGAGGAGAGGGCTGTGAAATGGCAGGGAAGGGAAAGCTGAAGCTTGGGGTATGGCAGGGGAGGGCTGAGCAGAGGGCATGTGTCCAACCCAGCAGAGGTGAAGGAGATCGGTGATGTGGAGGAGCCATTGGCCTAAGAGTGTGGCAGGAAGGTCCTGAAGTTGGATGTAATGGGAGGATGGCACATAAAGGACTTATGGGGTAAACCAGTACATATGACATACTGGTCTGGAGAAGAAGCCTGTGCTTATGTTTGTCTGACATAATGTCCCAAAGCTGAAGGGAGAGCAAGATGACGGTAGGCTTATGTATGCGCTGAAGAAACAAAACTGGAAATGTTTTTCACAGCACAAATCATGAATTTTGTCAAGAATTACTCTTACAAATTGAAATTTGTAGATGATATCAATTTGTGCCTCGGTTTATTGCTTGATGATTCAGTGAGACATTTTGGATGCTGTTGCCAATAGCAAACTGTAGCTGCAACAAAAATTAGATCCTTCTGGCCTTCTAGTAGCTTTTTGGTACGGCCTTCCCTCAAGGACTGGCTTGCTTTGCTTTGAGCATGCCAGAAGTAGCAGAGGTCAGTCAGGAACTGGAACCACTTGCTAGGCTGGATCATAAATGCTGTCCAAAAAAATTTCCTGGTTGAGAAAGTGGTGCTCTTTCCTCTGGTGGAAAAAGCCCACTAGTATCTCCCATATAAAGTGTGTATTTAAAGCATCAAAAAAATGGAGAAGTAGAGGAAAGAGGGAAGGGAAAGACAAAAAGAGGAAGGGTGATGAGAGGGAGGGACGGAAGGAAGAATGGATGGATGGATGGATGGATGGATGGATGGATGGATGGATGGATGGATGGATGGGTGGATGGATGGAAGAAAATGAAACTGCTTGCCATTTTTATTGCTGTTGAGTAGGTGGGCTAGTGACAGACGCTTCCTCAGGTATACCCTCCACTGAGGACAGCAACATCATTTTTTCAGTTTCTGTCTTCTCACTGTCTTTGCTTTCCTTGTGGCTTTTTTCATCCTTTGCATTCTTTTCAGCAATTTAGGGTTTTTGTACCTTGCCATGCAGACTGTAAAAATTACTTTTCCAGCCCCAATCATAATAGCAAAAGGGAGACAGAATCTCTCTGGCATACTAACCTCAAGATACTGATTATTTTAATACAACTTCTAGCAAAATTATATGAAGCAGAACTGTTTTATTGGAAGGGGAGGTGCTTTTTGATTTTGTTTCTTCATTGGTCCAAACAACAGCACCATGTATATGGGTCTATCTGTTTCTTTTTTCCACAGATTATTACTATAGAGATTCTATGTTAGGCATAACATAAAAAGTACAAACAAGTGGTTACCATGACATTATTATAGATATATGCTGAGCCACATAGTTGTGTTTGCTTTTCGTTCTCTTTAGTAATTTATAAGCTGAATGTTTTCCTAGCTTAAGTAGTGGAATTCAGTTTTAGTGATCATCACTTCTAGTAATTGCCTGGCTGCAGCAGAGATCAAATAATTATGTTCCTGAAACAAGTCTTTGTTTAGTCTTCATTTGTGCTTCCTTCTCTGTAGCTCCACTATGGAGACAGGATGGAGGGCAGCCTCTGTTTCCATTTTGCTTGCTCACCCCTCACCAGCAGGTCGTGTGGATGTGTCTCTGACATGGGCGGTTTGGTTCACAGCCTTGCATTAGCACTGGCCCTTTCACCTCATCCCAGTGAGTTTTTTCTCCCTGCTGCAGCACAGACACTGCTCTTCGTTGGGGAATGTGCTGCACCATGGAGCAATCGGGAAATAAACTTTCCCCCTCATCACCCAGCTCTTTCAGCTGGCCTTAATGATTTTTTTTTAATTTTTTTTTTTTCAGCTGTGGGGAAAAACATTTTCACAGCTTTGAAAAGGGTTCATTCAGCCTTTCTGTAATAGTTCAAGTGGTTGGTTTTCTGCTGGCTTCTGAAATACATTACAAATCACAATCTGGAAAAAGTTCTAACACGGTTCCAAGTCTTGCTGCTGAATTTGGATACATTGCCGGGTCTTACTCTGTAGCTCATCCTTAACAACTGACAAAATATTTACTCGGCACAGTGCAGAAACAGCGAACTTTCTCCAAAATATTATAGAGTTGGAGTCAGAACACAGACAATGAGGCAAAAAATTGGACCTGCCCACCAAGCCATTAGTTGAATAATTTTCCAGAATGTCATGAGAAAGAGCTTCATCGAATCGCTATGCTGCATAGCTGCTTCTTATGATACGGGAGTGGAGAGGGCAGCCAGGTCCCCGGTAGTGAGGACAACATATTGCAGATACTGAAGGCTTAAGGGTATATTTGCACAGGCAGTTCCAGCAGGGAACATTTTTTGCCATTTATTAAACAGCTACTTCATAAAAAGGTGCTTTCCCTAAACTGATCTCCTGTGTTCAAAATGAACAGTAAAATCTTTAACCTGAGCTGGATTGGAGCATTGTTTCCTTTTTGGTAATTTTTCAGTGTTAGTTTTCCCCTGGGGAAAGGATTATTAAACTATTAGAACCAGATTTGAGTTGGTGGTGTGGTGTACTGTTAATCTCTTAATCTAAATCCACTACGTGGATTTAGTAGTATTTGACCCCTTTTTTTGAGAAATCGTGGAGGGAAAAAAAATGTAGTAAATTGTCTTCAGCGCAGAAAAGCCCATAGTGACAAAACTGTTGAGCCTAATAATAGTTTTCTTCTGCTTTTATGTTGTCTTCATGTGATCATTTGCAGAAGAGCCTCCTTGGTAATCATACTACGTTGTCTTTTTGACAGCAGTACGTTGCTGGGTTTAGACCAAATTGTACAGCATATCTCCTGAAATAAGATCACACCTCACCACATACTTAAATGCAGTACACTGCAGTCAATATTTCTGGCAGATTCCTTGTTTTCAGTGTAAACCCCCCCCCCCCCCCCCAAAAAAAAAAAAAAATCAGGAATAATGAGGCATAATAATTCAGCCCTTCTGAAACTGAGCAGAACTGGTTTTATAAGGCAAGAGGGTTTAGACAATCTTAGTTGCAACCACATTTATATCCATTGATGTCATGTCACTGTTTTTGCCATCTTGTTAAAATAGTAAGAAATATACTGTCCCAACTCTCTAAGAAACAGCATGGCACAGCTGCTGTAGCTACAGAGATTTGGAGAGAGGGGATACAAACAAGGATATTTTTTTTTTTTTAAAAAATCATTTATACATTTGTCTTTGCTAATAGTAGTCACATGAATTGGCATTTTGGATGACTTACCTGCATACTTCTCTGTTGTCATCTTTTGTGAGCCCTGAAGAAAACAGAGTCTTTGACAGGTCCTCACCGATCCAGATCAAAGGTGTTTGTAAGGCTAGGAATAACCTGCCACTTCCATAGGCAGTGAAAAAGCAAAGAGCACTGTCATACACTTGTTTAGAAAACCTGTAAAGAGTGCTCAGGTTTTGTTCATGCTGAGCCTTTGAAAAACAGACGTGGATGTCCTGCAGCTGACTTTCTCTCGGAACTCAAAACATTCAAATCAATTGTGCAGTGGTTTGCAGCCGCCTGCTTTTTCTGAGATATTGGGTAACCTAAAGAAAATAGGGCTTTTCAGGGTTGTTATTTTAAATGTTCTATTTATGTTAGAGAAAACATGACAGTCCAAGTTAATTATTGATTCAGTTGCTGACAAACTGGAAGCATGAACAAAAAAAGGACTATAAAGTAACCCTTGGAAGGATTTTGTCAATTTTAAATCCTCCAGGGATACAGCTGAATTGCTATTATTTTTATATAAAACAAATGGGAAAAAATCTTTGCTGCAGTTGAATATAGTATTTCATTGGTAAATAAGAACAACATACCCACAAATCAACTAACATTTCCTCAAAAACCCAGTTGAGATGAAATAATGAAGTAACTATCCAAATTGCTATTATCCCAGAAACCAAACTACCCATATTCAGGAAGCACGGAATCAGATAAAGCTTAAACAACTGAACCATTCAAGTTATGTCAACCATGTTATTACTGCTTTTGTTTTGGCATTCTGTTTTATCAAAGGTTGAGATTTTCAGAGAACTGTGTGAAAAGGTTTCCCCACATCTTCTTTTCTTAATATTAATGGAAGATTTGTGGCCAGGCCTCTGCCAGCTCTTACAATACAAGAGAATAAAAACAACAGAAAATAAAAGTTTGGGTTTTTTAAGGAAAATACATGAAATTTTGCCAAGGGGGGGGGGCATAAAAAGGTATTTAAATATTTGGCCAATCTCTTTTTATCCAAGCTTCAAAAATATTTTCTGATGTGATAGAGAAATGCTGGCCAGTTATAGAAGCACATGATTTCCTTCCCGTTGTGTGTGAAAACAAAAACACACAGAGAAACAACCGAAACCCAACAAGAACAAAAAGGAAAACCTTTGTGTATTCAGTTTCTCTTGGTAATTAATAAAAAGGTCACATTTCAAGTTCTTCCTCAAACAAACTGCATTAGTGGATTTTGAAAACATGTAAGAATCTGGAAAAGAGAAATAAATCGGTATTTGGCATTCTACAAGGAAAGATCAGGATATGCCAGTTCTACCTTCAAAGAAAGAAACCCACCTAGATGTCTATACAGTGCTTTCAGGCAG